>NC_142202.1:61485090-62100090 GCF_049639895.1 Pseudopodoces humilis
TTTTAGTATCAACCAAATGTTTTTGGGCTTCTAGATGAAAGCATGACTTTGTCATTTGTTCTGCATTTCATTTTATTCTGGGTGATGTGAGAAAGTGTGATAGTCACGTTATAAATTCCTATTTTAAGGCCTTCTTTGAAGAATGCAATTCTCCTTGTTTAGGTCCCTGTGCTCCCCTCTGGGAAGTGCCCTCAGGTTTCCCCGACAACTTAGAAGAATATTAACTCTTACTTAAGAAAATACTTCTGTAATTAGAAGTCTATTTACTTGACCTGATTTTTACCCTGATCCATAGAGTTCCATAAAATGCATTGGAAAATCTGACAGAAGGACAGCAAAGGTAGGGGGTAAAGGCAATATGTGCTAGGGAGGCATGAGAAATTTTTCTGGGCTACTTCACATAAAATTTGATTCTTAGCTTTTGTGGTGAGTTGGGGGAAAATGGATACACTATGAGTGTTAAAAAATAATTCAGTAACTATAAATAAAAGTCCTCATAGTCTCTGTAAAGCAATTTGAGAAGAGCTGTGAGAAAAGCAAGCATTTGTGTTAGTGAAATTTCTTTGGATGACATCAAGCCTACTCCTTTGACACTGTGATTTAGAGTGTGCCTAGAACACTCTGTGCTTGGTAGGATTTTTTTGTTTGTTTGTTTTTTTGTTTTGCTTCTTGGGTATCAATTTATTTAAACCTCAAATAAAGAAGGTATACTGTTTTATGATTTTAATTGGTGGAGTGTTTTTATATCACTGAAAGGATTTGAGAGGCATGGCTTTCTGATGGGCTTGTTAAAATAGTAGCTGGACCTAGTTCTTTCCATTGCTTTCTTGTAGAAAAGGTTGTGGATTAAAGCTGATAAACAGGAAAGATTATTAATGTACACAGTCTTCTTTTAGCCTGTTGAAACTTGGAATTGCAGAGCATCTTTTAGCAACAGTATCTAAGATAAGCACAAGGCATGCAGTTCCCCCAGACTATCTTTAAACTATTTTGTCTTGATTTTTATGTTCTTTAGTGGTTACCATTTAGTCATCTGTAAAGTGAATATCTGTGACTAAAGGATTTTCAGAAAGAGCAAACATTTGGGGGGGTGGGGGAGAGCTTGCTTTCATGATGCCGTAGTGGTCTGCATAGACTATCACCACAAGCATGTAGCACAAATCCTTACTTTTATTGGTTTTAGAGTATTTGCACTTTGGAAGTCTCACTTTGTGCTGTCACAGGTCTAAAGTAGCAACTGCTGAAATATCTAATTGCCTTATTATTTCTCCTCATGGGGCAGAAACGTGAGAAGCTCTCAGTGAGGAGGAAGATATGGGAGAGATGCAGAGGGAATTAATACTAGCAAGCTGTGTTGGGAAAGCATGTAACAGTTACGGCTTGCCATAAATGCATTGCTCCAGTTAAAAAAATCTTTTAAATAGAATTAGAAAGGAGTTGTTGATTAAATGTTTTTTCTGTGTCTTTTTGGTTCTTTAAAGGCTATCCAATTAATCAAGTGAGATTGAAAGATAAGTAAAATTATGACTAACTCTTCTCAGAATTAATCCACTTGTTAACTTTTTTAGAGAACTAAGGTGGGGTTTTTTGGTGATAGAGAGTGTAGTAAGATGACTTTCAGAAAAATCTGTAGCCATTTTGTGTATATAATCCCCTTACAGAGTACCTAGGTAATTATTTGATGGTATAGTGATAAACAAACTGCCCAGACACTGCACTGGATAGGCAGAGAGAGATTAATTAGTCCCAGCTTGCTTTTTTGGAAGTGACATTCTTATTCTTAAGGGTCTAACTCTAAAACATCTGTCATGAAAATTGAAGTAAGGACTGGAAGCTGCTAATCAGCAACTTCGCTGACTGGCTAAATTATTTTAGTATAGTACTGCATATTTCCTCTGCAGAATATTCTTCCCACAGTACCTTGCTTCTTCAAAATTCATTTTTACTGCAAAAATGACTGATTCATACATTTGTTATTTAAAGATGAGTTTCTCTAATAACTGTGGAAGGTTTGTGTATTGGAATATTGAACAAGGCTTACACAAGGCAAGTTGTCAGTACAAGAACACAATGTTGTCATGTAATTAACTTATTGGTGTTTAGGTTTCCAGGTCAGATCTCTGCAGGCACAGACTGCAGCCTTACCTTTAGTCATTTCAGGCTTTCCATGGCTTTGTGAAAATATCAAGGCAGTAGTTCATATTCAGGTTGTGTTTTCAAGGTTGTACTTAAGAATTACTTTTGTTGTTAAACATTCTGGAGAAGGTAGGGATTAGTTTTGCAGCAATTGCCAAAGAGCATTCATATACAATGCCTGAAGAAATTGTATCTTACTGCTAAGGAAGTTTTATGCTTTAACATCTGTCTTTCCATGGTGGAGAGAACAGGTGTAAGACATACTAAATGGGAAAGTGAATGATATCTGGTATATCTTTCTGACTCTGAGATTTGGAATACAGATACCAGAGGTGGAGTGAGCACTAGGGACAAGTTAAACCTTGTAAATCCACGTGCCTGCTAAAGAAAAGGGGGAGAAAAGAGTGAGCTTGGAAGATTCCAAACAGCTTGGTATGTGCTACATTAACTGTTCAAAGTAGTGTGAAGATCCACAGTGCTTGACTGCTTAAGTGATTATCTTTGCCCAAACCTCAGACTAACAGCATTTGCAGTCCCAATTATTTGCTCCTTATGGTCCAGCTTTTAGCGCTGCCACTTGCCTGTGGTATGATCCCTTAGTATCCCTACCTGAGCCAAGGAACTGAAGCTACAGAATTATCTGAGTGCATTTGCAGCAAAGGTGGTATTTCTCTCTTATGGAATTGCTTTCATATCCAACTACCCGCTTCTTCCTTATCTGAACATTTATTGCATTTCAGCCATTCACTTTAAAGCTGCTTTTTTTTTTCCTATTTAAGAAGCTTAGAATGCAGCCTAGAAAAGTTTACTTGATTTATGCGGTGCACTAAACCAACCTGAAATAAAGGACTTCTGTTTAATCTGAAATCAAGGTTTTGCTATATAGATAAAAGAACAGGTAGTTTATTTTTTTGCTCTGATGCTACAAATTCAATAATCACAACTTTCTCTTGCTTTGTGTTAATGTATTGTAACAGTTTAGTTGACTAAAAACAAACCATCACTGCATACGTTCAGCAGCACTTGTGTGTAAGAGCAGCACTGTATTTTTGTTGGATTTTGTGTGTCTCAGCAAGAGAAGTGAGATCAGATTACAGATAGTACCCGTGTAACTGCTGCCTGAGTCCCATTCATTTGCTTCAGGACCCCACCATCAGTACTGATATCTGCTGTGTCTGTCCCCTGGGATGCTGAGGACAATGGGGTGAGATTATGAAGTGCAATTTACTCTTGAAGTGGTGAGACAGGGATTATATTTTTAGTCTTGAGAAGCTGCAACTTGAAAACAGGGAAGAAGTGGACAGTGGACTGGCTTTCTCGCTCAGTTAAGGTCCAGTGTGCATGTGAGAACTGCTGCTGTTATGAACTGTCCTGGTAGCACTCACCAAGAAAAGTTACAAAACCAGTTACACATGAGCTTTTGTCCACTTGCCAGCAAGATCATTAAATTTTCATGTCCACCTGGCATGGAATGGAAGTTCAATTTGCATGATAAACACCATCTGCAGATAATATCATAGCTGACCTCTCAACAAACTCTTGAACTTGCACTCCCCAGCAGTCTGTATTTTAAAAATCTGTTTTGGCCATGTGTCAGCATAACACTACTGTTGCTTAATTCAAAAAGAGTTAATTAAGCTGATGCCGTATTGATGAGTGTATTAGAAAGGCATACATGTTGGGCAAAGTGTATGGCAGCATTGTACATCAACTTTGTTCTTCTGTTCTTTGCTGGTTAAAACAAGTGTTTGACTTTTGATAACCTTCCTTCTGTTACCATGTTCCTGGTAGTTTCCTTTTTTTCTTTAACAGCTCTCCTTTCCTGTGCCTGCAATAGTTGCACATGTGGTTTGGGTGGTGTTTCAGGTTTGTATGGCCAGGTTTTGGTAGCAGGTTTTGGTAGGTACAGCTTCTGTGAAAAGCTGCCAGAAGCTTTCCCCATGTTGGGTAGAGCTGTCTGCAAGATGGACATGTTGCTGGCCAAGGAGCCCATCAGGAATTACAGTAATGCGTCTGTGCTGGCATATCTAAAAAGGAGAGAAAAGTTATTGTGCAGTTGTAACTGTGGCCAGAGAAGAGCCCTGCAGACACCAAGGTCAGTGAGGAAGAGGAAGGAGGTGGTTTGAGGTACCAGAGCTGAGATTCCACTGCAGACCATGGTGAGGCAGCTGTGCCCCTACAACCTATGGGATGCAAAGATCTAACTGCAGCCCCTGGAAAAGACCCACACCAGAGCAGCTGAATGCCCAAGAGAGGGCTGTGAACCTGTGGGAGGCCCATGCTGGAGCAGATTTCCTGGTAGCACTTGTGGACCCACACTGGAACAGGCTGTTCTTGAAAGACAACCCCCTGTGGAAGAATGAACCACACTGGAGAAGTTTGCAGGGAACTATCTCTGTGTGAGGGGCCCCACACTGGAGCAGAGCAAGGAAGGACTCTTCTCTCTGCGTGGTGGCAGAAACTATGAATGTGATGAACTAACCATAACCCCCACTCCCCATCTCCCTGTGCCGAAGTGGTTGTGTGGCTGACCACAGACATTGCTTTTTATCTGTCTGGGTGTCCTGCATCGATGTTTTGCAAAATATGTAGTTCTACATGAAGACTTATTATTAGCTCTGTAACTCTTGTTCTACAGCATGCTAAAATCATAGGTGTCTTTTAATTTTACCCCAAGGCCTTTGATTCTTGTTTTTGGACAAGTTTCCACTTTGTGTTGGTTCAATCACCTTGCAGATAGGCGTTACTGAAATTTATAGAAGAAGGTAGCGAATTTGGTGAGGGAACTTACTGTGACCCAAAAATGTAAGCTCTGTTTATTTTTTATATTAATATTGGTGGTTTGAGAGCCAGATACCAAAGTATTTGTGGGGGAGATTACTTTTATCTCCTGCAGTTCTGGCTGCTATGTCCAGGTACAGCCGTAGCTGGGAACCAGGTGCTGCAGCACTGTGTGATGCTGGCTGCCTCCCTCTGAGGTGTGCCAGTCTCAGGCCAGCTAAAAGGGGAGGAACAAAAGTCAGGAGCTGTGTCCTTATGTGACACTGGGAGTCAAACAGGGAATAGGAACAAAATTGCTGGCAACACATATAATATTTTAGGTGTCTTTTTTTCCCTATAATGGCTTTCAAAAGCATAGTTCTAGGAGCTTTTAAAAAGCATGAAATGGAGGGTGGTATCTGTCCCTCCCTAGTAAACTTGATTAGTACCTTTGCCTTGTCAAAATGCTAAATATAATTCAAACCTTGAAGTCCAGGAAATTATGAGGCAAGGCCAGCACAAATCTTATTATAATCTCACTTCTGCCAAGGAACCAATTATGCCCATTGGAACAGCTCAGTAACATCAGTATGTATAATAAGCAGGTAGGAAAAATTGAGAAAGTATATTTTTGTTTGCATTTTTAGCTTTTTTTGTATATCCTCTGGCTTCAAGTAACTGGGAAATACTTTAGCAAAGGAAAGCATAGCTGTTAGCTCAGAGCAAGTGCTGCCTTTGGGGAGCAAGTGTGCCTTTATAACAGTGGGATTTGTTAGGCTGCAGTGTTGATAACAAACAAGGTTTCTTCTCACGTGCATTGCCAGTGATATGATGAGGTGTGATGTGACAGTCAGTTGTTTGTGGGTGCAATGAGATGTCACAGAATGGAGGAATCCTCAGATCAAAGGGGGAGGATTCGTAACATTTAGTGCAGCTGAGAACATTTTAAAATGTACAGCAGGAACATTTGCTGTAGCTCGTTTTCTTTAGATGACTAACACAAAATTGGATGTGGCCCATGGTGGCTGTGCTTTCTTCCTAGGGGGCTATAGTGTTCATAACATGGAAATAAAAGGTTCTCAAAGAAGGTTTCAACTGCACTTTGGGGCTTATATTACCTTATTAACCTCTTTATTTCCAATTTAAATTGGGAGGATTTTGGTACCCTTCACATTTCTAAAGGACATTCCCCTGCTTACTATAAGATCTTCTGTCACTTTGTACATTAATTACATTGAATAAATATTTTTTCAGTACTGTCATGCAACAGATTTTCTTTATTAGGGCAGGGAAGGCATATGTGTAGGAGTCTAGCAATACAACCTTCCCCTGTGATACAGGGGACCCAGATTTTAATTCCTTCAACGTGAAAGTCAAGAACAGGCATACTTTCGAAATCAGGGTTAATTTTGTATTCATCTACTACTCTGTCTCAGGCAGGGCCAGTACTAGATGAATAAGGTATAAACAGCTCAGCAATAGTAGTTTGGTCTTTCCAGCTTTTTCCTGTCTGCCTCTTTATGTTAAGTAATTCTTGGTGTGCTTTTCTTACATAAATTCTTTTAATGGGAGATCAGATCTGTCATGTCTCAGAAGATAGAATCAATTCCTTTCATACAATAAAAGGGAAATATGTATGCGAGGCTGCAGCTAGTGGCATTCAGAGGCTGATCCCAGGCTAGCTTGGCAGCTGCTTCCTCCTCTTCAGACATGAGCTCAGGTCTCCATTACTTCCTGGGGCATGGGGACTGCAAGTGATAAATCTAACACAGAGTATGATGGGCGGTTTCTGTAAGAAATTGTGACTTCAGGAGAGGATTCATAGTTGAAATGTCTGAAAAACCAAAGATACCTTTCTTAAGCCTGAAGACAGTCCAATACTACAGTTACACCTTCCACTGACTACCACTTACCTCAGTATTTTTTGTGGAGCTTGTTTGAAGGAGCATTGTGGGAAGAGGTGAATCCCAGTTAGGTTCTGGAAACTGCAGCCTCACAGTCTCTCTGTGAGTTAAGCTGTCAGTGGTTTACTTTCATGGTGTTTGGTTCCATTTTCTCTGAGGGGGGTGAAGACTCTGCAGGGAAACAGAGCCCTTCCCAGATACTAAACATTGTCTGAAACAATCTCAGATTCAACATACAAGTGCAACATGACCTCCACCTGTGGTGGCTGTCCTGTGAGACTGCCTACAGATTGTCTAGCATTGGGTGCCCAGCTGCCCATAACCCTTTCTTTTCTAATGCCTCACATCACTTGGCACAGCCAGAATTAAACCCTTAATAATGTTTTCATTATTGCTTTTCCAGTGAGACACTGGATGTGAGC
This sequence comes from Pseudopodoces humilis, assembly GCF_049639895.1. NCBI lineage: Eukaryota > Metazoa > Chordata > Aves > Passeriformes > Paridae > Pseudopodoces > Pseudopodoces humilis. The sequence continues at coordinate 61,492,313 of NC_142202.1, forward strand.
AAATTGCAGAGTAAGCTGAGCCAGTAAAGGAGTTCTGGAATACTTGCAGAATCATTCTTTTGAGAAAAGAGACCTGAGTTCCCTGGGATTTGCTGGGTCTGGGAAGCACTTGATAATGTTAGGTTAAAGCCTTTCCTCCCCTGCAATACTCTGCTTTCTTCCTTTTGTCACACAACCTTCCCCTGCTATCTCTACAAAAAGGCTTTCATGCAATCTGGCCCGTCAGCTGTTGCTTTTGTGCATTGTGTTGGATGTGGGATAAAGCGTAAGCTCTTCAATTCTGATGCTGTACAGTGTGGCATGAATGCTGATGGTGCTCTGGTTAAGAATAAGGCAACCAAGCAAACTTACAATTAACAATAAGCAGATGTGAGAACAGTGAATTCCTAGAAGTAGTTGCATTTTTAAAGATTTTCCTTTTCTTTCCCATTTCAAAGCTTCTCACCTCAGTATTTTCACTATGGAAAACTGCATGGTTCGGAAACCATGACTTGTGATATGGTAATACTGGCCTCAGTATTACAAGATTTGTCTTCAAAAAGCCAATTAGTACATGAACTAGAAGCTAATCTACTCCACAAGTGTAATTTCTATCCTTTGCCTTACAATCAGCCGCAAGAAACCACACTGCTGAAAATCACTTTTGAGAAAGAGCAAGTAGTGGTCTGTTTCTGTACATCTTTTCTGTGTTTCTATTTCTAGTGGTTTTTTCCACTAACCTAATGTGTGTGAGTGTGACCACTGTGTGAAGACAGAACAATCTGCTGCAGCAGAGCTCCTCCAGGGAGATAGCTTAATGAGCCCTAGGAGGAGGTCTTAAGTAAAGGAGGTGAGAAGCTGTACAAAAGAAGCATAGAAAAGAAAGATGTGACATATTTGGAAAGAGGAATGTTGCTTATCTTCTAGAGGGGAGCAATTCTATGACACATTGCAAGCATAAATAGAAAAAATTATATTATGCATTGTGAGCCATAAGTTGAGCATCCATGCTGATTTCCCTCTCTGTAATGAGCAATTAGAAATCAAACTCGCATGGATCTCTAAAATATGGAACAAAAAAGCCCCACCCATGCTGTAATCACCATGGTGCTGACAGAACCTTCCCAGTTCAGCTTAGTACTAGGACCACATCCATTCTCTTGAGAAATGTTTTGTACATTAGTTTGCTTGGGTTTCACCCAATACCCTCTTGCTTTAGGAATGAATTAGCAAGGCAGTGTGAATAAATGTAACATGTCCTCTGTCTGCAGTTCTGTTTTCAACACTTCTTAGAACTGACTGGAGGTATCAGTATGGGCACTAAGGATTTTTATTTGTAGCAGCATATGTATCTAATTTTGAGAAGGGCCAAAAGCTGCAGTTACGGCACCATGTGATGTAAAAATTAAGATACAGCAGCTCCAGCAGTAATGAGCATGCTGTCAAGTTGTATCAGCCTTTGGAAGCAGAGGGGAGGAGAAAATAGAAAATTAAGGGCCATCGAGCTGCTTACAAAAGTCAGTGCATGGATTGACCTCTGTGTGTTCTTCATTGACAGGTTGATGACGCCTGGAAGTGAAATTCGGTTTGTCCACAAGCACATGGGTCTGGTGCCAGGCTGGGGAGGAGCTGCCCGGCTGGTGCGGATCGTGGGCAGCGGGGCAGCCCTGCAGCTGCTGGGCGGGGCTGCCCGGGTGGACCCCGAGAGAGCTCTGAGCCTGGGGCTCTCCGAGGAGACGCTGCCGTCCTCAGACCAAACCAGAGCGCTGGGAGAGGCCCGGGCCTGGCTCAGTCACTACACAGAGGGTCCGGCCGCTGTGATTCGGGCTGTGAAAAAGGTGGTGACAGCGGGAAGAGAGCTCCCACTGGAAGATGCCCTAAGGACAGAGAAGGACATTTTTGGAACTGTATGGGGTGGGCCTGCCAATTTGGAGGCATTGGTTAGAAAACCAAAACATAAATGATGGTTTATGCATAAGAAATGGGCTTGACCTTTTTGCAAACAAAGCTTTCAGTAAAGCAGCCATTAAACTGAATCATTTAATGACTTGTCCATTTAAAATGGCATTAACATTCCTGCCATTTAGGTCAGGCAGGCATATTTGGTGTGCAACCACAGAGAAATCCCAGGCAGATTCTCTACTGTCCTAATCACCCACTGAATAGAGATTAGTGAAATTACTATGTAAAGGTAAATACTGTGCTGAAAATAGAACTATAATTCATTTGGAATGAGGCTGAAGATTATTTTATTTGGTGTTTTGTTTTTTTTAACTAGGATGGAAATTAATTATTTGAAAGTTGTGAGGTTTATTCATTTGTGGAATAGGTGCATCTAAAGCTGCAAAATACAAGTTCCCCAACATGAGACCAGTGTCTTTAAGAGCAGCTTAGAAAAGATGATTACCAGTGGAAGATAGCTTTTATTTTTTCATTCTAGTTAGTTCTTTGTGTAATTGCTGAGAAAGTATCCTTCAATTTTAATGGTGCTTTTATAGGAGAACCTTTGTGTTAGTGAGAAGCTTCTAGCACTCATTCACTATCACTGATTCAGGTTTTTAAATGTACTTTGGTGTCTTCTCACTCCTCAAGGAATCAACTACCCACACATGCATCTGCACATTCCCATATCCTGTACCTGTGCAAAGCTGCTGGCCTGGTTCTTTACACAAAATCTAGCTGAAATCTTGGAAGGCCATGATGTATCATGCCCTGAAATGGCTTGTCCTTAGTTGACTGGATGATGTGAGTACTTCAGCATTCTGTTAAGATGTGCATGGATATGTCTATGTCTTTCTTCAATGCATTTTCACTGGTAGGGTGTATTTGGGCTGATTGGAAGGTTTGGAACTCAGTCTCCACTTCATGCCAGTGACCATGCAAGTAATTGGATAAATCAGTGGGGAAAGTTTTCTCTTTAGAAATTAGAAACTGACACACAGTGCCTTAAAGAGATTTAAAAATAAACATCTGTGAGAGAAAAACCATATAGACATATCTGTGACTGAGAGTTTCCTGTACTGTTGGTTAGGATGCACTTGTGTCTAAATCCAGTAGGGGCTGAGATCTGAGCCAAGGACCTAAGTACTCTGTGGGAGCATGTAAAGAAGGAAGCTCTGGGCTGTGTGCCACTGACATGCATTCTTGCTCTGACCAGGCATAACTAGCTCAAGATCATGGAATAAGCTCCCTTGAGAAAGGAAGACAGTATCTTGGATGGAAATCCATGTTACAATTTCTGCAGTGTGGCAGGAGTCCTGAGTTTTCGCAAGGTAACTACATATATTTGAGGACTTGGAGACAAATCAATGATGGGAATTAGGCTTGGATTGCCTGTTAAGATTCTGTAGTTTTGAGCAGATTCTGTGAGCTGCTGGGGATGTTTTACTGTATAGCTTTCACAGCAATTAGTATAGCCTGAAACAACCAAGAGAAATGCTGAGGAAATGGATGTGTTTTTGAGTTGGCACCTTAGAGAAGATAAGGAACTTACCTCCACCCTGTTGATCCTGCACCTTAATATCTGAAGCACCAATGGAGGAAGATTTCAAGTCTCTCTTCCCCTAAAATAAAGTTCAATTTTTCTTTTCAGATTAGAGAAGAGACGGGAATGAGACCATGGGGAAGAGTAGTGTTTTGTTTTGTGCCTTTCTCCCCCTGGCTGCTTTTTATCCAGTAGCCCAGCTGTTACTCCTGTGTGGCTGGATTCTTTCCCATGCCCTAAAGAACGTCAAACCCAAGTGGAAATGCTTTAGTATAATCAGGCAGCACTTGACTGTTTAGTAGTGAAGCTATTTTGCTTTTCATGAAGTTTCTCAAGACTCATGAGGGATTCTAGACAGCTGCATCACTGAACCTTCAAGGCACACTCCAGTCTATACTCATCGAGTTTGTTGAAGCAATAGCACATAATGCTGTTGTGAGTAAAAAAAAATATGTTTTAAAGGGCAACTGGTTATGTCTTTGCTTTTAGCAAGAATGAATGTGCCATTACTATTATTATTTTTAAAATGGAGGTGGAAATAACTTAGAACCTGAGTAAGATCCTTGAATCTTTTTTTCTTTAGTGTATTAGGCTCCTAAGTGTATTCTGTGTACTGAGTTCTAGAAATTTGAAAGGGAAGAAATTGTAGGACAAAGAATCTGGTTTCTTTCATATTTTGAACCAGATCTGTGCTGGCAGTTTGTGAATGCTAAGTACACCTGTGGGGGATGTCTTTCCATTTTGATTTGTAAACAATGAGCTTAATTCTCATTTCAGCAAATATATTTCCCCATCTACCCTCTGTGATTTGTATCAAAGGCCGATGTTTGCTTCTAAGAAATCAGGACAAATAATTAACTAATATACAGCAAGACACATTCAGAGCAGTTTCAAAGAGGGTTATGGAAACCCATTTTGTTGGTATCCTAAATATACCAAGCATAGGTACAGGGCATTCTGAAGATCACTGCAGGTTTTGATCAAGGATTTTGTGAGTAGTCTAATACCATATTCTCTGGTTTATCTTCTTCTAAAAGTAAGCAGAGCCCTTCATAGAAATGACAGGCCAGCTAAATTACCACGAGTGCCAGGATGAGAGTTAGAGACTGAGATGAAATGGAATCCCATTTAGCCCATTTGAAAGCTAAATGCTTTATTTCACAGAATACTTTCTTATCATCTTAAAGTGACAAATACCTTTAACCAGCAATCGATAAATGTTTTTATTTTCTTTACTATTATTAAAGATGTCAAGCTTCATCTCAGCAGGCTTTTTTTTCCCCCTTCTGAAATGGCTTAAAAACAAACATGCACTAAATGCACAAAATAAATTAGAAACATCAAAATTGATAGTCCCAGACTCCTAATTAAATAGCATGCCAGCTTTTGTACTTCCTAGGGGCTAATTTGCCAGTTTCCTCTTCAGCAAACTAAGTTTCCTATTACATTGTGAAATGTCTGTCTTGTTTTTCTTCTGTGTACTGGGCCAACCCAAGGGTTTAATAGGAGCGTGGATTCTTTACTAAGCTTGTAAAGGTTGGATACTGGTGATCACTTTTAACAAGAGAGATACTTCTATCTTATTTGCTGCTGATAGAAATGTATTTACTAGATGGTCAAGCTAGATAAGCAAGGTGTTCTTGCAGAATGCTTGGCTCCCTATCTGATTTGTATTTTTTTAGCCATGAAATAGGATTCCTGTATCTGGGGTTATCTGTTCTGGAAATTGAGATGCTGTAGATTTTATAGCATTTAAATTTCCTTTTTAATTTTCCCTTCTGTTTCACTCTGCATTTCTCTGGCTATGCTGTACAAGTTGAAAATCACTTAATGCATGGAATTGCAGTCAACCACATAATGCAGTGTGGCTGTGGCTTTGCTAAAATGAACAGAAAACACATTTCCTACTGAAAGTAATGGTTTAAATATAAGATGGGAATTATCAGTTACTACTTTTCCCTAGCTTGATCTGGGGAGTGCATTTGCTGCTCTGATGGTTGGCTATTAAGCCCTCACCAGCCTTGCTTTAATTTTAGTGTTTCACAGCTGCAGTTAGCCAGCAGGAGCCAAAAACAGCATCATGGGTGTGGGGCTGAACTCTCTACTTGTGTCAAAAACCCCAAGGATAATCACTGATAGAATTATTTGTAGACTGTTTGGGCTGCAAATCCTAAAATTAAGTATATAGTGAGTCATGTTCCTTTATTTTATTTCTTGCTTTTTTCAACCCATACTCACATTAAGTGAAGTGTGTGCACATAGCTGGTGTTCTTAGTGAAGGTTTTTGCAGCACAAAGGCATACTTTGGTTAGAGCCACTGTATACTAACTCAAATCAAAGTAAGATAGCTAGCAACTAAGAGAGAAAAAAGCATTCCATCCAGTTTCCTTTCTGAAGTCCATGTAATTGGCTTATTTCTTTATGGGACTGGAAGATGATGGTGAAAATCTGTGGTCAACAGCATCTATTTCTAGCTGAGAATGAAGGAGATCTTCCTTATTCCATCCTACTCTTGTCTGCACTTTCCTGACCCACCGATCTCACCTGTAGGCGGAGGAGGAGGGGCACAGCTTGTCCAAGATCAGATATGTCATCCATCATTACAGTAAAAAGATCATAGAAGTTTAAATCTACCATTTTAAAAGTCAGCCCTTTTAATTCCTTTCAAATGGTTGTTTGCTTAAAGCAACTTAAGACCAGTAGTACCTATGTATCAGCTACTGTCCCTTGGCATTCTGAGATACATATACTAAGAACTGGAGTCTAATTACCTTTAAAATAAAGACAGAGTCCAGAATCAAGTAATGCTGTTTCTCAATCTGAAAAAATGTAAAAGAACTGCTAGAGAGATAAAAGACAAGCTGTGTTTTTCAAGATCTGGCTTTTAACATTCAGAAGTCTGTAGTAATGCAGCTCCCACGCTGCTAATACAAGCACAAAACTGCTTCTTCTGTGCTGCCATCAGTTTTGCTATGAACAGGGGAACAGCACTATCATCCTTAATATCCATGTCCTTTGTTATAGGGTCAACTTTGACAACTTACAGTCTTTTATTTCAACATTTGTGCTGTTAAAATAAGGCTGTGTGTGATACTTCTGCCTGCCATCAACAGTGAAGTGAGTTAATCAGCTCTTCAGATGTCTGTGTGAGTATTAAGCTTGCAGCTCATGATTTTTCAATAAAAGATGATAGTCCTACAGTATTGCCTTTGACAGACAGCCAGTCAGGGATGCAAGAACATCAGGATGCCACTCAGAACTAGTCATTCCTTTTGGTAAACATGGGAAGCTTTTTTATGAGAATCTTCTTTGAAATTCCTTCAGTGAAGTTCAATTAAACTGGAAACATATCTGAGATTGTTACTGATAAAATGTAGTTTTATTAAATTATAAATTCTGTAACAAAAACAAGACAGATCAAGAAAGATCTCAAAAAACAAAACTACAAGGACTAGATGGCAAAGCCAGTGAAAAAGCCATGGAGAGTGTAAAGGTAAGGATTTGCAACACAAGTTAACCGCATTTTTACATTTCCATTCAAAGAAGGTAAATGATTGCTCTTGCCTAGTAAAAACACATTTTAACTCCAAACTCACATCTATTTTCTCACATTAAATTAAGCGTCCTGCTCACACCCAACACCTTGACTGATTTCACACAGCTTTAGTGTTCTTTTCGTACATCAATCCATGCAGAAAGTAGTAAGACAATGCAACAGTCAGATAATGAAGACAATTCAAGTTGTACAGTAGATATACATTGGCCAAAAAGGGGTAGAATATCTTCAAGGGGAAAATGCTACAAAATAAACACAAGACATTTTCAAGAAAACTGGGCATTGTTAAACAGCTTTCAAACCATTAACAAGACAACCCAGCTTCCTCGAGTTAGAAAGTCTTCCAGCTGAGACATGTTAAGAGACTTAAGTTAAAACAGGCCAAATCTGTTTTCTCCCCCTCACCCCACCCTCCCACCAAATACGCTGCTAGGTTTGAGTGCAATGCCAATTTGGACAGAAAATTTACAGAAAATTACAACTGAATGGTTTTTTTTCGCATGGCTCTAGATTTAAACTTCAGTGACTGTGCACTGTCCATCTGGCCTTCTAGATCTTACACTTGTGTTTGCCACCCCACCCCCTGTCCCTGGTCTATCTGCTCCTGCCTGGCTTGCACCAGCATTCAAGTGTCTCTGCTGACCAGGGGACGGGTGTTGCTGAAGGTGGGCAGACACATCCTCGCTGTCACTGCTGGCATCCGATTCGGTCTCCTCAACAGAGGTGTCAGGGGCTGGCACCCTACCAGAAGATGAAGATTCGTGGTCTTCTTCTCCCTCTACCCTGTGACTCCTTTCAGCCATACTGTCTCCATTTATTTGCAAGTGGGCAAAAGAGTTCTCTAGAGAATTGCTTGCATCAGGTGATGGCGTTGAAGGGCTCACGAGCTGACCATCTAGTGCTGGTAGGGGCCTCACAGAAATGGATGCTAGAGGCTGCACAGCTGCAGCCCCTGGAGTCAGTGTGCTGTCTGCACCATCAGCAGAGCTTTCTCGTGCCAGGTTGACAGTGTTGGTGTCACAGTCCAGCCTCAGCCCAGCCACTCCCTTCTTTGGTATATCTATTATGTCCCGTTTTATTTTTCTGCGACGTCCATGCTCATTTCTCCTATACTGAACCATATTTTCAAGGTCTGCTACGTATAAAAAACCAGCAATTAGCATTTCAGTGCTCTTTTTACCCTTGGAAAAGGCATCTTCCAGCTCTCTGCTGGTACGTTCATCATACTGCCACCAGCCATTTCTACCTTCATAGTACCAAGCATATTCTCCATTGCCTCTGCTTGCTGCTTTGAGTTCTTCGGGTGACAGTAAGGTTGGCTTGTCAAGAAAATCCTCAGGAATCTCCTGCCGGCAGAGTGCACATCGTTTCCCAAGCCAAGAAGCTCCCTTAACACACAGATAGCAGAAAACATGTTTACAGGGCAGACTTACTGGATGGACACACGTTTGCAGACAGATAGCACATTCAGGGACTTGCAGGGAAGGTGCTGCACTGCTACATGACTCGTTTGTCTTCCTATTTGTGGGAAGCATGTTGATCGAATGATCTATTTCACCACAGCCAGCCATCCTGCAGAGGATCAAAGAAATTTAAATCAGTTCATTATGTCAACTTAAACCAGCACCTCGCATCACATTTCACCTCAACATCCACACAACAAGATGTTTACTTCAAATTAAAGTAAGTTACTGTTTCCTGAGTGACAAGACTACATTGTGTACTGGAAAGATTTCTTTTGCTGATCACCAACCTTTTATCTGTTTAATTTTCAGCATGTTAACACACCAAGTTAGAAAACAAATTTTGGCATTTCCTTTGTTCACTTCCTGAAGTAGAGTTGATTAATGAACCTTCAGCCAACCAGTTACTTTGATGCCTCCTCAGGAAATTCAAAGAAATTACGGTTCTTTCCTCAAGAGGTGATGTTGCTGCAGTTTGAACTTAAACAATCTCTCTTCAGACTACAAGTGATCATCTGGTTGATTAAGAGACTGCCTGAACAGTATCTCAGACTAGGCTTACGCAACAGAAAATATGCCTCACAGCAGCACCCAGCTGATGAATTCCCCCACTCTGTTTCTTAGTCCCCATGCACCATGGTATGCCACCTTCAAACTGAGCTCCGAACAACCACAAGGCTGCAGAAAGAACCAGATTTGAAAACTGAGGTGGCCTTTTTCAAAAGATACCTTGGACTCCTTTTTCTTAAACATCAAGTGAACTCCCTGATATATGTGAGTGCCTCTCGAAAGGAATCACTGCAGACCAGCAGAAGCGTATTGCAGAAGACACACAACTCTGACTTGACTAGCTTGTGAAGTAATTGCCTTCACTTTCTCTGGCCATATCTTATTTCTGTTTTTAAAGGTGATTTTGTAACTGTAAGAGAATGGGGAATGCAAAACTGCATCACTTTGGCATCGTGTAGGATTTAAGTAGTTGAAAAATTCTAGCCTAAATATGCAAATGCCTTCTCAACTATATTTTTGCCATGGCAATCTTTCACGGTCTGTTTCATGGTAATTTTCCTTTTATTTATTAACAATCAAAACCAAATACCAGATACTAAATGAGGGAGGAGAATGGGCTTTGGGGAATGGGGCCTAAAAAGGTGCCTTTTTAAATTTAAAATCCCCAAGAAACTTCAAGACTGATATTCAACAAAACAGGCTTTCAGTGAAAGTAGTCTTTGTTGTACAGACAGCTAGGAGTAGTTCATGCAAAACTACCACAAGCATGTAGGCCAAAAGAGACTTTTAGAGGTCACTTAGTCCTGTCTCCTGATCCACATGGCACCAACACCAATACTACATTAGACCACCTGTGGCTTTGTCTATCTGAGTTTTTTTGAAACCTGCAAGGATGGAAATACCACAGGCTCCCTGGACAGCCTGTTCTAACGTTACATACGTTTCTAACAAAACTTGGTACCTCACGAGAAAATGCCTGGTATTACTGTAAAAGCTTCCACTGCTTTAAAAATCTTATAAATATATCTGTGATTAAAAAAAAAATAAAAAAAAAGCTTCAGTATCTATATTTATCTTTACAATGATGTATCATGTGCTGTTTACTTAAAATAATTTTCTCTATGCTGTCTGTTCCCTTTAGCACTAAAATTTCCTTTTGAAAGACCAATGCCTCTTTAATCCCTTTTTTAATCAAGTGATTCTTTTATAAGCTCTACGGCTCACATACTTTTTCCTGAAGTAGCACAAAATTGTATTCACCTATGTTTCCGTTTCGTATCTGAATTTCTTTTTCTGAGATTAATGACCAGTCTGCACAACAGTTCTTGAATAAAGCACGCCAGATACAGACACAGCATTACCTACCAGCTGGCAATCGTGATTTTACTGCACAGCACACATCTGCGAGATCCATTCTAACAATGTTGTGAATAAGTTGCTTTTTGGAAGCCTCACACTTCTGAGGCTGTATTTTGCAACAGATTTTCATAGCAAGGGTAGTGGTTTATACCAAGAAACTTATTAGAAAAAGGGGAGAAGAAAGTCTATTTAGATTTCAGAATAACCACAAACACAATCCAACCATCATTTCACAACAAAAGAGCTGAAAGAGAAATCCATTTATTGATTAATTTGTGCTAACCATGGCTGAGGTAAAGGATCTTAATTTTCAAGTGTCCCCACAATGAGTAGTACAGTGCAAAAAAGCACAGCAGCAGAGATTTTTACTTCCATGCTACAGTTTTACAAAAGGACACTTCTCCCTGAATATCCTTTATAAAATTATCCTTTTCAGAGTCAAAGAAAAGATTAAAACAACCTGTAGGTAAGTAACTTCTATACAAGTCACCTATCATCATTAAGATTTTGGAGGTGATTAAAATGCAATGCAGGGATTAAAAAGGCAATGCACTTTGACAAACTAAATTGTGATACCATGAGCTAAACTAAAGAGAGTTTACCCTGAGGTAAACTCAAAGAAGAATTAAAAGTTCTCACCTGTCCACTGAAAGCAAAACATGCTAACATTTGAACTGTGCTCCACAGGTCACCCATTAATTTGAGGAATCTTTGATTCCTTACTAGATCAAGATAATAATGCAGGATATGAAAAGGAGTAAATGTGGGGTTTTTTAAATTCCTATTTGATTTTTAATGATTCTAAGGAAAATGTTATGTATAAAATGAGTAGAGCTGGAGGAGTAAACCGTTATCTCTAAAAGTGCTACCCAGGAACATAAAACTGATACAATAAGCACAGCTGCAGTTGCATGTGCTCAGAATGCAGGACAATTATGCATTTGAAGATTTTTATCAACTACACTGAAGCTGTCTCACTTTTTGTTTTTAAATCATGATGCTAATTAATCTTTTGTTTTTTAATTTACCTTTTTTAATACCAAATCTAGGTCACAGAGTTTGTTTATACACTGGTAGGAGGATGCACACGTAGGTTTTTACAAAAGAAGCAATCCTTCAGAACCAAGGACAAACATCTTGGATGGCTATTCTGCTACGTTATGGCTGTGGAAGCACTTCCACTGCAACTTCATGGTATTAAGAATTAAACAAAACTGACCACACAGTATTTTTCCTGAAAATAAAAGTAATATTTTATAACAAAGTTCAATCAAAACAGGCTTTATATCAGAACTGTTATCAAATAGGAAAGCTCTATTTTTTGGAAGATTGGTTTCCCTTTAAAATCATGTTCTTGACTAAAAATTAACTAAACTCAAGGAATAATTCTAAAAACAGTTTTATTTTAAGTATTTAGATCCTCAATGCAGGTATAAATAAGAGAACAAGAAGAACCTGAACTCTGCATTTTAACATAAATACAGCCTAAAATCGAGACAGAATTAGTCCAAAATCTTGCAAGATCCCACCTCTTGTGGTTTTTATTTTTAATATTAAATAATACAGTTAATTTCTAAGCTATGGAGCCTTCATCAATAAATTAAGTATGGAAGAGGTGATGTGTAACAGCTACATAAAAAGACCCCAGGTCTTCTTGCACTCTAATGGAAGAAAATGTAAATTCAGACAAAACCACTCCAAATTCCAGGTCAAATTCTAACTGCAACTAAACAGTCCATCAAGGAGCTGACATGTTGAAGTTCAGTAACAAAACGACAGCTTACTTTTTCTGAATAATTTCTACTGAAGCATGCCACAAGACTGAAATGTTCTCTCTTCAGATGTCTCCAGCTAGGATGGCAGGTCCTCCTTCCCAAGGCTTGCTCATTCCTGACTTGTCCTGCTCAGTGGTACACAACAGTGTTTCAGCTTCTCTGCAAACTAACAGAAAGCAAACAATACCACCATTACAATGTTGTCTAGAGGTACAAATGAGCAAAGTACAATACCATGGTTCTTAACAGAAAGGAAATTATTATGCTTTTATTTACTTGATGCATGTTTTTTTTCAATAGAACTATCACCAGACTTCTGTGTCATTTTTTGTAACCATCAGTTTTGATCCACAGTTTTTATTTTTATGTCTGGCTTAAACAAATAGTATTTTTTTAAGCACTATAAAAGGCAATTGTTTTTGACTATAGTCAATTAATTGCTCAGTGACCTCACAAAAGGAGTAACACAAAAGGAGAAACAAGACCAAAGTAAGGAGCATGTCAGTTTTATGCAAATTTAACCTCTAATAAATGATCCCTTATATTCAGGATATTTAGAAAGTCACAATAGCTTTCTAAAGCTTTTTATAAAACTATCATACCATTCCAAAGAAGCATCTAACCATGTTCTTGTCCTGACACAGACTAGTATCAGATGCTTGAGGAAAAAGCAGTGCACATGAACAACTGCTCTCCCCCCTGGTCTTCTCCATATTTCAATGAGAAATTTGCCTCTTCATATTTCAAGGCTCAAAGCCTTGAAACCTCATCCTCTTACAGAGATCACTGCATCCATTTATGAATGAACCTCAGAACAATTCAGCACTTTCTTCTTTATAAATCTACATTTGTATGTTCTCATACCACCTTATAAACAAACTCTACAACCTACATTTGATACTTACCAAGGTAAACAAACAACAACAAATAATAATTACGACCTTCCTCTACTTCTTTAAAATATCCTGATAGGCACCAAGGTTCAATGACAGAAAGAGTGCATATGATTTCTAAAAAAGAGGACAAGGATGCAACTCAGCCTCCATAACTCAGAGGTAATATACCCCTCTTCAGGCTAATAGATAATGTCAGTTGCAATATATCTGGTGAACCAGAATCCTAGCCAAGTTATTTCACAAATACATAATAATCATAATCACTAAGTGCCAAACAAATACCTAAAAAGTTCCTACAGCAGGGAAGTAGGAATCTGCAGACTCAGAAAGGGAAGGGAGACCAACACTCTTGCATTCTCACAACCTAAACAGAAGGTCTTGATCTAAGAGAACCACTGTCAGTGAATCCTCTGTCAAAAGACTGATGAGCCACAGAATCTTCCTTCTGGTCTGTCGCTTTCTGGATGATACTCAAACATCTTGAACTACCGTTTCCAGTTGCTGCAAAACATTATATATAGGAATAATTTGAAGTAGACTTGAGAATGTCACCTCTTTGATTTAAATTTGTTCAAGGAAAGAATAATTTCAGCATAAATACAGTGCAGAGCAGACATGTTAAGAGTCGAGTAAAATCAAGGAGTGGTAAGACCCTGAATGAACATGGAGCATTATAGTGTTATGTGCTATAGTCCTTCATCAAATGATCAAACATTTATCATTAATAGTATCAGTGTTTAGATTACTTCAGTGCATGAAGTATTAATAAAATATGTTATTTTCTTTATAGTTGAGCTCCATGTAGTATTCTGTACAGCTATTTTTAGAATGAGCTCCAAAGGAAAAATTGACAAGCCTATCCACACCTTTTCTCTCCTCATAGTTCTAGCAGCTTTCCTTTCTTCACACATCAATCTGAAACCAAGAGCAGCAATCGCGTTAGAATGGTGGCTCTACTAATCCACTGAGACAAGATACTATGTTTTCTATGATCAAAGAGACAGCTGCAACAAGCTTGATGCTCTGGGTGTGGTATTCAGTCCTTCATCTTGGGAGCTGGCTTTCTGTTACTTCAATAGGTATCACCTGAAGCCTTTTATCTACTCCCTCTCATAATCCACTACTAGAGGTAGAACATCATAAAACCAAATGCTATGTGGAGATGGCAAAAAAAAGGCGGGGTCAATTCTGGGGGATTTATTAGGAAATAAAAATGCATACATGTATTCAAGATATGAAATTATATCTAGAAGAATCCAAAGAAGGCATAATTACAGAATTGTGATAAGGCAACTTTACAACTGCTGCAAGGCTCTTGAAAAGAACTAGTTCACACACTGACATCAGGTAACCTCTACATTTCATGACATTGCTACTTATTTAATAAGCCAGTCTTGAAAATTCTACTGAAAGGACTGACAAAGGACTGACAAACACTTATGGTTACACACATGTCCCTTCTTGGATGATGACTCCTCCTTTGAAGTCACCTGGGTAAGGGCTGTGTTCTATACTTCACAATTAATTTTCTCTTTTTCCTGTAGTATGAGTTATGCTATCTGCAGCAACCTGCAGGTATCCCTCCCTAAACCCCTGCATCCTATCACATACTGATTTTGAAGCTTTAGAAATGCAACAGACAGAAGGACAATGTCACTGATCAGGACCATCCCCATCCAAACAGAGGCTCAGCCAGCATGGAACTGTTCTCTTTGTCCCCTTGAAATTCTCTCAGGATGCTTACTGGGAGAAGTCACGTCCACTTCTTCCACACTTCAAGAATTTGAAGTGGTGGACTTCCTACCAGACCTATCTCCCAAAATGACTTCAGGTTCTCCTGAAGAACAATGTTAAGCTTTTACTAGGCCAAGATGGAATGAAACCATTTCTTGTCAGTTCAGTCAGTTGTGCTCATTAAATTATGAGACCCAGTAAATTATGAGGCCCAGCATAATTTTCTACTCTTATTCATTTGGGGAAAAAAACAGCAACAATTACAAAAAGCTCCCAACAATCAAACAAACAAACAAATAACCCACCCAAACCAAAACCAGAAGCATACATATTTAGGAAGACAGCTCCTATTGAAGAATTACCTACAGTCTTAAGCTTCCTCTGTAAGGAAAATCTTAGCTTTTTAAAAGCACACAAGTGCAACACTGGTGAATTCAACAAACACTAGCCAAAGACTATTACATGAGTCCTACTTCAAATGACAAATCTAGGAATACTGCAATACAGATTATTTTAAAATAGCTATCACAAATTCATCATTCCCCTCCTTGAAAACTCAGTGCAGTTACAGTATTAATTCACAAGAGTAAATGCTCTTCTGTCATTAAATACTTGGGTTTTTTTTCCATGAAGGTTCCTAATTTGTAACTCTGTTGGGAGTAGGAGGAGAAAAAGATCCCTTGAATGCTGTCCTTCCCCACAAGTAACCATGATCCAGACAGTGTGTGAAGAAAGAAGGTGGTTGTTTCATTTAATAGGAAAAATCACTCTCCTATCTGACGGTCTGCTACTGTCAATACACTACCAGCTCAAGGTACTGAGTCTTATCAGATGTTTAAATCTCTCCCTGGCACTGGATACCACAACAGATAAATAACTTCACTGTTTTCTGTGCTTGCCTACTTTTTTTGTATCTGTTTCTTAAACTTAGAATATTCTCAGGAATTGCTGATTGTGATGAGGCTTCAAGTTGGTTGTCATTCCTTATTATTGGCTATGGCATTTTAATAAACCCTCAACACTTATTTGTATACTTGGAACTGAATCATAGAATAGTCAAGTGCAGAGCAGTCAGCCATTTCAGTATTAAATACTACATGTATTGAAAATGAGGTTGTTTCCTATGCTACAATTGGAGCACTGATGTTGAATTTTGAGCATACATCCTATTTCAATCTATTTAACACAGAAAAATTTTAATTTCTCACTCAAAAACAAAAGTGTGCAAAAAATGAAGCAGAAACTGGTTCATCTTAACTTACCAATGCTCCAGAAACTCAATAAGTACAGGGACATCTCTTTGGATATATATATATACAGACTTCATTAATATACACAGAAGAGAGGAAAAAAAAATCAATTTCAATGTGGACTTTTCCAGGAGCTCATTATTCAATAGGCTATAAACATACTGCAGTTCCAGCTCTTTAAATAAATGACAATTCAATTACATCTAAATTGATGCAATACATTTTGAAGGAAACAAGAACAAACTTTGTCTTTCACTCACTACTGATTTTGTATTATAGCAATTTAAACAACTGCCACTTCAATAGACTTGGAAAGAAACTACAGTATTAACCATGCAAGACCATAAAGCAAGTTCTTGCAAAAGCATTCAATAATTAAGATTTATTAAAAATTACCAAATGAAGACTCAGATTTCACTGTGTCTTCAATACTATTACACACCGTAATTTTTGGTACTGCATTTTTAGAGATGCTTCAGAATCTATTTTTAAGTAACCCACGGTCCAGATACAGCAGCTAACAAAGCAAAAAGGACTGGATTTTTAATATTACAAAGCTGACAGAAGCAAAACGTTTTTAAGCTCCGCTCCATACTCCTCCTTGTAATTGCTAATATGTAACTGCATATTACATTGCAGTAAGGAAACCTACAGCGTTTCTCAGACATACCATTGAAAAGCTGTACTAAGATTAAACCCCCACAGTTTCAGTTTAACTATTTCACCATTCCGATTGTCTTGTTCGTACAAAAACCTCGCATTTAGTTAATATTTTTAACAACAATTCCTCAGTGGCGGCAACGTGTACCGCGCCAAAAGCGGGGCCCGTTTTCACGTTTCACGTCCCCTTTCAACATTCCTAAGGGATACAATGCAAACACTTGAGCCGAGGCCGCCAAGCAAAAAGAAACACCAGCACTTCCACTAGGAACACTTCGTTACTTCTGTCTGGCCGGGCGCTGCGCACCCGTGACCGCCCGGCAGTGACCGAGCCCGGCCGGGCCAGCGGTGACATCCGCAGGGACGAAGCCACACTTACAGCACCTCGCCCTGGGAATTAGAGCGCTGCGCCGGCTCGGCCAGGGAATTCCGCCACGCGTGACGCCGCCACGGCCAATGCTCCTGACCTATTTTACTGCCCAGCACAACGAAACTCCCTACTCACAGAACCACAGAATCAATTCGGTTGGGAAAGACCTCCAGGACCATCGAGTCCAGCCTAAGTCCGGGCCCGGTCCGGCACTCCGCGCGCACCTCGCTCCGCACCGGCGTCGGGGCGCCACCTCCTGCAGGGACACGGCTCCGCGGAAGGGGGCCTGGCCCAGCAGGAGGGACCGGGAGGCTTTGCCGGCGGTCCCGGCTCTCCCTCGCAGCCTCTCCGTGCGGGGCCTGGGGAAGGGCTCCCGGCAGGGCTGCGCCGCCGCGGCCCCGACACCCGGCACGTGACCCCACGGGCGGGGCGGGGCGGGGGCGGCGGGGGGCGCCCCCCCCCACCCTCCCCGCCGCCAAAACAATACCGGGCAGGGCTCTGCCCGCCGGGCGGCTGCCCGTCGCTCGGCTCAGCCCAGCGCAGCCGGCCTTTTGTTCAGGGCACTCACCCGCGCGGGGAGGCCGCGGCGCCCGCTCCGGCTCGGTCCGCACCCCGCCGGCGGCGGAGGGGCGAGGGGAGGCAACGCCGCCCCGGCCCCGGGCGGCCGCGCAGGGGGCGCTGTCGGAGAGGCCTTTGATGGCCGAGGCCGTCGCCTCCTTCCGATCGCTCCAGCTCGGGCCTGCCCGCGGCGGCGGGGGGGGTCACCCCCCGGGCCGGCCCGCGCCGCTCAACTCCGCTCGGCCCCGCTCCGCTCCGCCCGCCGCCACCTGCCGCTCCCTCCGGCCCGGCCGCCGGGCCGCGGGGCCGCGCCGACGTCACGCCCGGGCCGGGGCGGCCGAACGCGCCACTGTGACGCCGGCGCGGCGGGGGCGGGGCCAGGGGCGGGGCGTCGCGCGAGATGCCGCGGGGAGGCCCCGCCCCGGCCCCGTAGCAGTGTCATGGCGGTGTCATGGCGGGCTCGCGTGGGTCGGGTGGCGCCTGGGCTGAGGGGAAGGGCAGGTGCCCGGCAGCTCCGGCCCCGGCTGGTGCCCTGCGGGAGAACCTGCCAGGCGCTCGGGAGGGCTCCGTCTGATAGCTGGGGGTCTCCGTCCCGGACCCCCTGCCCGGGTCGTGCCGCGTTGTGGCTGGTTGAGCCTGGCTGGACGCCAGGTGCCCTGTAAAGCCGCCCTGGCACTGCCCTCCGCAGCTTGGCACGGCAGGGGGAATATAACGAGAGGCTCGTGGGTCGAGATCAGGATAGGACGAGATCACTCATCATTTGCCGTCATGGGCAAAAGAATACTGATATGGGGAAATTAATCTAGTCAAATCAGAATCATGACAAATAGACTCATGTTTAAGGATGGTGTTCATCCTTGCCTTCCCTTCTTTCCAGGCTGATTTTTGGCTTCCTGAATTTTGGGGCGCAGTCCTTCAGGAACCACCTGCTCCAGCGGGTGCCCCTCAGGGTCACAAGTCCTGCCAGCAAACCTGCTCTGCTGTGGGCTCCTCTCTCCATGGCCCCACAGACCCTGCCAGGAGCCTGTTCCAGCACAGGCTTCCCACGGGGTCACAGCCTCCTTTGGGCACCCACCTGCCCTGCCCTGGGGTCCCCCATGGGCTGTGGGTGGATCTCTGCTGCCCCATGGACCTCCCTGGGCTGCAGGGACACAGCTGCTCCACCATGGGCTGCACCAGGGGCTGCAGGGGAATCTCTGCTCCGGTGCCTGGAGCGCCTCCTCTTCCTCCTTCTCTGTTGGTCTTGGGGTCTGCAGGGTTGCTCTCACTCTCATTCCACTCTCCAGCTGAAGTTGTTGTGCAGATTTTTTCCCTTCTTAAATCTGTTATCCCACAGGTGCTACCCCTGTCACTGACAGCCCGAGCCTTGGCCAGCAGTGGGTCCATCTTGGAGCTGTCTGGAATTGGCTCTGTCAGACACAGAGGAGCCTTCTGAGAGCTTCTGACTGTAGCTCCCTCCCCAAGCCCCCACCACTACCAAAGCCTTGCCATACAAACCAGAGATGAAAGGTCTGGAAGTGGTGGGAGCCTCAGTGTGTGTATTCCCTGGAGCTTTCTGATCAGAAAAAGCAGACAGGCATGCTTCCTTGGGATTCATTCTTCAAGTGCCTGGTGGCACTGCTGGGAGAGATGAACTTGCACAGCTCTGTCATGCTTGATTAATGTGAAGGCAGGTTGCAGTTGCTCTTGTTCCCCCTGATGAGGCAAGGCAGTGGATTCAGCAGGAGGCACGAACAGTTGCTGGCCTTTCCAGGACCATATTCTGCAGCTCAGAGAAACTGCAGCTCATTTTTTTACCTGAAAATTTAGGTGGCTTGACGGTCAAGCATGTACCTCATGCTGCTGTGCAATGCCCAGCCATGCTTGGGTGGTTGCTTTGGTAGTCAGCCGTAGGTGGAGATGGACCTGGGCAAGACCCAGATGTAACTGCAGGGACTCAGACTATCCCAAAGCTGAGCTGCTCCTGTAGATGAGGTGCACGGGGGAGACCTGTGCCACCTGCTATTGTCAGTTGAGAAGCCTGCTGTATTAGTATTTTAATAAACCAGGATCAGAAACAATAATCCAATTAGACGGGGGAGAGGGGATGTGTGTCCAGGTACTCATTGCACCTAAATGGAAAACTAAATGTTTCAAGGTACAAACTGTCTACCCAAGGGCTTGTTAGAACTAAAGGTACTGTTTGGCTGCTCTTTTTGATTTTTAAACCAAATGAAATCACAAACATCAGAAAATATAAGAGATGAAAATTCTAAAAATACTAAATTCTAAGTGTAATTAGGAATATGAAAAGAAATGCATTTGGTTAATTCACTTGTTATTTCTAAAAGTCTAGAAAAGCCTACCCAAAATCATCACTGGTTTTAATAAATGTGACATGTTTGCATCCAAGGACAAGCATTTACATGGTAACCTGTGTTGTATTTATATTGTTCTGTGTGCGGCTGAGTCAAAGGTTAGGGGAAAGGAAAGGTCTCTTACTGACAGTGTGTGCTCAGCAACAATAGCCTTAATCCTTTACTGAACCAGACCTTGATCCTGTGGAAGCTATTAAGGCCAAATTCCTGTCGGTTTCTGTTAGAATCTGACCTAAAAAAAGAAAGCAGGCTTGTGCTCTTAAGGGATCTAAAGAGTTCAGGCAAAGCTACTCTGACTGCATGCAACTTTGTAAGAAAGGCAACACCTTGGGAAAAGTGTACTTAGTAAAAAAGAAGTCTGTGGCTGTGTATGGTTACGTTTTCACTGCAGCTGCAGATGGACTGAGAAAACGTGCTTGTGAATGAAAGATTCTATTTTACACTCCATGAGTTATGGAGCAAGCATGGCAATCGAAGGAATATCAGACAGTGCCAAAGATAGTAACCTAATTAAATGTATTGCACCTTACTAGACTAAGGGAATAAGGAGCATGAAGGGGTATCTAGTCGAATAGATTGCAATAAGGGGATCAGTTCTAGTAAAAGACCTTTTAAAATATTCCCTACATTGTTATCAGTCCTTATTACCAGCTCCTATTTCAGTCAGAATGGGTATTATTTAAACATCTTTTTTTGTGTTTCTGTTTTTGGCATGGAAACAACCTATCCATTCCACTGATGGTTTTCTTTATGCCTATTACTTTGTACCTGTCTGTTACAATTGAAGCCACCTCAACTGTACCTTTTCTACATCTATTGCTTCACATTTCTCTTGTCTGCTGTGTTTCTCTTTGTGTATTTTTATTGTTGTCTACAATGTCATCACTGTGAAATTTGTCTTTTGCTCACCACTAAATTATTAATTAATACAGTGGTTTCAAAAGTAAAGATTTTCCAGACTAATTCTTAACAAATACCACTTCCTCTGCTAAGTGTCTACAGTCCCACCATTAATATTTTGCTGATGCTGTGATGGTGGAGAACTATTAATCCATATGTGAGTGTTTCTATTTATAAAACATTTTTTCCTGCTTCTTCAAATCTATATGATACTATGTAAACCTTTGCAGACATGTGCCAATGTCTTATATTCCTCAAGAGCTCAATCCTTGCTGCACTTGGTGCAGCTGAAATGAGAGGGGAAAAAAGCAGTTTTCTTCTGCTGTGGTTTTGAGTCAGTTTATATCAAAGCAGTTTGGGAAGTTGGTGTGGAGAACCTCAAAACTGCTGCAAGTTAACACTATTGTCAATAGAGTGGATGATGTGTGGTATCATGCCAATTCCACTCTCCTGCACCTTCAGCAAACCCTCTGTAAAGACAGAGAAGATGTAAAGTTGTCAGTGCACTGCACTTGTCTCTCCCTTGCAGGGAGCCAGAGAGGGGCTGAGAATCGAGTTACAATGTGTAAATGTACTAAAGACAAATCTTGATTTTGCTTGAATGGCACATTCCATTATGGACCCCCTGTTGCTTATCACTCCTTGCATTCCTTTTCCTCTAAGCTGTCCTAAAGCAGGAAATCCACATGTTGCAGTGCCATTTTCATTGAAATAATAAATGTCATACAGTCATCAAAGACTACGATGCACAAATTTTCCAGGATTATTTCTTTTTACAAATTATATTTATGGTTTTTCACAGTCCAAAACACAAGCTTATCCCTTGTGCTACAACTGTTTTAAGATTGTGTCAGTGAGACAAAATGACATTCACTTGAACTCTCTTGAAGTGCAATTGCAGTTGTGCCAATGATGTATGAAATGTAAGTTGATTGATGGAAGTCCAAAGCTCCTTTGGATTTGCAAGTTTTTTTTCATTTTGACTATCTAGAAACTGCTGAGGTTTATGCCTGTTTCAGCAATCTGCATTTACAGTCCTGCTGCACTGTAGCTAAACTGACTTCCAGTCGCTATTTGCAGATTAAGAACAAAGTGTCAGTTAAGGGCTGAATTGGTGTATGGAAATGCAACTACTGTACCTCATGGAATATCTGTATTTTGCTTACATAATCTAGATAGGTAGTAACTTCTGCCAAAAATGCTTGTTATTTAACAGCTTTGGAAGGATTGTGCTGGTTAGTCATGAGAACAATCCCATTTTGCTTTAAAAACAGGAAACCGAATGATGCTGAGGAGGAGGAGTGGGAGAAGAGGAGCTCAGGGCAAGTTCTTCTTCTCAGTTCTCTCAATCTGTTACTTTTGCTGTATCTGTACCCATTCTGTCTGTGAACTCCCAAGGAGAGATCATGATTCTTTTGTTTTCATTCAGTGGCATTAAAAAATTCCACAGAGCATACAAAACAAATTTATTTTATTGCCCCAGTTGGCAGGCAAGGTAACATTTTCTTCTGCCAATAAGTAAACATTGACTTTTTCCATTATCCCAGCTGTCAAAATCATATCACAGTATATGTTGCTGTGGAATTGAAGTCATCCATATGGTGATGCAGACAAGCAGAAAAATCCCACCACAAAACAGCTATTGCATTACAATACAGTGTGTTTAAATCTTTTAGTTTTCCAGGCAGAGAGTTTGCAGGATTAAAGCCTTCTTTTCCCAAAAGCATGTCTTGTGCCTTAGTCTCATCATCACTTGAATCTCTTTTTCTTTTACATCTTCCCTATCAACCAGGGGAGCAACTAAACTCATTAAAAAAAAAATATTTTGGAATCTTCAAAATCATGATATTTACAAAATTTACCAGGTTAGATTTTGTGTTTCTTTTAAACTTGGCCCCAAGTTTTACATTTGTAGAACTTAACAGTAACTTAAAACTGCACATAAAAGGTCTATCTGTAGCTACAAGGCAGGCTTTATTTTAACTTCATTGAAGCTGAAATTTTTGCATAATCATACATCTTCGGAAATGAAATATTGAAAACTGGCTGGAATCACAAGATTCTTGATATATGGAAAAACAGTTAATCACAAGTAGTGCCCTCATACTATATTTTATTTTAGTGAAAGGAAAGCAAACTAGAAGAAATATGTTGTTGCCATCTTCATCTATAATTTTAAAACATAGTGAATGAGCGATTGCAATTTTCTTTTGTATCACTAGATGGTATATGGTAACTGTGGGGAAGCTGAGCTTTTAAAAAAATCTTGATAGAGTATAGGTACTGTTGTCCCTCCTGATCCAGATGTGGCACTGACCAGACTCCTTGCTTACAGTGGGAATGCCTGCAAAGCTGTTCCTGACACCTAAAACTGCTCCTTGTTGTACAAAATCCCCCATTCTGTTGCAGGTAGTAGCAAAACTTACTGAGTGATTCTGTGCTCATGTTTTATGGGAAACTGCACAGTACTTGGGCCTCAAACTCAGAATTACATTTTTGAAAAGGGGACCTCTGTATTAAAATGCTTGAAAACACTCACACATTATTGGAGAATTAGAAAAGTCTTCAAATGTTGAGGATCAGACCCTTTGAGCTACCTGCTGGTGAGTGCTCAGTAGGTGTAAAAGTCCATATGGAGACAGAACCAATGGAAGTTTAGGTTTGTAATTTTAGTTGTAACAATACGAACTACCATATAGTTTTCATGCAAAGACCTACTTTTACACTAGAGGGCATATTTTTATTTTCTCAGGTAATATTTTTGAATGCTGCATTATCACAATCAAAACAGCATCTCCTTTAGTAATTATATACATATTTAAAAATATGCTAGTATAAAATGTTTGCTAGAATTTTATAAAAGAACCAATAACATTTTATGCTGCTCCATTTGTATTAACTGTTCAGCAGCTTAAATTGAGCTATTTCCATGTAGTCGCTATAGTAGTCCATGACACTGTAGTTTGAAAATTTTCAGTTCAAAATTAAAGCTTTCCTGGATGACTCTGTCCTCTGGGCTTTACTTGTGTGAAAAGGATGTCATAAGCAAAATTTATAGACACAATTTCACACTTAAATCTTATTTCTCCTGTTCTATAGGATCCCAAAATCTCTTAGTGCTTTTTAGAACAAAAAGGTGTCCTGGTACTCTGCTATTTGGTGGCTTGTGTTTTTTTGCATTCCCTTGGTTTTCTTGTATGCTTAGACTCTGTGGCTTTCTGGGTGAGAGACCCATTATGATGGGCAGTATCACTGAAGCTTTCATAATCATTTCTCATGGTGTCATCAGATTCCCCAGCAGCAGGAAGTTTTGTGGAGAAGGATTCAGAGTGCAGGGCTCTGTTCTTTGCAGCCTGACCCTGCTGGGCATTTGCTTCCCTTGGTCTTCTCTGCCTTGTGTGGCAGGTTCCTTGGGAGGGGAATGAGAAACAGAGCCATGTGGTGTGGTGTGTAATCCCCCAGAACTTCACCAAGGCAGCAAATGAGGAGAGAGTCTATGGCTTCACCAGACTTTTCCCCGTAAAGAACAAAAAGAAGATGGAGTTGCTCTGGTGAAATCCTGGAAGGAAAGTAATTTCAATCAATGCTTAAATAATTATTCTAATTGCAATTTTGATGACTGTCACCTCTAAGAGCCATACAGAGACAGTGATGTTGCATATGGAAGAAATGCTATCACTTGCTTTTACATCTGTCTAATAAAGTGTTCTGAGACAGTATTACAGCATTGCACAGAAATTTCTTAGTGGCATGAAACTCTGAGATGACGGGAGTTCACTGAGCATTTGATGCATGTATTAATCAATAATGGGCTGTACTGCCTATTATATCTTAGAGTTTAATTAACAAATTCAGTAAATAGTGTCCATAAGCTGATAAAGGGATATTCAGCATAGCTTGAAAAATAAATAATACCATCAAAATTTAATAATTCTGGTAACTCACATAGCCCCCAGGCCAGTACTTACAGACCTTACATTTCACAAGTAGTTTCATTCCATCCATCAGGATAGGCTGCCCAAGTGAACATCAGTGTGTGTTTAACTGCCTGCTACGTGCAATCTGCTTGGGTTGGCCCAGGGTGCATCCAGAAAGTTTTATGCCTTCTCCTATAGAAGGGAATGGTTTGGAAACATGACAGTGCAATTAACCCCTCTGTAGATCTTTTCTGAGAGGCTGAGAGTGACAAATTTACATCCTGGTTTAATTTGCTGCCAGACTGGTTTAGAAATGGCATGAGCAGGCTGCCCTGATAGCACCATTTATCAGGAAGAGGTGCTCCAAGAGAAGATAAAAGACTTGTAATCTCAAAAGAAAAGTGGCACATTTTCTGCAGCCTAGAGTGCAAAGCCCTTTCCTTCTGTATGCTTAATCCCTTAACTTCAGTCATTTCCTGCTCATTTGCTTAGCTCTAATAGTCCTAATTGTTGAGTTAGTATCAGTTCTGTGAATTTCATAGGATGACGAAAATTAGCTGCAGCAATGCTATATTCTCTCTCTGAACCCAAACGAAGAGAGCAGGCAAAGGAAAATGGAAGGCAGGAAATGAAAGTTCACAAAAGGATCACAGTACCTTTGGAATCCCAAATTTGCCAGATCAGTGGTCATTTTAACTAGCTATGAAATGAGCTATAATACTGACCTGTTTCACAGGGATCTTATCAGGGTTCATTAGATACAGTCCTTTGAAGACGGAAACTAGAAAGTGATAGTGTTCTGCTGACCCCAAAATCCTCTCCAGGTTCCTAAGTGTCAGTAGGCAACTCTCTGGGTAAAACAATTGTTTTCAAACTGCAGTTACATATCATTTATTGTGCATACAATAAATTATTATATCTGTTACATATGCTTGAGTTTATATCTGCTTGGATTTTCTTTGATGCATTTTTTCTTCTCTTTAGTTTGGTTGATAGTATCTCAAGATGAAATTAATTTCTTCAGTTCATGGTACACCTACCCTGGGGATGACTCACCTGAGCCTTTGTGTGCACTGGTGCACAATTGCTGTTCTCACTGGAATTTAAAAGTGCTATTCCAGGGCTTCTTGCTGTGTGAATTAGGTCTCTTGGTACATCTGTAATGTTGCCTTAGAGTTTGTTTATGGTTTAGGTCTGTTTTATAACCATGAAAAGCTTCTAATGTATTAAAGCGTCATTAATTTTCAAGACTATGTATTCTGTTAAAGGGCTAAGGTAAATAGATCAGGCATTTTGTTATTTCATTTGAAGTCTTCACATGAGCTGCATTTCTAGAAGTGTTCTAATTACGCAGAGCATTGAAAACTGGGGGAAAAAACAACGGAGTAAGATGTTCTTGCTTCTTGACTTCCAGCAGTGCTGATAAAAGCCCATGAGGGGTTCATTTTAGAAACAGATGAGGAGTATTCAATTCACCACTCTTCCTCATTTTGGGTAGGATGCCATTTTGGGCTCAATTCTGGCTGTTTTTCTTGCTGAGTAGCCCTTAACTCTAGAATTATTTTCACTGATTTAAGTTAAGTCATTCAGTTGTATGATGATCACTTCTTTCACTGTTGTTCCCTTTTCAGAGAATTTGTGTTAAGCTTTTTAAAATTCATGTAAAGAAAATGGCTACACTATTTCCAGTAACTTTGAAATGAGCTCTGAAAAGAAATCTCACTTTTGCATTTCTCAATTTGTGGCTGCACTGAGCAGCACTGCCTTTAGCTGTGTGTTGCCTGATGTGACAGCGATTCACTCACAGCCAGCAGAGCTCAGTGCCATTCCATGCAGCTAGCACACGTTCAGCTACTCACATCAGCAGTGAGTAATGTGGAGCTTTTAAAGTACACAAGTATGTGAGCAGCTAGATGAGTAAGTTGTATCTTCCATTTGCATAAATTCCTAGGTTTATATGAGGGCTAAATTTATGGCATCTATTTACCTGGGGCCTCAAGGCTGCCCCTGCTACTCATTTTGACCAGGATGTTGAATCTATGTTATTCACAGATCCTGGATTAAATTCAGTGCTGTTGTAAGAGGATATAACTAACTCCTTGAGTTCCAGTGAAGTGACACTGGTTTGCACCGTCTGCAGACTCACTTGTGTGATTTCATACAAGATTCCAATACAGCTGGATAGTGGAACAAAGCTGAAGCAGAATGTAATGGCTTAAAGAGTGAGCTGTAAGTTTAGAAAAGGTGATCAGATATGTGTGAATGAATGAATGAATGAATGAACTTAGTTGTGATTCATATTAAATACTCTGCAAGGCTATAGATTTCAAAGATGAGTCCATACATTTTACTGGAGGCATAATGCTTGGTTTGAGCTGAGATAATGAATGAATCTGTACTGCCATTTGAGTTTCCATGATGTGAAATGTATCTATGTGTTTTTAATGAATGTGTGCAGTTGCAGTGCAACACATAAAGTTGACAATACATTGTGATTTGTGTTGTGTGGCAAATTTCTGTGTTGCTTAGGCCTAGCAAAGTAGATATTCTGTGTAAGTTCAGGTAAATTAGTGCTGTGGTTTTGGTTCAGCTTGACGTGATATCAACTAATTATGTTGATGGAGCAATTATTTGCACCATCTAGCTTACTACACCTCATTACTCCCACCTCAGTTTCTAGTTTGCTGCAAAATAACAGCAGGAGAGATAAATTAAAGAACTCTGCAGGAGAACCAGAAGGCTTTGCAAGATTTACAGAGGAATATTCAGGACTTAGACTATCTGGGCAGGTGTGGTGGACAGTTAGGGATTGCTGGGTGTGTGCAGAAGCTGAATATTTCTGTTGAAAAGGTTAG
The DNA here is from genome assembly GCF_049639895.1 of Pseudopodoces humilis. Lineage (NCBI taxonomy): Eukaryota > Metazoa > Chordata > Aves > Passeriformes > Paridae > Pseudopodoces > Pseudopodoces humilis. The sequence goes on from NC_142202.1 coordinate 61,519,936, forward strand.
CAGTGGTATGATTACTCATTCTGTAGTTCTAGTCTCTGATATTATCAGGCTTCATTCTTCAGTGACAGTATCTATCATTGTTCCTCTTTGATTTGCTGAAGAGCTGCTGAATCTTCTTCAGGAGCCCAGATTCTATGGCATTGTTTTTTTCATTATCTCAAACAATGGGATAGAAAGCTCTTGTAACTAAAATAAGACTGGGAAAAAACCTACAGCCTTACACAGAACAAGAACTAATAAAGGAACATTCTTTGACTGATCACCCAGCTAAAATGAAGTAGCAGTCAAGATCTCTCAGGAAGAAATGAAAGCCCATATTGGAGAGGTGCCTGGGTTGATAGTAGACTAAAAAGGGCAAAGAAGGGAAGACTCGTATTTTAAACTAATTTAAAATTGTTAACTTTGTTTAGAGCAGCCAAACAGTCCAGTTATGACAGCTTAAGAGCTGATGCCCTTAGTTGAGTGCCCATAACTGTCTTTGTATAAACTTTTAAACCAAAAAGAGCAGGTCAAAGCTAGGTCACACTGGGAGATTCAATATGAGTATTAAATACACTTCAACCTCTCTAAGTGTCTATAGATGTGCCACCCATTTAAATTTGTGGAAATGTAGGTAGGCTTCAGGTGTCTATGTACATGTGACTTGGGCCTCTTGAGATGCAGTAGAGTTTCTGAGACACCCACTAGGGTCTGGTACATCTAACACAGAGCCTTTGGGATGCCCATGTCTGCAGTGGTATCTGAACTCCAAGTAGGCTATCCCAGGGCATCACGAATGGCAATCCATAAAGTGTTCAGGGAGCTGCACTGAGCTGGACAGTCTGGCCAGAACAGCCACTGGATCAAGTCAGTTTGTCCCAAAGTGACTTAGAAGGCAGGTGACAGCCATGCATCATTTCGGATATGACACAAGCTTTATAGGAGATGTGCCCTTTTTGACATTCTGTTTGGAAGTCAGCACAGACTTGATAAGGAATGTAAAATGGCCCTGGGCACCTACCTTTGGACAACTGCATTACCCTCCAGCCTCCACTACTGTATTCACCAATTTAATGTTGACAAAACCAGGATTTTAGACACCTAATCTGTGCAGACACCTCCACGGAAACAGTGAAAATTAGGCATGGTTTGAACCTTGTCCTTTGCCTCAGCCCTGAAACAGAAAGGTCATGCAGAGGGGACTGATTTGGCCAATGAGTTGTGCTCCAGCAGGTCACTGACTCCTGCACCGGAAGCTGCTCTTTCTGGCTGGGAATTGCTCTTGCCTGTACCCAAGCATCCATGTGTTGGTAGAAGCCAAAGGTTTTAAGGGCAGCTGTGAGCAAAAGAGAGGCTGTTGCACTGGTCAAAGCTGCAAAGGCTTTTGTGTCCTGATGGCAGACGATGAAGATTTGGATCCCAAGAGCTTGCACTTGTGTTCTTTTTAAAATGTGAGATATACATAGAAATTCTCATTGTGTGATGGCAGCAAAGAGACAACGTATTCAAGGGGCACCAAAGTTTTCATCTTTCCACTGTCCATCTGTGAGTAGTAAGGTGGAGTAAAGCCATAACAGAATAATTAGCATAATATTGTTTAACAACAGGAGTCTCACTGATAGCTGAGCATATTTAAATTAAGGTATGTCATTTCTCATGATGCAGTGAAAGACAGTACTGTTGTCTGCCAGTACCCATAACTTTACAGGTAATTGCAGCTATGTATGAGCCATGCTCTTGTTTGATTAAATTTGTTTACCCAATAATTGAAGGCTTATTGTAGTATAATTGTAATTGGTAGTATACTGTGTTATTTCTGAACAATGGAAAAGTAAAGACTAAAGGGTATCCAGTGGAACAAACTACCTCCTGTATGCAAATAAATTGTCCAGTTGCTGCTAGAAACAAGAAGCATTGTGCTCTGCCAGACTTCCAACAAAGAAATCATTATACGTCTGGCCTGTGTGTTGAAGAACAATGATCTCTATTTCCAAAATTAAAACCATAATTAACCTATTATTATGAGTCCACAACACAAGAATGAAGAAAATGATAATGTTAGGCCCCTCTGAATCTCAGATCCCCAATTAGCAACCCCTGAATCAGTGGTTCAGATTTTTCCCATATGAAGATTGCTTCATGCCTGGCTCTGTTGGTTGTGGAGGCATCACCCCATGGTCTGAATCACTGAAATTCTTCTCTTATTACCTACCTGCTATGCAGGACATTGCCAAGAAAGGCAAAGTCTCATAGGGATGTACCTCAAACACCTCAAGAGGCAACTTAGGCTCTGTTAGTTACTGATAACCAGAAAATTATATGGGAGGCCTCTCACTGTTGAACAGTGGTCACAGGATTTTATTTTTTTTAGCTAATAGAAATAGGCTGAAATCATTTCTCATGCCCTTTTTCAGGGCTGCATTTCACTTTCCTTTGGGTATTCCTGGGAGTCTTGGTCTTCATCATTCTATCTTAATAGAATTGTGGAATATAGTAAAAAAGACAAAGATGGTATTTCAAGATTTCTACCACAAAACAAGCTCTCTAACATACAGCTAGGAATATACTGATGTGTGTGTATATGTATTTGTTCACATCCTTATTACTGTCAGATGTTAAGGCCAAGATCTTCCTTCATAAGTCTTATGTTTCATATGTGTTGTTAATGCATCATTGAATTTAAAATGAAGACACTGTTCAGGCCATCTGGACACAGTGATGAATAGCAAAAGTCAGTATAAAGTCTCTGAAGGTAGATCTTCAGTATTACCTAAGCTTCTGCAGAAAATGAGTGAGAACATTGCAGCTAAAGAATTTTCTATGTTATTTAAACTGGCTGACAGTGCAAAAGCAACTTCAGATTTTGAAATACAAAACTGCAGTGAGTCAGAAAAGAAAGAGAACAATTTTAAAGTGACTCACCCACTCACATCCTATCTCCAGGTTTAAGGCTGCAACCAACTGTGCAGTCTGGAATACCTTGCATGTGTAGGGTCAAAACAAAAGCCAGATGACTAGGTTTTTTTCTTTTTGTAATGAAAACTTTGAGGAAAAAACGTAATCCAGAGCTAGAAATAAAGAAGTTCCAGGTAAAATATATTTTACTGACTTAATATTACAGCCAAATTTTTTATCCCATCAGTTGTTCATGTAGCTTCTTTCTTCCTCTACACTTCTGCCTCCTGTAGTGCCTTTGGAGGGAGTCCTTTAACCATTGCTTTCCTCAAATGGATCCTTCCTTCCTTCATATCAGTTCAGCAGCCATGTCACTTTCTGCCCCACACACCCGTGTTCTGCTGGTGAGCAGATGTAACTCTGCTCAGCCCCTGAGGCTGATCAGTGTCAGAGATTTCAAAAGAGATTTCCTTTTAGTAGATGTTCCTTTGCTTCCTGGCCATATGATCCTAGTTGCCTTAGCATGCATGGTCTGAATTGGAGCAGTCACATAGTAGGAACTGCTCTGCTCTGATGTCTGCTCCAAATTTGGACACTGAGCTGTAAGCCCAGCTGTCTGCTAGTCCAGTGAAATGTCACTGTCCTGGATCCTGGTATTTGGAATACAGGACTTTCCCTGTCCCTTTGCATGTGCTTGTTTTTCTTGCAGGTCACAGCATATGCATGAAATAAATCACTTGATTGGGTAGACATAGATTCAGTCCAAGAACTCACTTTGTAATTCTGACTATATTAGATAGCTCTTTGCTCTGCTTTCTGAGGGATCTTCGTTTTCAGGATACACTTGGAGTGGGAGGACTATTTCGATATCTGGAAGTCTACTGACTGGCAGCTCAGAATCTGTGTGTTGGATGCCTGCTTTGTACACAGTTAATTTATTTTTCTCCCCAAATTAGGGTGAAACTGGCCATCAAGGTGGAAATTTGCTAGCACAGCTCACTACCAGTTCTCCAGCATAATAGCATAAGTTTTGTTCCTCTAAGAAAAATGGAAACATTTATGTTTTGCTTTTTTTTTCTATATTAGGAGGCTCTAGTGTTTCTTTAAATCATTGGGAAACAAAGAGAGTAAGTTTTATTTCGAAAAGAGTAGGAAAGGTGTTATTCCTTTCTAAAATAATGAATGATGGAGCTAGAAATGGAAACACGCACATCCTGACAAAGGGTAAAATTAGATACTGGCTACAGATGGGATGGAAGAGATATGTTAGTTTTAGTACCGGGAGTCTTGTGTTTTGTTTTCTCTTTTGCTAAATGCCCTCAGTGAGTTCTATTGTTTAGTATATCCAGAAAGGGAAAAATTTGTACAGATAAAGAATTATTTATTTCTGTTTCCTTCAGCTGATTCCCATTTGTGGCCATATCCCTTTCATCCCTGTCAGTGCTGCTGTTTGGCTATTATCTGCTTCATAGGTAGGTAGGTATGGGAACATTTTTCTGACACTTTTTTTTTAAGCTTTGATCATTTCCAGTGCTTTTGCTGGAACAATTTCTAGTAATACCACTTCTTTCTTCAACTGTGGTACCTTAAGAGGACATTGTACTTCAGCTGATACTTCTGGCAATACTGAGTGGAACAGAATAATTGTTTCATATAAATTACAGGCTATACTTCTGCATGTGTGTCCCAGTATGATGTTTGCTTTCCTTGTGATAAAACACTGTTTACATTCAGCTGTGAATTACCACTGCTGCCTAAGGGGCCTTTTCTTCTTACTCTTTGAATTTGTATGCTCCTACCTTCATGTGGTGCTCTGCATTCTCCCCTTTGATTTTCATCTTGCTGCTTTACAGACGCCCACAGGAACCTTCTCAGCCTTTTGCCACAGCCTTCTGAGTAATTTGTTCTTGTGCTTAGTTGAGGGAAGAGCTTCAGCAGAGCTTGTGCAAGGGAACACGTGTTTGTACAGACAGCATTATACAGAATTGTAAGTCACTGTTACTGCTTGCACAAATCATGTGCAAATATATCTTTACTACAGATTTGTGTCACTGTATTAAAAAAATCAGGGTAAAAGCTGTTTAAAACAATGCACAGTGCTGTCAATGCATCCTTTCAGTAATCCTCTGAGTGCTATGCATCGCCTGTTGCCTTATAGCAGGCACAGAATATCCACTTTTCAAATTAATATCGAAATTCCTTTTGATACTGTCAACTGTTCTTCGAATCATGGCAGTTATTGCTCTCCCGCAGGGGGAGATGGATGAACGATGAGGAGGATGCTTCTGCAGCTCCCCCTTGTAGAATAAATAATACAATGCATGGTGCTGCTACTGTGATTTCTTATAACCTAATGTTTCAGGAAAACTGGTTACAAAACATGCTAAGTATGATTTATAGGCCTGAAATGATGACTATCCAGCATTCTTGAGCGATGGATTATTTATTCTTTTAGTCAGAAGACAAAGCTTTCTATATTGAAAAATAGCTGATACCACTTTAATTACAGCCTAGGTACAATGTGCACATTGTGCTTCTCAACCTCCCACTGACAGACACTAAAGTGCAGTGGACCTGCATTTCCTATTGTATGAAATTGCTCCTAGGATCCTGCAGGACCCATGAGAAAATTGCAAAGAATTCTTACTTATCCCTGAGCAAGTCTGTCTCAGCTGAATAAAACTCCTAAGTCTTTCTAAAACCTTCATTCTTAAGATCTTATATTGAGATGGCCCCCTAATGGCACCAGAATTTCAGCTTAAGGTGCCCAGCTGATTTTCAAATACTTACTTTTAATTATCATTCTTTTCTTTCCCCTGGGATTAATTTTGAAAATGTAAGTCTCTGGGTGCATGTGCTTAAGAAATTTTCTTGTATTGACATTTCTCTCTTATATAAAAAAGGAAAACAAACCAAAACAAGAATTTGATATCTCTTGCAAGAGATATTTCTACTGCCATAAGAATACTTGGTTTTCTTTTTCTTTCTCTCTAAGCAGCAAGTACAATATGTCTAGACTTCAGTAATGGATTTGGCACAGAAAATATAAGTTTGTAGGGAATAGGCTGTGAAAAGAAACCACAGATGAGGGATGCTAATTACATCATTTGATGCACTACTGGAGCTCAGATAATGCCAGCAAGGTAAAAGGATTCATAAGGAGTAGAATATGTGCTCTTGCTCAAGATTATCTGGGAAGCTATCACCAAAAGGTACTCCAAAGAGGATTTGTCAGGATGGAGAGTAGCAGGTGGCTCAGCCCTCTCTATTCATTAACTATAACATAAACAACTTAATTAACATTCAAGAAGATTGTTCATTTGTTACAAATCCCACTGGGAAGTAAGCTGAGCATCTGTAGTGAGGAGAATAATACAGAAATAGTACAATATATTCCAAAGGTGTAAAAAATGGACCAAAGCTGTAGCCCACGAGGTCAAGCTTTACTCTTGGGATTCATCTCAAAGATGACTACAAGAGACTAAAATGTGTGAGTGATCTCCCACAGGCTTTCAAGGTGTTTTAAAGTATAATTTTGGCTCATCTAATATCCTCCCTCTTTTAGAGGTGTTTGATCCAAAGTGCAGTGTGTCCGCCAGTCGTTCCATCCCTGACTCCAGTCACGCACGTGAGCACATGAGATGTCCAAACCACACAGTCTTGTTCCCAGCAGAACTGGGTTAGTTATCCTACATGAGGCACATCTACAGAACAGAAGGCAGGGGCTGGTGGGTAGAAAAGTGTTTTAGGAAGAAGTAGCATCTGGAAAAAATAGAAGCTCATCACACTCTGTGAATGGTCAAAGTCACTCTTCAATGGAAGTCACACACTAGAAGAGCAGTAATATCTCAGGTATTACTAGTGAACAGAGTGACAACAGGACATAAGCCTCTGACATGGGAGACATTATCACCAAACATGACAGAATTGTGCTCTTCAGCCACTGTTCAAGAAATCTCCTGGTTTTAAAACAGACTGACACCTCCTTGCTCATTATTTGGTCTCCGGCTTGCAAAACCAGATGCTTTTTTGTCAGCTAGTTTAGGAATAACAGTAGGGGGAAAGGGCTGATAAAAAGATGACCATGAGGTTATTATTTTGGATATTACTTTTCCAATAACTAGCAGGAGTACGAGGTTATCCATCAGTGTCTTGTAGACATAGTTTACTCATTTTAGTCCCCTCCTACTGTCTGAAACTGTAAACCCTGTTTCCAGAGAACAGAATTATTAGAGTAGCTGTAGGACAGATTCTGCTGTAATTTACTCACTGGAGGTTTCTTTTGTGAACAAAACGTCACTGTGAAAAATAACCTCCTTTACCATTTGGAAGTGTGCTTTCACTGTGGGATGTTTCTCAGTTTTTACCATTGTTCAACTTTGATAGCAGACTAAACCAATACATCATTTCTTATGAAAAAGGATCACAGCCCTGAGGAGATTATGCTGATTTCCATAAGAAATATTATCCACATTGTCCTTTTTCATGGAAGCTTCCTTTATGAACTGCTATGTATTTAAACAGTACATGGATGATATAGTAATTGAATCATTTGCAAAACCAGATATTTTGTGCTATAGCCTAAAGAAGGAAATGCCCTCCTGTTTTTCAGTCACAAAAATTACCTCAAAATCACAAAGGCAGTTTCTTAATATCATGCTCTGGGAAAACACCGTAGTTTTACTAGAGCAAGGTGTTACTTACTGTATTGGCTCCCCCTGGACAATGTCTATATGAACATCTGTAGAACTTTAATAACCTGTTTAGACACAGGTGTACTGGAGTAGACTATAAATGAGGTTACTTCATGAATAGATTAAGTAATAGTGACAGCATGTTTTTCATCTTCTTGCTTCTCTGCAGGCAGCCAGCACTCTGTGTCCTTCTCTACATTAATTTGTCTCATCTCTGTCTTCCTTCTATAGGCACATCAAGAACTAAATTAATTGAATCCCATTGGTTTCTTTCTGGAGTCATTTATCCTAATGCTTTATTCCCTTTATACAAGAAAATGTGGGTGCTCTTACTAGTTTAATTTTGTGCACATCATCCTTTTAAATGTGGGTGACCAGCTGACAATTTTTTCTCTCCTGTCTTTACTGAATTTCCTCAAATTTTTGTGGTACCTGCGGAATTTGTTCTGCTTCCACAGTAGTGACTACAGAAGAAGTTATGCTTCCTATTTTATCCAAGAGAGACTGCTTACCCTACCCTCTTTTCCCCAGGCTGACATTCCATGATTACAGGTGAGTCTGCTAGTAAGACTGTTTGGTTTCATTTTATTTTATATGGACATTGTTAGCACTCTGGAACACTGTATAGAACACTATGAATGAGAATTTGCACATGGAAACACAGAAATTCCTGTGTCAAACCAATCAATGGGTACTCTCGTTTTTTAAATGCAATTAGCATTCCAGATCTGAAAGGGCAGGCCTAAACCCACTAGGAGTATCACAGCCAAGTTAGGAGAGGAAGGTGTAAGGGTCAGATGTGTTATTAAAATGGTGAACAAACATGCTGACTTAACCTCTCTTTAAATTATGCCAAATTATTGCAAAATACTGTGAAAAAATCCAACCTCCCATTAACAAAAGACCACATGAGAAAATTATTTGTGGATGTGTAACTACAGAGTGTGCTTGCTTGTAGGAGTGCAAGATCTTTAATGAGTAAGCTTTGTGCTAAATAACAGCAGTGAGGTAGCAGATCTGAGCCTGAAAATGTGACCAAGCCCTTGCTGATGGACTTAGGAAAGACTGAAGCTGCAGCTGATGCTTGCAGAATGTCACTTTCAAGAGGAGCTCCCATGATCAGCTGTTAGGTCATCCTGTGCAGGCATTTACGTTTGAACTTGTGCAACTCCATGTGAACCATGCGAACTAAACCCAGTGCTGTCTCTGCAAAGAACAATGCATAGCAATTAAGTACAAGTGTCATGGTAAATTTATGCTGCATCAGAAAGTTCAGCCTTCAATGAGTTTCAGAGCCTAAAACCACAGAAACAAAAAATAATTATAGTGACTCATGAGAGCTATAGAGGAATTCTTCTGAATTAATAGCAATAATCATGTGCTGCTTTCCCGTCAGCACATCAACCACAAGTAGCCAGAGGCTGTTGGTAGAGACACAAGACCTTCATTGTAAGGGATGATGGTGATGATGATGGTCCCATTCTTGTGGTGGGTTCTTCTGCTGCCACTTTGCTATGGGGTACAGCAAAACCTGTCATTTATTTAGTGCATTGGTCAGCCTGACAACTCTGCTGTGGTGGCTCAGAATAAAGCTGCTGGGACAAATTCAGTGAAGGGTTCAGCAGTTCAGCACTTAAACTCTTGATTCCCTTATTCAGATCTTCAGGTGAGAGAACAAGCTACAGCTTGGTCAGACTGGTCTGAAGCCTGGGGCATAGCAGTTGTTTGCTTTTTTCTGTCTCTTTGTTACTGGTGACAGTTCCTTGAGTATCTTAAGTGTCAGAAATAGCACTCAATTTGTGTTTATCTACCGGCCTTAACTGATATTTAGTATTTTATTTCAGATATATCCTTTAATAATTAGCACACTATGAACTTGCATTATAATTAATGTCTATTCAATTTAGGTCCCATTGTAAGAAACTTCATAATTAAGAAAGATTTATTAAAATTAATTAATATTTAAGAAATGTCATAATTCTCTGGGGATCACTTAAAATTGACTCTTAAGATTTTGAGGTATTTTTTTAACTGGCAAGCAACTGTCAGGGAAGAAGTTTCACATAGATAAGTCACTGTTACTCCTACTACTCAATCAGATATTCTCCAGTAAGGTCCTCTGAGTTCTCACTAGCATGTAAGATCATTGACTCCTGATTTTACACATTTATTACTGGATGGGAAAAAGGTGTTATTGCAATACACTTGGCCTACAAAGGTCCATATTCTCCTTCAGTTTCTTGAGATTCCCGGCTGAGTAGTTCGCCTACCACCCTTGGTCTACACTCTGTGCCAGGACTTGAGAAAATTTTAGTTTCTCAAGTGACTTGGATATACTTCTTAGTGCTTCACCATGGCTATAAGCAATATTTTCAAAGATTTTTCTGTGTGGATGGAAGCAACATGACAGCAACTTCCTTGTTCATTTCCAGGAAGGAAATAGCATGTTTTTCCAGGTACTAATGCTATAAATTATTACTGCCATGGGCCAAATTCTGTTTACATTTTTATTCCTTGCTGAAAGGTAACAGCATTCCAAGTTCTGCTCTTGGTAAGACAAACTTGTCAGTGTTTCTTGTATTAGCAGGGAACTTGTAATAAAGTTTTTTTTTGTGACAGTGTGTAACAGAACTCACATTTGTATCCTAAATTACCTTCTTTTCCTTTCTCCCTCTTTCTTTTCCCTCAGTCTGTAATTCTTGAACTACTCGATACTGCTTTTCCAGTCTTCTGTTTATCTTTGCCAGATAAATGACATTCCTTTGACTCGTCCAGGTGTTGTAGTAGAGAATAACTGAGATCAGGGACATTCTGAGTATAGCATCTAGTTTTGCTTTTTCCTTTGTTTTTTAAATTCCTCTCTGAACACTCTTGTTATTTTTTATAGATTTTGTTTGTGCTTCTATCAAGAGCCATTCTCCCATACCCAACCCCCTTGCCATTAAACTCCTATATTTAATCAAGGCAGGGAAAAGACACAATCCTACTGGTTATTTTTAAGAGTTGCAGACAAATCTTCTCTGAGTGCAACTATTCATGTGGTCCAGCTGCTGACCTAGTTTGCTGAATCCAAGTAGGGATTCTACATCTGGCCAAAAACCTATCCTAGGAGGAAGTAAATTGAACAGTAAATTCTTTCTGAGCAGCTGAACATCCCTGTTTGCCCATAGGGCTCCGCAAACAGATGAATGACTGCAGCTGTAGGAGAGTGTTTGAAGCACTGGGTTCCCCTTTCTGTTGTAACACCAACACCTCTCAGCCCAGAAGTGCTACTTGCAGCTCATCGTTTGGTGCCAGCTTCTGAGTCTGGCAGCATGAGGATTTCTCCTTTCCTCTCTCTACATCAGCATCACCCAGAGCCTCAGTGCTGCACACAGGGTCTGCACCCTCCACTGCTCTAAGACCAGCTCCTCCTCAGCTGCTGCTGCCAACAAGGTGGGAAGATGTTGGTGGAGCTGCTGCTGCTTGGATCAGCAGTGGGAGACTGAGACCATACCACTCTGAAGGAGGGTGTAAATGAGTTATGCAATGGAGCTGGGACCTCACAAATAGTCACCCCTGCTCCAGTCTCCCACTGCTGGGTGCTCCTCACAGGCATTCAGCACAGCCTGCTTTGCTCTCTCACCCATTTAGACTCCATTGTGTGTGAGGAGTGTTACATGTGTATGATGCTCATCTCTGTAAAATTCAGCCTTTTGGTCTTCTCAACAGCAAAAATATAATAAATGCATACAATCAGGGACTAGTTACAGAAAGTTTTAATTCTCATGAACGTAGGAGGCAAACTGTGGAAGTCTTAAGCACCATGTGTTACTGCATCTACATGTATCATTACAGACAAAGCTGTTACAAAGCAAACTGTAGGAGACCATCCTACATTGCTGTCTGGATGATTAGGAAATTCCTTAGAAAGTCACTGAAGCTTGTCACTCAGGTGTCCTCAGCCTGAGAGACAGGCTTCAGTGTTGGAAAGGGTCTTTTTTAAGGTCAATCTCACTGTGAGAAACAGAAATCGTGAACAGGCAGGGGAACTGACTCCTGCCACCTGTTCTAGTCCATGCTTACAGTGGGCGGGCTGCTACCCCCATGACAGCTGTCATTGGGCAAAACATGGCAACAGAACACATACCATGAGGTATGTTGGTTCCCCAACATCTTCCTGTAAAGGGTAAGTCCATTTCTGAGCAGCAACTCAGTGTAGCATAACCTGTGTTTTACTGATGGGCCGCTCTAGCCTCTAACATACCCAGAATGGTACCACAGGATTTGGTTTGCCCACTGAGCAGAGGAGATTTTCACTTCTGCTGTGTCAGAGAGAAGAACCAGAATAGGAATTTAAGTAAAATTGGGCAGAAGTTTGTAATTTGTATATGTCTGTAAATTTATTTTCATGGATACTTTTTTGCTAGGTGCACAGTGTGGGTGCAAGTAGTGTCCTCTTCTGTCTGTGAAGCTATGAAATGATTCCCTTCTCCAGCAGAAAAAGTGACGGCACCACTGTTAAAAACACATACTTACATGATCTATTTTTCTGGTTTTTATTAACTCAACGTTGTCTCCTACAAATACGATTTGTCATTCACCAGAAGATTTGAAATGTAGACTTAAGTTACACATAGATATAAAAAGCATAAAACAGCACATGGTACCACTGTTTAGACCAGAAAACATTGTGCTGTCCACAGATAAGAGTGTTGTTCAAGCTCAGCTCAGTTTCCTTCTGCTTCAGGGATTCAGTCTTCAAAGCTGCAGATGGCTTCTGCTTCTTATCCCTCAGCAGCTGAAGCCCTGCTGGCTCTCTCCTGATGTTTCTCACCCTTGTCTGGAGCATGGACAGGGAAAACACAGGGCAATCCCATCCTGCTCCACCAGAGGCTGTAAAACCTTGGGCTCCTACTGGCTCTTCAGAAATGTTTTCTTCCTTCTCTTAATTATGTACAATATATGAAGGGATACAATTTTCGTCTTTGATTTAGACATATCTCTTGCCTCATACTTAAACAATAACTTGAAAAATATTTTACAAAGAAAAAGAACATTGTTCATCTGAATGTCATTCATTATTATATTGCTATATTTTATACCCTATTATTAATATATACAAAATTTCTTAATTGCCTTTTACAGATGGATGGAAGCATATAATATAACAGTTTTAAAGTATCCCATCTTTAGATTTTTTTTTTCCTTGGCTCATGTCAATCTCTTTAATAAACTATGGTTGCCTGGAGAATATAGGAAGTATTTGGAATGTTGTTTAAAGTTTAATAATAACTGGTAGCATTGTCCATTTGCGGCCTGAATGGTTGGAACACCTGTCAGGGCGATCTGGTAGAGATAGCAGCATCATAAGACTTAAACAATCATGGAGGGCCATTAATGTGCAGTGTCAACAGATGCCAGGTCCTGTTCTTTGTTTGGGGCTTTCCTTTTCTTCGGCTGCGTTTTGTTGTTGTTTTCCCTCTGCTCTCGGTTTTGTCTTCGGGCTGCTCGCCCTTTGCTTTCCTGTCTTGTCTCCTTGCTTTCATCTTTGTTGGATTTTTTTCTTTTCTCCTCCCTATTTTTTTTCCCTGAAAAAAATGATGGCACATTAGAAGATTTGCTCAGACTATTGCAATTTCTGAGTCCCTCACTTTTCCATAACCTGTGAAACCAGCCCTGGATTAGCATATCCCATTAGGGGCTGAACACTAGTATCAGTATTTGGGAATGTCCAATCACCACACCCACATCCCAGGGCATTCTTGGTATTGCAACATGAATCCCGTGGCAAAGCGTCTGTTCCAGCACAGGTGTGTGATGGTCTTCAGACTAAAATGTGTCTCAAACCAAACTCTAGACCATTGTCTCAAAATTAGGTATTCAACTGCTTTACTGCTTTAAATAAGGTAAGATGTTGAGGAATTTGTTGCTGCTACAGACCTCTCCAATAAAGCATCCTGTCCCCTAGGAACATTAAAACTTTGTATATTGGCTGTGGAGATGATACAATAGAGTGCATTTATGCTTGCACCTGAGGAAGAAGTTCTTTATGCTGAGTGTGGGGCGGCACTGGAACAGTCTGCCCACAAAAGCTGTGGATACCTCATCACTGGAATTGTTCAAGATCAGGCTGGATGGGGCTCTGAGCAACCTGATGTAGTGAAAGATGTCGCTACCCATGGCAGAAATGATCTTCAAAGATCCCTTCCAACCAAAACATTTCTGTGATTCTGTGATTCTGTGATTCTATGATTCTATTTCTTCTACTGGCTTTACAAACTAAAACTTTACAAAGTGCAGGAATGACATTGGCTTGAACTAGTAAGTACACACTAGCCTAAAACAGATTAGATTTTCTGTCTGTGTGGAACTACTGATCTATGCAGCTGAAATTCACCTCTAGTTAGATGAATCCAAATGATATCTTCAAAGGCAACCTCTCTGGAAACTTTCCTGATAGAATGTCATACTGACCCGTATGCCTTCTTACATGGAGAAACTTCTGGACAAGTATTGAAAAACATCTGGCTAAACTCTCTTTTATAATTTCCTAATAATGATACTAGTGAAAGTAATCTATCCTTCTTTGTTACAGAGAGAATACTTTTTGTTTTTAAATTTTAACAGAGATAATTTCCTACACTGATGTAGAGGGAGTTACGCAAACCTGGCAGTAGCTCTTGCCATTGAGGGTGGTAAATTTTGGCAATTTTTCCCATTCCTGACTCAAAAACAAAGACAGTGGTTTTTGATGCCTCACTGAGCTCTGTGGGAGTATGTCACAATGAGGGAATAGGTGCAGGGGAAGTGGATTTGTTCAGAGAACAGATAACCATCCAAGGAGTTGCAGGTCAGATAAAGGAAGGGAGATTCAGAGGAGGTGAAGAGAATGCAGAAAGCAAGGAGCAAGATGAAGATGTGAGAATATACTGGATCTTCTTCTTGTTATGTAGCTCTGTGGGAATATTTTACAGCTTCTCCATTTTTTACCACCACTGCATGGGATCAGAGAGCAAGAGAAGGTTTAGAGACATACATTAAGTCAAGTAGGGACCAATATCTGCCTTTATCATTTATTGTTTCTGAAACTTTAAATGTAAAATGACTCCTTAAATTTCAGGGAAGCAGTCAGAGATTATCTGAATATACACCCATATACCTGCAGAATCCCCCTCTGAATTTGTAAATGCCATCTAAGATGCATAGATATGAGCAGGAGAGACCTGAAGAACTGGCACAGGAGGCTCAGAAAGAGCTACCACCACTGGGAGAACTGTACCACCACTGGGAAAACTGGGAGACCTCCATGCAGAAGTAAGGCTGCATCTTACCCAGCTGTGATGCTGTCTCTTACTAATGGATAAATGACAGTATGGGATTTCATTCCAGTGGTTTGTAAATACTGTTGGCCCAAGATGAAATGTTATTTGAATGGAAACTGTCCAGACATTCAGTGTTTGACATTACTCACTTGGTGATTAGCCAAAATCATTCAGCTGTGACTTCCCAGCCACAGTTATTTAAGTATGTTGGAATGACATGTAATGGTTTCCCATTCAGTCATGGACCAGGATATATGTATTTATATGTGTATGGATATACTAAGAATAAGATATCTTTGTCTAACTAGAAACTTATCTAGGCCCGGCTTTACTGGTTCTGTTCTAATCACACTGATATCTTTACAAATGACAAAGAAAACTAATCTCTGAAAAATACTTAAAACTGAGTCCTATTTCTCTCCTACTCTGAGGATAGCTAGTTTGGAGTCCTCTGTGCAGTTTTGTATGATTTAATTCCATTTTGTATGATTTAACTCCATTCTGCTGCCATTTGTGAAAAGATCTGCCCACTAGACCTATAGTGTTATGGTAAAGCAATATAGTATAGAATGGTCATCTTTGCTGGTTCTTTAGTTCCTTTCACCACTATTTATAAAAATGGGTATTTTTATATGAAAGTGTAATGTTATTCCTAGTCAATCTGTGTTTCAGTTTAGACCCAAGATTCTACCAGCAGTTCTCTGCTAGCATTGGGATATAGCTGGAGCCCCATTCTTGTGTACATCGCCCTCCCTGTTCATATCCCTTCTCTCTTTTTCCCTGAGATTTATTCCTGAATATTTTTTCTTCTTTCTTCTACTGGCTGAAACTCACTTCATAGCAGCACATTGAACTGGGTAGTGTGGAAATTCATTGGAAATTTGGGCATTTGGCTATCTGTGAAATGAAAAGTGAAAAAATTACACGGGCCATTATGTTTACAAGTTCATCTCTGAACAAGAGATGATCCTTCTGTATTTTAAGAGAGTTTATAAAAAACATGAAGAACCATTCTTTTATATGGACAGATAGTGATAGGACAAGGGGGAGACATTTTAAGCTAAAAGAGATTTAGATTAGATGTTAGGAGGAAATTCTTCATTGTGAGGGTGGCGAGACACTGAAACTAGCTGTCTAGAGAAGCTGTGGATGGCCCATCCCTGGAGGTGTTTGTGGCCAGTTTGGATGGGATTTGGAGCAACCTGGTCTTGTGGAAGGTGTTCCTGCCCACGACAGGGGTGCTGGAAGTAGATGACGTTAAAGAGCCCTTCCAATCCAAACCATTCTATATTTCTATGACCTACTTTGCCTTTGAAGAAGATGACAAGGCAAGGCCATTATTAAAACTGGAACTCAGCAAAGAAGTAAACGACGCGATAACATGACCCGGAGGAATATATTCTCCTGCAATTTCAATTTCATTTACGAGGAATGTGCTTGCTAGGAAGTCCTCCCGGGCTGAGGCCTGTGCCATTTTATGCGTTCGTGGCTACGTGCGTGTATCCCCCGGTGCCCGTGGCTGCCCGCTCCCGGGGCTCTGCTGCAGTGCCGGTGCCGCCCGCGCGGGGGCGTCGCGGTTCCGCGCCCGGCGGGGGCGGCTCCCGCAGCCGCGGGTTCCCTTCTCCGTCCCCTCCGCTAGTGTCCTGAATTGCCGCCCGTGCCCTTCCTGCCGCTGTACCGGCTGCCTTTGCTTTATTTTGCCTGCGGGTGAACTTGCTCGATGGCTCACGGAATTCTTACTATGATGCACTAACGTTTCTATCTTTTATTTCTTCTTATAGATTCAAAGCAACCCTTCAAAATTAAAAAAAAAAAAAAAAAACCAAAACCAGAAAAACCAAGATAAATCTTTTTAAACAGGAGATAAAATATTTTCCAATAGAGTGTTTTGCTTATGAAGAGAGTGTATAATATCAGAGAAGTATTCATGAGAATCTAATTCATCCCTGATATTAGATATTACAACTGTTGCACGTATAATACTTGCAATGTCTATTGCAATAAAGTAATTAATTGGTGCTAAAATATCTTTTATGCTGGAACTAAAGATTTGTACAGAAAACTGTACTGGAAAAATTGATCTGCAGGCACTGTGAGATTTCTGGTACACAGGAGAGGCCTTGCTGTAATAATAATAGCTAATAATAGCTAAGTCCTATTTTAATGAAAATCTAGAGACTTGCTATAATTTTGAGAAGTGCAGTAGTTCAAATTAAATGCAGACATGAAATTAGTTTGGATAACAATATAATTACATGTCTAATCAGATTCAAGGTGCTGAGTTCTTGTTAATATATTTTATAGCCCCAGGTCAAAGAAATTCTTGTGTCTGTATGCAGTCCATGTCTGAATACATCTATTTAAACAAGCCAGGGTATTTCAGAGAAGCCTTTGCATTATCTCATCAGATGTGGTATTTCCACTAGATCTATAGCTGTATTTTATGGATTAGAGGAAGGAAGCATTGGCCATGACTTGGGAGGCCTTGGTACTCAAAAGTACTATATGACAGGCAGTTACTTGGAAAATCATGGCTGACATGGGTTAACTACCACAGGTGACAAATTTCTTATGGTTTAAGCATTGTCACTTAGTCCCACCTATTATATTCAGCTGTAATTGTTACAGGGAGCTTGGGTGCTAAAATCCCAAAGCACCATAGGAAAACATAAAATCTGGTTGTGCAAACTGCTTCACTTTGATGGGGGGGGAGGGGGAAGTATTACAGGGTAGGCCTCATGGAAAACCCAGAGGGATGAGAATCTGGTATCAGAGATTTGATTATTGTATTTCTTTCATCATTCCCATGAAGACATTTACCATGGGAAAGCAAAAGGAGCAAGAGGAGTTGTAGAACTGCTCCTGTCAGGATTGCAGGCACTGATGTAACAGGCGCCCCTCTGGAAGGGTCCTGCTGCTTCTATTGTGACTGTCACCACGGACCACAAACCCTCCCCACTACACTGTTAAGCTGAAGAGCTGCAATAAAAGACCACAAGCCACTGCTGTAATGTGCCACAGTGTTCTTTCACACCCCTCACAGCCTTGTCTGACCTTTTGGCACTTTCCTGGCTGCTGGAGCACTGTCAGCACTGGTGCTGCAGTACCAGTGCCCCTGTCCCTCTGTGCCCCATGAGTTACAGGGCCAAAACCTAAAGGGTAAGTGCTACCACACTGTATTGCTCTCCCTCCCACCTGTCCACACCCTTCTCAGAGGCATTTTTAGTCCTCCTAAACTAAAAGTCTGTCACACTTTCCTCATGATGTGGCCTGGACAACAGCATGACGCAAAGAAACCATGCTGAGCAAAGAAACCAGGAAGAGGAGCATGCCCCAGGCTCTGAACTCCCTTTCTCTAGCTCTGTCAACAATACAGTCATGCCATATTATGCAAATGAGCAGATCATTCTCATTTTCAAGAGAAGTGACACATTTTTTTTTCTGGAACATAGCCTGTAGCATGTACTCGCACTACTTGCCAAGATAACAATCCTCCAAACCTCCAGCTGCCCAGTGATGCAATGGACTTTCTCCTTTCATTCCCAAGCCACAAGTGGCTGATTCATCTGGTATGTCTTTTTGAAGTTTAAACAGCATAACTGCATAACTTTTTTCACAGCAGTCTTTTTTTTTTTTTTTTTTCCCTTAGCTGTTGTGGCCCTATTTTATAATCACTAGATTTCTGAGTAACCAGAGTGTGAGGGTCAAAAACTTCACAGCAACCTAGATGCTACGTGACTTAGTGCATTTCCTGCCCTGCCTTACTGCTGAAGATGTTCCAAATGCTGAGGAAAATATAGGTAAAAGTTTTAATAGAGCTAAGGTCCAAAGACATTCAAGGAGCAAATAACTTGGCTAAGCCTATGTTCTCCTGCTGTTGAGATGCGTGATGGTAGCCTACCTGGTTTCCACACCAGTCCAGATGGATACAGATCTTAAGGCATGTGTCATATCCATAGTTCTTTGTGGTGATCTTAGATAATCCAAGATACCTGGACAAGCTCAAAAAGTGGGCCCATGGGAATCTCATGAGGTTTAACAAGACCAAGTACAAGGTGCTGCACCTGGCTCGGGACAACGCGCAGTGTCAGTACAGGCTGGGGGTGAACAGATGGAGAGAAGCCCTGCCGAGAAGGACTTGGGGGTGCTGATGGATGAGGCTGAACATGACCCAGCTATGTGCTCCTGCAGCTCAGAAAGCCAATGGTGTCCTGGATTGCATCCAAAGCAACATGGCCAGTAGGGCAAGGGAGGGGATTCTGCTCCTCCTCTCCTGTATGACCCCACCTGGAACACTGCATCCATCTCAGGGGTCCCAGGCACAGGAAGGACACTGACTTTTTAGAGTAAGTCCATAGGAGGGACGCCAGGATGATTAGAGGGATGGAGCCCCTCTCCTATGAGGAAAGACTGAGAGAATTGATTGCTCATCCTGCGAAAGAGATGGCTTTGGTGTGACCTAGTTGTGGCCTTACAGTACCTGAAGGGAGACTACAAGAAAAATGGGAAGGGGCTTTTGACAAAGGCAGGTAGTGACAGGACAAAGAATGATGTAATTAAAATGAAATACAGTAGGTTTATATTAGATTTTAGGAAGAAATTCTACAACAGGTTGCCCAGAGAAGCTGCCCCATTCCTGGAAATGTTCAAGACCAGGTTGGATAGAGCTTCAAAATCTTGGTCTAGTGGAAGGTGCCCCTGCCCATGGCAGGGGGTTGGAATTAGATGATCTTTAAGGCCCGTTCTAATCCAAACCATCATGTGATTCTATGACGATACTATACCTTAAAAGCTATTGTTACTTATGTTTAAGCAACTATATTATGGGATTTGATGACTAACTCCTATCCTATCTCCTCTTAAGAGTGGAGATACTTCTCTAGATGTAGACTTTAGATGTCTTTGTATGAGGATCCTTAAGGTTCATTTGCCTCTGAAAATAGGATCTGGACTACTAGATTGCATTCACTTGAAAAATGTTCTTATTTATATTGAGTGTGCTAGCTTGTCCTTGCAAGAACAGTGGTGAAAGAGGCACATTAGCGGGAATGAGAATGTTGTTTCCAAATACAGAAATAGCTCGGGCCTGCACCACAGCCGTTTGCATAAAGCAGGCAGAGAGGAACGGGAGGAGGCTGACCAGATTAGTTACGCCAAGACAGGAGATGTCGGGTTTTTCACTGCTGTGGGAGATAAGGAGAAAGTTGTATCCTGTTAGGTGTATGGGAAGTCAGGAGATATAATTTCTTCTGTGGATGGCTGGGAAATGACACTTCTACACTCATGAGCTCATAAGCAAGGCTTATGGAAAGTCCCTGGCTTGTGATGACATCTTGCAATAGAAACTGGTTGGATGTGCCTTTCCTGTGCCATAGAAAAGGTATTGCCAGTGCCTGAAAATAGAATATCTTCCAGTTAAATAAAGAAGCAGCCAGAGAAGGAGGATTCCTGTAATGAGTTCTGTTTGCTGTTTGTGGAGACATTTATTGCTGCCTCTTCAAACAAGCTCTTGTGGGGATTTATTCCCTTAATGCTTGTCAGTTGGGACTAAGGGAATTTGTTAGCAGCCTTGTTTTAATCAGGACTAATGTGCTAACACCAATTTTGAAATTACATAACGGTTTTCATCTTATAAGAACCCGCAACTTATAAAACCTGAACACAAGCTTTCAAAGACAGGAAAGTAATGGCAATTTAGCAGACCAGAAAATCATTCCCCATTCCTTAGGACCGGACATAAACCATACTGTTATTTAGGAAATTGGTGTTTTCTTCCTTTGAGACTTTTAATGGTGACTTGTGAATGGGACTGGGCTTTTACAGCTCTCCTGAAAGAGGAAAAGAGGTCCATTAGTGTCCAAATCCACTTGATAGGCCTCTTTTAAGACTAGGAGAACCAGTACAAATATTGGGAATAATAGTGATTGGTACCAAAAACCTTTCCCCTGTCAGAGCATCAGGATATTGGGAGAAGTCTCTAATAGCTTGTTTTCCTTTTCGTCACCAATAATCCAAGCCCTCCCATTACCTTGGATTGAGGTCATAAATATAGTCCTTTTAAGAGACTTATTTCAGCTGGTGCAGGCTTTTGAACAAACCAGAAATAAAAATGTGATGCTGCATTATGTCAGAGCTGCATGTTTAGTCTGCCGCTCTAGAAATAATCAAGAAAAGTTATACATGATAAGAGACAGATGCTAGTGCCTCAGCAGACATTTCAACTCTTTCTAGTACAACAGTAAAATGGAGAAAACCCCCAAAGAAACTTGTTTCTTCACTACTCAAATTTGTGCTCGGTGCGCTCTGAAGGGAGGGATAAGTGAGAAAAGATGTTTTCCTTGGCTTTACTTAAACTGATTGCCTCAATGTAACCTGGTGATTCTCATGATACTCATGTGACCCCAATGTCTGGGTGCATCCCGAGGAATGCCTTTTTCCATTGTTGACCATGGCTGAGAGCTGGGCTATGCTGGTGGTTGAGTTCAGATCCTGGAGGCATTTTACAAGTGCTAACTCCAACACTTGGATCAGGCCAGCAGTTCCTACCCTGGTACTACACACCAGGACCAGAGAGCCTGCGCATCTTCCACCATTTCATTTGCTGGTATAGGTGCACCTATACCCTCCCCCTGGAGTCCCCTCCTTACATTTTCTTATGTTTTCTGATATTCCAGGAAGGTAAAGGAAGATGAGGAGCCAACAGGATGCACCTCTGGCCCCTCTCAGCACGGGTCACTTGTCCTCTCCACTCTGAGCATCGTTTGTTTGCACTTCTGCCTGGGGTGACACCTGTGCTGACAGGTAGACAGGAGTCCCTGTGCACCCCAGGCCAGCTGGATCAGCCTGTCAGCAGCAGATGACATACAGGGGGACAGCAGCTCCTGATGGATCCTCTCAGCAAAACCATCAGCACAGAAGCAGGATGTTATTACCTAAATTCACCAGAGACCCAATTCTGACCTCTGTGTTGTACTTGCTCAAACACATGGAGGTCACCAAAGTTGGTGTTTGGTGTAATTGAAGGAGAATTTGCTTTCAAGGACACTTTTCAAATCAAGGTGTTGAAAATTGACTGTCTTTCTGTTTTGTGTGTACTGTTGTGTGTGTGTACTATTTCACCTGGCCAAAGCATTGATCCTCCCCTCTCCGAGTAGTGCCAATATTTCCAAATACATTTTCAAAGTGATTGAAATGACAGGTCAGGCTTCTAAATTTCATAAGGCTCAGAGACTTCAAAAGTCCCCTCTCTAAAATGGTGACATGAGATTTAAATTTGGCCATCTCCATGTGTTTCTGAAGGATTTTCTCACCTGTTGACAGAATAACTGGCAGTTTACCAGGTAGAGGGACGCTTATGGAAAAGGACATTGGGATCACCAAGACTCTTGGGCTGCCTCTTAAAAAGGCTCAGAGAATTTATATGCCAAAAGGATTTAGGATTAAGCCCAAGGAAGCTTGGGAATCTTGGACCAAGTTGCCAAAGGGATCTCAGGTTTTCAGGCTGCTGAGTCTTTGTCAGCCTGCTGGGAGGGTTGCCAATGGACAAGCTGGAAGGCTACTA
Source organism: Pseudopodoces humilis (assembly GCF_049639895.1). Taxonomy (NCBI): domain Eukaryota; kingdom Metazoa; phylum Chordata; class Aves; order Passeriformes; family Paridae; genus Pseudopodoces; species Pseudopodoces humilis. The sequence continues at coordinate 61,542,369 of NC_142202.1, forward strand.
GGCAGAAACTTCACACAAGGGCAAGGTTGTTTCAAAAACCTGCCTACTTTTGACTGGGACTTCATTGAAATCAGCAAGTTTCTGGGAAATATGATGACTTTGGTAATCTGGTATTTTCCACTTCTTAAGAATATCAACGCTTATAAAATATTAAAAAAATGTTTCTAAGCAGGGTCATAGTGGATATGCACAAAAGGAATGCAAATATTTTAACATCGCCCGTAAGTCTTCAATTTAACATGAATCACAGATAGAAATTGTCCATGTGAATTTTATCCAGGCTGTCTTGCCTTCTTTTATTTTTTTTTCTTCCCCAAGAATGTGATAAGTTTATTCTTTTGAAATCCCTCTGAGGATGAACTGTGCATTTAGAGCTTTTTGTAGTAATACAGCTTTGCACACTGAAGTGAGCAGCCAGCTTTATGAGTAGCTGGAAGTGGAATGTGAAGAATGATTTTGCCATGTGACAGTGCATCACTGGAGCCCACTTCACTTAGGATACTTCACAAACTGACTGCCGTGCTCTTGAGATGGATGTCGGCGAGACCGCGTGGTCCAAAGGCTGGAGGAGGTGCAGCCCCCACTGAGATGAGAACACAGCCTCTCATGGCAGAGCACCCTCAAGTGCTAAGGAAGGTCTGCAACCCTGATCCACCTCCACCAGGACTCACACAGATCCTGCCAACAGTGCACAGTGGCCATTTGACACAACTTGCATGTTTTATTTTTCTGCTTGGCTGGTGCCTTAGGAGTGTTACAGCAGTGCTGGTAAAAGGTAACACCCCTAGGTGTTCCTGCGGTGTGTGTGCAGCCCACACAGCAGGGTTGGTTACAGGAGCTGGACTGTTGGAATGCAAAAACGGTTTTAAGGAACCTGATGCAAAAGTTCAGGAAAATACCACTCCTGTGATATTTTCAGTACAGCGATGTACTGCAACAAGTCAGGATCCTCTCTGGCCTCTCTGGGAGAAGTTTGGACTGTGGGGATCAGCAACCTCTGTCCCCAGCTGCCTCCTGCCTCCAGGTTAAGAAGCTCACTCTACACTAGTCACCAAGTATGTTTATGCTTCTCTTTCAAACTAAGTAACTAATCATTTCCTTGCCTGCTCCAAGAACTTCCGTTTTAGCCAAAAGCAGAAACTGCTCACTTTTTCAGCAGATTTGATCATCACCTGCTTTTGTTAGTAGCTCCTTTGACATTCTTTTATAAGACCTGAGACCAACCCTGTAGCCACTAAACCAAATAATATTTTGCAAGGAACTGGAATGGCATACTCAGAAACAGTTTACAGAGGTGTAATACAGAGGTGCACACATACTGTAGCAAGATACTATAAAGGAGCAGGATGCTTTGTCCAACGGATTCAGAACAAATAAGACCCTTACTCCAACCTCAACCAGAAACTCTAAAAAGCTAGTTAAAATTGTTCATGTCCTTTTGAAAAAGTTACCCAAGATGTCTCTATGTCCAGGAAGTTAATTTATGTGCTGTGAAAGAGTTTCTTTCAGATAGAAATCAGAGATTCCATCAGCCTTAAGTATTCACAGGTATTCACAGAGACGAGACTCCATGTTACATCTTCCATTCTGTCACATTTAAACTTGGGAGATTTATGCATCATGGCTTTAGTTTAATTTAAGACCACTGTGGAAAAAAAAATCCAGCAACAAAAAATATACTGTGTCTGGGAATGCAATAGTTTGTCTCAGTGATAAAGACTTTTTCTTTATAATACCACCTTTATATGACTTCCTCAGGTTCCGCAAGTGTGAAACAGAGATAAGAGTTCCTTAATTTTGGTGCTTAAGACTCTATGGATAAAACCCACTACTGTTGCAAATCAGAGCTGCTGAAGTGTGCAGAGAGTCTTCCTTACTTCAATTAATGTTTTGGAGGACCAAATGTCGTACTTGAAATAGAGAGCTCAGGATCCTTTTTTATAGAATTATTGTTTCCATGCTCATGCTTAAAGGTAGTAGAGGCTGGATCACCCACTGGCATTCCCCACCACCACCCCACATCCATACAAGAAATAAAGTCAATTCCTCTGGATTTAAAATAAATCCTTCTGATTTAGCAATGCACATTTCTGCTTAGGCAATAAACATCTGTCATCTGCCATTCATTAATATTAATTATAAATGGTCACTAGCTCATGGGATCCAAGTCCACCAGCTGAGATTTTTCCAGCTTTGACCTTGTTAGGGTTTGTATAAAAAGTGTTCAGAAGGGTTCTTCGAAGCTCGAAGACAGCAATAAGTGCAATTTGCAGAGCACAGCGTTTAGATTATGCACTTAGAAAAAGGGCAGTCACAAGGGGTGATGGGGAGTGGGGGAGGGAGGGGATGAGGGAATACAGAGCCTGAAATGGAGCTCCTTTAAATGCTTAAGAGTTTTAGACCTTTCTGCAGGCTAATGACAGGGAGAGGCATTGTCCATAATGAAACCAGCCCATCCATTAAGCATTACTGTAAATGAAAGGTTGCATGAATTAAAGGTTGTTCATCTCATGTTTCAGGAATGTAGCTGTGTTTCATGTCTGAAGCCTGTTTTCCTTTTAAACGGAGTTTGTCAGATGACAAATGAGAGAGAATTTCAGAAAGCAAATGGGCAGAAGTAAATACACGCTCAAGAACAAAGCAGAGACATAACTGGAGCTGTAAATCTTTACACTGGAGCTACTGTTTGCTGTAGATATTGGGGAGGATTAGATTAGAATTGAGAAATTTCATTACTGGGTCATTTTGCTCATAAAACAAAACAACAATAGAAAATCCCCACAGTTAATTGTCAAATTCTGACCTTAATATCAGCTGTATACGTTTCACTCATGGAACACTAGTTAATTCTTTTGCTACCATTTTGAATTTCAAGGAACTAAAAATAGAAAATTTAGAAAATGCTTTTTCTGAATCTTATATGACCACCACATTTTTAAATGAAGAATGTTGGGGTTTTTCTTCCAATAATTTTTTGTCATTGCAAAATTGCTTCAACCAAAAATTACTGAAAAATAATATTTGTTTGCATCTGTCCTTATTTTATTTTTTTTTTTCAGGACAAATCATACAACAATATGCCCCTCATGGACCGTATCTACATCTGCTCTTAAAATAGACACATTTTCATTGGCAGAGTCATTACCTTACATCTCTAGTAAAGTAGCAAGAAAATACATCCCTGTACTCTTCCTGTAACAATTATTCAAAGCTAGTGAATGCAAAGAGAAACATGAACAGATATCTCTGCAATGCAAATTACTAAACTGGACAAAGAGAATGAAAAGTTGATTTCAGTTCTTTGACTCAAACCTAAATAAAAGTCTGAGCTTGGCAAATGACAGCAGGAGGCTGTATACAGATGTCAGCAGACAAGGATGCTTGGATTTGTGCCCTGTAAATCGGCAGTATGCTGTCTTTTTGTGGGAGCTTTGCAGAAGGAAATAAGCAAGAAAAAGTTTTGTGTAAATTTTGTAGTGATTTTATAAATGCTTATCAAATAATTATCTAGTCCCTTACTAGTCTGTGAATCTGAGCTACTACACTTAGGCTGGCTCTGATGATTGTCTAACTGCCTTAAAAATCTTCCATAGAGGTTACCACAACCTATCCCCCGATCTTTACGATCTCTGAGAATAACACTGGATGTTATCATCTCATTGGGAATGTTCTGAAGCTTCCTTGGACCTTTATAACACAAGGTTATGGCAGCAAGTGCTTAACTTCATAACTCAACTTCATACCCTTTCCAGAGTTATGAAGGTGAAAGAGAGCTGGGAGGTGGCAGCCGAAGCAGACCTAAAGCTACATCAGGTGTCAGAGCTGGCAGGGAGAGTGAGCTGAGAAGAGACAATGAGACTGGAGATGCAGAGACCTGGGTGGGGAAAAACAAACAGAGCTGCCTGGGTGGGGAAGAACAGGCAAATATCCAGAGAGATGAGGAGAAACAGCAGCCAAAAAAGTACTCCTTTGTTTTCACTTTGTTACAAAGGAATGCTGAAAATCCCTGCTTTATGGTTAGATCCACAATACTCTGAAGTCAATGGGAATTCAGTGGGTCTTGGATCAGGCCCTTTAAAATAAGGGCAGCTGTAACACAATAATGAATGAGTGCCATGCTGCCCATGACTGCAGTGTTATAACAGCATTGCTATACATGGAAGTGTTCCATAGCTCAGGATTCAGCTGATTAAACAGTGCTGGATGTGTCGCCATTAGACTTGAAAGATCCACAGCCTGATTTACTCTGTAGTGCACATACCCCAAATGTTTTGCATTCTTGGACTAAATTTGATAGATGCTCTATCAAACTTCTCTCTTTCACTTGTTCCTCTTTCCAGGACACTCAGGTCAAAATAGTGAGGGGTTTAGGTCCCCAGGTGGTGAGAGCCAGGTGGGCTCTGCTCCCAGCAGCCACGTCCCATCACATTTGCTTTGTAGCAGTATTGTCCAAAAGTGAGAAAACAGCTTGATGTGGGGTCTGCTGAAGCATCAACACAAAGAAGTTGTATCCCACTGTGGCACACACCCTAGAAGAGCCTCATTTCCTCTTCCAGCAGTGACAAATGTGTCCCTTCCTTGGAAAGAGTTCCTTACATCACTAGGAGTTAGGGGAAGGACTTTAGAAGCATTAACTGTGAGTCGTGAGAGAAGGCCAGCGTCGGGAGAAAGACAGGTATGTGGGGGTGCTCTGGCAGAGGAAGGAAGGGATGAGGTGCAGGAGAGAAGGACACACGATGCTCTTTTGCACATGGTCTCTGCCCTGCGGCACTGAGGGGAGAGTAGTCGCAGCTTCCTGAACAATGGGAAGTCGCTGAAGGTGGAGGTGCCATGAATAAGTTGTGCCACTGTTGTTTCCCAGCTGTGCCAGGGAGCAAGATCAGAGTAGGCAGACTCCTGCATGTCTGCATAACATAACTGGGAGTTTGTTCAAGGACTTTGTTTGACCTGCCCTCTTCCCCACTCATATCTGCTATGGAGGGAAGAGCCTCAGTTGGTTTGGTGGCGAGCCAGAAGGTGGACCTGGACTTTTTGGGAAGGAGCAGACATCTGCCTTTCCTTTCACAGAATAGACACAGATGTGGATTTCACTTTCTGGGGCTTTCAATCCAGAACATTTTTATTCAAGAGGGAAGAGTTTAGGCAGGTGCTGGAAATTTAGTGCTGAATGAGTACTTGATGGATACTTTGGAAGGGAGAGGAAGAATGGTTCTTAAGGGGCTTGTATTCCCTTCGGCTTTTCCTACAAAGCTGAGACATCTAAAATATAGTCAGCTAGCCAATTCTGGAGCACAAGGAGGCACCAAAAGGGAAGATCGGAAGAGAAAAAGAGCTGATTTCTATCCCTTATTTGGTTTAGTGATCTGAGGAGGACAGTTCTCACATTGTTCACATTTTAATAAAAGAATGCAGTCAGCTTTTTTTCTGATTCACTTCCCTTACAAGAACAATTGACCACATACTTCTGTCTTAGCTTTGACACTATTTCTGTTAATATGAGGTTGATGTTTTTTATCATCAGCATGCCCAGCACACTTTTTATGGCATGCTCCAGAGAACCTCAGGGCACCATTACCTCCCCACCACTCCCAGGCTCCCCCGGTCAGGGAGGAGACAGAAGGTGGCAAGAGAGGAGCTAGCAGCAGGAAAGGAGAACATCTTCCAAGGAGCAGAGAGACACAGAGTGTCAGCCCAGCACCCTGCAGGGCTTAAACTAATTTTGATATCTGAGGGCACAACCATTTTCACCTGACTGTTCATCAAGGTGCATATTATTCAGAGATCACAACCTTGGCATGGAGCACATGTACAGAGGGTGTGCATTCATGTGCAGTACCATATGTACAGAGGCACACAGCATGGATGTACTACCTGCTCAAGTGGTTCATATGTGTCTGTCAGAACTGGGAGGTTTGATGAGAATTTAATGTTCACAGTAGCACAAACAAAATAACTTGTAGTAAAATGAAACATTACCAGTCATTAGTTCAGATTTTAATGTCTCCATTTGCAGGTAATAACTCATTAAAACTTTCAAAACTGCCTGTGATCAAATCTTGAAAATGCTACAATGTCAAAAATAGCTTTTTCCAGCCTTTTCAGCCCTTGATTACCAGTCAGTACATCCTCTTCTATTAGCTATTTTGGATTCACAAATAATTTTGACTCATTTTGGCCTTATTTTTCCCTCTGAAGCCTGTTCACCCAGATCTCTTCTCTAAGCTGTGCCCATGTTTGCCAGCCCGTGGCACTGGCAGCTGGGTGCTGACCATGCTTTGCCTCACTTGGGGTATCCCCAGGATGCAACTTCCCTTCCTCTTGCAGCTAGTGGATTCCCAGTGTCAGCAGCCCTACTATTGGAGGCTGAAAATGTGTTAAAGTTAAAGAGTCAAAACCCTTGCAAGGAAAGGAAATGAGAAGCCCTCTTGGCAGCAACAAACGGAAAATAAACAACCAAACTCTTCAGAAGACAGATTCCTCAATTATAGTAACTCAGGCTCGCAAAGGCCAGAGTTAGGACCCATTGGCATATGCAATATGTAAACACAGGGATGCAGTAATTAGCTTTGTGTTCATTTTGAGGTTTCAGAAGTCCTGTGACCTGCCATGGAGTAAGGTCATTAACCATAACCACACAAGTGACCTTCACACAGGACACCCCATCTCTCACAGTTACACGAGCAAACTGTGTACTGGGATGTCTCCCCAGCTCACAGGCTCCAGCCCTCTTGTTTTAAATGACACTGAGCTATATATGAGAGAGAGGATGTGACTTGTGGAATGGGCTGTGGTAGCAATATCTTACTTTCCCACATAGCCATGCTTAGGAATTAAATGTGATTAAGTAATAGTAGTCAATACCAGAAATATCTAGAATTGTCATCCAATTATTTTTTTTTTCAGTCAGAAAAATATTTGTTCAAAAATAGTGCTCTGAGGAATTACTGAAGTGGTGGGGGCCTCCATTGCCTTGGGAAGAGATTTTTATCTTTGGAGTATGGAGTGTACAGGGACAGACTATTCTTCTGAACAAGAAAAGGTACGGCCATTACTACACATTTATCAACACAACAAAATGCTGCTCTCACCTGATTTTGCCAAGACTAGGTAAAATTAGTATTGGGCATAAGTATTTTTCAAATCCAATTTTTGTTTTACTGTGGCTGACCTGTGGTTCCCCTGAAATACACTTGTTCTGCTTGGAGTCCCTCCTCACACCACAGCCAGTTGAAGATTTCTTCAGACATGATCTGATTAATATGTTTGGAAGCATTATGTGGACATAAAAGAGGTGAAAGAATGAGTGCAAAGAAACAACAGAAACGAGCTGAGTATCAGTTCTCTAGGCTATTTAATGGAACCTTATATATATATATGGTCAGTTTTATATTCATGTGTATGCCATACAGTATAGAAGTTATTATTTTAATTTATTTACCCAAAATTTATACACTTCCTCATTAAAACTCCTTAGCAACAAATTCTGTTCCCTTAGCTCCCTTCTGCTCACCAGTCTGAATCTAGAATTCAGGTCCTCATCTCAAAGGCATTTTTTCTCTTTTATTCCTGCTGTAAACTAAAACCATAGCACAGTATCTCTATCCTCCCTAGAGTTTAAACCATTGACTGACAAGCTACCTCACCTCCAGGTGGTTGTAGTCTTTTGAGTTTTGACTAAAATTATCCCTCTCCCTCTCATAACAGTATCCTGCTTTCAGACTGTACAAGGTGACAATTGCTCCATTCCACAGTGAAAAGGAAACATACTATTCTATATTCACCCTCCCATATCTTTATGTCTAATGGTTGAAATCTTGCCTGTCAGGAACAGGAACTTTCTTTGGTCTCTATTTGCACAGAATGGGACACGGTTAAATTAATATTGCTTCTGTCCTCTGAACATCTAGACACCACCAGCATGCAAAAATTCAATATAAGAACAAGAAACAATTGGAATGTATTTATTTGCTTATAATAATGCAGCTGTGTAACCAATGCCATCTACCTATTGGCTTGCATAATACCCAGATTTCTAAGGTATCTTCCTTGTTCATAACTGATACTAATTTTGGCGAGTGCTTTTATTCTCCTCAAACTGATCAAAACAGATTCTCTGAAAATACTTGAAATTATCTGATCTCTAGAGAGGTTTAGTTGGGACTCAACAGAAAGGCATATGGTGAATATTCTCTTCTTGGCAGAATTAGTCATGAAAACATGCAATTCTTTCCCCACAAATACTTTTGTATGCAGAATATTGGAATTTCAGAATATTTGTCTTTCGTCCAGTAAAAGTCAGTCTCATACATTTGCAGACAGCAGTCCAAAGGGACCTGTGTTAGGCCAGAGCACATTTACTACGGCAAAGAAATAATATTGATGGATAGTTTGCAGTGTTTGAGGAGCTCTGAAAGTTTTGCTTTTCCAGTACTTCTATTTGCCATTGACAGACAAGGCTACAGGAAACATGTGTCTCAGTTTTTATCTGTCACTGAAGGGTAGGAGCGAAGAACGTATTAAGTGTGGGAAGGTAAAAGTTACAGTACACTACACCAGGTGAACAAAACAAAGAGTGTGAGGGAAAGAAAGGAAGAAGAAAAAACTGGAACTTATTATCATGTAGCCATGCAAACTAAAAAGAACACACCATCATGGGATTAAAAGAGGAGAATGATGAAATAAATTACAATGAGGTTTGGATGGGACTGAAATACAAAAGGAGCCTGTATGTAAAACACATGAGAATTACCATGTCAGATCACACTGGCATCAACTAATTTAGTGCTAAAATAAGCAAAAAGAACCTTTTATGCTAATTAAGCTACTTGTATCCTCATTCACATTTGTTTGCATCCATTCTGAAAATATTAGCATCTTCTCATAGTAGAACATCACTGCATAGCTAGTGAGGGCAAAAAAGGGGTTGCAAGACATCTCATCAGATTCAATGACACACCATCAGATGGAAACAAACAAAGAAAAAAAGCCCTCTTCATCTGCTTTATCTCGTTTTGTGTAGTTCCAGAGACATGTCCTTGCTGCTGTGCGATAGCAGTGCCTTCACTGAGTAACATCCTGTCGCTGACCTCAACGTCTCGAGCAAAGTCATTGAGGCATCTGTGACGAGCACACCCCGTCATCATGTGGTCTTTGCCCTAAATCCCTCAGCCACAGACATCTATCCAACATGGAAATGGCTGAGAGTGACCGAGCTGACCCTCTCTTCATGGTCATGGAGAAAAGATTAGCAGCACTGCTGGTCACTGCCAGGTCTGCTGCAACACTTCAAAAGCCAGTGCCATGGAAGTTCAACTCTAAAGCAATGCCTGAGTGGCCACAGGGAGTTGTACAATGCAAAAGAACCTTTTCAATATTTCCCAACAGTAAATACAAACTTACTGACTTTCCCTTTCCTTTCAAGTGTTTCTGTTGTCACCTCCTTCTGCACTCACTGGCAGGGCACAGCTAGCCTTAAGAACAGAGCCTGGCTTGCTTTCTTGGGCAATTATTCTATTGTTCAAAGGGGAATAGAAGTTTCTTTTTGTGTAATAAGGGACAGTAGCAGTAGGGAAGATATGTTGCCTGGAGATGAAGTTGGAAAGCTTTGTTTCCCCATTTCAGTTAGAGTGGAAGGAAAACTTACAGCTTAATCTTTACCTTCCTAGCTTGTCACCATAATTCATCCCTTGAAGCTCTTTTAACCTGATGTTTCATATGCAATATTCGTCAATTTTATTAAGAATTATCTTTCTTTACCAAAAAAAATTAAGTAAGTTCACCTCTCTGAAACAATGAATGTGAATGGAAAGGACTTCTCTGAATACTGAGAAGGTGAATGTCAGGAAAAAAAAAAAAAAATGTCTCTTGGACACAGGCATACAAATCCCAAGGGCACAGACAGAGTGGGAACACAGGTTCTTCTTTTAAAGTAATTATCTACTGAGCATAAAACAGGCTAGAATATAGACTGTGGCTTGCTTAAAAGAAGGAAAAAAGCCCACCTTTATGCATACTGCAAAAAAGAAGAAAAGAAAAAGATTCATGATTGTGAACAAATTCTTGTGGTGCACAGTATTTTTCAAGTATGGTTTGGCTCAAATCCCATAAAATAAGAATGGATAGCAAAATACGTGAGTAGTTTCTTCTAAAGTTCTTATTACACAGGAACAGCAGGCATTTCTCAAAGAGAAATGTCTTGTCCAGTCTGAAATGTTTGCCAAATTGCTATAAGCAAACACGCAATATCATCGCCTCAAAAAAACCCAGTTTCATAGTCCACAATTACAGTTCAGTCCTAGATTTTTTCAGGCCTATAAAGATTAGGCTTTGGCAGAAAAAAAAATGAACTCTTTCCCCAGTTACAGTGGGCTAATGAGAGGCTGTTTCAAGTTGTGCCACTGTGTAGGAACATAAGCAAGCACAGACATTTTGAACGTGGAAATCTGTAGGATTTCTAAAGGGAATCTGTAAATAGGTTGTCTTGACTGCGACCTTGACAGAGGTACACCTCCCTACCTCCTCGGGACACTGCCTGACACAAGGAGGAGGGGGTAACTCCTGTGTCATACAGATCAGTAGATCTACCCAGTTCTTGGGTGAGGAGGAGTCACCCATAGCTATCTGGTCCATAAGATCCTCCTTTTAACCATAGAATCACAGAATCAGAGAATATGCTGAGTTGGAAGGGACTCAAGGATCACCAAGTCCAACTCCTGGCCTTGAGCAGGACACCCCAATAGTCACACCATGTGCTTGAGAGCATTGTCCAAATGCTTCTTGAACTCTGTCAGGCTTGGTGTTGTGTCCACTTCTCTGGGGAGCCTCTTCCAATGTCCAATCACCCTCTGGGTGAAGAACTTTTTCCTGATCCCCAGCCTAACCCCCCCCGACACAGCTTCAGGGCATTCCCTTTGGTCCTGTTGCTGGTCAGCATGACGAAATCAGGGTCTGCCCCTCCTCTTCCCTTTACAAGGAAGTTGTAGACAGCAATGAGGACTCCCCTCAATCTCCTCCGGGCTGAACAGATCAAGTGACCTCAGCTGCTTCTCATACAGCTTCCCCTTAAGGTGCTTCACCATCTTCATGACCCTCATTTGTACTCTAATAACATTATTGCCCTTCTCATTCCCCAGAGAATGAACCCTCAAAAGGGGTTACAATATCCAAGCCGCAAGAGCATTTCCATAAGTCACCTGCAGCAACCCTGGCCATCATTTAACAGGGGGCTATTACTTGGTACCAGCAGCTACTGCTGCCTCACAGATGTTCACATGGAGGGGCAGCTGCTCCACCCTTCCACTCACCCTCAAATGGGTGGGAGGAGAGGGAGAAATAGATGAGATGAGGAAATGGGAGGGACAGAGAGAATTGGAGGAATGGAGAAAAGGAAATATTCCATAGTTCCTCCTGTGTCAACCAGAGTAACTTCACTGAGGACAGATAAAGTAACTTCGCCTCTGCAAGAAGAGGTGAATAAACAAACAACAGTATTTGCTGGGTGGAATTTGTGTAAATTATTATTTCATAGACTACTTAAGCATCTCCCAGTCTTAACGTGTGATGCCATTCCCTCATTGCCATGCTGGGGAGTAGGTCCAATAAGCTGCTCTGCATGGAGGGTCAGTTTTGCTGGAAGTTTTGCTTCTTGGGTGAAAACAAGTGGAGTTTCTCTTGTCTGCCATGCAACTCTGTGGTCTTTCTCCCATGCTGGGACTTGACGACCCAGATGCAGATGGCAGGATGAAGCTGTGTTGTTCAGCCAGAGCTGGTAGAAAGAGTTCAGGCTGGGTGAGAGACCACAGTTCTGCATTTACAAGAGTTAAAATCTTACTTGTTGGGAAGCATGGAATAGGAATTGGTTTGGAGGAATCTCTCTGCTGAAGTATGAAACTTGGCTGCCTGATACCAAACAGACAGCACCCACCACAACGTTTTATAATGGATCTTTTTGTTCTGAGTACTACAATGCAACTTTTCATCTTGGCAACTCTCAGCAGACAGAATTGAGAGACAAAGTGCCTTCCCTTCCTGCCCACCCTGTCCTCTCTAGATCACACAAAGCACATTTTTTAGCAGTGTTAGGATTTTATTTACTGCAGGCAAAGGCACAATTCTTTCCAGGCCAAAAAATACCACATCAATGGCAGCTTTGGTGAAGTCTGAAATGGAGGTCTAAGAATTCAGGTGTGAATTATTAAACAAACACAATATCAATCTCAAATGGAGGTCTAAGAATTCAGGTGTGAATTATTAAACAAACACAATATCAATCTCATATTATGAGGATGATAACTTGGTACCTTTTCCTTCCTTCTGACATCTCTTTCTTTGTACAATACATTTTCTGCTCTCGGTTGTAGCTGGGCAAGGATTTCCCCTTGCTGACGGATGCTGTATGATCTCTCTGACCCTTACTTCATTTCCTCTTTTGAAACCACAAGTTTTTCCTTTCTTCATGCAAGGGCTCCATGGACTCCACTCACTAGTTTCACAGTGCACTGCAATAAACATAGAACAAACTGAGCCTGACCAATATATTTTTGTATTCAGAATACATATGGTACATTATTTTCATTCTGCATCAGCCAAAGGGTGGCAAAACTAATGGAATTAATCAGTAGTGAGTTGCAGCAATGAATTGACAGAAATTGGACTGTTAAGGATATACAACACAAAACAATGTCAAGTAATTATGTCAGTCACTGTTTTCTACTAGCTGTTTTGTAATTCATTCCTGAAACAAGGCAGCAACAGTACAACAGCTCTCAATGAAATCAGTTACTGGGGTTTGTTCTGACTTTGTTTTGGTTTGATGGAGGTGTGAATCCTTTTAGCTTTGGTGCAATAAACTTTGGTCATGCCTGTGTGAAAGGTGAGCGAAGTCATTGGGTAAAGCTGCTGCAGCTTGTCTCAAAGGTGGAAATTTGGAAATTGATAGTTATAAAGGACCAACTCATATCAAGAGATGATACATTAGAAGTCAAGTGTCTTCAGCCATCTAAAGAGCCATCATCTGTAGCATACACAAGCTGGAAACGGGCAAAGTAGAAGAGAATTTGGGTCAGTGTGAGGTTTCAAGCTTTTCAGAATGGGGCAGAAAACCCCATTTAACCCTTTCTAAACCAGTGTGATGTGATTGTACATCTTGTACTGATTGGAAGTCAGAAGGTATGTCGTTTTACACTTGTCCAAAGAGTGTAAACAAAAAATGGGAGTGACCTTGGAAGGCTAACAATGTGCTTTTGATAGCTATCCTCTTACGCAATCTCACTATCTTTCTCTTGAAAAAAGATAGTAAATATATATATTTGCTTTAAGTCCAACTGCTTGCTTAAGATTATAAGTCACCACTGAGGAAGGAAAGATTCCTCTATAAGGAGGAATTAGTAAGCCAAGACTTTCTAGATCCAGAATTTACTTCTGAATTTTCTGAAACCTAGAAATATAACAGACTTCAGGCAATCTCTGAACCTTCCTCTGGTGGCTGTGTCATGTGGGTCCATTGTCATGTGGGTCATTTTTTTCATGTTACACTGGAGCTCTTCTGTTAAAATAATTTGCCTTCATGTGCACAAAAAGGTTCTGTTTTTACTCCATAGCTTTAAATGGCTTTTCCTATCTGAGACTGGCTCCTTGTTACAGCAGCTGAGTCTAAAGCAGTTGGAAAGGGCCATCAAGAAACAAAAATGATCCCTTGAATTTCTTTCAAAGACAAAAGTCTTTTCTTGAAAATAAAACCATAAAAGCCTACACTGCCACCTGAACTACACCATCACCACTTTCCTATTTGAGAAGGAAAATGCCAAACTACTGCACATTATTTTTATTCCTGCATTACTTCCCCTCCAAAACACTCAATGCCAGAGAGAGCTATGTGCATGGTATTGTGGGGAGGATTTCCATCACAGCCAGACTGTGCCTAAGTGCTCCCTGGTTGCTGGTGGCTGAAGAGGTTACCACTTGCACTGCAGCTTACAGCCCTCAGCCACCACAATTCACAGCCAAAGTACTAAAATAAGCTGAACTCTGCCACAGCTTCAGTGTGCCTGTGGTGGAGGATGCTGCAGCTGTTCACAGGCAAATATATCACTTGTTCGTCTTTCGTTTGGAGGCATGGCAGAGGGATGCAGCAGACAGTTAGGTGTGGTGACCTCCAAAATTGCCCTTATGTGAATAATTGGAGCTTTTGAGTCAGAGGCTGAAGATACAAAAGCAGGTCTTTTCTCCACAGCCAGTGAGTCACAATGATGTCAGTCTCACTTCTTCAGTGTCAGTGACACCCTATCTTGTATTTTACTTTAATCCTCATTTTCTGAAGTCAGGTGATTATGCACATATACCATTTTGGAGATTGGAGGTTTTTTGGGAGCATGTTCCCTTAATATATTAGTTTCTAGCCTTGAGCTTTGAAAAGGTAAGCTTCAAAATGATGTTGCATGCATGCTTTGAAGGCTCAGGTAGTACAAGGGAGCTAAAGTAAAGCCATTAGTATTTTAATCTTTTTTAAATTACATGTGGGATTTGACTCAGGGATTTTGAAATTTTGATGTTAGTGGTTCTGCATAACACTATAACCAAGCAAGAGATGTATGTCTTGCTACCTCAGGGCAGACCAAACAGGCTGTCCTTCCTCTGCCAGAATTGACCTTAATATCAAGGCTGTGTTTGTGGGACACAAAGAAGCTTCTGCCTCTTGTGAAGTGGCAGACTTGGGAAATACCTTGAGTTTTTTTTTGTGCTGGGGAATGCATCTTGTTATGAAGAATATTTTCATTTTAAGTTGCACTTCCCTGGTGCTGTAACTGATCATGCCTTCCTTAGATCCCACATCCCCTGTGAGAAAATGAGGCAGGACATGGGGACCAGACTCACCGATGCTGGTGCACTCCATTGTGTGGTTGTTGGCTTCCAGCCCATCAGGGCACTTTTCAAGGCACTTTCCACTGTATAAGTAAAACCCACTTTTACATTTTGTGCAGAAGTTTCTGGTGAAGCAGGTATCACAGTCAGCTTTACATTCTGAAATGCAAACAGTAAACAACAGCGTTGTTGCTCTTTGCCATGAACTGCCATGGGCTCTCTCAAGTATACCAGAATCACACAATTCTAATATCAGACAATCCTCAAAGGAAGCAAATTATGTTAGGTCTTCTTCCTAGCCAGTACACAGGGTGAGACCAGCCACAAGTGATCCTGGCATGGGTGAGAATTTAGAAAGGATGGCCTGATGCTGGACAGCCTCACACTACTAATCTTCCTAGAGACCTATGCAAATGGCAGGCAGAGCACAGCACATGAGAATAACACTGTGCTTCTTCTGCCCTACACTGGCACCACATAGGTACTAATTAACCCCATGGGACACAAGTGCTGGATTGGCTCTACAGCACCTATCTTTAGGAGATAAAAAATATTCATCCAGGAGAAAAAAATATGCCAGAATTTAGAATCTGCTTAGGAGTGGTTTTGATCAACATAACTTTCTTTTTCTTTAATTGGTTCTCTGATGTTCAATCAGACGTTCTGTAGTATTAAATGTATTGTCTAGATGAGTACCCAAATTGGCACTGCTGATATATTTCCTAGTTCTCAGAATTTTTTAAGAGAAATGCATAAAACCTTATGTATGACACAGCTCATGTTTGATATGCAAGGCCACACACTGCTAAAAAGCGAGCAAATACTTTGCAGTGTCAAGTTACTCTGTAAGACTTTACTCTGGGGTCCATTCATTAAATAACTTTTATTAGCAGGTAAAAACTGGGAGAGTTTCTTGGCCATTGGTCTTATTTTTTTATATCACCTGTGGGATTAAAAACAGTGAATTCAACAACAAATAGAGGAGTGGGGAGGACATTGCGATCTTTTCCAGTTCATTTATGGTTCAAAAATCTATAGTGGGGTCAAAATGTTGCCTGAGCAGTAAAGAATAGAGTTGGTTTCTCCATCCCCCACCCAGAGACAACACAAATTGGTAAATTCCCCCAAAATCAGGCTGAAACGTGGCCAGCTGAAGCCTGGCCAGCTTCTACAGGCATTCAGAGGACTGCAGTGAGCATGAGACAGGCTATAAAGAGACCAGGGCAAACCACATTTCCAGAGAATGCCACCTGCCATCTTCTCTCCTTGTTGCAGGAGTCAGGTGGGAAAGGGCAGTGGGTTAAACAGCTCCAGCCACCAAGACTCAGTACTCCTCAGTCCCCTCTCTCTCTTCAGAGCTGCTGGCATTCTCTTGCTTCTGGAGGCCAGCGCCTGGTGCCCAGTGGCACTTCCTCTTCACATGGGGATGTGAGGAGGAGGAGGAGGAGGAGGCCATCACCTGGGTTCTAGGCAGGTCATTCATGCAGAGCCAGGATCCCCAAGCTTTAGGCCATTTTTCGGTCTTTAACTTCTTGCTTCTTGCTTAATATTTACTGCACTACCACAAAGAACTGAACAAATAAGGACACGGCCTTCTCTGTTGACTGACTCCTGAGGAGACACAGCATTCAAGAGAAAACAAACAAATCCATGTGCTTCCCCTTTCCCCAGCACTTACTTGCACACTTATTTATGTCGGGATACCGTGTCCCATAGTATCCGCTTGGACACGAGGAAAGACATACTCCAATCTGTTTCATGCCAATCCTCTCCAGAACAAAAAAGAGCCTGGGCTTACATGACAGGCATCCGTTGTAGTCAGAGCATGTAGCACACCCTCCTTGGCAACCCTGGCTCACGTTAGGATGCACTGAGAAGAAAATAATTAAAAAACAAAACAAAGCGTGAGAGAACAATACATTAAACAAGACCATGAAATAATGGTTCCTCTGAACTTGGAAGGGTGGACCATCCATCTCTCTGACAGCTCTTAAAGATTGCTTCATTTTTTTCTTGTGTCTCTTAAGACCTGGCTTGTCATTTCAGAAATTATTTCATCTGCATAAAAATGAGAAGCTCAGCTAACATCTTTATATCTTGCAGAAATAGACAACAGTAAATGATCTTTGAAATAGATTGCATGGAATAGATTGCATTCTAGAGAACATTAGTTTTTCTTTTCCCTGTTTTCAGGGGCTTTTCTGCCTTGTGTGCACTTTGCTCAGCAGATAAATTCATGTTCACTTGCTTTTCCTAGCTGGATGATTAAAAATCAACCTAGTTGATCAACCATTGATTAAATGCCATTTTATTTGAGTTCTGCTGTGCAGGAATATGCCCTTGTAAGATCTGATGATACTTTCCCTTAAAAAAAAAACACAGGAGAGCCATCCTTCTCACCCTCCTTCTTTCTCTGGAATGTTCTCTCTGGCATGTTTTTAATCTCTAACAATTAAAACCTGATGTTTAGACTTAACTGTGGCATTTACCCTGCTCTAGTCTCAGCATATAGCATAGGTAGGATTATATTTGCCTTTCAATTGAATTGTTCTAATTCTTCAGACAAGGAAAGCAAAATTTATTACACTCCTAACTTCTTTAAGGGCTTGGGAATAGCAGGGAAGAGGATGCTGTTGCAGACTATATTTTCAGTAGCAGACATTAATCTTCTTTGTGATACGCTGACACTGTGTGTCAGAATACACACTGAAGTGTATTACTTCTCAATGGCAGATAATCAAGTTTTGCATCCTACTGTACTTTAGAAGTTGTTACCTACTTTTAATTCATTCTTGCTTGCTTTCTTAAATAAATTGAAACTAAAAAAATAATTAAGCATCAAGTAACTCCAGACCCTGTGTCCCATCTTTTTTTTGGCCGTCTATCATGAAAAAATGGTCATTTTTTTAAAGTGCAAGATTTAATCTCTCAGCCTAACACATCTGGTTAAATTTCATATATAGAAGAAATATAGTCCTCATTTACATTTGTAACTTATATTTTTTAATATTATTGGCTTTCTGATCTGCCTTTTCCTCAGGCCAGTGATAATTTTATAAATATGCACATACCTTAGTGTGATTGCCTATTTTAGTACTTTGATTTTATTTTGATCTTCAGACACTGCTAAATAGCTTGCACACACAATTAACTTGTTTTTTCAGCTCCTTTCTGAGCCCTTGGAGGCAAACCAGGAGTCCATATGAGTCCATGGTGTACATGTTGAGGGCCACCACTGCCTGCTGCTCCAGAGAGGATTGCCTAGCAGGGAAGTTCAGGAGCACCTCTGTACTTTGTTCACTTACACTCTCAGCAGAAAAGACATGTCCCATGAATGGGAAAAACACTTCTCTGTGCTCCAAGGTTTCAGTGACAAGTCCTGTGATCTGAAGAGCCTCAAAGGGAATTCAAGTTCACTCTTCCTCTTTCATTAATAAAATG
Source organism: Pseudopodoces humilis (assembly GCF_049639895.1). Lineage (NCBI taxonomy): Eukaryota > Metazoa > Chordata > Aves > Passeriformes > Paridae > Pseudopodoces > Pseudopodoces humilis. The sequence continues at coordinate 61,560,669 of NC_142202.1, forward strand.
AGGAATGAGGGTTATTTCTCTCAGTAGGGCTGGACATACACAAGATGTACAAACTTTGGCCTTGCTGTGCACAATTTCCGTAAGAATACAATAACTCAAATTTCTGTGCATACTGAGGCACTCATTTTGTACCACAGCCTAGGTGAAAGTGTGCTTACAATGAGGACACGACACTACTATGAGAATAAATGACGTTCAACATAGTGAGAAATTGCAACCCCAATTCAGTTATCATACTTGCTTTCATTAGACTCTCAAAAAATACTGAGTACTTATTAAATACAACACTTTTTTTCCCTGAAAAGACACCAGAGGTACAGAGCTTATTGATTTTGAAATTAAGAGCCTGGGAATTTTTTTCTTTTTAATGTTAAGTAAATGAAAATGTCCTTGTCTCTCTCTCCTGTCTTGTGGCCCTTGTATGAAGCGACTTTAAAAGGCAGACACAGTAATGTGATCTAAGAAGCTGACATTATTTAAAAATTATCTGTGACTTTCCCTCATTAAGTCTGACAGTTGGATGAAAAAGCAGCTGAAGTACAAAATATTTGTCATCAAAGCTGCTATATAAAATATGGATGCTCACTTTTGACGGGAAACATATTATGTGTGAGCACCTGTGACACATCATTATGAATAGATTCTCTTGACAGAGAAAACATTATGTGCAACTGCTCTGAGGTCAAGATGTGTGTGTGAGCCGAGACAGGCAATACTTTACTATTGAAATATGATAATTCTCTATAGCTAAGATCCATTACATGGCCAATTTCCATCTCCCCTTTAAATACAGAAGTACTCAATATAAAATAAAATGTACTCCTAGCCATTTTCACAATTTCTGCCTCTTTTCATGCATTCCAGATACATCTCATACAAATAACAAATAGCAAAAAAGGAAAGCCTGTAGTTCCAAATGGAGAATGTTATTGCTAGTGTTATAGAGCAGGGAATAGGATAAAATATGCAAGTCAAGCTCCAGTGATTTCATGTCATGTTATAACTAAATATGTGAAGCAAAATAAGCTCCAGTTCTTGGAAATTCTTAAAGAAAAATATCACTGAAAAGTCAGAATTAACGTTCTAAATGAAGCACGGGTTTTTTCTCTTATAATCTATTAAAGAGATGCACTTCTTTGATTGTCTCTGACTATGTCTAGCATTTCTTTGTGCCTTGTATCTGTGTAATAAAATAGTTTCTCATTTGTCTTGCAATAAGGGTAGACCCTTATTCTGGCCCAGGCAAGAATCAAAGCAGGGAGGGACAAGCCACATGCTCCAAAAACTGGCATTTTTTGAAAGCACGGGGCTTTGTCATTGAACCTGGGAGAAAAAAAAAATTGTGGAGCAAAAATATTTGTGCCTAGAGAATGAGATAACATGTTTGAAATTAGATATCTCCAAGCTCCAGCTGAAGATCTCATTCTTGTTACCTCTTCTCCTCTTCCCTCACTGGTTCAAATCCAGATGCTTGCCATATCCTTGCATTGTATGAGCCAATCCTTCCCGTGCTTCAAAGGCTGGGTGGGATTGAAGGGATTCCAGAATCCATCCAGCCTTCTGGGTGCAGAACTAAGCCTTAATCTTCTTCTCTCGTTGCAGCAAACTGTTAGTACCTGTAGATCTCAAGTGCTTCAGCAACTGCAGTCATAACCCCAAGGAAGCAGCCAGAAATTTTACCTCTTTTTTTCCCCCATATCAGACACCGAGCTCAGAGTTTAAGCAAAGTGCCACAAGAAGCTGGAAACATAAACCCCATCTGGTGAAATCCAGTCACAGTACCCCAGGTGTAAGCATTGCTTCAAATTTCCATACTTAGGTCAACAGTAGAAATGGGTAAGTAATGTATATCCACATTAAGAAACGCTTTGAAGTGAAAAAGCAGGTGATAAAGCATTAGGAGGGCACAGACCACTCCTGTTAGCCACAAATTATAGATGTGCTAAGAGGGATGAAGAGAGATTCGGTGCCTTGGCAGAGGGTCGGGCACTGTGGCCTTGCGGTCCACCCTCTTGTATCCAAACACTTTCTGGGCACAGTGAAATCATAGACTCTCAGGGATAGAAAATGCAGCGGTGGGCAAAGCAAATGGTGGGAGCACAGAGACCCACAGACAAGTTCTTTCTCATCTCTTACACAAAGATCAGCCAGAAGCGGTACAGACTACTCATTTGCAGACTCATGACTGGCTACAGGTCCAAAATCTAGCCCTTCTTTTATCTTTTTGTAAAACTTAAATACTGGAGATTTGAGAAGACCCTAAATTAATGTTCAGCTATTCCCTTCTTCTGTCTGTCTTTAAGCCCTTTTTTTTCCCAAAGGCTTCTTTTTATGCAAGCGGTTTGTCCAGATATTAGCAAATGAAATCTCAGAATATTTTCCAAATCCCTACTCTGGAAACAATGAGTCGTGGTCTCTGTTAAAAATAGAGAGTTAAGGATAAGGAGCTGAGTTTGAACCTGAACTTTTGTGGACAAGAAGCTAGATTTTGACTGTGTGCAGCAAATAAATTCTACATCTTTGCAATATCATTTTTCAACCAGTTTTACTTCATGCATAGGTTAAAATTTATGGGATCAGAAAAACATGGAAATAAGAAAATGCAGTAGAAATCTGGCTGGGCATGCATTCTGACAGCTGGGGGAAAGCACAGGGTAGAAGAATATTCTTTGCCCGTTTGCCACAGCTGAGGTGCACTGTCTCATCACTGCTCCCCAACGACAAGATGTCCATTTAGAGGTTTACTCTTGAAATGGATGTGCTAGGCAAAAAAAATCCATCCCCACTGCTGCTCCCAGTTTCTCAGGCTTGCGCATTCTCACAGGAAATATTTTCACAGCAGAGCTGCTCTGGAATTCAGCCTTCCCAGCTGGGCTGCCCCTTGCCGGGAGAGCCAGACCCCACCTCAGCTTTTACCACCACGCAGCACCCGCACGGACATTAGCCCTTGTGGCAGTGGGGATTTGGGATGGGAAATCTCATGGGTTCCCGTGTAATTTGATTGCTCTGTGCGCTCACTCGCGTTCCTTTCTCTTTCCCTTGCCTAGTGAGAAGCAGCTGCCTGTGGTGGTGGCCTGAAAACAATACTTCATGTAAAGCAGAGCTACTCTCAATCATGCAGACCGTCCTTTAGGCAAGCACAAACAGCATTTGGCAGTCAGCTCTTCTAATGAGAAAGTCATTAAGGAATTCAGTTTGCAAACCACAGCGTATTTCCTCAGACTCTTTCTTGGACAGTGCTTCTTTGTGTGGGAATGTGTTAGAGGTGGGACGCACAGTGGTGGGGCAGAAAGGCTGAACTGTCGTGTGGGCAACAGGCAGTGGGAGCAAGGACAAAGCCCAGGAGTGGTAGGACAGCCCTGGGAGAGCCAGTATGCATGGGCTCGATAAATTTGTATTACCAGTGCTAAATGGATTGCCAGCCTGGCCCAAGGTGAAACCTGAGTTCAGTCTTGCAGGCTAAGCTCTGCTGGATCACTTGGCCTTAAATCACCCACAGGGAGGCAAAGGCCTGGATGTGCTGTGATGGGGGAGCCTCTGGGGAAGATAAACCTGTACATGGCAATTACTATGTTGGATTGGTAATAAGTTTTCTGGGATGCAACTGAATCAGTGGTGATAGCTGAGGAATGTGGACTCTGTTCAGCCTCCTCTGGATCTACTGGAATCTGAGGCACCCGCAAAAGAGGCAAAGAGGAAAAATCAGTCTAAAAGTCTGCTGTTAAAGGCTTAATGTCTTCTGCTTCTCTTTGTGATATGACCTTCACAAATATTTTAGGACTTCTTTCTGAGAGGGTGGTAACTCCTCCAGAAATCTGTCTGACTTCTATTTTACTTCAGAGTATTGCTGCCTTGTGATACACAATATGTATCAAAGAGGATTCCCAAGTGTCTTCCTATGTTTTGAAGGAAAAAGATCCTATACAAAACAAAAAAAAAATTCCACAAACATCTGCCTGGCTTGACAATATTTTTCTCTTCAAGAGGCACTTCACAACTGAGGGAAAAGAAACAAAACTATTTTATTCACCAAATGTCAAGACTTCTAAAAAGCAACAGAAACATGAGTATGTGACTGTTCCACGGTCTCAGGGAGTATCCGTAACTGTTTTGTAGTGGTGTCTATGAGCAAGGAGGCCCTTGGCCCAAATGGCCAAGACCTCACTGTGGATTGCCTCATCATTATTAAACACATGTCTGGCAGAGTGATCCTGAAAATTAAGTATACTGGCAGCCAGAACACATTTCCCCTGAATTTGGTTAGAAGGAGCATCAACAGGGTGAAAAATCTCACCAGGGGTGCAGAGTTTTATGCAGTCTCCTAGCATCTTCAGCACAACAGAAATCAGCCACAACAACCACAAATGGCTCTTTGTCATTCCAGAGAGTTTTGCAAATAAACTGAAAAATTCTTTTCATGGAGAGAGAAGGGAAATTGACTTTTTTTTTTGTACATACTATGGAGCGCCACCAATATTCAAGGATCCAGGAAGTTTAACCAGTATAGGAACCAAAGAGGATCCCTGAGAAAATTGCCTTAAACACCCTGGTAGTAATGGTGAAGGTAGGACCAAGTCATGCAATACCTTCTCACATCAAGTTCTAAATCCTATAAGCAAATACAGATATTGCCTTTAGAGTCAGCTGTAGTTGTTTCCAAACACCCAACCTTCAAGACTATACATTATGAATTTTTTCTAAAATGTAAAATCAATTACATAATTTCCATCTTATTGTTTAGATAAAAAAAGCTGTTTTAGAAGGGCAAGTTATTGATCTATTAAAAGCAGTAACCTAATTGTAGTAACCCAGTAATTGTAGTAACCTAATAATTCTATAACCAGCTGTGTTATGACAGTTGTCAGATTCAGCTACTTGCAAATAAAGCGTCTGTGCTCAGATAAAAAAAGAGATGTGACTTTTGGAAAGAGATTATATTTGATGCCCAAATAGACAGTATTTTAAGTCTTTAGTCCTGCAAGTTGCTCTCATGAAGATCCCCATCTGCTTTTATACTGTTCTGGACACAGAACTCTAAAAACAAAGCTGTCAACATCAGTGTGATTCCCTCAACCCTCCAATCTCTTCCTTACAAGAGATGCATGCTTTTACTGAATAAAGAAGCAAAAATGTATAGTGTAGAGGCTCATTCTTTGAAATCTGTGGTCTTTCTGCTTGATGGTAACTTTCCATCTCCCATTTCTGCATTTCTAACAAAGGTGGTGGATGCTTAGGCTATCCTGGTGGCAGCAGAGCCTGTACCCTCCACACCCCATTTACTTCTCCTGTTTTGTTCTCCTAATATACTGGAGACTTTTATTGTTGCGTAGTACACAGATGATCGTGTATTTCCAATCTGTATAAGGATCACTCAGCTCATACTGTCAACATTACACAACTACAGTAGCATTTGCAAGTTTCTCATTTCCCACAGGGTCTTTTGAGACCAGAGTTTTTCGCTCAAAGTTTTGTTTCAGAAACCACAGAAAGAACAGCAGGATGTAACAGATTTTACTTTCCATGCCGGGGACTAAGGAGAAGGGTTTAGACAGCAAAAGCCTGTAATCCCATGTCGAAACTATGATTTTCTACTACCATGTTTACAGCATTAAAAAATTAATAAGCCAGACAGCAAGCCAGCCCACTGCCTTGGCGGTGCTCAGATGTGCCTTTGCTCAATTACTTAATATCCTCTCAATTTAATATATTTTCCTATGTGGAACTGATCACAAGTTTGTACTGAATGAAATTATTTCTTTCTGTGTAACAATTAAATTTATACCATACTGAAGCTAACTGGAAGCCCCAAGTATGTTGCTTGCAGCAGAATTGTTCTGGACTGATGCCTGCAAACATTGAAATGGAACATGTCTCTTTAAATTCAAGACTCGCATCAAGACTTCAAGTCATAGTATAGGTATAAAGGAGTATTACAGTGCTGGAAAATCTCTAAAAATTGTGTTCTGTGGTTTGTAACAAGGAAGAACACTGGTCTTACATTTTCATGCAGGAAAAAGCCAGCTTCTCCAGGTTGGCTGGACCATCCATCTGTCAGTGACACAAAATACTGTCAAAAATTACAAGTTGAAAATAATTATTAAAATACTACGTTTAGCAACTGCTTCTCTGGTGCAGTGCTATGTAGCAACACTCAGCAAATGATGACCCAACAGTTTTCACTTTTCCCTCATGTCACTGGGACTCCTGCTAGTCTAAAAGAGAAAGAAAGCAAAAGTTTCTTACTGCAAAACATGAACAGTATGATGTGAAATCAAATTCAACTCTGGTGGAAAACAGACTAGAGTCGTCATCATCACCAGTCAGCTTGGACTCACTGACAAAAGTCCTGGGCCCCTAAAATCAGTGGTAAAACTCCTCTGAAGAAAACGGGGTGAGGATAATTTGATAATCAACATTAGCATAGTCCATGGTTTGGAGCATAGTTAACTGATTTCTAGTGTGATTGGATGGCCTGTTTAGATTGGGATTAAGTAATAGGATGGGTGAGATTTAAGTAGGCATCCAATTCCTGAGAAACTGACTCAGTTCAACAGCTCTGTGTGTCTGGATTTTCTGGTGAAGTAACTATGAATGGCACGTAGTTAGGGCTTGCTTTATCACCCCTTCTGCATGCTGCCCTCCCTTTGAAGTCTGAACCTTTCCCTCCCAACCAGCTTCACTGCCGCACACACTGACCCACATGAAAGAAATTTAGTGCTCACATCGAGCATCATTCACTTCCCCAAAACCGTAATGCATCTGACATCACTGCAGTGACACACAGCAGGCAGTTTACTGTTGAGCTACAGCTGTGCTACAAAGTACTTGAGCTGAATTATTGGGGTGCTGGTGACGAAATAAAGGCTATCAGCCATTTTGTGCTAAAGCAGACAATTTCTTTGTGGTGGTATACCACCACTTCCCTGAGGATTTGCACATCAATCAGGTCAGCTGATTGGAAGAGAAAATGAATTAAAATTAATTAAAACTTCTGTTTACTTTTTTGTTTTGTTTTGTTTTGTTTTATTTTTTTAATTGAGGCAACATCTGTAATAGTATGTTATCCCAAATCAAATTAACAGTATAACACTGACACATCAAACTTTGTCAAAGTATTTGACAAAATATTTCTATTTTTGAAGAGTGTCAGATTCTAATGGAATTTTATTTCATTAATAATTGTCTGAGTGGCTTTCATTTAAAATAGCAATAAGATATTATATTTCATTTAAAAGCAAAAAGAAATTCTACAGTAAAAAAAATAAACTGAGGCCACCTATTGACAATATTAGGTAAAGAAAAACAAAACCTTATAGCCAAATAATTATACAAAAAAATCAAGAATTAAATATCTAGGGAACTTTGGGTTAGTGTTATGAGTCTTATTAAACATTTTATCATAAGAGCTGCAAAGTCAATGGTTTTGAAGCCATTTTAATGTTTCTGTACAATAGCAAAAATACATGAAAAAAAAGTCTAATTTGTCTTTAAAATTTGTCTCTAGACTAAAGAGAAAAAAACCCCTCACATTTGGAAAGATTAATGGGCAAACTATGAACTCTAAATTTTAAGGATGATTTTTTATTTGTCTAATACATTATTTAATATCACTGATGTACATTGCAAGTGACATCTGACACTTTTTATGCACAATTGAAGAAGCGGTTGTAAAAATACACTTTTGTTGAAGTATTTCACTGGTAATAATGGTAGGAATCACATCATTTAGGCTGGATCAGAGCAGCATTCTGAGGGTGCATGTTAAACCTTTCTTTGCATGTTCAAGTACACATTTGTAAGGCACATCTTCCTAAGCAAGCCCTTACACAAGAAAATTATCCATTTACTATTTCATGGTTTAAGAGAGCTGCTTTTTCAGGTGTTGGATGCCTTAGCCAGATTGCAAAGTATCCTTAGCACTTTGCAACATGGTCTGTTGAAGAACGTTTTTCTAATAAGTCCAGTAATGAGGAAGAGAGGACTGTTTGGTTCTCTTATGCCACACTGTAACTTAATGAGGTTAAGCTGATGCAGAATGAGTGATAGAACCCATTATTGCAAATAGAACTGCCTAATACAAGTTATACCAACAACTACTTTGGCTTCAGTGAAAACTCAACATCCCCTAGATTTCAAGAAAAACTTGAAATCACAGCAGTTATTTTTAAAGCATCCAATATCATGAATATTTAGTAGCTCAGCTGGTGGCTAGTGACTTGCCACCATGTTGGGCTGCCATGAGACAGGGCTCGGATGTGAGATGACTGCAAGAACACCACTCAAATTGTTGGGCTGTTGCAGAAAAATTGTGTTAAAAAATGTCACAAACGGATGCCAAAATGGAATAAGTGAAATAAAGACTGAACTGTGCCCTAAAATGAAAACATCCTCCTTCTGGATTTGCACAAAGCAAGTCAAGCTATTTGTCTCACAGAGGTAGCAAAGTGCTATCCCAAGTACCCAACAAGCATATGCTCCTAGTGACAGCAATCAAAGTTATACATGAAGGGATCCACTCCTGGGGTAGAATGATGGACCCAGTTGTAATCTGTAATCTGTAGACCACCAGAGCTCTGCATAGTGTTAGAAATAAGGAAAAAATATTGTGGTGGTCAGTTCCGCACCTCCAAAACAAAAACATACACAGTTCATCACATAGGAAAAAGAAACCATGTGGAAAAAGGTAAAAGGTATAGTTTGACTTTCAGCATCTAGTTGTCTTTCCCTAAAAGTACCGCTGAGTTATGTGCCTTTGAAGAAAGTTAGGGGTTCTTGGATTTGAGGGGTGATAAGTTGCCTGGTTAAGGTCCCTTTCTAGCACTGTAAAGTACTAGCGTCTACATTTTCAAATCTGGGGCCTCCAGAGAGACAACTAATCTCCTGCTTCTTTCCTATGTATATATCCTCATTTTCAGAATGGCTACAGAAGATGCAGGTGGTCAGAGGTCTGAAAATTAAGCTATTTAGTCAGGAGTCCAGTCAAAGAATTGTTACTTCACTTCTAGAGCCAAACTTCAAAATTTTGGCTCTGTCATCTTTAAGCTTCAATTTTTTCATCTGCAAAAGAGAAACGATACCTATCTCTTAGGATTGTGAGGTGTTTGATTCATGGATATTTACAATATGTCCTCAGCTTTGGCTTCTGACTTCTGGCTTCTTTGCACATGCAAGCCTTCATGAGAGAGTCTGTTCCTGGCACCACATTAAACCTTGCTTTATAGAAGGTTTTCTCATATACATCAGATTGTTATGGGTACAACTATTGAGTCATGGGTGCAAGTGTGGTAACAATTTATTGTAGTTATTCACACAACATTTCCTTGCACAGATTTCAAAGGCAGACTGAGACAAGTTGAGAAGCCAGTTCTTTTAACTTTCTGATTTCTGCTCTGTGACTGAAGAGATTAGATTATTGGAAAACATGCTATTAACACTGGCTTACAGCCAAAGGGTCTGCTATGGATTCTGCAAGGGGTGCTGTACTCACTGTAAATTAAGGAAAAGAGCTGGGTAACTTACTCCAGTGAGGAATGTTCCCTTTGGGAATTGTCCACAGCAAACGAGAGCTGTGGTTGGTGAGCAAAGAGTAACAGGGAGAAGAAAAATAACAAAGAAGGTCAGAAATTTCAGGGAAATAAAAGGCTCTTTTTCTCCTCTACACTGAGCACTAAATTAACAAGCTTTAAAGTTTCTTGATCCCTTTTATGCTACTTTCTGCCTACCCAGACCAAATTGGGAATAAAACCCCATACAATTACCATGTAAGCCCATGATTAAATTCCTCCCCATTTGAAAAAGCACATCAGCATATGGTTACCTACACGCATATGTTACAGACCCCTTGACTTCAATTAGACTTAAATACCTGATTAAAATTAAGGACTCGCTCTTGAATAGAGTCTCTTGTGCTTGGAGCAGACACTTATCTTCCTGAAGTAGGCAAAAGCCTAACTCCTAACACACTAACTTTGGAAATAATGTATTGAACTTTTTAGCCATTAACTAATTCAAAGTTTAAACATTTCTATTTTTTAACTTTTCAATAATTTTGGGTAATCTTGTATTGGCAAAAAAAAAAAAACAAAACAAATTTTTTCAACATAATGACCACATTTTCATGATGTTCCAGAGAGCAAAACCAATATTCTTTTCTCCTTATTTTTAGAAGATTAGAAAAAAAATTCTCTTCTCTAATCCTGTGAATTCAAAAAGACATATGAAAGGATTCTAGCACTACTTAATTCACTTTTTAAAATTAAAGTTCATGCATTTTAAATCATTGCCATTATATTTGGGAGTAAGATTCATGCAGTGCTTAGAGTCAGCAGTCCTGTTCCTTTGTCTCAGTAAGAGACTCAACAAAGATAGTAATTTCAGTGCTTTTTTAATATAAAGTTGTCCCACTTTTAGTTTACTAAATAGTTTTATAAGAGGCTACTAAGTTATATTCTCACAGGAAGGCAAACAGATTGCTTTGATTTCAGTAAGACTCAAACCAGTATCCTGTAAAAGGAGAGACTCAAAGCCTGTTCATTAATCTCTAAAGTATCTTTTTCAGCTTAAATCTGCTGTTTGCCTTATAATACTTTCCATACCAACATCATATGTAACACTCCATATGGATAAAAGCCAGTACCACAAAGGTGTTCTCACAGAAAATTAGAAAGAGGTGTTCAAAGGCAAGCTAAATAGAAAAGGAGGCCAAACGATCAGGGAAAACATTTGCAAATTTTATCACTTGCATGGGGAAAAGAGAATAAGTATAATTAGAGCAAACTATTGTGTTTTCAGCCATCCTTAAAACCCCTGAGAAAATTATATAATCACATAGCAACAACAGCAGTAAGACTCCAAATATATGTACACTTCTGTAGGACTTTTCACTCTGTGGTCCTTAAAGCACTTTATAGCAATCAAATGAGATGCAGCTTCATGATGTAAGTAAATGCTTTAGGGGCCATATTGCCTTGAAGAAGACATGTTTGGAGAAATCACTGCCTGTCTGATGGCTGCTATAACCAGTCTGAGCTCAGACATTTGGGGAACCTCTCAGGTTGAAGTGGTGACTCCGGCCAGCAAATCCGGATTGGTTGCTGTTGGTCTTATTCTGCTTTGTATTGCAAGACAGCCATCCCAAAGCCCATGCCAAAGCAATAGTTCAGGGATTAAGAAGGGACAGTGCATCACCTCACTGCTACATTTTCACTTATGAAGGTCTCTAAGTTTTGTTGCTTCATAATGCTTGAGAGCTGCTGGTGGCAGGCAGGGCACAGCTATAAGGGAAATTGGGATGTCCTCATGTCTTCACTTCCACCAGGAGCACAGTTTCTTGGTCACAACATAGGACAGCACTGTGTTAGTCCCTGCCCCAATTCTCCATTAACAACTTTGTAAGCAAAGAACAAGTACATGAATATTCATCACCAAAAGGCTTTCACTAGCATAGAACAGGGCTGAGCTCAGACATGCTGAGGCCTCAGTCAAGCCTTCTCTTAGAGATAAAAATTCATAGTAATATCTGCAACTAGCTTAGGGGACTGTTTTTTCCAAAACCAGCCTTGTCTGGGCACACTTCACAACAGCAATTCCTTGTCGAGGCAGTAAAAAAAAAAAAAAAAGAGGCAGTCTGTAACAAAGTATTGCCCCTAAAATATCTATGCTGTAATAATATCTACCACTGGAAGTAAAGATGTAACCGATCAATGGTTGGAAATAGGCATCAGCGAGATTCAGCTGCATGAATTAAGATAAAATTCAGAAAGCCTTGGTAGATAAAATCATTGCACTAGTCTCAGGGAGGCAGTATAATCTCAGTCACATGTATGTTTCAAATCAGAGGTGAGACATCTTTTTAAAAGCATCCTGTAGCTTAGCCATAAATTATTGTGCCTGGGAAAGGAATCATTGTGTGTATCAAAGAGTTTATGCTGGGTACCTTCTGATATCCCTTGCCACTGTGCCCCTGTCTAGGGGCACATGCTGGCAAGATAGCCTTTTGTTAGCATATTGCCTTGAGACAATATCAGCAATATCACAGTTTTCTGACTCACAGTGGGTTGTATTATGCTTATCAATCTAATTCTAATGATTAAAAAAAAGAGAATGAAATAATAGTGTGTAAAAGCAAATTAAAGTGTCATATTTCTAATATAAGGTGATGATCCAATGTTTTCCTCATGATTTGAGAACTACTTGTTTCACAGGAGATTTCAGAAATTAAATAAACTATAATTTTCTTGTAACAAATTCCACATTGTTGCCTTATGAAGAAAATTGGAATTTTATGTCTAGTAAGGTTACTATGTAGCATATCTGCTGAATGAGGCATCAGCATACGCAAACAGATGGTAGGAGACCTGTTGATTTTACCTTTATATATTTGTGCAAGGTGCAGAATGGGAGAATATCAAGAAAGTATCCTTTTATTTCACACCATTTTCTCTTGTTGTGTCTTAGCCACTTGTCTAATCCACTAGCTTACTAATGTTCCTCTTTCTTGAAGAGACCATTGAGTTTGCCCCTCTACAGCTTTTCTAGAGCATGAGTATCTCTTCTGCTTGGCCTTCTGAAACTCCTATATATGTACACACGGACATACAGAAGAAGATAAATTGCTTACATGCTACCTTCTTTGCTGCTGTGACACAGAAGCCACAAACTGTGTAAGTCACCATGATCAGAGATGGGAATACCCACCAAGTCAGCACATTCTTGCTCATACCCAAGCTCATACCCAAGCCTCCCTGTTGTCCAGGTTGCTTTTATTGATTTCTCCAGCTAAGATCTAAAGTCACTTACAGGAAATGGTGACTAATTTTGAAAGGTTGGATATGATTATGAAACCGAGTTGAAAGGATGAGCACAGATTGATGTCTAGGATAACCCAGAAACACTATTTCATTTAAAGCAAGGGGACAAGAAATGAGGAGAACTGGTAGTTTCAAAAATTAGATGTGATGTTAAGAGGTCTGCCTTACATAAATTATTTCTGAGTTCCAGACATTTCCACCCTAGGAAAGCATCATAAGTGGCCTGGATAAGCTCCAGGCCTTTTTCTTGCAGGACTTAACCTGTTCAAGGTGGACACTGGAGTCAAACATTGTATCTAATTTTTACCCTTTCTGTATTGGAACTAGCACACTCTACTCACTGATCACTGGCAATAAATAAAGTAATTAAAATTTTAAAAATCTGTATCCCCAACCTCTGTTATGATTGAAAAGTCTGCTATGGTACACACACATGTAGATATGTACCAGTTCACTATGTTCCTAGACCATCACCTATTTTTTAAGCAAAAAAATTGGCTAACATGCAGATGTGTTTATGCATCTTCATCCATCTCAGTTGGATGTAAAAGCAGCAGTTCAGCAGTTCTCAAAATTATGTGCACTGGAAAGAGACTTCTGCAGAATTACTTCTTAAGTATTTCATAGTAAGCTCCAGAACAGTGTTAGTGTTCATGATTTCTCTCCTACTAATAACCTTAGGCACAGAGAGCATTTAAGATACTATGTAAACAGGATAATTTTGTAATACAAGAGTTAAAAAAATCCACCAGAGAAGTGTTTGTCTTTTCCTCTGTAACACATGAGAATTCTTGATATATTTTGAGGTGGAAGGGGAGTTGGTAGTTTGGGTTTTTTTTTTGGGGGGGACAGGGAGGGAGTGGGGAGTAGGTTATATTTTTGTGACAGACCAGAGAAAAGCATAGATATCTTAACAGGGACAGGAACTCTGAGTACTTTTGTGGCTTTATATGGATTATTTAAAATACATTGGTCAGGGTAACACACTGCTCATTGCTGTCTGGAAGATTTGCAAGCATGGTACACACTCTGCAGAATGCTGTCTCTGTGCTGATATTTGTAATGATAACACACTGATGCTCAAATTACACTGTGCTCTGGTTGCTGCCTTCTGTCTTGCCCTTTCTTACAAGCAGCCTAGAGGTAGGACTTTCATATGCTTTTGTAAAGGGTCTATAGCTGCAAACATTAATAAGAGCTATCACTTAGGAGCAGTTACTTACACTTTGTTTAATCTCTAATGGATTCTTCTAAATATTTACAGTAGAACAGTTGTCAGACCAAATGCTGGATGTTACTGGCAACTTCCCAGCAGCCAAAAAGTGAGGAGAAAGGAGACTCGAGGAGACTCGAGGAGAGGAGACAAGAGAAGAGAAGAGAAGAGAAGAGAAGAGAAGAGAAGAGAAGAGAAGAGAAGAGAAGAGAAGAGAAGAGAAGAGAAGAGAAGAGAAGAGAAGAGAAGAGAGAAGAGAAGAGAAGAGAAGAGAAGAGAAGAGAAGAGAAGAGAAGAGAAGAGAAAGAGAAGAGAAGAGAAGAGAAGAGAAGAGAAGAGAAGAGAAGAGAAGAGAAGAGAAGAGAAGAGAAGAGAAGAGAAGAGAAGAGAAGAGAAGAGAAGAGAAGAGAAGAGAAGAGAAGAGAAGATCCTACTTGTTGCATATTTCTGTGAGGTTTTAGTGAGACAGATTCTGCATTGAGTAGCTTGATGGCACTAAGCAAGATTGGTGCCAGAGGATTGTGCACACCCCAGCATCAAGTTGTGCTTTGGTCATGTAAAACTGCCTCTATTCTTGTTTATCTTGGGGAAAATGACTGTTTGACTGCTTGCTTTGCAGACATCGAAGTAAATAAACTGTAAGAAAGGCCAGTGGCTGCTACAAGAGGTGGAGGAAGTCCAAATTGTTTGGGGGTGTCAGCATAGCACCTGCAGTTCTCTTGGACAATCTCTTGGCTGGTAGATCTGGAACCTGCAGTATTTCCCTGTTGTTGTGGCTCCCTGACACAGGTTGATATGGACTTTAAAGTAAATAAAGCCAATTCTATGAGACTGAAAGAAAGCCCTTGGTAGGTCTCATCTCCTCAGCCTCTGAAGCTACCATGGCTCTGATGAGACCAGGGTGTGTGGTGTGAAGCAGGTGTGGAGGAGGAACAAGAGCATGGGCAGCAGCGGGAGCCTGTGGCTGCTGGGAGAGGCTTATGTTCCAGCAGCTGCTGGCTAGCAAATCTCCCACCAGGCTGTCCAGCCATGTCTAACAACTGGGGTCTTGGAGGAGGAGGAGATGGTGGCTGCATCACTGCTTACAGCTGGCAGAAGTGCTGGTATATAGAAGGGGGGCCTGAGACACGAGGCACTTGTGTGTCTCACTATCCCCCACTGTGACACAGCAGGTCTGTACTTACACAAAAAGGCACCAAGGATTGTTGTCTTTCTTTGGAAAAATTTCCATTGACTTTAAAATGAGAGTCTTGCATGAATAAGAATCTATGAATTTCCCCAGATATATAAGTTTTCTGTAGCATTTGCTGTTGTGAAGGCCTGTCCTAATTTTGAGACGTGTGTGTGTGTGTGTCTGTGTGTGTATGTGTGTGTGTGTCTGTTTGAATGCATGTGTGAGAGGGAGAGAACTCTCACTGCCTACAACTGTTCTGCCAAGATAAACTTTGGAGCATTTTATAAATTAACTCTGCTCTATGTGTTTATTTTTCTTTTGGAGATTCTAAAAAGAGACTGTTCAACCCATCTTATTAGGGGCAGTGCATTTTTTAAAGAGAAAAATAAGTTCCGACTCGGCACTGGAAAGTATTTGCTATTTTCAGCGAAAAGTATTCTTTCCTTCTGACCTGGCATATTAGATAAGATTTATATTTCTGACCTGACATTAGGTAGTTAAGATTTATTCTTCTATATTAACTTTACTGAGCTTGCAAGCTATTCATTTACAGCATAGGGAATATATTTATGGCAGAAGCAAAGAAAGTTCGCTACAAAGTAGTAAAATATGTTATTAGGAGTGTCCCGTAGACTGATGAAAATTGCGAGTACCCTTGCAGCTGGCTCCCTTCTGACTCTTTTTTCCTTCTTTGTTATTTCAACTTTAAAACTTGAATTTGAAGTCATTTTCAATGGCAAATAGCTTAAAAGAGTCCAGATGATTCTAATATATCCACATATATGTACATACATTTACGCTGTGATTGAGAGGTGTGGGGAAGGGGATAACAAGTGCCTTGAATTCTCTCCGTGTTCTGCTGGCAATGACCCAGGCATAAGTAACATTGGACCTCACTCTCCTGCCAATATAAATCAGGAGGAACTCCACTGGGGTATAAAGCTGGTGTGAGTGAGCGCTGAATCAGATCTGGAGCTTTTCTCTATCCAAAGGTGTGGACCCAGGCAATCCGTTAATGTCCAATTGACTTAAAGAGGAGAACCGCAGACTATGATGGAAACCTGGAAGCACTTCAAGACTCTATAGGCAGAAGGTTGGAAAGTTAGAGGCCTCCTATTGAAATCAGTGGCAAAACCTCCCATTAACTTCAATAGGAAAAGAATCAGGCCATAGAAATGTCTGGAAGCCAGAGAATTGCATGGCTCAAGAAAAAGGTAATAGGAGCTGATGACTTGCACCAATAAATCACCAATGCAAACCTGGCCATGCTTGGTTTAGACTCAAAATTGCTTTCATCTGATGTTTGTGTGAAACTTTTTCATTGTAAAACCTTAAAGAAGAACTGGCAGCTGAGGGAGCTGTCTGAACATGAGGCGGACGGCTGGACAGGGTGTGGTTCCTCCTCTGCCCCTGCGTCATCGGAGGGAGTCCATCTTAAAGAGAAGCAAGAAGCGCTCTACAGGCCTGCCTGTAGAGACAGCAGTACTTGCACTCTGCTGTGAACCAGAGGATTTCTATTTTTCAGAAACTGTCAGACTAACTCTGTAAATCCACTTAGACTGAATATACTGGGGGAGGGGGATTATGGATCCACAGCAAGCCAAGAGAAGGAGTAGATATTTCCATTTGTGGACATTATTCAATGCCTGTCACAAGAGAGCATAGAGATGTGCAGAACTTTGAGGAATTAAATGTGTTGGAGAAAGGGTTTGACATAGGGAAAGTTGGGACCATCAGGCATTACAAGAGCTGGGAATTGCTTATAGAGTGCAGTGAGCAGAGCTGCACGTTGCAGTTCAGCTGAGGAACTCTGCTGCCCATCCTGTCTGCAACAATGCAGCTGAGGAGGAGGATTCTACTTCTGAGAAAACTTCTATTTGTACATTGTACTGAGTCGAGGCCTATTGCCCTGCCACACATCTTGACCGTCCCTGATAAAGCGGTGGGGAAAAGCACAACATTGTGGAGGGGGCTTTCCTCCCCCCTCAATATTTTTGCAAACAGTGCTTTTTTTCTGCTGGTCCCTGAAGGGGAGAGCAGTAGGCAAACTGGTGGATAGTTTGGTATCCATGCTTGGTCAAACATCCATAGACATGTTTGATGTCAACTGACACATTCAGGATAGCTCCCCACTTTACAAACTCCACACTTCATATTCTTGTATTTGCCTCAGGGCTACATTCTCTGTTACTCTGTGCAAACCTTCCCATCCTTCCTTATGTCTGACACAGGCTCCAAGGATTCACATCTTTCTGTATATGCAGAGATTCGTGGCTTGTTTTTACAATCTGTCTCTGTAAATCAAGGAAGTTGTTCACTGCTTCTCTTCTCTCACCAAGAAACCCACTGCTATCATCAAGTCATCACACCACAGCTCAAGGGCAATCTTTCTCTTTCCACCATTTCTCCCCAAAACCCTGGTCTCAGCAACATAAGTTGCAATAATTTGTAATCAAAAGGGAAAAGTATGTAGAGGAAGAAATTTGCTTGTAGACACGAACAAAGGAGTGAGAGAAAGAGCACGCTAAAAACAAATTTATTTGGAGTCACACTAAGGAAAAGCAGAAATTGCTGAGACTATGAGAAAATAAATATTAAAAAAAATAACTTGACAAAAGGCACATTATTGAACATTCTATATGTTGGATGTATGATTGCATGTGAATTCTGGTATTCCTGTTCTGGTTCAATGCATTCACCTGCTAATTCTCATTTCCAGTAGGACTGGGCTGGATTCATGTGTTGAATGGATTATGAGAAGGACATGGATCATACATCTATTAAATCTGGCAGGCTAATGCAGCTGATCTAGACTTATTACTTCCTCTACCACTTGTCACTTCAGAAAATGCAACACTTTGTGTCTATTCCTGTGCTCACTTGTTTAGCTAGTCTGGCCTGGTGCATGTTTTAATTCTGTGAATTCCTTCAGGCACTACTTTGAGCGACAGTGCTCAGGTTCAATATCTGTAGGAAGAAAGGGAAGGCAAACAAAGAAAACACTTAGGAATACACAGTGCTGGGCAGGGTGAATAAGTACAGCATGGGAAAGGCATAAAAATATCTCTCGTACACTTTTAAGTGGCAAATTGCAGCTGTTCTCTGACAAAAGACAGTGGAATACCCTCATGTCCTGTACCAGCAACTCACAAAGAGAATTGCAGACTACATTTCTGCTCCTTTTCTTGGTGATTGGCAACAAAAACCTCCCACTTATCATGTTTTTTTGGTAGCCTGTATAAACATTTAGGCTGGATTCTGTGCACATGCAAATTTTATGCTGGCAGAGTTCTGTGAGATATTTGCTTCCTGACACGAGTTGTAACTAGAAACAGAATCAGGATGTCCCTTAACCTTTGTGACATGTTTATTCTGCCTAGACCATCTCCCATTAAAAACAATGCAGAGGCTCTATCTGAAAACCTTATGATCATTACATTTCTGTTTGCTGATGAAAGAGGAATATTGTCTTTCCTTGCACATGCACAGATGCAGTTACAGAAGTGTACCCACATGCATGGCCAACCCCAGGCACATTAGCAGCAGTGCTGCTGCATTGTCACAGCGGCAAGGAAAAACTCTTTTTCACTGGCACCACCAATTTTCCCTGCCCAGAGCATAACCTCTGGAGCATCATCTTCCTTCCAAGTGGCTAAGTAAAATTCCCAGCTTAGGGATACAGATCATTTGTAAAGCAACAAAGGTTTCATAACTAAAAAGGGAAGGGTCCATATAACTTTCTGGTACAGTTTTAAACATACCAAGCTCATCAGAAAGAAAAGAGGGTCCTCTACCAAGCTTCCCAGGCAATTTTTTTGTTCTCTAATTTAGAATTTGTTTAATCCACATAAAACTAATTACTTTGTTTTCTATGACCAAACAGACGACAAGAGCAGTGGGAGAAGAGATGCAGTTTTCAGATAAACCAAAAGACTTCACATGGAGTCAAAAACTTCTATCTGACCTTATCAGCATGCATTTTACCTGTATTTTAAGAAAATGTCAAAGTGAAAATACTTAAATTCTTGCTTGTGTTGATGTGAACTTCTGTGTATGTATGGGAATGCATATATACAGACATAGATATTAATGTGTAGGGGAGAAGGGAGAGATGACAATGCATGAGCATGAGTTTTTCCAATTCTAGAACAACAGCTGTAGGGTCAGGGGGTTCCAGGGAATTAACTATATAAGCCAGAGATTGTTTCTGTAGTAGTCAAGGAATATGAGATGGAAGATCTACCTCTGAATAAACTCTCTTATATGCAGTACTGCAATTTCTGTGCCTGATCTCTTTTGCAGAAGATGGTCTCTGCATACTTCCAGATGAAAACACAGGCCCTTTTTCCCATTCCCAGAAGTAACCACAGCCAGTCATGGGACCAGACTAGAAGGCTGGACCAGCAAGTTTCATAGATGAATAACTTACTTTTCAAGAAATTATGCAAGGCTTTGGAAAGGATTATGGATTGACTTTCATAATGCTTGGTGGTCTTTTAGTGGTAGCTATGGTTAGAATCCTCCTCTCTCACATAATCAAGAAAGTATGGAAATGCAAGAGAGGGCTACTCTTTTAATTAATCTATTTTATCCAGACTCAGGTGTGATTTATCCTGAGGGAGAAATGAACTTCTCTGCTCACTGGGTAGCTGGAAATGATGTGATTTCAGACAGAGGTGAATAGCAGACTGTCCTCATCTTGAAAGGGTACAGTTCACAGTTTCCTTTGCAGCCAGCCAGATCCTGGCAACGAGTAGTGAGATTCCCCCCTCTCTGATCACTCCCCACTCAATGCTTCTAACCTCCATAAAGTTGGAAAGACTTGTGTTTAGCAGAGTATCCAGGTACAATATGTACCTCATAGCTCATAAAATAAAGCGTGTTTGAAACTTCCTCCATAATTTTCACGTTCATAGAGTGATTGGAGCCACACAACCATAATGTATGTCACTGCTTGTTAGACATACTGAACTTGGAGTTAGTAATGTGGCAGCTTATTTGTTCTAGGACATATGTTTGAAGGAAGCTGGGGCTTTAAAGCAGGATTAGTATCTTAGTTCATTACTCGGATGAAGGAACAAAGTAACCAGTCATGGAAGAGAATAAGCACTTTCAAATCATATGGATTTTGTATATAATACATTATAATAAATTATGCCAATGGGAAAAAAAATGCATTTTTTTTTTCACAATCTGTCTAGGGGAACTTGGTTTTTATGTTTATCTGTTGCTCAAAGTGAATTTGGTCTATTCTTCAGAAATAATATATGACCTAAGCAGCGATGAGGATGTCCTTTTGCTGACAGTCACTTGAAATTGAATCCTACTAACAGATTTTTACACATCTGAAACTTCTCTTCAATTGGTAGCTTAAAAAGCACATTTAAATAGTTTCATTCCTAAAGTCTTAATCTTGAAGTCTTGATCTTAAAAATATTTGTCTAGGACACAGCACAAGTTATAAATTTTATACTCTCCTACAGAATTCTACTTTCCCTTTTAGTACGCCCTCAACTTTGAAACTTGTCAATTGCCCAACTCTTCATAAAACATAAACACAAGAGACAAACGTGTGATTTCATTTTGGACTGCAAAACAGAAACTGTTGTGGTTTTTGGTTTTTTTTTTTTTTTGGAGGGGGGGATGTTTTGTTTTGTTTTTTGGGTTTCTTTGGGTTTTTTGAAAAACACAAAATCATGTCATTTATTAGCCCTCCAAGCCTTCAGGATCTTGTCTATTAGACATCTGCAATCAGCATGCCCAGCACTAGGAGGTCTCATTTCAGTTAAAATTATTTTTAGTTCTGTGTTATACTAAAACTTTCTGGAATCTTCATCCATCCCCATGTGTTTGCGAAATACTTGCACTTAACATCTTCTGACTCCCATGTTGAATAAATAGCCTTTGCTCCCACTTCTTTATTTTAGTGGGCTAGTCCTTCACTCGGCAGTAACATCAAGTAAAATAACACCAGCAATTCATTATTCAGTGGCATAGAAAAAAGTGAATTAATTATGAACATTCTAGGAAAAGGAAACAAGGTTATGAAACACTTGCCGACACTGGTTTGTGTAATCTTCATGAATAAGCAACTCAATAATGCTGGGCAAGTGTGCGTGGGAGGCTCGCTCAGGAGAAACTGGCTGTTTTCCTCTCTCTGACCAGTTGAGCTGTTATGATAAAAAATGTTGTTGCTAAAGAAACCTGTAATAAATCCTAAGGGGAGTATTGCATGTGCTGATAACATACATAAACTTTGTAAACATATTAAAGTGTCGGGTTTTAGTAGCTCTGGTTCATGTGGATGTTCATAAAAGTTTTTCAAGGAATGCAGTGGGAATCTCATCCAGCAGCTGGTTGCTCCTATGATTCTAGTTCACATGAGAACCTTGTCTTCCTTCCCCTTGAAACAGAGCCTCACCCTGTGGGGAAGTTAAAATATCTCAAGCCCTACCTCTGCTGTGACTTCCTATAAAACCAGTGAAGCTGTGTACCCAGGAGGTTATTTGGGTAGAAGTGGGGTGGATGTTCTGGTGCTTGGTAGAGGATTTATGCTGTTCCGAGCATCCCTGCTTTGTGTTGTGATGTACTCTATTGACACCTCCATTAAAGCACAGCTGGTAGCTCTGAGCAAGATATTTCAGTTGCCTTTTAGTAGGTGAGAAGAGTTGGGTGCCAAAAGCGATGAAATCCAGCACACTGAACAAACGAGCCTTAACCTGGTCTGAAAAGATGAGGTCAGAAACTATATCCTGGATGTCCAGGGAATTTAGGTGCTCTGGCACTACTACACTGTACTGCCAGTACAGTACAGTACGTTCTTTAACTAAAGAAGGGAGAATTTGCCTTTTTCTTCTGAAGCACACCAAGAAGGGAGCAGCAGCCTTGCTGTCCCTTAATGTATCCAAAAGCTTAGCTGCTAAAACATTTTGCCAGGAACTGAAAACCTAAGCTAAATGAATTCTTCCATATAGCATGACTCTAGACTATCTGTATTGATATGCCCTAATAAACTTATGTTTTTTCACCTGGATTTGCATGCGATCTCAGGTCGCTGCTCGCAAATTTTAGTTTGCACAGGAAAGGCAAGGAAGGGCTTGAGGGCTGGGTATGGAGCAGGAATGCATGTGACTTTATTCCAATGTCAGTAAACAAACATCTGCAATATTGTGTGTTCCATGTGGAGGAACTTTGCACTGATATATTTATTATTTGTAACTATTTATTCACTGCAATTTTTTTTAACACAGGGTTTCCTTAAGAGGAAATATCAAAGTCTCTGCATGAAGGGATCTGAGCTCAGATAGATGCTTAATGCCAGTAAGATGAAACATCACATTAGAAATGACAGAGCATCTGAGAAATGTCCAAGTGTCAAGGGTGAGCTGGAAATTAAGCATTATTGAAGGTGAAGGTGAAGGAACTCATATTTAAATCCTGTCCCAGACACACCTTAGGCACCTTATGTCCTGTTCTTGGATGTGAGCCTTTCTGTGTTTGCCCTTGCACTTTACAGGAAGCCACAAGAATCACACATCGTTACTATCCCTACATCTATCAATGATCTCCTGTTTCATTTTGCAGTGCCCCAAAATCTTCTTTACCCTGCAGAAAATATTAAATGTCTGAAATCCTATCTAGAACCCTGCAATTTTAAACATGAAACCTGTCAGGATGTAATATTGACACACATTAAGAAGCTTGAAAGGATAAAGTTTATAGCAGCACTTCGAGAACTTGGTGTAAACCTGTGGTTTGGTGTTTTATTTAAAAGTACTACTATGAGCATTCCTTTATGTTCTTCCTCCCAATTCTTCTGTTGTGTGGAGCCAAAATATCAGTGCAAGGCTGCAGTGCTGCTTCAAGCTGTCAGGAGCTCAGTGCCACTGCCACAGCCAAAGGCTCTCCCGGTTCAGCTCTGGTCCCCATAGGTGAGTTCTTGCCTAGGAGCACTGGAGCAAGATGTGTTTTGTGGCTCCTTTACTTCAGTGGCTGTTATATTTGATCACAGGGGTAAGTAACACTAACATTTTAAAATGCAAGGTCATAATCTAGAAGCTGAAACACACAAAAACGTTTATTAGTCAGCTGTCGTACAACCGTTGTACAATCGTTCCTTAAGTAGCATTGCTTATCACACTGCTCTGTACTAGCAACAAAAGTAAGGTTAAAGTACTCATTAATAAAGTCTGTTAGATTTTATTATGACAAAACATCTAATTGTAATCTTTCTGCTGTCGCCAAAAACTCAGTTATTCAATTATTTATAAAAAAGTTGGAGCTCTCATAGTTTTCCTTTTTTTTTTTTTTTTCATTTTTTTTTGAGCCATAGCATGTTTTGCATGAATAAATGTTCTCTGAGTACTTTTTTCAGAAGCATTATTTGTGGTAATAGCAGACAGACAGACTTTTGTATAAAAATGTAGATGGTTTCAGCTGCCTTTTGTCATCTGATAAGATTGCTTTGTTCAGAATTATTTTGGTAAAAAAATTGGCAAAGTGATTTTGAATAGTTCAGACTCCAAAATTAGAAGTGAGACAAAAATATTATTTTTTTATTAGCTTTTATATCTCTTCCACCAAGCTTTCGCAACTTCTAATTTAATTTTGAGCAAAAGGGACAATTCACTGCAGGGGAAAAATCGTTCTTAAGAACATCCATAGTTGCAATGGAGGAGAGCTGCTAGTAGTCACTGTCTATAAATGATTGAGTATGAAATGACAGACTGTTAATGTTAGCGATAAAGTGCAGTGGTCAAGCCAGCACACTTGCTTTGCAAATCAGAAAGCAAAATGAGCATGCTAAGCAAGAGAAAATGAGTAAGTTTGATTTTTGAGTTCTAGCTCAGATTTTATCAGGTATAACTTCCATCGTGTCCAGTGAAAAATTTATAGCAAGAAGAAACAGCAGAAGGGGGATTGGCAAAGGCTTGGTACACTGAGGGCAAAGCTCAAAAGAAGGAATTAGTCTCGGTTAACTTCTTTGGCTTCAGTTGGCTCAATAGGTGGAAGTAGTAAAGTAGTTGTATTTTCCATATGATTAAGAAAGAGACTGCCTACCAAGCAGCTTAAGTATCATAGTTTTGAAAGGTAAGAGGCATTATTTTATCCTCTTTAGGGGCTGTACATATTTGAATCATGCAATTTTACAAGTATTTTAGTATGGAATTTCTTCCAAACTCAAAATGTATCCTGAGGTTCTGCAGAAAAAAGCTCATTCCAGCTCCAGCACTGTCCATAGGACTTTCTCCACTGAAAGTAAAGGAAGCAGGTTCAAGCTCTAAAACCATCTCACTAATAATAACAATATTTTATTGTCTGCAGAGAGAAATAGGACTTTTCATGTATTTTCAGGTATACCATCCTACATCAATGTTGTTGAGAAGTCGTGGCAATATGTGTATTTAAAGTCTGACATGAATTTTATATAGTGTAAGAAATGTCTTCACCAGGTCATAGAGAAAAATATTGAAATTATCACTCTTTCAGATGTCAGGTATGAAATGAGAACTGGTCAGTAATGTCCTTTAGTCTCCTGGATAACAACACTTATCATTTGAAAGAGCGCTAACAGCAATTTAATCCTGCCCAAGTGGGGCTGCTTGGTGGCTGCTTGCTTGGCTAACTTCTACTTTAAACTGTTGCACTGAGATACAAAATTATTTAATTTTTAAAAATTGGTAACAACATCTATATTATATACCAACTCTGTAGTACTGCCATCTGTGATGTGCCAGCCTTAAACATCCATGTAGATATCAAGAATATATATATAGGTGGTAAACAATTAAAATAATTGCTTCTAAAATGAAGTGTTACTTTAATAATGAAATTCCTTTTTTCTTGCTGACATTCTATGTCCATGTGAATTACACCCTGCACAAAGGTATAAAAAGACTGAGGACATAATTTTACCAGTTGGTGTTTTGTCGGGATTTTCCTGGATTGTTTTAATCTATATAGATATGCTTACAAATAGTCTGTTACACACCTCCCTAATTTTGAGTTATTTTCAAGTTATTATTTCAAGTGATTTTCATAAATTTTGAGTTAATTTTCAAGTAACTGAATGCAAACCAAGCCAGGGAGGGAGGGAAAGAGGGAGAGAAGGAGGAGGGGAAGGAAGGGAGGGAGGGAGGGAGGGAGGGAGAGAGGGGAGGCAGGAAGGCAGGCAGGAAGGCAGGAAGGCAGGAAGGAAGGCAGGAAGGCAGGCAGGAAGGCAGGAAGGCAGGAAGGCAGGAAGGAAGGCAGGAAGGAAGGCAGGAAGGAAGGAAGGCAGGAAGGAAGGCAGGAAGGCAGGAAGGCAGGAAGGCAGGAAAGCAGGAAGGCAGGAAGGAAGGTAGGAAGGAAGGAATGAAGGAAGGAAGGAAGGAAGGAAGGACGGCAGGAAGGCAGGAAGGAAGGAAGGAAGGAAGGAAGGAAGGAAGGAAGGAAGGAAGGAAGGAAGGAAGGCAGGAAGGAAGGAAGGAAGGAAGGAAGGAAGGAAGGAAGGAAGGAAGGAAGGAAGGAAGGAAGGAAGGAAGGAAGGAAGGAAGGAAGGAAGTAAGGAGGAAAGAAAGGAAGGAAGGAAGGAAGGAAGGAAGGAAGGAAGGAAGGAAGGAAGGAAGGAAGGAAGGAAGGAAGGAAGGAAGGAAGGAAGGAAGGAAGGAAGGAAGGAAGGAAGGAAGGAAGGAAGGAAGGAAGGAAGGAAGGAAGGAAGG
Source organism: Pseudopodoces humilis (assembly GCF_049639895.1). Classification (NCBI taxonomy): domain Eukaryota; kingdom Metazoa; phylum Chordata; class Aves; order Passeriformes; family Paridae; genus Pseudopodoces; species Pseudopodoces humilis. The sequence goes on from NC_142202.1 coordinate 61,586,565, forward strand.
AAGGAAGGAAGGAAGGAAGGAAGGAAGGAAGGAAGGAAGGAAGGAAGGAAGGAAGGAAGGAATCTTGAACGTGCTGTTATAGTGAAAAGCAGGAGGCAATTTGATGGACTACCAATAATCATGGGAGCTCTACATCCAGATTTCATTTCCATAAAGTCATACAGATTATTTTACACACAACTGTAGGAGTGTGGTAGAAATACAGAATTTTCACTTTGCTTATTCTAGATTTCCAAATTTAGACCATGGCTAGTCCACATGCTAGTCCACAGAGTCATGGCAAACACTCTGCCGATCCATCACAGACCCACAGTAAATTATACTTAATTTCTGTCTCTTAGAAGGTCAGTGAGAGATGTACATAACTGTCAGTACTAAGTTTTGGGGGTTGGTAGAGGCTTGCAGACCCAAAATACTTAGTAACTATTGACTTGATACTCTTTTTTTTCTAAGGAATGGGTAATCACTGGCCAATACACAGAAATTATTATTTAATGGTATGCTAGCCTATACTCAGCCATGTGTTACCCTGTCTTGTAAGACTCAAATAAGCAACTTTGTTAATCTTAATTGCTATTATCAGAATAAAACCACAAATTTCTCTACTAGTGGTATGTTTGCTTTTAAACTTTTATTGATTGTGTTCTGTGTCTAATTCTGGACCTGATGTCTGTCTGCACTTTGTTGACTTCAGAGGACTTTTCTTCTCGCCACAGCCAACTCTATCTTTACTACTGAATATGGGACAGAAATTTAGGATTCCCCAACTAGAAAATTCAGTAGGAGTTTGGAGAGCAAAAGGATTGCAAACTAAACATTCCTCATAGTAAGGATTTCTTTGGCAATACAAAATAAGTAATGCTTCAGGACCAGATCCTTCTGATGGGGTAATTTAACAAAGGAATTTCAATTTATACCAGCTGGGAGTTTGGCATGGCACATTCTGAACTAGTCAGTTCAGATTTTATAATTTCTTTATGGTAAAATATGTAAGTCTACAATATAATACATGGAATGGAGGACTCTGACAATAAACAAAACAAAGTAACATGCACTCACTGTCTGCTTGATGGGAAGTTATTTGTACTATATTTAAAAGTATGTAGGTTAAAAAGAAATTTAAAAACATTTCCCTACAAATGTGCTTACAATTTATGATTAAAGGAGACTATCTGAGACTATCTATTCTTTCAAAAGAACCAGAAATCCAGGGAAGTCTTCCACACAGTAGATGAATTTGACAGGTGTCTTCATTATCTGCACACTAAAATTTATTTCAAGTTGCACTATTCACTAACAGGGATTCATAGGTTTTTAAAGCCAAACTGATTAGTGCAAATGATCGTAACCACTTTTTTAATAACTTTCATAAACACTCTCTAAATTTTTTGCTTCAAGCCAAGTAAGCACTATTTATAAAAAATCATGTTTTACAACCAGCTGGATTTGAAGACCTCGGCCAGTATACGATATATAGCACGTCCAGGTGAGGTGTTCTGAAAGGCTTTTTCTCTTCACTGCCGAAATAACGAGACAGATTTCCATTCTGACTCTCTAGCTGCGGTTTTCCAGCCACTTCTTCTGCTCTGAATTTATCTTAACCACAAAATTTTGAGCAAGTGCTCGGTACCTACTCCACGGTATACCAACCAGCTGAACAGTCGCGGCCAACACTTCCGTCTCTATTTCCCGAAAATTACCCTGCTATGCAGGTTGTCTGAGGACGAACGAGGTGGGACGGCGCTCTCCCGGGCAGAACAGAGCGTCCGCTCGGAAGCGGCGGCTGCCCAGCGCCCGGCCCTGCGAGCGGCCGCGGCCCGGAGGCAGACAGACCTGCCTTCCCTCCCCATCCTGCCGGGGCTGGGGCAGCTCCCGGACCGTGCCGAGCCGTGCCGAGCGGGAGCCGAGCACCTGCAGCCGCGGGCTGCCCGCCGCGGCACGGGACAGCAGAGGTCGCCGCCGGCCCGGAGCTGGCCCGGCGCGCCGCGCACCAGGTGCCGGAGAGAGTCCGGGAGGAGGGGGCCCCGCTCCGTGACCCTCGCCCCGCTGGGGCGTCCTGCCCCCCGAGCCCTGCCGTGCCCCCAGCCCGGGGTCGAGACTCTGCCGCGCCCGTCGGGTACCCCCGCGGCTGGGGGTGGGGGGCAGCCGCAGCTCCCGGTCCCGCGGTTGCCAGGGGTTAAAGGAGTGGGTGGGAAGTGATGGAGGCTGCGGAGCCCTCCCTTGCCAAGGATAATAAATCGGATGCCCTGACATGTTTTACTTAGCCCTTAGTGCTCCCTCGCTGCGAGGCCGTGGGGATCGGAGGGCTGGAGCCCCGGTCTCTCTCGTCCTCAGCTCCGCTTTAGGGGCACCTTAGGTGAATCAAACCTTGTTTGCAGGAGGTAAACCATACAAAGGAGGCTTTCAAGGGCCAGCCGTGCCAAGCAGGGCAAGGCAGCGAAGGCTGAGCAGGAGAAAATTAAAATAATAGTACCTCCCCTCCCTGAGGAAGTAACTCAGTCACTTCTTGCTGATGAAATGCAGGCTGCTGTGTTTTATGACATTTCCTCGGTGTCTGCAGCTGTCAGGGAGAGCGGACGGACATGAGCAGCCCCTCGGTGGTAGGTGCTCAGAAAACGCCTCCTCCCCAGAAAGAGCGGCGGGTCCGATTCAGGCGGGGTGGCGAGGCCGGGTCGGGGGCACGTCCCGGCGGCCTCTGCTGCCGCATCCCGCCTCATCCACGGCTCCTTGCGGCAGGGTCACGGCAGAGCTCCGACCGGCGGCACTGCCGGAGGTGTCACCGCCGATTCGAGCCCACGCCGTAACCCTACGCCACAGACTGCCTGACCTGGACAGCGACTTCCCAAGGGGGAGATTCGCTGCTGCCTCCTTGTCCTTTCCTCCCTGATGACGGGGGGCTCTCCTCTCAAACCCTCAGGGGGGCAGGGAGCATCTGCCAAGCACCCTGGGTACTGCCCCTCGCCTCCCGGGCCCCTGCCTGCCTCCTAACTCTGCCCCGGCCCCCGGGCGGAGATGGACCGGAGCCGGTTAAATCAGAACGGATGGATTTGCCTCATCCCGTGAGATTAAAATTAAAAAATTCAGGGGTCACAGTCTCAGGACCGTGACAATGGGTGACTAGTGCCAGCGGAGGCTGAAAGCCAAAGGGCCGGACAGAGCCGGGACACCCCAGCCCCCCTCGGCATCGCCGGGCGCCGGGCTTAACCTATAGCGATCATCTGTACTGCCCGTTCTTGGGAAGGGGGCTTTTGACCGGGATGCAGAAAGGCGCTTAGGGCATACCGGCAAAAAGTTACCTGTCCTGTCATCGCCCTTTCCCTTTAGAAAGAGGAAAGACCTAAGAAAGGACGTTCCCTTTTACCAGACATTGAAATGTAAAGCACCAGACGCAGGTCTTCCCAGAGCCCGCGCTGCTCATCCCGGTGAGGTGAGAAAGACCAGCAGAGAGAGAGGTCAAAAATCGCTTTCATCCCTCCAACTGAATGAAACTGCCTGCAAATCCGCTCTGCCGCGCCGCTGACGCGGGATTTGGTTCCCAGCGCACTCGCCCGGGCACCGGTGGCACGGAACCCCCCGGACAGGTGAACAGCACAACGAGAGGAAGCAGAAGTTATCAAAATATAAATCTCTTCGCACTTACTTCTTCCCTGTCGCCGTACCCTGGAGGCGTGCTGGCTGCCAATGTATTCCATAAAGTTCAAAGTGATAAAAAACCAAGAAATCAGTCGCAATTGCATAGTAACCCTTTGAGAGTTCGACTTCTCCTTTTCGTCGTTTTTTTCTTTCCTTAAAAAAAGAAATAATAAACCGGGGTGGTAGACTGCAGGGGATGAACACAGCAGCAGAAATACCTGCACTGAGATCCAAAGCTGGGCTTGGCTGGCTTGATGGCTTTTGCCTTTGCCTTTTTTTTTTCTTTTTTTTTTTTTTCTTTTCTTCCTTTTTTTTTTTTTTTTCCTCTTCCCCTTCGCTTTTCCTATTGCACTTTCCAGCAGTCTGCCCCGCTACCTGCCGCAAACCTCAGAGGGCAGTCAGCAGCGGAGAGGAGCCGAGCAGCCGCCGCCGGGGTCCATGCCGGGCCGGTGGCCGGCAGCATGTTGTGAGGGTGCCGGGGTGCGTGCGGCTGTGCGCGCCCGTGTGTGCGCCGTGCGGGCGAGGTGCCGACAGGACGGATGGATGGATGGCGGTGGGAGAGGAGTGTGCGAGGGCGGGAGCGGCGGGGGGGCAGAGGGAGGACCCAGCCCCGCCGCCGCCGATCCGGAGCAGCCGCGCTCTGCGCCTCGGGCACCGCCAGCCGCCGGGCGCAGGTGGGCCGGGCCCCCCCGGCCCTCCCGCCCGCCGACCAGGAGCCCCCGGGCTTCATGCGGGAGCTGCTCCTGAGCGGGCCCCCGGGGGAGAGGCCCCGGGGCGGGGCGGGCCGGCAGGAGGCGAGCCCCAGCGCCCCGGCACGGCGGGAGGAGGCTCCCCTCTCCCGGCCGAGCCCCCTCGGGGCATCGGCGCCCGAGCATCCTCCGGCAGCGGGGCCCGCGGGCGGTAGGGCTCTGCAGCCTCGCTGGTAGCCCCCTCCCGCAGGGTCTCCGCTCGCCTTCCCTCGGCCGCCGGCCTACCCGGGGTCACCGCGGAGATGCCGGTGCCCCCCGCGCCCCGGCCCCTCGGTGGGGAGGGGCGCCCCACTCGCCGGGGGACGGGGCGGGATGCTCAGCCCCTTCCCTGCGGAGGGGGACACAGCTCTGCACCCTCCCTTGCCCGAATTTTCCCCTTACATCCCGGCTCCCAGTGGAGGCGGGGAGAAGGAAGTGGGGCGCTGAGGGGTCTCCAGCCTCTCGGGATTTTCTCTGTTGTGGCCTTTCCCTCCTGGGCGGGGGTTTCCCGGGGCGGCTTGTCCTGCTGGACGGGACAGAGCAAACCCGCGTGTCCTGCCGGGGCCGGGGACCGTGCCCACGGCCGGCTGGCGGCAGGCGAGACACGGGGCTGGCCCCGGGCTGGGGTCGAGCGGAGCCGTGAGCCCGGGAGTGAACACAGCAGCCTCCGGCCCGTGCCGCCGGGACCCTCAGCAGAGCGCCGGCAGCAAGGGCACAGCTCAGCTGCTCCTCGGCAAAGCGAGGCCGCCTGTTTGACAGAAGGGTATCGCGTTTCTTTTCTCCGGCAAGGGTTTCCTTTTGGGGTGAAGGGGAAGGCTACAAAGGGGGTGGTGAGGTTGATTCAAGGTAAAACTGATGACTTCACTGAGACCTTTATCGCTTGCCTTCTTATCTCGGTGCCTATCGCTGGGATGAGAGAGTGAGCCGTGTAAACCGGCGCTGATTGCATCAAGAACCTCAATGGTGTGAGGAGAGGCCACTCTTATTTGTAACTGTTTTCCCCACTCTCCCCCCGCTGTCCCTCTCAGAGCTGTTAAATATCGGCACCATAAAATGTGGGGGATTTAAAGGTCTGTGGGAGGCTCCCTTTGAAAAGGACTCTGGGGAAAGTCTTTCTAATCCAGGATACTTGAGCCGGATGGGGTGGGATTGCTAGGGAGGCATAAAATAAAAATCGTTCAGCGGACGAAACTAGGGGCTACCCTGAAGAGTAGAAAGTGCATTTGTCTTGATGTTTTATTTCGTTGGAGACTGAAACTTCTTGTGTGCTAGTGCATGTGTATTAATAGCTGAGCAAGCCAGGCGAGTGGCATAAATAAGCGAGGCAGTGGAGAAAGGATGGGACATGTATGTGAGCCAACCTGCAGCTAGCCAGCCAACTCACTCGGGCAGCATTAACACCAGTGGGCAGAGAAAGCATGTCAAAAAATAAATACTCTGTGAGAAACATAAGGAAAACATTAAACAAATGGGGAGTGCACTCCCTCTCCTTGCCCTGAGAAAGCACGACAGAGAAACTCTGCTCACTGTCTCTCCGGCCTCTTCCCTTCGCTGTGTCCCTGCTCCAGCAGAGATGCATGGGACAGATGTGTTGGGAGACAGCCCCAGGGACTGCATGGGTCACCCAAAAGCTTCAGCAAAACCGACCTGTGGAGTGTTCACCAACCGAGGGCCAAGCAGTAGGGCAGGGTACGCATGAGTGACCAGCAGTGGGGGGGAGAGGTGGTTTATTTGCTGTGGAAAGGGGCAGAGACACAGACCGAGGAGAAAAACAAAGCTGTGCCTTGACTAAAGGCAGGATTCAAAAAGCGGCAGGGTGAGAGAACGCCAGGAGCCTGGTTGCCTCTACAGACCAGCCCCATTAGGGGGGAAGAAAACCACCCAACAACAATAACAAACTGAACCCATAAACGGTTACTGCCGTTCTGCGATAAAAGGGGAAGATTTATATTGTTGAAATGTGTGGAAGGAGCTTGTTCCAGAGCAAAACTCTGGCGTGCAATTCTCTGTTTATGTCGCTCATCCCGATGGATGAGATATCAGCGGCAAAGTTCAGGCTGACATCAGCCCTGGGGAGGCAGAGCCAGCGGCCGGGCTGGGCTGAGCAGGGCTGCACAGCTGGGCCTGCGGTCGGTGGGCGATCGCTTTTTTGGGGATCCAGCATGCAAGAAACCTCCCCTCACCAGGCTGGGAGATGTGAGGAGCCAGCAGCAGCACACACTGTGGAGAGAGAGTTTCCTTGCAAGCAAAACAGATGACTCGGAAACAGTTCCCAGGGTGGTTTTATGTGCCTCTCTGTTTTGGGGTTTATTAAAGAGGGTGGGGAGGGAAAGAATGGCTGATGGTCTGTGTGTTGCCGGAAAGTCAAGTATGTCTGTTTCACTCAGCTGCAATGAAGCCAGCAGCAGAAGTCTGTAAAATCAGCTAGGTATTGTTGTGCTGTGTTTTTTTTTTTTTTTTTGCTGGTGGTGGGTTTTTTGTTTTGTTTTGTTTTTTTATTATTTTTAGGAGCGTAATCCTTTAGTCAAAGAGTAATAGAGTGTGGTGTTTTCACTATTTTAATTCCTGCCCATTGGTTTCTCTGTGCAAACTCTCACAGCTAGAAAATTTTGATTTCAGTTTTCCAAATTGCTAATACATTGTATTAGAAAAAAAGGTGGCCTCAGGATCCTCAGATTATATCCCAAATAAAATATTAATATTCAATTAATAGCTGATATTGTGTTTGCCTAAAATGGCACTCTAGTCATAAAAACTAGCCATGTGAACAGGACAGCTGAATGCTCACCCTTTGTCATTCTTCTCTAGACTGGAAATAGTTTGTGTAAGTGAACAAAAGAGTCACTTATTTGCCTTTTCAACTTGGGAAACACAGTAAAGGAATAAAGGCCTTGGATTACTTCTGATATATAACTTGAAAATGAAGCATACTGTGTCCGATACATATCCTTATTTTTCAGGTACTGATCAGACTGTAGATGGCATGGGTCAGACTTCCCCACCAAGGACTCATCCCTGGTAGCTTCCCCACAGGTCTGGGTCTACTGTCTGAGAAGTGGGAAGGGTTGGAGGACTGGAGCAGGAGTTCTGAGTAAAGGTTGCACAACTCGACGTATCTACTATTTGTTAAACACCCACAATATTCTTGGCACCACACAGTACCCCAAATCATGTCATTCTTTGCTCCAGATTGCTCTTTTCCTCTACAAACTAAGGGCAAGCACAGTTGGCAAGGCACACAGAAAGTCACCAATATAAAAGAAATTACCCAGAGCATGCACATACAAACACACACACACACACACACGCATATCTGTAAGTATTTGTGTTTCTGTGTGTGTGTGTGTATTACTATTCTTTTCCACATTTTCCAATCTGACAGTTGTTAAATTTCTCTGTTTCCAAACATTTGTTATTTAGCCATGTTCAATTTAGGAGGTTAATCTCCTGTAACATCATGAGTATTCTCAAAAGCTGTTAATATCACAAACAGGAGATTTTATTTAAATAGTCTAAGTATACAGAAAAAAGTGAGTGATGAAAAATGCTTTACTCACAAGTTGATCCTAAGTATACTTTTTAAAAAATAAACTGATTCCTAAAGATTCAGTCCCAATATCTTTAATAATGTCTTTATGTTTCAGATATTTAAAATATCTAATGGCAAAACACTAACAACATGTGCAGCAGAGAACAATCCTACACTGGCAACAAATAGACTAGATGACCTAATTGATTTTTCCCATTTCCAGCTTGTGCAATTCTGTCATTGTAATAAAATCCCAGTGTAATCAAAGTTTACAGGATCAGGTCCTAAATTAGCATGTCGATCTGGACTACCCCTCTGTCTGGGTCAGGTCCAAAGCCTGCTGTTGTCAGCTTGACCTTTTATCAGTCTGAGAGAGGTTTGGATCTGATCTTCGGAATCCCACTAGAGAAGGGCTGAATTGTTGTTTTATTGTATGCAGGGAAAAAAAAAGGCGTATTTGTGGGAAAAACACACAAACAAATTTTGCAGCACAAACCTTCCAGATGCAGTTCAGTTAAGAAAGCCCAACAGGAAGGCCTCAAAATGAGAAGTTTTTGGCACAGAGGAAGTTTTAGCAGTTAATAGGAGGATGATCAAACTGTGCTAAGTCATTGTTTCCCCGTATTCATCTATCAGTTGGTCGTCTCTTGGACTTGCGATCCGATTGTAAAACTCTTGGGATGCAGACCAACTTTTTGTTCTGTGTTTGCAGAATCTGTGCCTAGAGCAACTGTGTCTGCAAGAAAAAAATCTCAGCATTGCCATGAAAATATCTGTGTATTTTGGGTATAAGTACTCATTCTAGAACAGAAGCAGTTAACATGAATGTTTTTCTAATGTATGCTAAATTGAAAAAAAAACAAAAAAAACAACTTTTGATGTAGGGTAACTTTAACCACCCAGAAGGCAATGCTAGAATAACTGTACTGGCTTAAATTCATGCATCAGTTTGCCCAAGTCTGGTTGTCGTGTGATGACAGCCCATAGGGTGGAACTATCACTGGGTAAAGCTGGAGGATGTGAGTAACCAGCAACAAAGGTTCACAGCCGTCTGACACATCCATTTGTCTAGGCATTGATTTCTCTATGATTTCAGTACTTGGGAGGAACTGTTTTCTCACTTTGGCAGTGTTTCCTGTAAATTTCTTTGGTGTTAATGTCCATCTGAGTAGATTCCACACTTGCCCAAATGACTTGCTCATTCCCACTTCCTGGGCTCTGTTGGTCCAAGGGTTTGGGAAATATCCAGCTGAAAAATGAAACATAAAAAAGGGTTTTTTCAGCATATTCAGTTTCCTGGTCTGGTACACCATGAGGAAATTAAAAACCTGACATGTAAAATAATAAGAGCAGGGAGTGTCTCAAATAGGTCAGTGAAGCAATCTTACTTCCCCAGCTGAAATTACAAGTGTAGGGTTCCTTGGAAAGGCAGGGACAAGGGAACAAGCCCATTTCTTTATGCGTGTGCTCACCCTGCACACGGCGTGGGTGACAGGCAGGTTGCCTGGTGTTCATACAGAGGAGTAGGTGGGCATGAAGAAGGACAATGGTGCACAGTGTTGATGGAGCTCATGTGCTGCAGCTCCAGCTGTCCTCAACAACACCATCCCATTGCCAGGATAAACTGAAGCAGTTCAGCTCCAGTGGCCTGAAGTCATAAGAGGCATTACAAGGTTGTAGGAGCTGTAGCTGAGGAACTGGGCAGTCACTGTCACAACATAAGGAACAGAGCATGCAACCACGAACCCTCCCCTGTCCTTCACTAAACATTGGTAAATGTGTCACTGGTACTAACTCTACGGGATGTTTCAGTATTAGGCAGATAGTACTGAGCAGTCTGGAACACTTCTGTACCCAAATGCTCTTGTTGCTTATTTCAAGGCATAAGGTGAAATTCTGGGAAAATGCAAAATGGTATTCCTGAGGAATATTATTCTCTGCTTGACTATGGTGCACTGGTGACACTGTACTCTTCAGAAGGACTTTTAAGTACAAGCCAATGTCCCTTACTATGCCTGGAGAGCTTGAAGCAACTGGATATGTTGCATCAGTTCATATTTTACATTCGGTTCATCAGAACTGAAGAAAGCCCTTGTACTTTTCTGAAGAGATAGATGTTCCCTAGTGAGAATCTTACCCTCTTTGTGTATCTTCCAGCATATTTATGACCACTGTTCATGAATGGAAAGAATCACACAGTGTTTTACTTCTGAACTTAGTTTTCTTTTTGCATGAGGCTGGTGGCTGGTTGTTGAATAACAAGGATTTAGTGATGTGCATCTTCTGCTAAGCTAATATCTACATCTGCTACATTGAACAAATTACAAATCAGGCATCAGATAGCTACAGCTTGAACGCCAAGATCTCATGAAATAGGGAAACATCTTCAATTTAATAGTGGCAAATCCTGCCTTGTAGGCATGTGACTTTGCAAGTGACATCCAGCATTCAATATTTAGATGTCTAAACTCTCCAAATAAACTGTGGCAATAGGTGTTCCTTCCAGCCTGCTACCAGAATCAACATTTATCCTGAACTGAGAGCAAGCAGGAGCTAGCAATAAGAGGACACTCAGCCCAGCTAGGATTTTCTGCCCAGCTAAATATCCATACATGCCTGAGTCAGCCAGCCCTCTCCATCAGGGGAGAAATTTCCTTTCTTTCAAGATCCTTTCTTTCAAAAAAATAGTCAGTTGTGTCTTTTTCTAGAGTTCCCTTTAGCCCAATGGCAATGAAACTTGGCCACTGTGTGGACCCATGCTCCATGAGTACCTTCCATGGGAGTGTGATTCAGGGTGCAATTGCACCCCACACCCTGAGCTCTCAGTCATGTGATTCTTTGGCTGAGATTGCTTTACAGACTGCTTTGCTGCATCTGTGCCATCATAAACATTCCTGATGTCAGATGATAAGAAGGAATTGATTTTAAGGCACATGAAGGGAAATCTTATTTTTTGTCTCTTTTTTGAAAGTATGTTTGCACATTTCATGTTCCATTAAGTGGAAATTTATGAGCAGAGACTGGTGTCTTCTGGCTGCATATACCCTAACCACTAAGAAAAATCGCTATTGTTACCATTTCTGTTCTTCTGTCCCTGTTTTGTAAACAAGCTTTTGTACACTGCTTGCTGAGAAGGGCCTGGTTCCACTGGTAGCTGGGTCTAGATCCTCAGTGAATTTAGCTCTGTTTGGCCCACAAGCTGCTCACGCAGGAGTCCTGCCTGTGCTCTGCGTCTCTGCAGGAGCTGTACTCTGAGGAGCATTCACCCCAAACAAGGAAGGACATTGTGAATTTAATTAGGTTCTTCCAGCCTCAGCTGCTGCTGAAGATGATTCTTAAATCACAGCTTTCTGCACAGCTATCAAAATCCCTTTTGGATCAAACCTCTCGTACCAATCTGCTTTAATGTGCCTGCAGGGTTTACATACATTGATAACATTCAAAGCCTCACAAGGAAGACTTTCATGATCCTTACATGATATTGTCCCACCAACCCTCCATCTAAGAGTAAAATAATATCTCAAACTGCCTAATCTGTTAATTACTTATCTTTAATAGTAAACTGTTTGAGAGGATTTTAATACCCACAAACTCATAGAAAGGCACCTAGAGTAGCACTTTGCAGCAGGACTTATTATTAAGGCATATTAAGGACATTATTAAGACTTTTTAGGAACATTGTTAAGAAATGATATATTCCTGGTTAAAATATTTATTTATAACATGTGGAGTTAAGAGGGGGTTTTATCTGCAACAGTAGCTTCTACAATTGGTACTGGCAGTCTATTTAGCAAACACCAGGCTGTTTAACCATGGGGTTTGCATATAAGGAGCACACTTATATGTTTTTCAGGAACCAGAAAGCTAATTTTGTACCATGGAGTCAAGCGGGGCACATGGTAGATAACAGTCCCCTTTCACATTCTAACACAGGATTGAGATTTCTTAACAAAGGCAATAGAGTTGCAAAACAGCATGACTTTGTTGCAGTTAGTAATTAATGAGGTGCTAAAAGTGCCTAAACAGAGGATCGCAGACAGAGAATGCATGACTCAAGAGGATAAGAAGCCCCCATCATTTCAAACAACAGTGTCATTTAAATAAACAAGCAGCAAGTCGCTGGGTGTGTGAGGTGGGAAGGAGCAGCAGGCAGCAGCAACATGCTCTGTCAGCCAGCACTTTTCTGACTGTGAGAAACCAGTTGGGCTTTTGCAAATGCAGCCGGAGTCCTTAGGTGTGAAACATTTGTTTAATCCATTATTGAGGCGCGGGGGAATCACACACTCATCGATTCTGCCACTTTTCTGGTGGCATGTTAGTCAATTCGATTTATAACCAAAGAGCAGTAATTGCCCTGAAAGCTGTTGCCAGAGACACACGGCGCAGTGTGAAGTCTACCTGGCAGGATGGTTTTTGTTGCTTTCCCCCCTCATAACAGACATAATTTTCTGCGTTCTCAGATGAGATATAAACCACTTGGATTGTGCCTCCTTATTTTCTGTTTTCTTTTTTTATTTTTATTTTAACAAGCTTGGGAGATTTTGTGTCATTCTGCAGAGCACTCCAGGATTATTATTTATTTTAAGCAAAACTAATTCCAGTTCAAGTATTATATGAAAATAGCAAAGGTTTATAAAGTGTTTGTCCTGCAATGTTTACTTTCTTTCCAACCAAACATTTATAAATAGATTGAGAGAAATGTGGCAAAGTACCAAAGTCATCCACTGAGATATTTCATAAGAAACTATAATGTAAAAGTGGAATAAAGGAGCACTTTTGGAAGTGATATTTGTTAGTGAATTCTTTTAGTGTAGGGGGATATGATGCAATATGTCATGTTGACTCTCTGGAGGCTATGGCATAGTGATCCAAATTTATTCCTGGAGGTACTGCTGTGCAGTACTTGTGTTGTATTCAGAGTGAATTTATCTATATATTGGAGCAGCAAGAGAAGACAAACTTTGGGTTTCTTCTTCCCCTTCTTTTGTGTCTTTAAAAACCTAGCAACTGAGAAGCCATCATGTGCTGGAAAGTAATGGATCTAGTTAGTAAGAAATCCAGTTTCTCATTTTCACATCCAGGCAGTTCAGTAAATGCACTTTTTTTTTTCTTCTTTTTTTTTTTTTCTTACCCAAGTACTTTTTCATCTTACTGTCTGGCAAAGAGAGAAGGAAAATTGTGCCTGTCCTGTATTGCCTCTTCATTATTACATATGAAACTTATGGAATGTATTTGATGTTCTGCTTTTTTTCATTAGAAACACAGATATAAATGCTTTGAGAGACTCTGTGACTTGTTTCCACTGTTCTCTTTCTTGAAAATTCAGTTGTTTATTCTGTGCTACCTTTTCTTCTGTTCAGCATCTCACTACCACCTGTGAAGAAGCCTGTGCAGCTCCCCAGAATGGCAGTGGGAGCAGTAGCAGACACAGAGAGTCTCATGTCCTGCACAACGGGAGTTTCACCAAAAGGCTTGTAATGACCTAAGTGACTGCATTGGCCCTGCTCATTTTGAAACGGGTAACCGATCCTCATTTTAGGAAAAAAAAAAAGACATTTGGGATTATCAGATGTTGCAACACTGTGTTGAGTTTGTTTGAATCCCCAGGGGCCAAAGTGAATGAAGGTCCTGTTCTACAACAGGTCCCCAGAGACATGGGTGTGCTCTGACTGTCACTGCAGACCAGATGAAAGCCCTCTTACTGCATTTAGTTGATGAAGGCTTTGGTCTCCTTTTTGGAAAACGTAGGCATGTACAATTAACAGCTCTATCGTCTCTCATTGACAAAGAAGCCATACCTTTGTTTTCTGGTGTCAGTGAGGCACTGAGGTGCCCTGGTCTGAGCACTGCAGGGGCTTAGCTGTAACTGGCAGAGAGCTCTGCTAAAGAAAGGCTGCTGGGCACAGAGGGATTCTTACACTTGGAGAGAAGATCGGTGGGACTACAGAGAATTTCTGCAACAATAAAGGAATTTCCTGATTCAAGCTTTTCCTTAAATATACTCTAGAGGGAGTCAAATCTAAAAGTTTATTTATCTTTAAAGTGTTTCAATTACAGCTCTTTCTTTTAAAAGGTTCTGTTTGTTTCCTGTTTATTTATTTTAGGCTTGTCTATTAATACAACAATTTTGGTAGAATGTTTGTACTTTTTCAGATCAGGTAGGTGTTAATAGTACTTAAGAGGCACTACTCAAAGTGATATGTCACTGTCATGGCAATAAATAGCCCTTGAAGCCAGCAATCAGTTTCATCTTTGAAGGAAGCAGGGCCCTAGGAGACAAAAGTAGAAAAGAAAGTGAAAGACTTTCATATTCCGAAGAAATTGAGGTATTGCTTGCATCAAAGTCAATTTTCTACCATAGTTGACACCAGGTTTATAACATGGGAACTTCATAGTAGAAACATAACACTGAAACAGATATCCCATCAGCTGCACACTAGCACCTTGAAGGAAGGCTGTGGCCATACTCTATTTAAAAAAACCAGTCCACTTTTAACATTAGTATGTAGTTTGAATCTGCATGCAACTATCCTTAGTTTACAGTGATCACAGCACTGTGTTTTATGGAATTAAATGTACATCAAAGGGTGAGGGGAGGGAAGACTGTGCCCCTTCAAAAATTATTTTGGGTGACAGTGTCTCCTGGAGCAGATCTACCTCTTTTTAACCTCACTTTGCATACTTATCCAGTCTAGCAGCAGACAGGAAATTTTCTGCTTTTATTTAGCTTCCACTGTTACAGCTGCTAAATGTCTCCTGGCTTTCTGACAACAGCAGAAAACAAGCATTTGTCAGAAAACCGTGAGTTCAATTTCTTGCCTTAGAGGAGAGAGTGAGCAATGCTCATGAGGTTCCCCCTCTAGAGATTCCTCCACAATCATTGAAGGAATTACGCCCACTGCCTCACAGAAAAGACTATCTGGTATCTGGAAACCCAGAAACTCCACAAATTCCCTGAGATCTAAACACTCAGCAGAGATAATGAGTGGGAGGCTAGAGCTAGCAGTTGAATTTCAACCTGGTTTCACTCATCAATGAACACAACCTGGTGTAACTAGGCAAGTAGAGCCCTGCTTGTGCTGAGCTTTGTTCTGTGAGGGGATCTGTATTTTTTCATGGGGAAAATGAGAAGGATGTGGGGGGTATAGTCATGGGGTTAAAATTGATCTGACCATATATCTGCATATGAACTTGTCTTCTTGACTGCTTTTGTAGTCAATGGAAAGACACAGGTATTTTATAACTGATTTATTTGTCTTGTGATAGATGTCTAAAAGAGCTGACCTGAATAGTGTCCTAAAATATGTAAATGCCTAAAGTTAGATGAAATAACTTCCCTTCTGCACTATTGTGTATAGACAAAGGAATGTGTAGAAGGAAGGTCAGGCAACTGATAGAGTATGAAAAATAAACCCAAGCTCATTGACATTTCTGATTTCCAAAATCATTCTTGTTAGCTTTGTTTCACCCAGGCTTGGGGCATTTTGCATAACCCCTGGAAAGCACCACTCCCTCCGTCCTCTTGTGCGTGTGTCTCCTAGGGTGATGAGGGAGCTTGTCTGTCCCGTGGGACATCCATGCTCACATCCCTCTTTGCCATTACATTTGCTATGGACTCCGCAGTAAGAAGTTGAAAGGCACATCTTACCTAATGGTCTGCATCACATGGGCACAGGCTTTTCCAGCCCATCATCTGCAGCTTACTGTCCATGTTCTTCCCAGCTTTCCATGTCCAGGGTAGCACATTGCCCAGGCTGCTCTCACTGTCCAGTTCTCTGCTGAGCATCCCTGTCACTGCAGGATGAAGGACATCCCTTCCTCTGTGGCAATCTCCCTGCTGGAAAAGTCCTAACTGATTTTGGAAAAAGGAAATAATTGATCAGAAATCACTGATTATGTCAGGGGAGAGCCACCTTGATATCTGTGTTTGGAGAGAGGAGGAGCAAGGGTTTGTTTTCCAGTTCTCCATATTCTAGAAGGTGCCTTACCCTACCTAACCCAATCCAACCAAATGCAATCCAATGCCATCCAATGGTTTATGTTTGGCTCTGGTTGGAAATACTTCAAACTTTCCTGGTAGCATCAATGAACACACCACGATTAGAAACTTTAACTTCAGTGCATCTTATTTTCTTACAAAGCTGCTAGCTTGAAAACTTTGGTTACATTCCTCAGCAATATTTTTCCTTTAGTTCATTCTAACCATAGAAGTGAGCCTCCCTTAGGAACAACGTGGGCCATGGGACTGGTGGATGAACTGCGGCTGTGTTTTTCAAAGAAATCAGATGTATGAAGAGGAAACCAGGGTTAATATGAAACATTGCCCTACACCTCACATTGGCTCAAAGAACATATTTTTCTTCTCTGCCTCTTTCTTTCCCTATTTCTCTCTCTCCTGTATTTTTTCTTTTTCATTATTAAATGAAATGGATCATTTTTTCCAAAGTTCACAATGAGGAAGTGCAGATTCTGGTGTCACCGTTTATGTTTAGAAATTGACTACTGCCCAGCAAATTAAAAAAAACAGCATCACTAGAACATTATAAAAGGATATTTTATTCAAATTAGATAACTGGCTGCTGCTTTCACCTCACCTATGCTTTTATAACTAAGTGGAATCTTTCACACTTTTCATCTTCAATGTCCTTTGTAAGCGTTTACTCATTAGTCTTCACAGTGACCTCAAGAAATATCATTTTTTTATCATGTCCATATGCAGAGACAGAGATGACCTGATGAAAGTCTCATTTTTCCTATGAGTTGCTTCCCAGCAGTACTGTTGTGGTACTGATGGTGGGAGATCTGGTGTGGACAAGGCAGCAGTAGCCACCAACACTCAAACACTGCAATCTGCCCTGGGCCATGAATAGAACATACATACGGTGGTTGAATTGATAGTGATCAGTCACAGCAGTGTTACAATTATTCCTACCTATTGGTAGAATTGCAGCAGTGACAATGTTCTTTGGACCAAAATCAGGACAGACACAGCAAAAGAGATTTGCCCATAACCAAGCTTATTAGGTATTGCAACATAATTCTTGTGTAAATACTCCCATTAAGTTCAGCTGGAATTATGAACTCTTAACTCAGGATGCACTGGAAGTCAAAGCTAGGTTGTGGAGAGGTGAAAATAGTAGCGCCAGTAATTCAGTTTAAATGGTTTTTCCTGGTTGTTTTTCCTTTTTTTTTTTTTTTCCTCAAAGCAATTCCTGATCTTGAAAACAGAAGCATCCAAGCCTGTCTTCCTCCTGTGGAGGAGTGTGTTGCAAGCACTCTTAGATGGCAATGGGGTTCGCCTCCCAGTGCCTTGGAGCGCTGAAAAGGTAGAGGATGTGTGGCAAAAATCAGGGCTGTTGAGCAGTTTTTGAAAGACAGTGAGCACCATTGGCTCCTTGAGATGCTAATTAATGATAGAAATGCAATGCTGTCATCAGAAGTACTGTGGCCCAGATTTGTACTCTCAGGTGATCCAGATTGCAGAGTTGTCTGCCTCAAGACAAGAATTTCCACATATGTATAAATAAAACATATAAAACCCTTTAGAGATAGATAATTAACTTTAAATTAATAAGTATTCCTCATCCAGATTATTTTTCAGTAATCATCAACTCCCAACATTTTGCCTCCACCCAGTTTAGTGAGATGAAGTTAAACCCATCCAAGCCCTATATAAATATTATTTTATTTCTTAATACTAGCTCATTTTAATTCACCTAACACCTCTTGACAACTAAAAAGGCATTTTAAAAGAGGTGGAACTACCTCACTAGTTGGGATTTATTCCAGCTATTAAAACCACAGAGAATGTTGTACTGGGGTAGATTATGTTGCATCTGCCCTCCTGGGGATTCTTGTTCCTGCCTCTGCAGTGCCTTTTCCAAATTACTGCCAAAGACAAACACTGCAATATTCACAGATTCAGGGTTGTTATGTCTCTGCTGCACCAAAAGTTCCCTGGTTCAACTAAACCACTTACACACAGAACCTTAAGAAGGTCCTGTCTCCTACCCAGGATTAAAGAGTAAAGTTCTCAAGATTTTTGTCCTTGCTTTCCTGGCTCATTATCAAAACCACTGAGGAGCTCTCCTTCTGTCCTTTGCAAAATCTCACACAAGCAGTATGTTCCCTGGCAGTCAGTGCCTTTGTGAAAGGGAGCAGCACAAAGACACAGAACTAAATTAAACTCAACTTTCTTCAAGTTGAAGCTGAAGGAAAAATCCTAAAGAAATAGAAGGGGGAAAAAAAAGCTTAATAGACTGAGCTCTTGCAGATACCATTCTTACTTGTGGCAATAACTTTTTGTGGTGGATTTTGGGTCCAGAACGTGTATAAGATGGGTATCGGACAGGATTCTGCAATCTCACCTGGTGTTGGTCAGCCTTAACATCTCCACAGTTTTGGTTAGTGGTGGTTTATGTGGCTGGCCTGGTGTGCTGTGGTTAGAGACGCTATGACAAAGGCTTGTAACTCAGGGATAATCTCATGTGAACAGGGCTGTACCTCTTCCAGTGTCTGCTGGGACAGGTAGCTGAAGCCAGGTAGCTGCTCTGCTTAAGGATGACCCCCAAGCTGGAAAGATCTGCTGGACCTGTGCTGGTCCTGCAGGGAGACTGCTTGGAGAGCCTTGTGCTGAGCCAAGACACCAGATGATGCAGAGCTTCAGGCACAAGGTCACATTCAGGCAGATATGACAGACAAGGCAGCCTGGCCCTGTGCTGAAGCTCTCATCTCTTCCCAGATGCCCAGATACCTATGGGGTAAGAGTGTGCAGAGGTGGCTCTGTTTTGGGATGGCTGGTACTGCCTTACAAAGCTTGAGCTGCTTCTGTGTTCCACATACTCTCACTCATCTCTGCCTCCCTGGATTATGTGAGCTTCATTGAGGATCCCTGCTCTCCTCATCCTCCACTCCAGACAACACAAGGTTAACCAAATCTGTTGGGCTGACTGAGCCTAAATCTTGGATTTCTCCTGTAAAAACAGGCTGCAAGAAAGACTTTGGTAGAGATTGGTCCGACTATGAAAAGAGGTGTCTATCTGAAGACTAAGAATAAAAGTGCCACCCTAAAATGCAAACCCCAGAAAAGACCAAGAAATCAGGAAAAATACATCCACTTAATGATGCCCCAGACTGCCTAGGTGGCAGCCTGCTGGGGCAAGCACCCTGGATTAATGGAATCACCTCTCACCCCTGGAAACTAGTTTAAATCTTGCCTTAGGGTAATAAAGGAAAATTGCATCTGATGGTGTCAAATTAGTCCCTAGTGGACTTTTCTGCACATCACAAATTCACCACAAATTTCACATAGTTTGTCATGATTGGCAGAATCTGCTGGTGAGTTTTAGGATGAGAATAGCTCAGGATTTTTAGGCTGGAAGTCAAGAATCTTTTTGCAAATGGCTTTAACACTATCGGCCCTTCACTGTCAGAACAAAGCCTCAGATTCACCCCCACTCCTCAAAGCAAAGGAAACAAACAGAGGAACTGCCATTTCATGACAAAATTAAACCATTAGTCTCTCTTTTGGCTCCAGAGCCAGGGTGGTTCGTCAGAGACAGATCTAGCCTATCCCAGATCAACATCAATGTCTCATTTGTGAAGTTATCTGAGGTTTCTTCCAGTCTATAAGAGACAAAAAATAATATAATCAGATGCTAGGGTTTAAAATAATAAAACCTTTCAAAAAACGGTGGATTTGGCATAAACAAACTGCAAATTCTCTTGAAATGTGACTATTTCACACATACTACACTGTGTGAAATACCAAGTGGGAGGCTCCCTAAGTCTGCAGGTGTACATCTGCTTCAGGCACAGGCACATATCTGCGTCTCACACTTGCTCTGTACATACAGAATTTGAGGATAAATAACTCAAAAAGCCTATCTTGAGCATTAAAATTTTAAACAAATTCTCTTTAAAAAATTAAAAATACCCTTTTTAAAGGCTTCAAAGAAGATTTACAAGGGCAGGAGAACAAGTAGGAAAAATAAAGCAAAGAATGAAAAACAGGATCAGGAAGATGGGGTCTGGGTTCATTCTCATAGTCAATGGGATGTCAGGTCTCTCTTCTCTTGGTTCTGTACCTGAGCAAAACCACCTTTGATGGAGCTGCTGAACAGTGAACAGAAGAATTTAGTGAAAATGAAAGTCCTTTCATTCAACAGTGAAATTTGAGAAAAAAAGACCTTTTCTCTGGCTGCTGTGAGAAAGATACAGATGCTGGTCTTGGTGTTGAAGTAAGAACACTAGCTACTGATGCAGTCTGGTGTTACCATACAGTGCTTTGAAAATATCACAGCCCCTGTGTGTTATTGCTGGATGTCCTTTCTGCCAGCCATAGCACTTGTCAAACGGCTGCTTTCCAGATTTACTGACCTTGCTCATATCCTGTTGAAAATCCTTAATAATGGTGTTGACTTGGATATAAACGTGCTTAATGTCTTTGACCATGAAACTTAAACACTTTGCAAAGATTAAACTGCACTAACGTGTGAGTTTTCTTTTGAACAACAGTAGGAAACACTAAGCCTGTTTTTATGAACAGTTTCACTTGACAAAACAGAATTCAGAAACACTGAGCTACTCTGTCCTGCTGTACATTTGGGCTGAATTCCTGCAGGATGGAGACAGCAGTGTCCTGCTGAAAGCCTGGTACTTCCCTGAGCCCATGATGGGGTTGTGCATAGGCAGGAGGATAGCTGCCAGTGAGCCTGCAAGTGGGAGCCATTGTTCTGGAAGTCTGGTCATGTCTGGGGGTGTGGGAGGATGAGGACAGCACCAAATCCAGCCCTTGACCTGCCCCACAGAAGTGCAGTTCCATCAAAATCTCTGATGGTGTGGCCAACTCAGGGAGCTCTGTTTTTCTGTGTTTTCTGCCCATCCATCTTCCCCAGCCTGCCAGGATGCCCTGCTGTGCCCTTTTGTGGAGACCTCTCAGCACAGTGCCTGTACCTGCTACAGGGAGTGGCCACTGAATAATGCAAATGAATAGCGTGGTGAAAAATTTAAATTAGAACTTTTTTCCAATATATGCATGTGTAATGTCATTTTCTACATAACTGAGAAACATGCAAATAAGATAAACCTTAGAAGTTCTGTCTGAACAAAAGAATTCCAGTGTCCATTCCTACCTGTTCTCACCTTTAGCATCTCCCTTTGAATGATTAATATCACAATTTTGCATAAAGCTTTCCTCTAGTTTCTGCATAGTCTGTTGCATTGCAGATCCCTACCTAGCTCTCTAATATGGTCAAGTGCTAACACTTAAATCTCTTTTTCTGGTAGGAAGCAAGTAGCTGGATCAAGCTTTGAATGAGGTGAGCTTTTGTAGCTCTAAAGGTCATCTACAAAGTTGAGTTAAGAAGTGCATTAAGATGAAATACTCAGGCTCAAGTCATAGAAACACAGAATTACAGAATAACTTGGGTTGAAAAGGACCTTTAGAGGTTATCTAGACTAACCTCTCTGCAATTAGCATGGACACCTGCAACTAGATCAGTTTGCTCAGGGCCCCATCTCCATCCCTGTCATTGGAGGTTTCCAGGGATGAGGCATGTACCACCTCTATGAATCACACAATCATTTAGGCTGGAAAAGACCTCAAGTCCAGCCTTTGACTGATCACCACCTGGTCAACTAGACCACGGCACTAACTGCTATGTCCAGTTGTTTCTTGAACAACTCTGGGGATGATGACTTCACTACCTTGCTGGGTAGTACATTCCAGTGTTTAACAACCATTTCTGTGAAGAAATTCTTCTTGATGTCCAACCTGAACTTCCTCTGGCAACTTCTGAGCAGCCTGAACCTCCCCTTCTCCTCTGGGCAACCTGTGCCAATGCTTCACCTCTCTCATCATAAAAAACATCATCTTTATATCTTCTCTAAATATACCCATTTTTTAGTTTAAAACCATTGCTCTGTGTCCTATGGCAACAGGCCCTGCTAAGAAGTTTGTCTCCATCTTTCTTATAAGCTGTTTTCAAATATTGAAAGGTTGGATTTTTTTTTTTTCCAGGCTGAATAATCCCAACTCTATCAGCATGTTTTCATAGGAGAGGTGTTCCAGCCCTCTGATCATCTTCATGGCTCGCATTTGGATCTTTTCCAAGAGGTCCACGTCTTTCCTGTGCTGAGGGCTCCAAAGCTGGACAAAATACTCCAGGTGGGGTCTCACCAGAGCAGAGTAGAAAGGCTGAATCACCTCTTTTGACCCGCTGGCCACGCTGCTATGGATGCAGCCCAGGGCACAGGTGGCTTTTTTGCACTGCAAGCTCACATTGCCAGGTCATGTCCAGCTTTTTGTTCACCAGTATTTCCAAGTCCTTAGAAAGGTTGCTCTCAATTCATTCTATGGCCAGCCTGTGTTTCTGTTTGGGATTGCTTCAACCCAGGTGCAGCACCTGGAACTTGGCTTAGTTGAACCTCAAGGAGTTCCCAGGAGCCCACTGCTTGGGCTTCTCCAGGTCCCTCTGGATGGCATTCTGTCCTTCAGACATGTCGATCACATCACTCAGCTTGATGTAGTCTCAAACTTGGTGAGGGTGCACTCAATGCCATTGTCTATGTCACTGATGAAGATATTAAACAGTACTGGTCCCAGTATGAGTCCCGGAGGGACATCGTCTGCAACTGGACATTGAAGAAAAAAAAATTGGTTTGTACTTCTGCCTTCTCCTTGACAATTGTTACCAGTTTCTCAGTCTTGTCCACCTTGGGGGTACACCTTCTTTGATCCTCCTTTTCTGGTTAACATATCTGTAGGATCCCCTCTCGTTATTCCTTGCATCCCTTTCCAAGTTCAACACCAGCTGCACCTAGACCTCCCTGACCCTAACCCTGCACAACTGAGCAGCACCTCTATACTTGTCCCAGAGTGCCTGTCCCTGCTTCCCCTGCCTGTACATTTGCTTTTTTCCCTTTATTTTGGCCAGCAGGTCTCCACTCAGCCATGCCAGTCTGTTGCCATTCTCACCTAATTTCTTGTGCATGGGGATTGAGAGCTCTTGTTGAGAGCTCTTGCACTCTTGCCCTGTAGTAGACAGACACAAGTTTTCTTTTGTTGCCTCAGTCTCTGTCTCTCATCCATAAACTTTCAGTCTGCTGCTCTTCAGAGGCAGCTCTTCACACTCTATCCAGTTCTGGATGCAGAGGGCAACCCATTCTCCCCTCCTTCCTCTCCTGTCCTTCCTGTAGCTATCAAAAGGTGCATTCCAGTCATGGGACCCATCCCACCAAGTTTCAGTTATGACAAGCAGGTCATCACTTTCTTGTGGCACAGTGGCTTTCACCTTCTCCTCTTGGAGAAGAGGTCCTAACTTGGTACTGGGAAGGTGTGGAGAGAAAAGAGCTAAAATATATTCAAATTGGTTTAGAATTCAATTCTATAAATATATTCAATTGTTTTAGAAATAAGCCTTTTTTTAAAAGTACTCTCTCTGTTCCTGTTTTTCTTAAAAACTAAAATAATTCCCAGGGTGCTCTGAATCAAAGCCTCCTATACCATTTGCCACTACTTAGGAGTAAAGTTAACCTGGAATTTGACTTCAGCTCAATTTCATCTTCCATAAAAGCAAAAGAGCAAGTGATTCTCAGCACGTGCAGAGATGAACAGAGACATGTTCATTCGCTGTCACACATAACCTTCCCCAACCTCTTCAAATTATACTTTCATCAAAGAATACTGATAGAGGGAAAGGTCATTGGATGTGATGTACACAGGTAGCTGAGGACAACCCAAGATGATGTCATGGGCAAGATCTGACAGCAGAGTAAGGATACAGATCTACGCCTTCATTAGTCATGGTTTTTGTACAAATCCGTGCAGAATTTTTTTCCTTAAAAAAAAATACATCCCTTAACTATTTTAATCTAAACCAGAGCTGTTAGCTAGTAAAAACAGTGAGGTCTCATCTTTTTGCTGTCTACTCGCTAACAGCTTAAATTAGGCTTAGAAAATTCTTTCTTCTGTGGATGTCTGGAGCATAAATAACACCATATGTTCAGCAGCGGTTTAAACAAAATATCATTCTTACCTTGACAATGACACTGCAATTTAGAAGCCATGGCTGCAATCATAATGCAAACACTGAAGTCTTCTGCCTAATCTGTATAAAATATTATATTACTTTCTTGCTGCCCTTAAACTGCATTATAAATATAGCATTATATTTGTGATGGGAAAACCCCATCATCTTCTAGCTTTGTGCTGCTGATATATACGAAACAGAAAACTTAAATGACATGAGGAACAACCCACAGAGTGAAAAACTTGCTCCTAAGAACATATGGACCTCACTGGCCTCAGGAAATATTTGAAGAGTGAACACATATTTCATCAAGATTTTTGAAATCCCAGGGGTGAGGAAGGAATGAAAACATGACAGACTAATTTAAAATGGCAGGTATTGGACTTTTCTTGTTCAACACTGGAAATCAGATACCTAATATTAACAGAAGTAATTATTTTTATTACTCCTATTAAAGAGGCTGACACCTGCCATGTCCCAGATTTCTGAGAGGGGTTGAATTTTTCCCCTCTGCAGAGGTGATTTTATTGGCTGGGGGCAAACGCCATTACTTTATAGAGTGATGTCTATTTTATCTTCCCAGGAGTACCTGGAAGAGTCTGCTCTGTGCAGAGGGAGAAACTCTCACTGCTGGACCAGAAGCAAAGGCAGCAGCTTCTGAACCCAGCAGGGTCAGACATTTGATTCAGGGAGGATGGGAGACAGCTGCCCTGCTGCCTGTTCATCCCAAGGATGACCTTCCCTGCTGCAGCCTGGCTGCTGGAGGTGGTGGAGGTCATGATGCTCAGCACTGCACCATGGGGATCTGCTTTCCCTTTAGCTCTTCTGCTATCACACAGCTTGACTTTGGGAAAGTCATTCACCTCTCTTGCTTCCCTTTGCCCTTTGCGGGGGTTATTTAGATGGCAGGAATGAACTCCTTTTCCTATTCAGGGCTGAACAGTTTTTAAACCCATTTCCATAAATAAAAGTGGACACAGCTTGAAATTGATGACAGGCAGTTGAATTCCTCCTTTTCCTGAGTACTGTTCACTACCCTCTTCAGCCTCTTGCCTGCTCATAGCCATTTTACTTCTAAAGTTCTGGAATTAGACTTAGCATCTAATTCCTCCAATTAAAGTGTCATTTTCCATGCTAGATATAACCACTACTTTCTTTTCTCCCCCACTCTGATAAAGCAGAATTTATGAACAGAGATAAGCTTTTTAACCTTCTGACTATATGCAAAAGTGATTTGGGTAGTCTGATGTAAAGCCTGACTCCAGGGAAGTTTTGCAGTTGTTGCTGTTGTCGTAGTCTTTCAGCACAGGTAGGAAGGCATACAGGATGGTGATGAGAACCTTTCTACCAACCCTAAACCACAGGATTTTCAAAGACATTACACATGTTTTTCAGGCTACTGCATCAAACATTCCCTTGAGAGCACAGAGGGTTTGGATTTACTGCTGCTGGCACAGGGTGTGTGCTGTACTCTAACTAGATGAGTTTTGCCCATAAATCACATGCAAGTTACCTACTTTTGCCTTTGCAGCAGAGGAATGGGAAACCTGTTTCTGGTGATGCATGGTTGATGCTTTCTAGTAGCATGTAGCTGAAATATTGCAAAGGTGGAACATTTTATGGAGATGAGTTTGCTGCACTGGCATTCAATGCAGCAAAACTTCTGAATTGTCACCACTTCAGAATTTCTGGGAGGTTTTCACAAGGTTGTTTTTTCTCAGGTCCAAGGGCACATGAGTCATGTTACTGTCATCAGGGGGAAGAAAGCCTTGGTGACAGAGTCCTCCTCAAGACTGCTCCTCCATCTGGGCATGTTGTGTGGTCACTGATTTCCTCAGAGAGGCAGTAAACCAGTGAGGCTCTCACACAAGCAATGTTCTAAGTATATTCCTTCAGCTTTGAGGCCTTTACTGCTGCCAAACCCCACTAAGAGGCATGTTAAGTGGTATAATGGCACTGAGCATCACTGGGCACAGACACATTTTCAGTGGTTGTGGAGAAAAGAATCTGCCTTGGTAAAAATGAATGTGTGCTGTGAAAACCCTGGAGATAAGTAATATGAGCTGCTAAGATACACCAGGCTGGTACCAGTTTTCAGTAATCATACTGGTGGCTGGTGCTGTGTCTAGAAGCAGATCAAACAGCCATCCTCCCAAGCTCCATGAACAAATGACATTGGTGTCTCTTGCAGGTGGCTTTCTGCCTATATGAGATCTGCATATGCTGGAAGAAGAAAGAAGAGGTGAAGAAGAAATATGAGAGAAATTAACAGACAAGAAACTTCACTGTGTGCATGAAGCTCCAGGTTCAGAGATGTGAGCCCAACTTCAGCCCTTCTACTGCCACTTATGGTTAAAACTTCCTAGTTTTCAGCCAATAAATTAGTAGTAAAGGGAATTAGAAATATGGACTGATAATCACCATTCATAAATAACACAGTTCATACAGATCTGAGATTCGGTGCCAGATGTCTGGGCTGGCATTGGATGAGGTTTCTCCAGGAACAGAAAGAGTGTCACCACATTGGTATGGCACAGGACCCAAGCAAATGAGTATGGGAGAAGTGGCTCAATGCAGAGCTGCATCTGCTGCCTGTCTTGTTTCTGGCGTCATTCATGGTGCTGCATGGTGCCATGAAGCACTGAGAGTGTGCTTTGAGGTAATGTAAGGACATAAGGTCTGGCTGGATGATAGGGGCCATTTGCAGGGCAGAACTTTAGAGGAAACAGCCCTCATTGCTGCCAATGCAAAATCAGTGCAGGAATTTAAACAGTCTTTACTGTGGGATGTAGAGGGATTTGTTTCAGCACCCAAATCTTAGTAAGTTTTTGGCTTTCCACACTTCTCCATCTTATGGAGTGGAGATGCTAGAGGCTTGCAGGCAGCATCTGGCCCGTAGGTTTGATGTCTCCTTCCAGAAGAATGTAGACAAAAAGAACACAGCACATACAAAAATAATCCTCGTAGTTTTTTAAGGAAAGACGTCTGGACAGGAAGCATGGCTGGCTTTTCCCTTTCTTTCTCCAGTATGCCAAAGACATTGCACTGTGCTCCACAATCCTGTACTAGAAATGCACTAAACTGGAGAAGGGAGAGAATTACCAAGAAATTGATGAATAGGAAGGTAGAGATTGCAGATAAATGAAGTATTTCTGACCTCACCTGCCTTTATCTACGCATCATTTATCTAGACTTTCAATTAGCAAGCCATGGCTGCAGAAACCCCAGAGCAGACCCGTGCATCACAACTTTTAATCTAGCAGTATTTATGAAGTCTGGCTTCGTGATATGTAATTCACTATGAGTTTTCCAAGACCACTCAGCCACTTTTCAATGTCATCCAGGCTAATAATTAACTTTGACAAGCTTATTCTGCTTCCTTGAAGGGACAAAATGAAGGTCTCTGTTCTGCACTTCTGGCATATTGGGATCCAGACAGTTTATTAATGACTTGAGCACTGCAGTAATTTACTTGAGGTTGGCGTTCACCAATACACCAACTCCACCTTTCAGGCTCTTCCTACCAGAAGTACCAGGAAAACACAGTGCAAAATAGTGATTAACCTTACTAGTGAATAAACTCATTTTGCTAGTATCAACTTGTTGAGTTGATTGCATTGGCTTATCTCCCCATCAGTTAGTCTTACGTGGCTCTGGCACTGTCCATCCAGTGGTTGCTACCTTGAAAGGATAACATTAAGGAACTCCAAATAATGTGTTTGTGTGTAGGAAGAAGGGTTGCACACATTTTATCCAGATGAAATGTTTATATCTAGATGACCTGGGAGGACTGAGATCTGGTTCTTTCATTGTGGACCCATAGCCAGGCACAGGAGGAGCTTGGAAGGGAGCAGAGGAGCATGAACTGGATCCAATTTTGGGCAGACATTGTGGTCAGGGTCTCAGTGCTTCTCACTATGTTGATCCTCTGTTATTTTGTCAGGGCTTTTACATTATCTGGGAAAATTCCAGCCTCGCAATCATCCTGCGACACCCTTTGGGGAAAGAAAAATGACACCAAAGCATAGTTAAAAATAGTTGCTACTGTATAACGTGGTAGTTCTCCCACAATTAAAACCCACTACCCAGATTTTGGATTCCTCATGGAACAGTAACAGTCTTCAACAGCAGAGAAATAGTTATGCAGCTAGGAAGAAAACTCCAGAGATATAAAGCTATTTTTATCAAAGAACACTTCCCTCATGAATGAAGACCTTCTGCTGCCCCTGAAATCCAGTCCAAAAAACTTCCAAAGCCTTTAGTTGTTTTCTCTGCACATTCTGCTGTTGTATATTCAAATTCTGCATTATGATGGCACTGGTCAGCAGGCACATGATTTTATGAGGTGGGTGGCAATAAGATCCAGGGCAAGATGCATGGTTTCTGTGCAGGTGATAGAGCACTGGGGTGATGACAGCACTGGATTTTCTTTCTTCTGGCTTAAAATTTATTTCACATATGTTTTGCTTTCTACTTTAACCAGATGATGATTTCATTGATTTGATTGCTATCTTATGAACCCCACAACATCTTATATGAATCATGAATCATCTCATATCATCTGCCTGCAATGACACAGCCCTCCCATCGAGAAACAAACAGGTCAGCCTGGATTCATACTGTTAATAGTGATAAGTGCCTTATTGACAAAGAGCAGAAGAGGATAAAACAGCATGAGTAGAAAACAAGTTTTATAGTAAAAAAATGTATTTCTAAGGGTCAGGCAATCATATTTCAAAAGTGCCAGAGCTAATTTTGATAGGTAAAATTTACCTTCATGACTCAAATCCCAATTTTTGTCAAAGTTTCACAGTCATAGATCCATGGTCTATGCCTTGCTTGAAGAAAGGTATAATTAGCTGAGATTAGACCTTCATATTACACACGATTGCAAACTAACAACGCGTTGTTCTGTGCCTCAGAATTTTGTATTTAATACATTTTGCAGCTTTCAATTCATGTATGATTTTAAACCAGATATTAGTCTCCAAAAAAAGCAAGCATATGTCTTCCAGCCAAGCCTTTGCAACACAGAACTCTTGGTCTAGTAAAATACCACTAAGAGTGATACCATTACATCCTTTCACCCACAAGGTAAGATTTGCTTTTATTCTGTAGATCTGCAGCAGTTGGTTTGAAGCCACCCGTGGTGGTTTGCTCGTCTCACTATGCTATATTTCAGAATAGTTATGTTTTTCATTTTCATAGCCAATTAGTGTTAATGTCTGCAGGAAAGCTTGGGTGACTGGAGCTAGCCCCCAGGGCATCATATGCCCACCTCAGCTGGTTAAGGTTGTGCAGTGGACTCTTCCTAACCTACTCCTCCTGAAACAAGGGGACACCAGGGAGCAATAACAAGGTGAAAGAGGTTGATGTTTTGGCAAGTACCCTCAACCTATATACTTTGGAACAGCCTTGGAAATAGTACCTGACAAAATTAGGATAGGTAGGAATAAATTCTGCCTTTTATTTAGCCCAGGCTGTGTTACTGAAATTCGTGGGAGCAATGCACTCACAGGAAAGGGATTTTTTTGGAAGCCTCGTTGTTTCCTTTATCTGGCCATAGTGAGCAAAGCTGACATGAATATGCGGCTTCATGGAACAAAGCTTTTGCTGGAAAACCCCATTTCACAGCTGTGAAGTATGCAGCTGGCTTTCAGATAGCTCAAGTCAGGCCATTGCCAAGGGGTAGGTGTGTGCCATGAGGCAATGCCACCCTGGCAGAAGCGAGGTTGCTTGAAGTTGTTCAGTGCTGTGAATCCACAAATCTTGCCACTGGGAGGGATGAACAATCAAGATATCCAGTGCAGGAACATGCTTGTCCATCAACAAAAGGGCTCTGTTCCCACCAACCCTTATATTCCTCTCCCGGGGGAGACCAGTGAGCTTCAGTTCCTTCATCCTCTCACAGGCTGAAGTTTCTGATCCACATTTACTCTTTCTCTTTGCTGGCAGGCAGTGAAGCTTTGTGTTTCTGAAGCTGTAAAAAAGGAGTTGATTCAGCAGTATGCACAGGCTGTGCTGATTTCGCTTTTCTAGTGGCTGTCAGCCATGAGTATTACTCATGCCATACCTCCAGGATCATTTGAATCTGGTAGGAATCCAATCTGCTGCTGAAAGTGGAGCTGTCATGCTGTCCTGTGGGCTCAGTCTTTGACTGCCACAGCCCTCCCAAGTGTTGTTACTAGCACTTATGTGGGCCTGTGGTGAGCTGGATCAAAGAAGGCACCCCATGGTTAACTAAACTCCCTCACCCACTCCTTTGCCCATGGAAAACTCCATACTGATATAAGCAAGTGCTTGATCTATCTCTGTGAAGAGTTTGCTTCCCATAAAAGTCTCAGGATACCAAAGGAAGAAATTAAAAGGGCAGAAAGGAACTCTTTTCTCCCCAGCAGTCATGGCATTTGTGCTATGCTTGCTTTCAGATTATCGCCAAATGTCAAAAATGGGGTAAGACACATCCATTTCAAATATTTGTGACTTCACAAGATCTCTGTGTATAGGCCAGGAAAGTTGCACCTGCTTAGTCCACACTGCATAATGCTGTTTCATGTAGTGTTTGAGTATAGTTGAGAAAACTATACTCAAATGTCAGGAAACCTGATTGAAAATATGTTCAATGAAATTCTCAGGGTGGTCTGGGAAAAAGAGTGTAGTTCAAGTAACATCACATGTTTAAAACTGCAAAAGACACTTTGAAACCATGTGTTGTGTAATGATCAGGGTGCTAAATCATGTGTCAAAGCTGAGGGATCTAGTTTCTCTGAAAAGTGCTAATATTTTTTGATGCTGAATAGAAGCTGTGCTTAAAAGAAATGATCAGAAAGCAGAAGTCCATTTATGAGAGCATTAATGCTTCAGATGTGGTTTGTCTACTTAGCAGCAAACCCAGCTTGTAGCAAACATATTTTGGACATAAGAAACAAATCATCTTATCTGTGCCCAAACCTCACATAACCATTTGCCTTGACAGTAAACGTAACCAGTGATTAAATTCCTGCAACAGTGAAGTTGGTAAAAAGTGATGTGTCAAAGAGAACTCACTGTTTAATGGTTGGTGCCCTTCTGCTGGAAATGAAGGCTTACTGCTGCTTCTGTGCCAGATCTAAAATGCATTAGTCATTTCAGTGATTTGAACTTCATCCAAGACTTCCTCAGAACTGTTCTTAATAATCTGTCTGCATTGTCTTGCTCTTGGAATTGTCCCAGAATGTCCCTGCAAATCTGTTGCACCTAATATACCTGGTGTCCTTAAGCCCTACCAGTATTTTGATCTGGTAGTTCACTAAGAACCCGTCTGTACAATGATGAGCTGGACCAATTACTCACCATTTCCATAAGAAGAAAGTTCATTTCCATCCTGAAAAATGGAAGCTACCGAAACTCATCTAGAGACAGAAAGACAGGTAGAGCTGGAATGGCAATTAGCAACATTGGGACAGAGGGAATTAAGCAGGTTTCAGTCAAGACAACCCCAAACTGGGATTCTCTGACTCCTGTACAAGAAGAAATACTAGACTGGAGAGGCCAACAGTGAAAAACCACCTACACAGCAATTTAGAGACCATTATCTTTATTCTTACTATGGGGCCATTCACAGCTCCAGATCTTTCCTAGTACTGACAAATCATTTCTTCAGGTGTAAAATATTTCCTGAGCTACACGTAGATTTTCTACATAAAATTTTAGTTGAGCATAGGATCTCCATTTTCTCTGTTTCACTTTTGGTCCCCAGCAAGTGGAACTCAGGGAAGCCTCCAAGAAACCACATCATCAAATACGTAAAAAGTAGTTTACAGTATCCAATGGAGTACAGTACAGGCATTAGTGATAGAAATCCTGCAATTCTTGCAAGTGAAATTGCAGGATGCACTACCATATGTATGTTGATCCATATCTGGGTTTCTGGGTTTTCTTAACTTACTTGAGATTTCAGAGGAAATTTGGGTTGAAAGCCCAGTGTGTAACTTCAGTCTACTGGCTGACCCGAGATCACTTCAAGCCCCAAGCGCTTGCAAAGTGCACAGATCCCACAGCAGCTTGTAATGGACTGGCTTCTTGCAACCTCACTTAACATCCTGCTCCTATTAGCCCAAATTTCAATGCCTGCTGGCACAGTGGTGCCAGGAATATTTAGCAGAAATTTCAAGGTGCTGTGTTGGAAAATGAACTCCTGACAGTTTTTTGGTAACACACATATTTCCTAAGTCTTCACTGTACTCTGTTACCAAAGCTTAAAAAAGGTTCACAAACAGGTAGATATGTTTCCATCAAAGGCCTACTCTGAACTAAGTTCTACTTCTACTGCCAGTTCAGATTCAAAGTATACCAGCAGTGTAGGCTAGTAATGGATTATTACTCTATTATCTCTTTTGTCTTACAACATCCAGCTCAACAAACCACATGGAAGTCCTGAAATTTGATTTTTGTGAGGATTTCAGGAATTTTAGAAGTCTTCAACTGTACTGATATGGGAGCAATGACTTACCTGTCACTACAGTCCTTTGCAATTGGTAGCATTAAACTGTTATAAACCACAAAGCTTTGGCCATCTGAAGGTCAATTTATAGGGAGATGTTTAAAAAACAACCACCCATTTGTGGCTTGATGTTTTTTTTCTGATTTGTGCATCCTTATCTGTGTTGGAGCATGCCCCTCGTGCAACTGCTTAAAGCCTACCCCAGAAAGCATGGCAGAGCAGTCCTGGCACTCTGTTCCAGTATTGACATTCAGCACGAGGAAATGTTGTACTTATTAAAACCTGCTGTATTCACTTGTAATCCCTGTGATCTCCTTAACAAAGCCAAGCTGCCTTCTTCAGATGCCAGTTGCTCTACTATACACCTCGCATCTCAAAATATTCTCTGAGGCCCTGGAATGAAAGCTGGATTAATGTCAACAGTTAGAACAGGTCTGTAGAGTCTGTGTCTTACCATCTGTTAGAAAAAAAAATCCTAGACAGAAATATGGAGCATAACAAATAGGAAGGAAATGTTGCTAAGTTGGTGGGCTGTGAGCACTTCAACATAGGCATCTGGAAAGGAACAGGGTCTTTCCCAACACATAATGAGGACAATTCAGAGTAGTGCCATTTTATACTGCACTGTGAGCCACAGGATGTGTCCTCATGAGTCCAAGCACCTCATGTGAGGTGTGTACATCTGGTTGCAGTAATGAGAGGATGGCTTTCTGCAGTCGTTGCTCAGATCCATGCTCAGCTAACCCAGATATCAGGGAACACCTGCACCAAATTCACTAGGGGTGGCCTGTCCTGATGCACTCTGCAAAGACATGAGACTCTTAAGATCTACTCTCCACACTTGAAAAACCAATCATATGACCTTTGTTTAAGCAATAGGACACACACAGTCCAAATCAGTGTTTAGTATGAGGATCTGGGTTCAGGGACCAAAACAAAGTCAGTAGCCAAAAGTCAAGCTGAAGGTCAGGGGAAGGGCTAGCAACAACAGGCTTCCGTTGTCAGCCAGCCCAGGAGCAACTGCAAGTTCTGGCTGCTCTTTCCAGCCAGAAAACCAGGGTTACTTTAGCATGACCCAAAACGGTTGCTTATTCAGTCATTCCTGCCAGGCCTCACTGGCAGGGAGGTCTGGTCCAAACCTAGGACCCAGAAACATGCTCTCAGTTTTCATTTGAGAAAATAAACAGAGATAGGGTTTCAAACTGTGGGTGTTAAACGCCCATGAAGAACTTGCACGGTACAGGTCATCCTCCCTTCTTGGCTTGAAATATTCCACATGAAAACCTGGCAGACCATATCTAAGCAACAAACACATTTGTCCCACTGTGGGATCTATTTTGAGGCAATACTTAACCAAAGGACAGCTCAGCCTGAGGAAAACATTTTTTCCCCATCACTACTAACTTGCAGAAGCAATTTCCAAACATGCCTAAATCTGCTATTAAAGTGAATGTCTAAATTCATGGGCATCAACGGAAGCCAATTAAGAGCAGACAGAAAACACATTTGACAGTCTCTCCCACATAATTCCCTGTGTTGGAAACAGCACAGAAAGATTAATATCCAATAAAGTTAACATGAAGAAATACAGAAAACGATCATCCTTTCAGCTTCTTGCATTTTGTAATTCTCTTCTTGCAAACAGTAATCCTGTCAAATGTCACATCAGTTTTTAAATTTTTTTTTTAATGACAGGATACTTTAACTGCCATTACTAATATCTCTTGGTATGCAAAGCATGACCGTGATACAATGCAGGAAAACTTCACAATTCAGAGAGCAAAATGATTACATGCAAGCCTCAAAAACCTTTTCCGCTTGTGTATAGATTTGTATGAATTAATTTCTTTAGAAGAGGTTTGCAGATTGTGGACAGTATTAATATGTTCCCCTTGAGCGGATATTTAGTGATGATATCAATTACATCACAGTGCAATGTCTATAGGAAGCTAAACTAATTTGATTGACTTAAACTGGAATCATTCCTGATTTGTATAAATATATCTGAGAACATAACTTAGTACCTATCTTTCCTCTAATTAGGGAAGTAGCTCAGGAAGTCTCACTGAAGCTTATGAAATATTTATTTATTGTGTGTGGCACAACTGATTTGTTAGATTTGCACAAATTAAAGGTGCCACTGAGGTTTGTCATGTACTAAACCCCAAGTTTTAGTGAATGTTTCAAAAATTTTTTAAATGTGATGTGACATTTTGACATACTGACAGAATAAGCATCATGACATTTTATGATCTTGTCATTTGTAGGAAATGAAAAAATAAATTTGTTGCAGTTCTAAATTAAATCTGGTAGCATGAATTCTACATTCATTATAAAGGATAAGTACTCTTTTTTTTCCCCAGCTATATTCATTAGGGAAAGAATGGATTAATTTAGAATAGGTTTAAACTCCCAAGTTTTAGAGAAGGTTATATATAGATTCATTTGTAGCTCTGGAAATGCCCAATAGAATGACATTGTAAGCAACAATACAAAATCCAGTTTTTCCAGAAAGCATGTAGTCAGAATACCATATTTTCTCAGGACAATTACATGAGCAAAACTTTTGATGGCAAAAACACTCATTCTTTGCTTCCTTTCCCTGCACCCCTTACTTCATCTCACCTTGTCATCCTGCTCTGAGGCTCATGGCTCTCTCAGGTAGGCTAGGGAAAGCTGCTTCTGAGTCTGTGCTGTAAATCAAGCTATTCTGATGTTATAAAAAATAAATAAATAAATAAATAAATAAATAAATAACTTAACAAGGAAAGAAAAACCCAAAATTTCCACAAACTTGCAGTTGCTTTCACAGAATCACAAAATATTCTGAACTGAAAGGGATCCAGAAAGAACATCAGCTCTTAAGTGTGAGGATTGAACTCACAAATATTGTCATTATTAGCACCATGTTCTAATCAGCTGAGCAAATCTCAAGGTCTTTCTTCCATACATTTATTTTTAAAGAAAACACTGGGAATTCTAGCTAATGTTCCAATTTACCCTTTCTCTTTAATTTAATTTAATTTAATTTCATTAAATTGTTTCATTTTTTAGGTCTTTCCTTTCCTCCTCTTTTTGCTAGACCAGATCAAGAGGTTAAGCAGACCCTTATACATATGCTGAGACTGAAACACAATCATGTGGTGAGAACACAGTTTTTATTCACTGTGATTCCTGGTTCCTTTGATGCAGAATATGACAAGTTTGCAATGAAAAAGGGGATCTCAAGGAAGGGACAGTCTTGCAGTAATGGAAGCCAAGTGCTCTCCCAGACAATTTGATTTCACCATAGAAAACTTTCCTGCACAGAAAAGTGCACAGAAAAAAAAAAAGTGCACAGAGATTGGCAGAACTTTTCCATATCATAATTCATTGCAACAAAGATGGCACATTAGCTTGTAAGATATACATTCTTTGAGCCTTCTCATATATGTGGAGTCCAAACACTAATAAACAGAAGAGTGAAATCTAAGCCTTTCATAAATACATCTACATATTTTGTCTGGATTTTTTGGGAAGTATAGTGAGATTTTACTTCCTGGAAGCTTTTTTCCATGTCTACAGTTTGGAAGTATTGAGAAAACCACAGTCTAGCTGACAAGTACACTATACATTTCCAATGTATGCTCTGCTGTTTGGCTACTAAACCCACCATAGAAAATGTAATTCTGTTAATAGTGTGACCCTAATCCTCTCCAACAAATATGAGTCCATTCAGCACAGGTAGGACTCACTTTCTTGTTTCAAAGGTTTTCTAGGCAAATTTCTAAGTTACTGAGATATTCAGAGCAGTCAGAAAAAAAAACTTACTTTTTTCATTTAAGTGTCAGTATTTTTTTCAGCATTCAAATATAAACATTTGATTTATTTATATTTTGTGTTAATGCAATTAATTTTGTTAGTTTTTACTTTCTTGACTTATTTGCATAAACTATAATTCTCTAGCTCTCCCTTCTTGCTAGAAATCAGTCTGTTGTACGGCAAAAATCTTCCCTGGTAGTCTGCTTTCTGTTACTTCACAACATCATTTTGGTTCTCTTCTTGCTGATTTTTCTAGTAAAAAAATATTTCTTCTGTCACATGCAATTTTACAGTTAGTATCTCAAAAACTCTGTCTCAGGATATTCAGTCTGTAAACATTTGTGGGGAAGAGCTATTTGCTTCCATGAATTTTTTTCTTTGCTCTTTTAAACACACACAACTAATTTCTTATTCTTAGAATATGGGAAGCACTGATGCCAAGGAATTTCCCCATAGAAAGAAACTTATTCTTGTTTGGCCAGACTTGCAGCACACCCAAATTGGTATAAATCCATTCAAGACAATGACTGACTTATTGATAATTTGTATGATGATAATCTAATGCATTTTAGTTTAATTATTCTGTAACACAGGGAACATTGGTGAGTATGTATCATTTTGATCAATTCATATATCTCATGTTAAATACCTAAGGAAGAGGGATCCAGGAATAAATTTAGAGGCATCAAAACTCCATAGTCTTACACTTGTTTATCTTGGGAAATATAGATGAAGGCTGGTTACCATGAATATTCTTTTCTGTACAACACTGTTTCTTCTGCCTCAAGTCAAAAGATTGATGCTTTATTTTATTGTTGGTAGAGTTAACCATTGTCTAAAGGTTTTTTAGGAGGCCTACATTTTCAAAGTCTGAAAAACTCCAGACAATAATGATAATTTTTATAAAGTGGAGACCTTTGATGGAAAGATTATCAATGAAATTCATATAATCTGTTGTTCATATTGTTTCCTATTTCACTAATAAGATGACAAAAATGGTGCACTAAATTGACATTTGCAGGATCGAACTAGGATTTTATGAAGTTAGCTTTGCTCTTTTCAGATCTTGCTCTCAAGTTCTGTCAATGAAGAAAGAAACCTCAACAGACTAGAACACAACTTTACAATCTGTCTGCTGTGGGCTGTGCCAGCATGCTGACTTTTATGCTTCTCTTAAGGAGCATAGATTCAGTAAAAGCAATTATAACCACATGGGAGCATTCAAGGCAAGCAAAGAAGAGAATGAATTAAAAATGAAAGAACATGGAAAAGTGTCTTGCACAAAAATCAATGGCAATAGCAACTAGTGTTTTATAGGAATGAAACTGTGCAGATATCAACCACATCAGATAGCGATGAAAGGACAGCAAGTGACATTGCCATACAGATGATGTGGAAAGGAGTCCAGTCAAATGATGTTTTCTGGATGAACCCAGCAGAAAACACAATCATGCTGTGCTGTGCTGTGCTGTGACAACCTGTCACCCTTGTTGCTCATTTATTTTTTGTTCTCTTTAATTGCAAGCTAGGATGACTGAGCACACCCAACCTTTTTGATCTGCTGTAGGCATTTGGTACTTCTTGGGAGCTGAGTTTGACTGTATGCCCAAGACTACCCAGGCAGCATGGGTGAAAGTGGAAATCTGGACACAGACAAGGAAACATGATGAGGAAACATAGGCCCTTCCTTACTTTTGAAACCAATGATGGTTCATGCAATAACTGGGTCCTTCCAGAAGTGGACATTTGAACATTCTATCATCAGAGGATGGACTGGAAATACTCTAGTGCCTGCTGCAGTTGTGAAAAGGGAAACCCTATGAGAAGGGTATGTATCTTAAGTAAATCAGAAAGTCCAGAAAGCCCAAGTAACTCATGGTCTAAGAGATTCTGGGATCCAAAGGCTGGACATTGCTTTGCCTTCTTCATTCAAAGGTGAGAAAATGCCTACATGAACCAGGTCTGTGCAAAGCAGTGTCTTTAGCCATTCCCTCTCACGACAACTGGAAGTGGTAACAGTCCTTGCCCTCTCCAGAGAATGTGTGGTGCGTGATGGCATTCAAGAAGTGTGAGCACCATTGAGTATTCTCCTGCCCCGAGAAGGTTCTCACCCTCCTTTCCATCATAAAAAAAAAAAAGCTCTAAACTGCACAGGTGCACTCACAGCAGTTCCTTCTTACCCTGTTCGTGAATATTTAATTACTAAACCAAAAACTTAAACTGTTGCCAGCTAAATGATGCATTCTCCTCATTAGTTCTCCCCCCACCAAAAAAACCAAGCAAACAAACAAAAAAGAATTGTACAAACACAAGAGAAGTGGTGTCATCTTTCAGATAAAGAAAGAAAGAAATGAGACCCAGGACATTCTTGCCACAGTGGTGCTGAGGAGGGAGTTTAGCATGGAGATGGAATATTTAAAGTATTCTTCTGCTTTCCACATTTCATAGTAGTAGCAATGGATACATCTGTGTGGAATGAACTGGCTTCTCCCATTCCCTGCAGATCTCCCTTATTCCCTTTGTAGCTGTGGACCAGTGGAGCAGACCAGTGGAGCCTGGGAGCTTCACTTCAGGCTGCCAGATGTGAGTATCAGAAAATATCAACATAAAAACCCTGACAGGCAGCATACAGACCAAATAGACTTAAAGACCCAATCTTTGATTTCATTAAGGTTTACTTACCCTTGAAAACATCTTACAATCTGTAAGATAACGAGTTTTTAAGTCTCAGGCTGATCAGTAGAAATAGCTCTTGTTAAAAACAATAAGCAGAAGACTTCCAGAAATACTTATATTTGTACAGATCTCTTTGAAATGGAAATGTGCTTGCAGTACTAGAAAGACAACAATAGCTCTTATGGCAGCTGAAAATTTGTCAAATAGCACTTAGGAGTTTTAAAATTAGTAAAAAGTTCTCGTTAGACACTACACATAAAAGCCTAGCTCCTGGCATTCAGTGGGAGTTTCATTATCAGCTCTAGTGTAATCTGTACTTCAGTGTACAAGTATGAAGTCACAGAAATCAGAGATGGAAAAAGCTGTTTAATAATTCAGATCATGAATCATGAATCATAAATCATAAATCAAAATAATAAATCATAAATCATAAATCACAGATCATAATTAATCAATCATAAATCATAAAACTATGGGGATCTTTTCCTTTTTATTTTTATCCTCATAGACATTTTTTGGCGTCTGAGAATATTTTGCAGAATCCTTCCTTCCTTCCTAACAATCAGGATGCATAAGGAAAAGGAAAATCAAAATACTCTCCAGCTGGGAGGATGATGATGCCTACTCATAAAAATATTGTTTGAAAGCTTAGCAGATTTGGTCTATATAATTCAAGCTGATATCTACAGTCAGGTTTTCTAAAAGGGGTGGATAAGTTAGAGAGAGTGGGCATGAAAGTCACGGTACTTTTATTCATATATTGGCAACACAGGAGATGAAGATGTGAAGACAGTTGAGTAGGTGCTCTAGTAAGGTTAAAGAAGGTGGAGCAAAGTGCCAGATATATAAAGTTATTAAAGTAGCAGGTCACCTGCAGAGATATTTTCAGAAGTGTCATGGCCCCCACACCTTTTGATCATGAGCAGGTCTGTCAATCTGTGAGTGAATTGTGACTCTCTGCTGTGTAGTGTCTCTGAATGTCAGGCTAGAAGACACTGAAGCAAATGCCTGTAAATCATGAGCTTCTCTCTTTTTATGCCTGTTGAGAGTTCACTGCATGGAGTAAGACTGGGAGGAAACTATAGGAAACTTTTTTCTGTATACTTATTCTGTTTTTTTCTGTATACTTATTCTGTTTGTTCTAATTTCTCCTTCATTATTTCTTGTCATACGTTTTGGTATAGTCTTCTCAACCCCTGGTGACGTACCACAAAATCTTCCTAAGGTGGTGAAGCATAAGACAGATGGAAGATGGATGGTGAAAAGTGTGCCCTCAGAGGTGTGTGTAAGCACAAGAGGTGGCAGCAGCTCCTACAGGGCCCCATTACAATGCAGGTGGGATGCTGGTACCCTCTGGTGTCCACATTCTTCCCACATTCAGAGATTGGCTCACTCCAGCAGTCTGCAAATAAGCTCAGTCTTACTTCCAGTCAGCTAATGTAGGCAAAGCTGGGCAACTGCAGCACATAAGAAAAATGAATTTTCCTTTCTTGCTTGCTATTTTTGATGCTGAAGAACATGAAGGAGGGCTTGTGTAACAGCAGAACCAGGCTGAATTAATGTATTACCAGCTCTACTCTGTCCTCTTGTTTCCAGTTTTTAAACCTGGTTGTTTTTCATTAGCATGCAAGGTGTGTGTGGTACCCACAAGATGGATGTCCACACAAGGAATAAATTCCTAGCTTCTTTTTACTGCCAATACATTAAATAAAACAAACAAGCCAACAAACAAAAAAGACACTTTTTTTTGGGTGTGGTTAACGGATCTATTTTGAAATTCTACTTCAGGAAGACAGGATAAACACCTTCCAGGAGTCTCTTCCTCTAACTGTCTGAAAGAAGAGTTGGGTGACCAGCTCAGACCATTTACACTGATGACACACACATGAAGTAAGAGGAAGCCCAACTAGGTACCTATTAAGACATCCATATACCCAGATGACATTTTCATTTGGAGGTGCTCAAATCAAGTCCAACAAACTTGAAGTGAACCAAAAGCTAGAAATTGATTTATTTGTTCTAGACCTTCAAATCTGAAAATTACACCTTTCAAGATTGCAGTGCAGAAATGCACTAATCTTTTTACTGTATTTTAGTTTTTCTAAGACAAAATCCTATAGTTTTATCCCTATAGGGCTACATCCTATATCTACAAATCAAGACCTAATGATCTGGTGACCTGGAAATCTGTAAAATCTTCAATAAGATCTAGAAGATGCAAACCATATGTTTGTCTTGCCCATCAAATCCTGGAATTAAACTCATCTCCAAATCTGTGTTTTATCCACTGCCATATGGGAGGGGTATATTCTACAAAACATAGAAGAAAATACAGGTCTAGGTAGAGATTAGAAGTGCCTGGTGAGAGTACTTTGCCTTCGAGAAGGAATGCATTCATGAACATATCACTTGCTCTCTACAGTGGATATGTGCTTTTTGCATACACTTATTTAAGGGCCTGAACTTCAGCCTAGTGTCAATAATTTCCCAGTTTTCCTCTCTTCTTAGAACAGTTGTGTTCTTTGGAGCTCTATAGTTTAATGTGTACTTGTTGGAGAGGCAGATCACATTCCCCAAAGCTTCCTGCATGTGAAAATGTGGCATAGCACTTAATGTAAAATACTACTTGTCGAGAACTGCATAGCAAATCACACATGATCTCTCCCTTTCCCAATTAAAAACCTACCTTTAAGAAATGTGGCAAAAAACAGAGGCACATGGGCTGTTTGGCAGTCTGCCTGAAAATCCCTGCAGCCAATGAATAATGATTACACTACAGAGCATCTGCTATCCAGAAATAAACTATACTGTCTCCTGAACCTGCTATTGTGTCTTTGGACACAACATGGTGGAGGTAAAGGTATTTTTTGTTCTGGTAGTGAGGAGCCAGACTTTTATTTAATTAAAGGTGTGATTAAACAAAGTTCAATAATACATAATGTTAGCAAAATATTAATATACATAAACAATTTTGTTTCAGATTTTTCTATATGAAAGGTAAATATTTTGCTATAAAACTAGAACAGTTCTAACAGAAAACTTTTCCAGAGGTATTCTCTAAAAAATTCAACATTGATTGAGATTAATGGCTGTCATCCCAAAACAAAATTTTCAGGCAAGTTAATAAACACAGAGAGCTGTCAGGACAGGTCAAGCCATTGCAAGGACTCTTTCTCCATCACAACAAGAAAAGTATTTTCATTTTCATTTTCATCATTTTCAGCTGATAAATCACAAGACAAGCCTACCTCTTTTACAGGCAGAGGCATCCAGAGAAAGTGTTGAAGAGTCACGAGGAACAAGATTTCCTCCAGAAGGTTGGGTGGAAAGACCAAATCATAAAGAGTTGGACCAATTGTGAATTGGAGAGAATGGAGAAAATTACTGCTTTCCTGCTTTTTGTTTGTTTGCTTGCATGTTATGAAGCCATAGTGCTTGTGGCTTGAGTGTCAGCCACAGAGATTTTCTTTGTCTACTGAGCAAGGGAAATCAAAAGGATTCACAATTCTTAGAACTTCAGAAAGAATATGATATTGTCAACTGAACTGAAATTTAAAAATTTTACCTATGGACAGCTAATTCCAATCTTTGCCTGAGTTTTGGCAATCAAGTAGAATTTAAGAAGCAAAAGATTGCACGTTAGGAACCTGTCAGTAGGGGAGCAGCATTAATAGAAATGCCAGCTCAAGTCTCCCACATGCTAAGAGGCTCAATTAAAAAACTTGTGGATATAGGATATAAACCTGAACACAACACATGCAAAAATGGCTAAACTTGGAAAAAGTTTCAGAAATTTTGGAGTTGGTGGATTCAGCTTTACTCAGAAATCCTAAAGAGAAAAAAATAAATATGTATTCTGAGTAAGGCTTCCTTTTTGTTTGCTTCCCAATGCCTTAGGAAGTGTGTTAATTTTAGTCAGGTTATCACAACTTGAAAAGATGTATGGAGGTGAAAAGGATCTCTGTTGTGTTGTGACAATGATTAAGATGTGAAAATGCAATTGATTATGCATTAGCTGCAACTTTTTCACTGACAACATGAAGGTCAGAATATGTAAAATTATGCATAGCTGTAGATACTGGCTGGATCAAAGTCATGAAGTAAGCAGACATCTCTGGAATCATGGATCCAGACTTCTTTTGGATAGTTTTTACCATATTAACTTCTTTGTGATTTTTATAAACAAAAAAGTTCACCTGGTCTTTCAGGGTTGGATATGTAGCCCTCAAGAAATTACTGAGATTTTGTAAGTCAATAAAGAGAGTTACATATTTCTTCATTTATTACAGATATTGAAGAACCTGAAATGATAGTCCTGACTTTAATACATGAAATGGAATTTATCCTCTGATTTATAAGCTAAAGCAAAAGTAAAAAAGCATGTAAAATGGTAGAACTGTTTATAGCTTTCTGATTCTTCTCCTTATGAGGAAAGTTACTTATTGCAATTGTTTTCTCTTAGCATCATTCTCTTATTATATATCAACCTTGGTGCAGACATTTTGATACTATTGTCCCACATCAAACTAAACATTACTTGGCAACAGGCAAGGACAAACAGATAGGCTTACAATTTGTTTTTATAATTAGCTACTGTGTCAGTGTGAAACCTAGGATACATGTCCAAGGTATATGATCATGAAGTGCCATGCAAGGCTACCTGCTAGGCTCATTCTCAGCATTAACCATCATGAACAAATGGGAACATAGCAGGGTGTAATCTTGGACTTGGCAAGGGCAATTTCAATGTGTAAATTTTTCATTACTGAAGCTGCTTCTAGACATTTAAGGGGACATGGACCATGGCAGGGCCCCACAGAAAGTTAGAATCATCCCACTGATTTCAGATTGTTGGCAATGCTGCTTAAGTTACAGGCAGAGACTTTCTAAATTTCTCTTTCTGTCAGTGGAGAGAGAAAAGTTCACTGCCGTTGGCAGATGTCTAAAGTTAGGGGGGATGAGTGAAAGCACAACTGTTTCCAGGCATAAGCAGGGTGGCATGTATTGTTTTCACATCTTTCCACATATATTTCCATAGAAGGAGAGCTCACATAAGGTGCAATCGAGCATGTGCTGCTACAATTCAGACACCCCCCACTTCCCACCCACAATGAATAGATGCAGCCCATGATGCAAAAAATCCAAATTTATGGGTTACATGCCGACTATCTCCCTACAGCATTTCCTTTTGTAGACTGAAAATTATACTAGAGTGGTCTTCATGCATGGTAAAAGGAATTTTCTGAGCAAAGAGGAGATTGACAGTGCTGGGAACAGATATGATGGCAGCAAATAAGCTGGTCATTGGTATAGCTGCTACTCTGGGAAACACTGCTCAGGGTTCTGGTACAAGAGGAACTTTAGGACCTTCTTAGGTCTCCACCAGCCCACCCAGGAAATTCACCACTAAATAATGCATCTTAAGCTGGGTGAAGCTACACTGCAGTATTAAAATATGTTTCTGTTTGATA
Organism: Pseudopodoces humilis; assembly: GCF_049639895.1. Classification (NCBI taxonomy): domain Eukaryota; kingdom Metazoa; phylum Chordata; class Aves; order Passeriformes; family Paridae; genus Pseudopodoces; species Pseudopodoces humilis. The sequence continues at coordinate 61,630,916 of NC_142202.1, forward strand.
TGGGAATGTGCTGTGTTGGGCTATTTGACTGTTGATTTCTTATGCCTTGCAAGAGCTTAGGAAGTAATGAAAACATATTTAGACATTCATGTATAGATGAGTTTGTGCATATATATTATACAAAAACTGTATTCTGGATTTGATAATTTCTGTGGGTGGAATTTCTCTTCTCATCTGACATAGATTTTGTACTGTATTAAATTGCATGATTGGTACAACAGGACGCATCAGAAAACCAGAGCCACATTGTTCAACTTCACCTCTAGAAAATTTAGAGATTAGTTTTGTATTTTGAATCACATGTGACCAAGTGATTATGTAGATGTTTTACTCCAAACACATTCTTCAAAATGTTTAAATTCCATTCTTTGTCAGGGTTTTGTTTATATTTATGCTCTTGTTCTTTACCATGAATGCATCCGGTCAATATTTTCCTGATGGCAGAACCTCTCTGTGTAATGTGCGCATTTGTTTTCTTGAAAATGCAATGAATTTGAGACACTTTCAGTAAAACAAAGAAGTGTTCTGCAAATTCTCTCAATTCTTGACAGCTCTGCCCCAAGGACAGGACCATTGGGCTCCCAACCTTGGGCAATTGTTTTTGTCTGAGAACAGTGAACCATCAGAAACTCCTGTTAATGCTCAGGAAATGTGTTGATTTCTATAAAAAAGCTACAGGATACAGAAAGACATGATTTGGGTTTAACCATTATTTGGCCCAGTATTAATCACACACTAAAGGAAATCTTGCGGCATTCCCCTCTTCTTGTTTTCCTACAAAGCAGTAAAGCCATTTCCTTATTGACTCTAGCCACAAATATTTAATAACTCTAGACTAATGGCTTAAAGTTTTGGATCATTCACTCTGTCATTTTGATTCACAGCACGGTGGAGATAAGGGGTAAGGTGTTTAAATACTTCAGTGATAACAGGAGGGTTGCAGAGAATCCAGTTCTGTTTCACTGGGCTCAACAGGAAGCAGAACACTTTTCTGGAGCTTAGGAAAGGACTATACATACTGTGCTATTGTGTGTCAAAACAGACATGTCTGTTTTGCCAGCTGATTCAGGTTACTTGGCTATTTCTCTAACCAGGCACTTGTAACTCCCTATCTTTTATTTCTCTGATCTAAAGTAGCCATAACTTGCAAGCATGGATTTATCACAGAGGAGAGAGGAGAGAGTTTAAGTTCTCTGAGCCATTGATCTGGGCAATATGTGCCCCTGTATTACACCAAGCAGCTATGGCCACACAGTTGTGCAGCCTCTCCATTCAGATCAGTGCTTCAACTATTCTGTCTTAAAAGCATTTCCCCTCCAGACCCCTCACCCCAGCTGCCTCTGTGGGTAAGATTTGAACAATAAAATGAAGACAACTTCCAGCTAGTTTCTATATACTCTTGTGCCCCCTTGCAGAAGGGATTTGGGCAATTTTAAAAAATGTCATTGAAAAAAAGTCATGGTAAACCTTTTTCTTTTCTTCCTAAATGGCTGTAAAGGGAAGCAAAAATGGGTGGCTTAGGGACTGATACATGCTGTGCCTAACAGCTAGAGTTTTATGACCTCAAGAAACTTGGAATATTTATGACTATGCATACTGGCCTGAAAATCAGGGTTACTGTCAGCATGATGTGAATTGGTTGAATATTTAATGTTGAAAATTTGGCCTTAAAAAGTGGGGGCCAGTTGCTGTAAAGAAATACACCTCTTCCAAAGCAAACATTGTCCCCGTTCTCACAGTATAGAGTCACCACAGGCAGGCATCATCATGTCTATGCTAAATGTGTGCAAAAGGGGAAAATGACAGAATTCCTACTTATGCCTGAAGAACCAAAGATATGGGCTGACATACTTTTATTCAACCATCTAGAATAGTTTATCAGTTTGTTGCCCTGCCAATTTGTTAAAACAAGTTCACTAGAGCTCACTGCCACATCCCATCCAGTGGAATGACACGAGTATTAAACAGAAACACAGTTCAGAATATATTTTGAAAGCAGATTTTGCAATGTCTGATATAAATTTATCCTCTGTTGTTCTTTTTTACTTCATTAACTTCAACATATTCATGACAAATGGGATAAGGCAACAGAAAAGTGGCAAAATAAACGGGGTTTTTACAAAAGAAGATGCTGCCTTGTACCTCTGTTTGAATAGAACTGGCCCATCATGCCAGCTTGGCAGCCTTGGGCTATTCCAGAATGTCTAGACTTTCTTATTAAAGATATTCCATTTTCTGGCTTTTGCCAAGATTAATAAAAACATCAAAACTTGCATAAAATGACAAACGGATGCAGTAGAGGGGGGAAACTAAAAACAAACTCCTTACCCAAACCCCAACAATTGACATCAGTGCTGGGCAAAATAATTGAAATTCTTAAGAACAGATGTTACTTCAAATTCACAGGCACAGATCAATGTTTCAAAGAGTAAAGAAGTTTATAATTTAAAGATTGTATTGGAATTCAGGAGCCGAGCAGCTACAAGCAGAAGAGATGCTGTATTAGGATTTGGTGAGGCTGTATGCCTGGATTCATAGATGGTGACTCCTATGTACCCATTAAATGTTCTTTAAAAGGTTACAGGCTGTATAGGACATTCAGAGTCATTTTCTATGGTCATAGGCAAACAGCACAACTAGTTTGCTAGCATTTCAGATTTTCTGCATCTTGTTTTAAATTCTTTAGATTCACTGTGCTATATAAAAATGTGATAGTTTGCATATAGGGAGCTGTGGTTTTGTTCAGATCTGTGGTTTTTGCATCCTGGAAGTCTTGTTTTGAGACCAAATCTGGTCATTCCAAATTGATTACACAAAAGCTATAGAGTAGGTTATAATTTCCATGGTGTGTGTAATATGTGGTGTAGCTGATTGGGTACTCAAAAGTTGTGGTAGACCCTCCAGCTTGCTAACTTCCTAACTCAGCAGATCACAAGCTTTTATATACATATATGTCCCGTAACAAGGATGGTGATGTTATTACTGTAGGTCTAATTAGATATCCTTTAATGTTGTTTTCACTCAAAAATCTTGGAGATGCGTTTCATCCGGATTTGGTTCTTTTCCAGATTTGTTAAAAAGGAAATAATTATTCTGTATCTCCACCACAATTTAAAAAATAACACTAAATACTTGCAGGACATTGCAGACTGAAGGGAATTAAAATAAAACCTCATTGGGAAAAGGAAACTTACACCAAGTTACAAAAAAAAAAACCAAAACCCTGCATGAGTAATTGGATCCCAAAATGTAATGAAGTGTTGGCTGAACGTTGTGCTACATACCAACTACTCCCTTTAACAAGATGGAATCTGAAAGCAGTGGAAACATTGATCAGAGTTTCAGCTCAGAAATGATAATGTAAGAACAAGGAGCTGTATTTGAAGTATGCTTCCCATTTATATATATTTTTAAGTAAAACATATTTTTTAAGTGACCTGTTTTTTTGTTAGCAGCTATGAATCAGAATGGTATAAAAGCCTCAAATAAAATCTACCAAGGGCTTGAGGGAACTGGCAATTCACATTAGTAGAACAACATTTTTCCTCCTAAGACAGTACTGCCGCTTGGTAAAAATTAAGAAGAGAAAGAGGAGATACAAAATATTATTTACATTCTCATAATGAAATTGAGTTGGACAATTTTTGATTGAAATATAGTCTCTCACAAAAATACAATAGAATAGTAGATGAATTTGTTTGTAGTCATGGGATCTATTGATAATAGAGGCTCAGTTTGTCATGCCCCTGGAAAGAGTCAAAGATGAATGAACACACTCAAAAAGAAAGAGATTTCCCTCTGCTTTTCCTCTCTCCAGCTCTGGAGTTTCCCATGTAGTGTAGGGCAAGAATGGATTAAGCAGAAAGTGAAATTGGACAAGATTGCTGCAGGCCAGGCCTCCCAAGGTGTCAGCAGAAAACCCACCAAGAGTTTAACACAGCACACACTCACAAGAGTGGGATGCTGAAAGAAAAGCAAAGTTTTAAGTCTCAGCTCTGTAAGTGAGGAGCAGTTGCAGGAGTGAAGGAGAACTAAGGCTGTCCTGTGCATTCTGCTCAGGAATCACTTCCACACCTATATTCCAGCAGACACAGTAACACACCAGTAACATGGGACTCCACTGTCTGTCCTTTCTGTAAAAAGGAACTTCAGTATCTTATGTCAGTGCCTGGAGATAGAAAAAGATACAAACTTAGGGAGAAATACCTGCGTTAGGTCCAGGTTTGCTTTACAAGGTCCTAAAATTCACTGAGGCCTGAAATTTCTCTGTATTAACAGGCTGTTATTTAAAGCTTGAACTCCATTTTTAAAAACTGAGACAAACACCAAATCAGAATAATTTGAGCTTCTCCTCATTGTCTATTCTCATCACAAGTTAGTGCTATTTGATTCTTTGGTTCAGTGTAGTTGCAGCCATCCCAGGAAGAGGGATCTTGCCATGCCCTTTGCTCAAGTGTGGCACATTAAAATATCCCCACTGAAGTGATTAGATCTCCTCTGAATTTTACTGGCTATGTGGCCACAATGCTTCTTTTCAACAGAGAATGAAAGCAAGTGGACTTATTCCTGTACACTGCAGGCCTTATTTCATTATCAGAAATTGCCCTTGGTTTGATAATTTTGAATTTAAACTTGCTAAGATCAGGAGAGGTCAGATGTATAGGTCTTGTCAGACATCCAGGGCTCAATTTTCCTAGACATCCCTGGGAGCATCCCTGCTTTTCCCCTGCCCTTATCATCTGGACCATGCTGTGGTCCAGAAATGCCTGATTCTCTTGAAGATCCTATTCTTATCTGCCAGTCCTCTGTAGCAGATATCCTCTCTCAGACAGGGTAAGTTCTCTGGAGTGACACTAAGTATCTGTGCATGAGCAACTGAATCAAACACATTAAGACATTTATCACAGGATTTTCAAAAGTGTTTTGTCACTCGTCTCCTACTAAAAGGCACTGGAGATTGATTTGGATCATTATCATAATTAGAAACCTAAATAACTGGTCTTAACATTCTAACCTGTCACCATACAGCAATTGAATATCTTGCATAATGGCTGGCACACATCCACGAGATAGTCTGCCAGACACCAGAAAAGGTGTGGAAGAGTATCTATGGACAGGATAAACCACAGAACCTGAAAATCAACACACAGCTGACTATGTTTAGGGGACGGTTTTATTGCCATATAAAAGCATTATAAATATCCATTAGTAATATCAGCCTGTTATTGCAGAAATAAAGGATTATGTATAAACTTGATGCATTTCAATTATCAAACCTGAAAGTTTTAAACATGTTTTTAATATATTCTCACTCGCTGCCAAGGCTGTAGCTCTGCAGAGTTTCTTCCTCACCATTTCTCACTGATGCAAGTTTCCCTTGTGTGGGATGGGGTGATGTCTTGAAAGTATAGGCTTCTTTTGATGAGGTTGAATGAAGAAACTGTGTTCCTGAGCACTGTCCCTTATTTCTGCCACCCTGACCTGCCTGCCTTGGCCCCAGGGATGTCAAAAACATCTGGGAGCATAAGCCAGGCTTCAATCCCCTTAGAAATGTGTAAGAACAGTTGTAGAAAGAAGGGAACAAATAACAGTCCACAAAACCACAGTAGAATCCCTTCTCTTTTGTTCTTGCAAGAAGGCATTTTTACCCTGGAAAAATGGAGCCATTTACACCACAGGAATAATATAAAGCAAGCAAAGTCTACCACTTGAACAGATAGATCCTTGCATGAGTGAGAGACATGCCTTGTTTCTTCACCTCATCCCTTTGACTTTACCCCAATCTGTGGCTGCAGTGCATTGCAAAGCCAGGGTCAGCTGTGGAGCAATATTTCCTACCATCACTGCTGCTAAATCAGTTTCCCTCTGATGAAGATGCCTGTACAGAAGAAGGAAGCTCTGTGACTTTTCTCTCTGTAATAGGCAGAGCACTTTCCCTCTCCAATGAGACAATTTTCCCAGCTGGCATAAAGTCATTGGTTTTGCTGGAGCTCACCCAATGACACACAGATGAAGAGCTGGGCCAAAATAGAGTCACAAATATCCAGATGAATAAATGCTTTAAAACATTTATACCTAAGGGAGAGAAACTGAGGGCAGAGAGGATTAGCTGTGCTCCAGGCATTGAATGTGTGGATAAGTGAGAGTCACTATTAGGCATCCATCCATACCTTTCAGGCTTTGAATAGGGTGTCCCTCACCTCTGGGTTTTCTTCTCTCTTTTCTCCTCCCCCCACTACAACATGTTTGGCATTTGGAAGTTTTGAAGTAATTTCCTCCTTTGGCCTCACCTGGGATCTTTGCTGTCCCAGAACCTCCTCCTGACCTCAGTGTTGTGTTTTCATTTAAAGTCGGGGATGTCTATAAATGTCAGCAGTACAGGGCAATTAGAACTTTGAAAAGGGCTGTAACATAAACCAGCATTATAGTGAAATGGATACTGCCTTAAGCTGCCTGAAATTCACTTGCTGTTGGAAAGACAATATCCTGCCATTCTCCCATGGTGGCCTTCAATTGAACACATTTGGCTGAGGGTTGACTCATTATTAGGATAAGTCTCTGCATGGCTTGAAACAATGAAGAAACACAGGGAGAGAGAAGCCAGCAAATTGGGATGGTAGTTAGCCAGCACTAAGCAGAAATGTGACACTGGATTAGGCCTTAATAGCTGTCTGTGGTGCTATCTGTGAAATCCAATGCTCTCCTTGTTTCCCTGCATTGCAGGCAGAAGCATGTGGTTAGATGTTGAATGAAATCCCCCCGTTCTTTTTTTCTTTACTTTTTTTTTTTTTTCTAATAGCCTCTAACACATACCTTTTGTAACTCTAAAAATAAACATCCATCACAATAGCAATTTTGCTCCTTAGTGCAGTGCCTTTTTCTCATATGTCATTGCACTGTGTTAATTTATGATGTTTCTGTGTACCTCTGTTCTTGTCCCTCCAGTGCACATGTGCTGCTTTCCCTAGCTGCTCCAGGTTGCTATATATAAACTCTAATTCTGCCTCAATATCAGGTCTATTAAAGTTGTTCAAACACCCTCAAAACTCAACATGCTCTCTCACTGTGAAGGGGAAGGAGAAAAATTTTCTGCACAAAATATGTTCTGAATTCATCACAACTATGTTTCATTCTTTTTGTGATGCAAACTAATGTAAAAGCAATATGGCAACACTCCCTGAGGAAGTGGGAGTACGTGTTCAGGTCAAGCAGAGCAAGAAGACAAAAGCTCCAAAGAGACCTGTTCAATGGATTTCCTTGCAAATGCCTATATTTCTGCAGAGAGATTTCATGGAACCTGTCTCTCTGCTCCTAAGGCAACATTTCATGTTATTGCACTTTTTCTATATACAAAAAGTCTGTGCAGGCAGAATTTTGCCAATTTTCTGACAGGGAATTTTGAAAAGAGATTTTTCTGAATTATAAATGTTTGGATTCACACACTTCAATTTTTTCCTCCTTAAACCTAGCATGGAAACACAGATCCATGAAATATGCCTGAGAATATAATCATGCTTTACTGCAACTCCTTGGAATTCAGTCAGTTCACAGATCCTGCCTACTACCTAACAGATAGGAATGTTCTTTTATGGTGCCTTGACTTTTCTCAAAGGTCCCACACTGCACATTCACCTACACACATTTAATCACAATCAGATCGGGGTGTTCTGATGCAAAACCCAGAAGAGATTCCCAGCAGACTTTGGGTCAGCTTGTGAAGCTCTTTGAAAGGACGCTTCAGCAAAATGGCAGGATTTCAGCAGAGCCGCCACACCCAACGGGGGCTGTCCTCATGTTGGTTGCTGAGCACTGTGCTGTGCTGTCCCACGAGTGTCCCTGGCCTCACACTGCGAGGATGTGTGTTGCCCTGAAAACTCAGCTTCTGAGCTTGCTAACATAGTTTTCTAAGGACTTTCCCAAGACAGTAACTGTAAACATAGATATGTGTACATTCTTTCTGCTACATGTCTTGTGATGGGCACCTCTCATGGCCAGTGCAGTGAGAAAGTGTTATCCTGACCATCCAATCCCTGGCCGTGGTCACAAGCCTATAAATCCTGGAAGGAAAAATAAACTCTCTCTTCTTTTCGCCACACCTCGACCTGTGTCCGTGTGATTTATTCATCTTCAGCGGTAACAGAGTACATGCTGAAAAGAACAGATACATAGATAAGTTGTAAGGGCAGATTTCAGAGCACTTCTAGTCAGTATGATGCCATTTTAACATCTGTAAATACACTAGTCCTCTACATGAGATACACAAACAGGTCACGGCCTGTGAAATTGTCAGAGGTGTCAAGGGAAAACCAAAGTATGAGGTTGACGCTGCAACAAATGTGTAATTTACTGCACAATGATCAGTGCAAGTTCTTTTTCCAAGCAGAGATCACTCCCTAGAAGCAAATCTTTGCGGCTCCATAGGGTATAATATGGCTGTTCCAGCACATTTCTAGTCACCCTGAAATGTTTTGCAAACAGCATGGTGTGAAAGCTTTATCTCTGACCTTAGCTGTCTTGTGATGAAACTTAAAGCATGCACAGTCTCAAGTAAATATGTTGTTTACATAGGAAGCATGCCTGCACAGCAAGCAGTACAGTGCTGTGTACCTCATCTCCACAAAGGTCAAGTCCACCTTTGGGAAACAGGCAGGAATGCAAAAAGACTATTAAATTTGTCTAAAAAATCTATGTTGACAGCTGAAGAGAGAGAGGCAAATGACATCTGGAACAGGAAGAGCTTGAAATTTATATAGCTTATATATATATTTTTTTTTTTCATATATAAAGTGTAAGTAAGCCTTTAGATATTTTTTATGTACTCTTGAAGGTTGTATAACTTGCCCACTCCAATCTCTAGCCTGCACAATACCTGAGTTATATTCCACTATGGAAGATATAACTCCTGTGTTACATCTCCCACTACAAGAGCCTGGCAGAGCCTACACCCAAGACAGACCCAAGATGGTCACAAGATGGATGACAGGTCACAAGTTTTCACACTTTTGTAAGTTTTGGTCCATTTACACATTGGGGTTAATTGTCCAACTACAGCTTCAGGTTATGAAGTCACATCCTCCCAGTTTTCTCTCCTCAATTTACCATTGTTTATACTTTTTTGGGCCTGAAGCTGCAATGGTGTTCTCGGGCTGGAAAAGGATTGTTTTGTCTACCTACACTGTGAAGAGAACTTGCTAACACTTTGTACAGAGTTCAGAGTCATACACGAAGGCAGTACAGAATCTGGAAAGTATGAAAGCTAACACTTAAGGCATCAATGTGAAGGACAGTTTTAACCAATATAAATAAGGGCACCTCTGAGGAATACTCATTTACTGCTTTGCTTTGACTATATTTAGTTTCTTCATTGGGACAAAGACATTCAACCACTGGGATAAATTCTGCACTCAGTTATCACAGTTTAAAACCTGATTATTCCTTCAGCAAAAAGCCATCATTTGAGCCTTACAAGGCATCGCTGAGAAGAGAATTCAACCACAACTTACAGTATTTCTCACAATACCAGCTCTATATTAGCCACAAAAACATCTCTGAGATGCTTGGGTTAGTCTCAGTGGCAAATGAAAACAGGTAATCCCTTCTTCAGAGATGATTGTGTGGGACAGTTTATCCCCCTGCCATGTGAAAACTTCCATAGGGCTCTTAACCATCTTCTGACTTGAGACTCTAGTTCTAATCCTTCCTACATGACTTCAGACCACAGTGAGTACAAGCCAAGCCCAAATCTGTATATAGAAAGCCACAGGATTGTACACCACCAGTTTGCAGGCCAAACACAGAACAAAATGTGGGATGCCCATAGGCCACCTGATTGCCTTCTGGAATGCCCAACATAACAGGCAGCAGAAAGGGCTGCAACTCAAGGGACTGTGTCAAGGAAGATACTGAGACTACTTCTGCCTTCTCAGGGGAATATTTACAAGTGCTCCTAAGGAAAAGTGGGCTGAATTTCCTGGTAGATCAGCCTGGAGAGGAGAATGTTCCAGTGAGACCTTATAGCAGCCTGCTTGTTTCAGGGGTGCTGGATTAGATGACCTTTAAAAGCTCTTGCCAACCCAAACTATTCTGTGATTCTATGATTCTATGATATATCAGCATAAAATGTTAGACATCATACCAAAAAATGTATACAGGCCTACTGTTATCTTTTGGTTAAAAATCACACAAATAGGGAAAATCATATCCATTTCAGTTATGATCTCGTTTCTGTACATGCTGCATGTACCCTGTTCATAGCAGCTGACTGAATACACATGAAACAGAAGAATTATCGCCAAGTTTACAATCATATTTGTCACACAGATAAATTATCTGGTAGATCTATATCTGTATTACTGAACCAGAGTACAAAATACATGGGTCAATGTGTTTGGGGAAAAGTTATGCACAGTTATGTCACTGTGCAAACAGTGACATAAAACACTTATATTATACTTATAAACCACTTATACTTTTATTTGAAGAAGCTGAAATGTTATATTTGAATATGTTATGCAGAAACCAAGTAAATACTTTAAATAAATTCTTCTTGGCTTCTGCATTCTTAAACTGAAAGGTTTGCTTTAAGCAAATCATATATATTGTCTCTGGTACACTTTAAAAAGACAAATAATGAAGGGAGGTAATATACATACTTTAATCTTTTCTCTTGTAAGTCTGGCTACTAATGCTCAAGAATGCAAGATAAAATGAATGAAAGCCTACTTTGGAAACCCTGAGCAAATTCCTTGCGCACCACACTGGCACTTTATTGCAGAATCAAATTTATTGCAAAGGTACTTTGTCTTCATTACTCGTGACAACTTTACCTTTTCGTGCCTTGCAATCTTCTATTTAAGTCTTTCAGTTCAGGTATTCTTGTTTCTCCAGACTTAGGTGCACATGTAGTTAAACAAATTACAGAAATAATTTATCTGGGAAGAGTCAGAGTATATTTTTTACTTACATCTCGTTCAGATAGGCACAGTTAATGCAATGTGTAGCAGTCTGGCCCACAAGTTACCTGTGTGGATGCTGAACTCACTGTGTGCTGTCCTGCTTCCCTCTGTGTGGTTACGTGACACCACTGACTGCAACACCGTGAAACAAAATAGAAGCCAGTTGCATGGACTTGTACCAAATAGTCTTCAGCTATCACATACCGAGACAGACAGCACTGAATTGGAGAGCTGAACAGTGATTTGTCTTTGAAATCATCAGTGTAGTAATCTAGCACTGTTCAAAGGCACCCAAGCTTGGGTTCTGTCTGACAAAGTGCAGCAGAAGTTGTAGGTCAGCTGCTTTTAGCGAGTGAGGAATTTAAACCAGTGCCAGAGGACTATAGGAAATCACAGAAGGAAATGACCCTCTAGAATCCTGTTTGTGTCTTTAATAGGATGGCTGGAGAGGATGAAAGAGAACAGAAGCCAGAAGGTGGGAGATATATATACCTGGAAGAAGGGCAGGTGAAAGGAAGCTGCAGAGAAGGAGTAGCCTGAGGCAATGCTACCTGGAGGATAATGCAGGGGCATTCATATCCCACATAGGAGAGAGCATGCCCACTATAGCTGTCCTGAGGACAGGAGGGGAAAGGGATACAGAGGGCAGAGAGTGGGATACAGGTATCCAAGGGACATGATCAAGGAAGAGAGCAACATAAATTCATACTCATTCTGTGAAATCTTTTTGGAGAGAACCTAGGAATTACAGACATCAGCTGAAGGGAGGAGTCCAAATTCAGAACAAAGCAGGAGAGGCAAAGACACTGAAAGGTGGGTGTGAGGGGTGGAAAGAACAGAAGAAAAAGGAACTGGAATCTGTGTTTGGAGATGAGAAAGAAGCCCATGTCTGTTATTGTGCTGGGGAAAGGGAAGGAGATTTGATGGAGATCAGCCTAATGGCATCATGGTGATGAGCAGTGGGGAATGGTGATGGCAGAAGTGGACAAAGGGTTCAAAAGTAGTAAATGGGAAGAGTTTGTGGGAAAAGGTGAACCTGAAAATTCAATGAGTTTTTGGAGAAAAAACTCATCAAGTTATGTCACCTGTAGGAAGGCTGCTTATGTCCAACACAGGAGAAATATGGAAAAACAGTATCTCTCCTCTTTCTTGTGACAGCTGTTCCCTGCTAAGCCCCCAAAATTTTCTCATTTCACTGTTTTTCATCATGTAGAATACGTAATATCACACACTAATTGGACTTTATCTGACAAAGGTTCCAAATTTGAGCTTCAATAAATAGGTATGGCAGAGCTCACAACCAATTTTTTTTCCCATGCTTTTTAGTAAGTTTGCCTGGGATCTTTTAGCCAAATAAAAGACAAGTTCCATGGTCTGGATACCTTATAATCTAGGTGGAATTTGAATGGGAGTTCTGGTTTCAGGACAGTCATTCCTCCAAAACATCACACTACATTTTTCACAGTCCACAGTTCTGGACCAGACTTAAAGACTGACTCTTAATGGTGAATATATCAGTTTGAACCAGACCTGGCACATTTTTGGATCTGCCTGACAGATTGTTCTGTTCCTCTCTTTTGTGAGATGCAGCAAAGTGAACCACAGGGATCAAGAGTACTGTTTGCACTGAAACAGCCCTCTGCATAATTCCAGCTTGCTGAAATACTAAAGGTAGTTGAAGAGGTCTCAAGGAGCAGGGGACCTCTCAAACACTTGTGCCCCATTTGCTGGCCTTGTTGCCAGTGCTTGTGTTCTGGGAGGAGAGATGGGTCAAATGCTGTGAAAAAAAAAATTAAAAAAAGAGACTGAAAACTGCTTGACTGGATTCTTCTTCCCCATTTATGTCCCTTTCTGTCATATGGCGTTCATGGGGATCATGGTATCGGTGGGGATTGTGGCAGAGAGCAGGATCATTGCATTCCTTCTTCCATTGCCTCTAAAATGTGCTAAAATACATTAATGATTTATACCATGGTCTCTGTGGTAAGATTAAAAATCACTGTATATTTAGAACTGTTATACCTGAGATGCTAATGGTTTCTATTTCAAAGCACATTAAAACCTACAGCAGTGATGCTCATGGCAGCCTGGACCTCAGTAAGCTCATATTACATTTATAACTACAGGCTTCCTTTTGTTTCCTTTTTTGTATAGCATAGGCATGACATTTTATTTTTATGTTGCAGTTCAGGAAGTCTTTTAGCGAAGCCTCATGGCTAATTTTGGAGGACTGAAGACATCCAAATATTACGTACCCAACCACTCCAGCCACCTGCTACATCTACATGACAGAAGCAGGGAAGTGGTATCAGCCTGGATTTGGTACTTGCCTTTTGTAACCAGCATGTGAGAAACTGAAGGAACACCCACATGGCTCATGTGTGCATGACATGCTAGCAGCCTCTCCTGGGTACAAATGTCATCTCTGTTTACCATTGTAGGTTCAAATGTTGGTTACAATAGCATGGTTGGTATTGCTACCTCAGAGATGAACTCTGATCAATCCTTTTGTGGTTTCCAGTTGCAGCTGGTTTGTGTTTCCCTTCTCTTTCTCAAAGTCTTGAGAGAGGACAGGTGTGGGATTTTCTACAATACTCACCAGTTATAATAACGTTTATATGGGAGGGGAGACATTTATTAACGTGCTACCACTGCAGCAGCACGTATGTAAACAGAAACCCCAGCATGCCAGGGGCTGCATGAGGAGGTGTCTGACAACAGCACCTGTCCCCAGGGAGCTCTCAGCCCAGCCTGCAAGAAGAAACTGCTGGAAAGACATAGGGAACGTCCCTGTGTAGGTCACTGGAAGAGATTGGATCTGGGGAAGGCAAATCCATTTTCTCAGATCTTGAGTCACAGTACAAGTTTACTGTCACTGGGCAATGACAACCAGCCCCTCAGTAACTCAAAGAAATTATTCTGTGGGAGCACAAAATAACCTCACTCATCTTGAATTAAACTCCTATCTCTTTTAATTAAAATTGTAGCCCAACTCCAAAATTAAATTCGTATCCTGAAATGACAAATTAAACTCGCTTGTCTTACAGCTACTGAAACAAAACATTTAGATTTTAGAAATGCCTACATCTTCATCTTTTTGAGTGGAGCAAGTCTATCAGGTCATAGTTGCATTATGAAGTAGATAAATTTTATATTTGTCAAAAATGCATTCACTTAGGTCTACATATAGCCTTTAAGATTCTGGATTGAAATAAACAAAATGAAACATTATGTTTAACTTTTTAAAATGTATGGTATAGAATAAGAATCATAAAATGATAGAATGGTTTGGGTTGGAAGGGACCTTAAAGATCATCTGTTTCCAACACCCCTGCTGTAGGAAAGGACACCTTGCACTAGACCTGGTTTCTCAGACCCCTGTCCAACCTGGCCTTGAACACTTCCAGGGATAGGGCAACCTTCTGTGGGCAGCCAGTTCCAGTGTCTCACCATAATCATAGTGATTAATTTCTTCTTAATATCCAAAGTAAACCTACCTTCCTTCAGTTTAAAGCTGCTCTCCATTGTGCTATCACTACTTGCCCTCCCTCTCCAGCTCACTTGTAGGCTCCTAAAGGTACTGTAAGCCTGCTACAGGGTGTCCCTGGAGCTTCCTCTCCCCTGGCTGAACAACCTCAGCCCTCTCAGCCTGTCTTCATAAGAGAGGTGCACCAGCCCTCTGATCATCTTCACGGCCCTGCTCTAGATGTGCTCCAAAAAGTCCACATTCTTGTGTTTGCATCTCCAGAGCTGGATGCAGCCCTCCAGGTGGAGGGAGTCTCACCAGAGCAGAGGGAGAATAACCTTCCTCAAACTGCTGGTCACAAGTTCTTTGATGCAGCCCAGAGTAACAACTTTTCAAATGCTGGTATTTTTTCTAGAGGTGAACTAATCCACATTAAGTTATTGGAAATCAGCAGCAGCAAGGACGTCAAAGCCCAGGAGGATGGGAAACAGCCAGGTAAGTCAGGTATTTTTGTGAGAATTACCTTTCAGTAATTCAACAATTTCAGGTCTTCAGGTCATTTTATTTGTCTAAGAGCAGAACAAGGCAAAAGGTAACATTTTCCTTGGGGAAGGGGCTCATGTGTAATTGCATGGAAATTAGAACCCTAGGTTGTGAAGATATAGTGAGGCAGATAAACAGCTCCAAACCCTTCCAATTGGATATGTAGCATCTTGCTGTGTAAATAGAGGCCAACGTGTTTTGGGTAAAAAGCAAATAGAGAAGTATATGAAGAATAGGAGCTGCCAGATTTTCACTAAGTCAGGCATTGACTGGGCTGTCAGCACACCTGTACATGGGTAAGGCAGGGTCTGAAGAGACACAGGGATTTAGGAGAGGAGAGGCTAGACTGTGAGGTATGACTGGCTGATGGGCAGTTAGAGGGAAACTCTCAAAGATTAAATGAGACTTTCAGTATGACTATGTTATCCTAAGTCTGCTAGGATTTCTGAATCCTTTAGCAAGGGTGAGAAACACCTTGTCACAGGTGTTAAAACTGACATTTTTTTTGGTTTGGGAGCCAGCTCCCCATCTAGCCATATAGTGAAGCAATGTTATCTCTTTCTGTGATCATAATATCATATGCTGTGTCTTGTCTTTGTGCTGTTCTTCAAGCTCTCCCTTGTCCTGTGCTCCAGAAACAGCTGGTAACTCTTACATATCTTAGTTAGAGGTAGATTTGGGAACAGAAGTGGTAAGGACAGTTGTAGACAGTGCCCTTGGCAATATGCTCAACGAGGGGCAATGCACACATGCAGTGCTGCAGCTGTCCCCCTCCCATGCTGTAGTTAGTGGGGAGAAGCAGGCAGTGGCTCTGGGGAAAAGCAGGGATGAGCACTGAGGTGCTGCTCCCAGTCTGTGTCACTGAGAGGGCTCCTGTGGGCCGTGGTGCACAGGGAAGGCCTCACAGAGCTGTTGTGGGACCTGGCTGTGTATGACAGTGTGGGTTTGGGTGTGAACCAGAGCATCAGTTTCAAACCCAAGGCTTCTTCTTATTCACCGAGTATCATCCGTCTTCACACTACATGCTCTCAACAGCCAAAAGCAACCCCAAATATCGCTGCTCACCCTCTCCCACTGGATAATGTTGGTATTCCAGTCAACCTCTTCCAGAAATGAGTGTATCATCAAGCAGATGAAGCTTTCACCCAGGCTGTCTGGCCAAGTGGCAGCCTGCTCTGGGAGCAGTGTGGCTCCTGCAGTGCATAGGCTAGGGGTTTCACTGGGTGAGCTGTTCATCTGGATCCTGTTCATCTTCCCTTCAAATAAGGGAATCTGAGGCGTTTGTCTCTGATTTCTCCAGTGACACCAAGTTATGTAAACACTCTTGCTGCCGTTAACAGCTCACCATTTTTGCTGTTTGAAACATAATCAGTTTGTATAACAATATG
This sequence comes from Pseudopodoces humilis, assembly GCF_049639895.1. Classification (NCBI taxonomy): domain Eukaryota; kingdom Metazoa; phylum Chordata; class Aves; order Passeriformes; family Paridae; genus Pseudopodoces; species Pseudopodoces humilis. The sequence continues at coordinate 61,647,268 of NC_142202.1, forward strand.
GACTGATTTGGGTATCCAGTCCAACACGCCCTGATTGCCTGCTGTCTAAACATTTTATTGCTGTGAATTTATGGGGACTTTGCTGGCCTCTCTGAAAGACCTCTCAGAATCACAGCAGTTTATAATGATACCACAATGCAATTCAGCATTTCCAAGAATTACTTTTGTTTTCTTTAGAACAGAAAGGGTTGGGTTTTTTTTTAAGGCTGGTTTTTTTTTTTTCTGTTTCTGACCAAACAGAAATATTTCTAGTTATTGTATTTTAAAATAAGCATTCCCTTTTTTTGTTTTGTTTTCTTTCCCCTAAGTGTTGGCCTGAACCTCTGACTTCAGCAGGAGCCTGGGAAGGATGTCTGAGTACCTTGTTGAAAAGACTGCAAGCATCCTGCTCAGAGCTACATGAGTGCCCAGCCGGGTTCTGCCACCGTGCCTCAGAACCCAGCCTCAGACACTGGGGAATGTATAGCTTGGCAAACCTGAGCACAGAGGAAACTATCAAACATTCAGAGCAATTGTTGACAATTTCCAGTCACCACTAATTGCTTGGGGCTTTCTTGGACCCCTGCCACATCTATACCTTTGTGTCCTTAATCACTACGCACCCTTTGGATATTATGTCACACCTGGGACATAGGATAATTTATCACTTGCAGACGGATTAGCATCACAGCTCGCTTAGATAAATTTTACTTTAGCCTCAGTCCCAGAGGCCCTTCTTTTATAGCACAGTTTTATCCATTAAAATTATGACTTCCAAAATTCTGTTGTATTTTATGGCTTCCATGAGATATTTATGACTGTTACTGTTTAAGTGGACATTTCTAGAGATTTACTGCAGAAATAATTCAGGCAAATAGCTCAGAAGAGGTACTGCCAATAGCTTACAGTTTAGGTTTGGTGTTGTTTAAAGACATGCTGTTTCCAGTGTGCATGTAAGTATGGAGTCTTAATGCATAACACTGAAACGCTGCTGAATGTGTATTCAAAAAGCCCTCTCCATATGGACTACTTCTAGACAAAATCCAAACACTGAGTTTTAATCTTCCAAACTCCCTCCTTCCCCAAAGCTGTTCATATTCCTCGCTTTTCTGCAAAGTGTGAGAGACGAAAGCAGACCCCAATTAGAAAGAACTTGTAGAGTCAGGCACTTCCACCAGCTCTGTGAGGGGGGACATATGAGAGGTGTTTCTCTTTTCCTAGTTGCTTAGTTTGGTCCTAATTGGGATAATGCTATGGGTGGCCAGGGGCCCGAAGGACAGAGCTCAGGCTGCAGTTTGACAGAGCCAGTGAAGGCTTAACTTGCTGCAAGGGGAGAGTTGATCTCTGCCCCTCTGATCCTTTTAGGACTAGAACTTGTCCTCCGTTTCATGCTATAGAAAGTCTGAGGATTAGAAAAGCTTACAGATCGTCTCTATGAGAAGTGACTGATGCTGTCAGGAAACTGCAATACACTTCCCAGCCTTTTTCTCATTGAGGTGAGCATGAAAGATTTTACAGCACTGCAGCAAAGGAGTAGGAAGCACTCTTGTTATCATGTCAGTGTCCACGCTTCCAACATGCTCCTGTTTTAAAACCTTCAACATCCTGATGCCTCTGTGAAACTGCCCTGCTGGGCAGCTGAGGGGAACCCCATGGAAGGTCTCCAAACACCTCCATGTTAATGGCTCAGCAGGTGATTTTTCACAGAGTGCCTCACTCCTATGGATTTTAGGTAAAAATAACACTTATCCAAATAGGCTTGTAATGCATGCTTTGAATTAGAAATCAGATTCCTAAAGACTTCTGAAATTTGACACAAATTACTCTTCAAAAGATGTATCATCAATAATTTTCACTAATTAAGTTAATGTAATTCAAGACAAAAGACCAAATGCCTCTCTGCAGCATCACAATATTTCCCCAATGAGTCAACTTGTATGTGTAAAAGGTATGAATATGGCCCTCACAAATGCTTAAAGTAACTGATTCCAAGAGGCTTCATCTGTTGCAGGAGCAAATTCATAAGAAGTGACAGGAGGAAGACAGCCAAGTTTGACTGTCAGTTAAAGGTAGCATGTCTTCATCTGTCTGAAACAGAGAAAAGTGTAACTGTGGGAAGGTAGCCTGATGCACATAGCATCAGCTGCAGCTTACTGATGGCTCACTTTGGTCCTAGCATCCCTGTCTCTGTCAAGGAACTGCAGAGTTGCTGCAGAAAGAGAAGGGTTTTAAATGAAAATAATGTGATTTAAGGCTGACATAGGTCTTGGGCTGACCTTTACACATGGCAAATTTCATCCTTCGAGTTTCTTTCCTCCCCTCTCTGCCCCCAAATATGCTCTTTTTCCCTTCACTGCTCTCCCTTGCTGAACTCACTCTATAGAGTTTTGTAACAGAACTGAAAAAACCAAGAAACAGACAGACTATTGTATGCTCAAGCTCATGCAGGACTCTAAAACTAATCTTTGTTCTGGCAAATCTCACGCAGCATTGACTGCTTTGCTGGCTACTTCATTCATCATATGGAAAATGCATTTTAGTGACTACCAATTACAAGAGCCAAACAGTGGCTTTGTCAGTATTACATGGTAACCATTACCTTTGTAATTGCATAGTGACTGATGTTCAGTATGATGTAATGACAGGTTAAATAAATGCATACTAATTTGTCCTGCTAAAAGAAAGGAACGCCAGCACATTAACACAATTGCAAGTTATTTTATATGATTATACATGAAGTAAAGGTATACATTTATCATAAAAGTTGTGTGTAGCTGCTATGTTTCAACTTCTAAAAATTCTTTTTCACCTTTAGTATGTTTAGAGATGCATAATCTCTCTGCACCCTTGTTAACAGTGTTTGCAGAAGAAACATTTCAAAATGCATGAGATACATTGGTATTGGAGTTGTTATAAGACCTGAAATAGGTTCTTCCTTTCTTTGGTAAAAGGTTGTCTTAGAAATTTTCCTTTATTCATTGAAAAGTCAGTTATTAAATATATTTCTATATCTACTTAGAACAATGCAGGCCTAAGTTTCAGATAATATATGCTGCCATGTGCTAAAGAAAAAAATATTACAAAATTAGTGTGAGGTCAGTAATTTACAAAAATATGCCTCATGTAGTTAAAGAAAAAGATTTCTGACAGACATCTTCATGTGAAAAATGTCAGTGAAATATAACTGGGAGGCTGGGATTTAATCTAAATGAAGTTTCATGGATAGAGAAAAAGAAGTAAAATTAATGGCACAAAAAGAAAACAATAATTACCGCATCTGGGAATACAACTTGGAGGTTTTTAATTCTGTGCAGAGAGCAGTAACTCAGGAACCCAAACGAAGAGCACAGAAGTTACCCTGAGCCAGAAAGACCAAGCAGTCACAAAACAGATTCTCTCTGTATCCATATTTCAGTTTGGATATTTGGGTCAGTTTTCCTCTTAGGTCATTGAAAGCCCAGATTTCCCAGCTCACAACCTGTAAATAATATAAATGCCTCTACTACAGTATCAAAATGGCAGGAAATGTCAGGGTTACTGTTGTCTTGCTTTGGATTTGGCAGGTCCAGAGGAGAAAGAAATTGGGCAATTTGAAAACTTTTGTGCCAGGAAAATCCATGTCTGAAATCTTTTAGATCCTTTCCCACACACAATTTCTTACCTTATTCTCACATTTTAAATTCACCTTCTCAATCTTCCCTCTTCTCTCTAAAATTGATATGTCTTTCCTCCTGGTCTTCAGATTACAGCTCTCCTAAGTGTTTTAACATTTCATTCTCTTACTATAGGATGTCTTCTCTTTCCTTGATATAGGCTGGTCTTGCTTAGCAATTCACAGACCTTTCATGCTACCAACAAGTTCTGGGGCAAGTTATAGTTTATAGAAGAAAAAGATCACTTTTCACTATGTGAAGAAATTCACAGTCATCTAGAACTGTAATTTAGCTTTTAAGTGGTCAGTATGTAAATCTTCTGTAGGAATTTTCTTCCTGGCAAATACATTGATTTCTGGGACTGTTTCCACTGTTTGTGGCAATAATTCCAATAGCAGTTTTCTAACACAGGTGAGGTTTTGACTAGATACAATTCCTATACACACAGACAAAGAATGGCTCACACCCTGACAATGGTTGGAAGTCTTTCCTCTCTGTCTGGAAGTCAGTAATATCCCCATTTTGGCAGAAGGTGTGCCCAAGCAGAGAAGTTATATTCCTGTTGAAGCCTTACCTTCTTATACCTCACACAGGTAGGCTTTATCAATTCATGCCTAGATATGTAAAAGTGAGGAGACTAAATGTGGTTTTATGCCAAATTAAGGAACAGAAGTCATAGAAAAAAAAATACAAAAGCATTCTGTCTGTGATTCTTGTCTGCATGGCAGGAGGCCAAACACAATGAAGTTAAATTCTTTGGAAAGTGCCAAAATGCTCCTGTTGCACAGAAGGGCTTGTGCTGTGGGGCATCCAAGTACATCTGCAGGACAAATTGTGTGAAAGCAGCATCCATCAGGCTGGCCTGTGGAGGGGTAACTCCAGTGGGATCAATCTTCTGGTACCACCTCTGCTGCTACTGTGATCCAGAAAAACTGTCTTTACACACAGGAGTAAGACATAGCACTGACTGTGATAGAAATGTAGTGAGGAGCAGGGAGAGAACAGCCCAGGAGGCAGAGGACCAAGGAGGAGCAGCTGCCCATGTAAAAAGGTGGATATCACATCATTATCCTGTGGTTTCTATTCCTAATTTCTTACACTAATTTCTTTAAATTAGAAAATTACTCTGCCCTGTCATACTGGGTACAGAAATATCATTCTGTGCATCTTTATGAAGACTCATGGACTTGGGGAATTTTGTCAATTGTATACATTCTCTCAGCTATCTTTGACTGAAACACAAAGGATGCAGTAAAATGTAATAACATCTGAAGGATGTTATTTTTTTGATTCATAATGCCCAGCAAAATTATGTTCTTGTGCAGAAGGAATCAGCTGCTCCTTCTTTCCAAGCATATATTAGATGCTAGAAGCTGTGAGGAAGTTAGAGAATCTAGGTTCCAGTTACAGACCAGCAGTATTATATGAGCAATATTAAATAGTCTTTTCTGCTAAGGCTTCAGAACAGATTGCACAGTACCTTCCATATGCAGACATGGCAATTATTAAGGTATCATTACAACATAAATCCATGATCGATCTGTCCTCCAAACTGGGAGTTTAATTTAGTGAAATTAAACTGTTACCAGGGAGGAGCAATTGCTAGATCGACACAGCATCTTAACAGATTCTACTAGCTCTGTAAGGCTGCATAATTGCATCCAGTCATTCAGCAATACTTTTTTCTCTAACGTCAGGTTACTGTCATGCAATTAGGATATAATTGCAGAGTTATTTCACCTTATAAAAGAAAGTCAGCCACAAAGATTCTGAGCTTGTTTCACAGGCCCTGTTTAGCTTTAAGCAGAAGTATAATCGTAGACAAAGTCACTGTGGCTTTCCTTGGATTTGATGCTAAACAGGTCTGTGGCAAAACAATGTGCAATGTGCCAAATTTCTAAACTGCCTTTGGGTCTAAATACAGAAATTCAGCCTCATTTTCGAGTTTTAGCTTACTTGAATGCATTGATCTCCATACACAGATGCGAGCACAATTTGGTCCATTTCCAATTAGAAAAAACAGGGGATGATTTTTCTGGATAACTTGAAAAAAGAAATGAGAAAAAGCAGCACTAGAAGTCCATACTTTTGACTATCCATGTATATGTATGCGTGCATTTCTCAATTTAACTACATTTCTATTTAAATTTCTTCATCGTTGAAACAAAATGTGTATAAATTACAGAGGGAAAGTATCCCCAAACATGCTGCTGGCTCCGTGAGTGTTGCAAATGCCATTTTCCAGGAAGTGCACAATGCCTGAAGATGCTCAGAGACCACAAGTGCTTGTGGTGCTGCAAGGTGCTTAGGGTTCAGTAATGGGTGCGTTGGGCTCCATTGTTCTTTTGCACCAGTTTTACTTTGTCTGCAAGGAATCTAACCAAATGTTTTTTGTTATGTTTGTGCTGGGTTAGCAGCAGAGTTTGGGGTGCTCTCTCTGTCCCTGGAGTAGAGAAGGCACAGGCAGCTGCATGCCAAGCTATCTCCCACCGTCTACCAGTGATGGGAGAGCTTTCCGTCTGCAGAACTGGGAGGTAATTCTACCTGCATGCAAGAGCAGGCATGGGAAGCAAGTTGTGTTAAATTAGACTTGCAGGTTTTTTGCTACATGGTATGAACTGCTGTTTGGGGAGACTGGTGTGAGAGAACCTGCAGTCTTCACTCTGGTGTATTGGTGAGTGTGGGAACCAGGGATGGTTTTGGCCAAAAGGGAAGAATGTTATCTCTCAGTTCTCACTCTCTCTTCCTGTCACCCCTTCCATATGCAGCAGTCACAGAAACAGATAACTGGAGCCCATACTCTCTTCCAACACAATAAAATCTCAACAGCCAATGGTTGCCCTTGCTACTTCAACTTCATCCTCTTGTGTTGGAAGAACTAGAGCTGTGAAAGGTTATTTCTTAAATGCTGAAATGTCCAGAGCAAATCAAAACATTTCAGACCTAGCACATGGGTGCTGCAGGACTCACAGCCACCAATTGCTTGTGACTGAAGTAAGGATTGACTGGTAAGTAAATAAGTGAACACTGAATGGGGTACAAGAACACAAAATCAGCCTGTCACAGCTATATGTGTGGGGAAATAGTTCAAATACATGAGAAATCTGAAATAATAATAAAAAGGACATTTTTTAATATCTATGTGACAATAAGTGATGAGATTTTGTGTATATATATATGTATATGAGTAGCACTCAGTTGCTCTATTTCAAAGAAAGCTGCAGCCCCTTATATTTTTGTTTAAATTATGTATATGCATATTTTCAATTAATGTAATTTGTAAAGCACTGGAAGCTTAAACACCTTTTTCAAACATTAAGGCATCTGAACCGGCTTTTAGACTTTTCATATTTTCAGGCAATCTCATTTGAAAATGGTATATATAGTGCATAATACTATAAAAATTAATGTTTTAAAAATAAACATTTTGAAAAGTATTGCTTTCTCAAGTCACTGTTCTTTCATTTTAAAAGTGGTAAATTTGCCAATTGATCTCAACCCCCAGCCCTGCAGCTCTTTTTGGCAACATCTTAAATAATTAGAAGGGCTCTTATTTTATCTTCAGGTATGTCTATGCAATTCCCTTTGATTGCAAAAGACTTGTGTGTGCATGTTGGTGGCTTTTTTCATGTAAATGAAATCTTTTGTATGAAATGTCTTCACAAGACAGATTTCCCTCTTCTCCCTTCAATGTTACAATGTTGCTTTAGGCCTTGAAATATGATAATGGTAGAAAGTATAGAAGGAGAAAGCACAGTCCCATGTGAAAATAGGCCTAACCTGGTAAATGTATGGGTAATGCAACTTTGTTATTTAAAAATATCTGCTTGAACCAAATTCTCACCAGCAAACTACATCTATGGAGAGTAAAGCTAAGAATTGAGAGGCAGGCAAAGGCCAAGAGTAAGAAGAGCAGGGTAGAATATGACATTTGAAGAGCAGCTCATGTAAGAAAAGTTGCCATGATGTGAACAACAGATGAACCTTGTCCTTCCTGTCATTGAATGAAGCAAGTCCTTTCTTAGCTGTACAGTGTCCACAAGTTTTGACACTGGGCAGTGACTTTATCACAGAATCATAGAAATATTAAGGTTGGCAAAGGCCTTTGAGACCAAGTCCAGCCATCAACCTAACACAGCCAGGTGCATCACTAAGCACCACATCTGCATGGCTCTTTCTTTGAGGTGACAATCAATCGCCTTTGCCTTCTTGGGCAGCTGATAGATACAGACACTTCCCTTTTGATCCATGAGTATTGGAGCAAGTGGGAATGTCAAGCTGGGTTCAGGGAATTCTGTTCCCCATCATTTTAATATTTTTCTATCATTAATATTCTATTTCATTGAGATTTGACTTTTGAAATGAGGAAATATGTAAAACATGAATCTATCGATGATGCCATGTAGAACAACACTCAGATTTGAGGCTCTTGTAAAAACAGGGGGTTGGCCTTTTGGATACACATGAGACCATTAAAAAAATCTGTTATGAGCAAGAAACAAGATGGAAGTATTGTCATTTGCTTTTATTTTCTGAGCTCTGAAGATTTGGAAATAAAATTCTATTTATGATAAAACATTATTCTCAAGATAATTGTGGTTCACAGGAGGAATTTAAATTTGCAGTCTGTGTGCTGCTGTCTTGATACAGTCTCTAGAGGCTGAATGTGTGGGCAGATGCAAGTATAGCAAGTGACCTAAAGAAACTGTCTCCCAGCTGCTCTGGAGAAACAACTTCTGACAGGCCAATAACAGCCCATGATATTTTAAGTCATCACAGAATAGGGCTTATGCTTCTTGCTCATGGCATTTCTGTGCCAATGGTCCCAGCTGGAAGATCTGAAACAAAAAATAAAGGGTGCTCCTTCCCAGGATACACTGATGAGCTGTCCTTATTAAAGGATATTATGGATGGTAACAGCTTACCAGTCAAGGGGCAAAGCTAAGGAAGATAAATTCCACAGTGACTCAGAGTCATGAAAAACAAGTAGATTATTTCTATATTCTCTCAGGAAGTCCCTAAGCCACAAGTTACTGGAGGCCCTGAGAACACTCCAGGGAAATACTTCTGGAGCCTTGTGTCATTACATTCCACCATCATTCTTGGTGACAGGATGCTGGTTTGGATGAACCTTTGACTCAGTATGGCCATTCTTTGGTTCTTATGTCCTTGCATTCACTCAGTATCTCAGTACATCCAGAGAGTTCTTGGTGGGGTTTGTTTAAACTACTAACAATTTTGAAAAAACTGTTAATACAAGCCCACCTTGCATTTAGTTGAGACTTGAAAGAATAGACCACATTCAGGAAAAATTCTGAAATACCAGTTTGAATGGCATACATTAGTGAGATTTCCTGACTCAGTTTGAAAACTGAATGTGTATTCTGTTAAGGAGTCCCTTAAAATTTTTTTTGTTTCACAGATTTCAGCAGATTCACTATTCAAAAGTGAAAACTGTTGGGAAAGAAAGAACCAAAACAGTGTAGAAAGACCAAAAGTGGCTTGTGGCCTTTAATAAGTACAGCCCTTCTCTCTCAAGGGAACATGTCACTTTGGTCTTTCTTGCTTGAGAAAACCTCAAGCAGTATTTTATATGTTAGGGCAGTATTTCAAAACAACCTATCCTTTCTCCTGACATTCTGCTTTTAAAAATAAATGGGACTTCATGACCATTTTTTTTTCTAGCAACAGCAGCTGATGTGAATAATTTAGGATGGAGACTTCCGCCAGAATTGGAGAATGGCAAAGAACATGCAGAGATAATTATGATCTCTTGGTTTTTACTGACTGGTTAGAGATGAATGGGATCATAAAGAAAAGTAATTTTGTTAGATGTCATCATTCTGCTGTGATCCTCACTTCAGACTGAAATCAGTCTGTTCAATCCCAAAGTGATGATGTCTCTTCTTAAACACATGTTAGTGGCAATAAGAAACATGAAGTTCTCTGTTATTTCTCCTGCATGTTAGAGAAATTATTCCCCACCTTTTGTGTTTGTCTTTCACAGACAAACTTTTTCACTTCTTTTCTCAGATTTTGCACAGAGTCATTGAAAGTGAACGGCTTCTCCACCACCATCAACCTTCTGCTCCTGCCTCCTGCTACATTTCATCAAAGTGCATAAAAACAGTACAGAAATTTTCTCCCAGGTCTGTGGTATTCAGTGTTACCCGAAGTGGAGATGAGTGAGAATGATGGCTGGAAGGAGAAAGCATGAGGTGGGATAAAGCTGAGTGCTGTATTTGAGCTCAAAAGGAACTGTAAAATTGTGGTCACTTGAAAGTGCAAATCTGGTTTATTTTTCAAGTATTAAAAACAGACATTGCCTTTGGCAACATTTTGGAGAAATGTGTCTTAGCAAATTTCCTGACTGAACCAAAGAATTATTCAACATTACTTAAAGACTTGAAGCTATGGCCTAAATAGTAATTAGCATACTTGTTATTGGCATTGATGCTTTCCTCTTCAGAAAACAGATGTAATAGTAAATATGAAAGTGATAAAAATTTTCTCTTTTTAGCAGTCCTGAAAGTCGTTTGGGTATTTTTTTTTACCAGGGGATTTTTTTTTTTACCATCATGTCATTCTCTCTTCAGAGCTCTATTACCATTACTCATCCAGATACAGAAGGACAAAACTAGCTAGAGATACAGGAGTATTGCAGCATAGTTGGCATGGCTGAAAGCCATTGAGATCAAATGGTGAGCCATAAAAGATGTTCTGCAATCCCAAGGAGAAATGCATTGGTGGAAGCAAAGACCCTCACAGGTGTTTTTGGTGATGGTGACTGCTGGCATTCAGAATATTTAGCATTTGGCAGTGATGAACAGCCAGCCCAGGCAGCACAGAAATTTGGAACCATCTGAGGTCTGTTCAGAATTAACAATTTACTTCTCTTCCTTTTTTATGAAGTTGACAATCTGGACTTCATGGCTTGCCTGGTGATCTGCTGCCCTAAAGAAGGGAAACGAATCAGGCCCTTTCTATGATCCAGTGTTTTCTTACATTATATATAGTCTGTCTTGTGGCACTTTGTTTCAGACAGTGCTTTGGCCTAACTTCATCTTCTCAAAGCCATACCATAACTCAGACAGATATCTCAGGAGCCTTACCCTGATACTCTGGGGGTAAGAAACCAAAAAATCCAAAACAAAGAGAAAAAAATTGATTTGTGGAAGGAATTCTTTGAACCTTAGAATTCTCCACTTTAGAAGTCTAAGATCAGAAAATCATATATGATGCCAATTTAAAGAAATAAAAATCTTAAATATTCTCACAGAAAGGATTTAACAGTTAATAAAATTCATTATGAAATAAAAAAAGTCTGAAGAATTAAATAGTAGATAAATAATAACAAATAGCTTTGTGAGAAGCAATCAGTAGAAGGGGTGGCCAGGGTATGCTGACCATTCCTTTGAAGGTTTCTTAAGATATTTCACTCTTATTTAGAATAAAAACCAAATCTGGAAAGTGAGATATATCAAAACAGTGAAAGAAATATTCTGGAAAGTGATCTATAGGAAATATTTGCTTTCAGGTCAAAAATGTTTATTGATCTAATTGTTTTGATGTGCAAAATAATCAGGTCCTTTCAATGCCCAATTTAGAGTAGATTTTTCAGGTGAAAACATCTCAGCACAGGCAGGAAATTATGTCTTCCATCTTGGTACCTAAAACACTGAAAACAAGTCGTGAGGGGTGGTAGAGAGAGAAAAAGAGAGAGAGAGTGAGAGAGTGGAATTTAATAATAAGATTAATCTACCTTAGATACCTATAAAATACATGCCTTCATGTGAACTAGACGTTCCCTTTATAATCAGACCTGGGTTTAGGCAGAAAATGGGTGTCTCTGGGGTGCAATTAACTTGTCATAATTGTGCCTCTGTGTCAGGATGTTTGTCTTAGGATCTATGTCCACTCTTCAAAAGTGATGTGGCACTGAGACTCCAGTGTTAATGCTCAATATGTAGTTACATACCTGGAACCTGGATGTGTTTCAAGTCCTCTATTTACCTAGTTCATACACAAAAATTTCTAGATTCTGAAATCTTTCTCATTCTCTAACAAGCAGAGAAAAATTCACACTTTAATTTTGCTGTGTCTTCATCAATTAGAGAAAGTGCACAAATAATTAATTCACATGGAGGTGCCTGCTAAACCAACATGTAAACCCAAAACAGGCATTTAAGGTCTAAAATTTCTCCTTCAAACATCTATAGGAAAAAAATTACCTTTCATAAACACTTTAATGAAGCCAATACTACTCAAAAAAAAAAAAAAGCCACCAAAGAAAGAGAAAGATTTTGTCAAAGCTTCATCATTGTGAACATTTTTCAGCTAGATTGCTTTAAAAAGATGTAATTCTACGAGCTGAAAAAATTCATCTGTGTCCTTCCCCTCACAAAACCAAAAGTTGCTTTCCATTGAAATGCAGCATGAAGTAGCCTATCCCATCACTGGGGGAAAGTATAACATTTGGAGGCAGAGCTGGGAAGGCAGCCGTGCTGTTCCCTCTGTGGCGTTTTTCCCATCCATGTGGGAACACCTTTAAGAGGGCTCCCTGTCTCCTGTGCTGGGAAAAGAGATCATGCCAGTGCAAAAACTGTTCAAAATAAATGTACTACACAGTCCTGCAGAAAGTGTCTTCTTTGGTAATGCTAGCCTACTTCTTCAGTCATGAAGAAAGTAAGAGACAAAACATATTACACCCTTTATTTTATTGCCTTTGAAAGTGATCTTTTTCTGCTTGGTAAAAATGTGTGTTATTGTTTATTTTTAAATTCCTCTGCCAGGCTGACATCATGCTCTGAACATTATGAGAAAAAAATACTGCAGGGATTTTTTTTAATTTTCTTCTTACTTTCCAGAGAATGTAGTGTTGCAACTACTGGCAAGTTGCATAGACAAACAGTGAATGGATGATACTGCATTTAACTCCTCATTGGACCATTTATCTCCACAGAGCAGAATTATTCTTTTTTTTAAAAAAAGACTGTTGACTGTTTGTCAAAGGTACCAGGGAGCCAGCAATGTGACCTCTACTTGTAATATCAGCTCCTATAATACCATCTTTTCATGTGTATACCACCAAGTCCCCATGCTTCTCTGACTCAGCCTCAGAGAATAAATAAAATTTGAAGTCTTTAGCTCATAACTAATTCTCCTACTCAACTACGCCCTTCATTTGTTCTGGCCTTTCCCTCTATTCCAGGTACCTTCTCCTGACTCTGGATTCCCACAGTCCTATCTTGCTTTTTCTCTTTCCCCTCAGTGTGTCTTTTCAGCTTTTCTTTAATTCCAAAAGTTGACACTAAAGTTACTGTTTTGGGGGCTGCTTCTTCATTTTAATGTGGATTTAAAAACAGAGTGACTTTTACTCTGAATGTCTTTTGTTCATACAAAGGAATGTGAAGGAATGAGGAATGAAAGACTTATTTTCTTTTCTCAGTAATTTGTAGTAATGTAGTTCTCTGATCTCAACAAATTCATCTTTGGGTTGGTCCTTGTGGCTTACTTAGAAAGGGAAATGTTTTCCACTTTAGATGCTGGCATTTGCCCTGTTGGATTACCTGAGCCAACCCATAATCTGCTGGGACTATTAAAAATATAATAAAGTCCTTAGGAGTCTGTGCTCCACTTCATGAGAGTTCAATTCAAGATGGTTTTTCTCTCACAATGCACCAAAGGTTAAATAAGAGACAAATCCCTGAAGCACTTGAAAGAAAAAAGTGAGGACAGGGCCAGTAACAAAAACATCTCAGACTTGATCTCATCCTACATTGTTGGGATGTTGTCCTTGTTCTTGCCAGGACATGATTAGCTTTTGCGGTAGCCAGGAGGATTTAATGGTCAGGACCTGGAGGTTATTCTATACCACATCTTGTAATTTTCCAGGAATGGGGGAGTGGGTCCCTTCTGGTGGAGTGAGCCTAGTGTGAAGTAAGCAGTCAGGTAGTGCTGCTTCCTTCTGTCACTGATGCTGTATCTGTTATGGCTTGTTTTTCTTGTTCCATTGCAGTCTGTAGTAAATCGTTCTTATCTCAACCTATGATCTCCACCTTTTCTGCCTCAAATTCTCCTCTCTATCCTGCCACGTGGGGAGGCAGCAGTGGCAGAGCAGCACCAGGTTTGGAGTGTTTCAATGAGAACATTAAATGGGGGAATACTATTCCTAAACCACGACAGATGTTTCCAATGTTAAGAAAACAGGAAGCAAAATACCTGAGGCTCCTATAAAGATTTGATAGCATACCTCCTCTACCCTGTCCACTCTAACATCAGCTGTCCTCTACTGTTTTTCAAAAAAGTGACTGCATTAGACACAGACCAAGGGAGAAAAAAATTGCTCCTCCTAGCTTCAATGTCTCCATTTTTCCCTTTAAGGAAGGCTTTAGAAAGAAACTTGCTAAGCTGGAACAAGAAAACAGATCTTGAAATCATCTCCACAGTCAGTGAGGCTCTGCACAGGCCAAAGAGTCTGGGGAGGAACCTCTAATGACCTGGCTGCAGACCAAGATCAAAAGACATCTACCTTTTCTTTCATGTGACATCAAGCTGATACAATGTTTTAGAGATGGTGTTCAACCAAAACATTGTTTCTGAGCCCCATTTGAGAATACAAAGAATCAGAACCTACAGTCAGAATTAAACTCTGAAACTTATGGCCAATTTTTATTGGTGTGCTGGAGTTAACAAAAATCCCAGCTCGCTGAGTGTTGGAGGAGAGTTATCTCCCAGATCAAGACCTTGACTCTGCATCTTACATGTGGCTTAAAGTTTGCTTGTTCACTTCCCATGAGAGTCATCTTGGCTCTGTCTGTACTGGTAAATTAAAGGTGCTTGGAATAGTTCTCTGGCACTGAGCCCAACCCACATGTGAGAGCTTGTGTCCACATCATTAACTGCTCTTGCCCTCCAGAAGGGAATGACTGCATCCCATACTGTCTGTCTGAAATGGTCCTTGGCCCACTGTGGGGGTGCTTCCACAGCTCACCCTTGGAAAAGCGCCTGGATAACCCCACCTACTAAGACAAGCGTGTGGCTGTAAACAGCATGTCTGGATCGAATACATAAAGCCACCCCAAAACTCATAGTGTTAAAGAGCTAGGTGACCATAAGCCAGGGTAAATAGCAAGGAAGGAATTACATCGACTTTTGAAACAAAGAATGAATAAGCTCAAAAGAAAATATAAAAGAAGGATCTCAAGTGGGGGTGGAGATTGTGAGGTGAAAAGAGCAGTAGTCAAAACTGCCCCCAGCAGAGACACTCTGCAGCACTCTGCCTGACCTCTGACAGGCACAGCAGAGCCAGCTCCCCAAGGAAGAGTCAGCACCTGGAGGCATGGGAGCCCACCCCAGCCATGAGCCCCGACCCATGGAGGCATCAGTGGGCTGCAGGGAGCAGCAGGGGTAAGTGGACGGCTGGAGATCCCCCAAGAATGAGTGTGTGCGTGTTTGTATGTGCATGTGAGTTTAAAGTTTCTTGGGATTAGGCCTGGAAGAGTGTTGAGAGGTTTGTAGGTGTTTATTAACATGTTAGAAATGTGATTCATCTGTTCTGTTATTGATACTTTTCTCATGAGAGGGCCAGCATCCTATCTGCAACGTGTAGTTCAGCTGCTCCTTTGGAGGAGATCTCCCACTAAATGCCAGGAGATAAGCAGTGTCTGTAAGAATAATGTAAGAACTGGTACAAATATAAGAAAACCTGGATCCCCCCGTTTTTAAGTGAAATGCAGCAAATGTTGTGGAAAATAACACATCATCAGCTAGTAAGCAGTTTGAGAAAATTATGTGCAATAATCCCTTACTTTTCTGACTACACCAGGTCTTTAATCCTTCCTTATTTACATATGTTTACATTAAAATTTTGAGAGTGGACCTTGTGGCTAGAGGGTTACATCTATATCTCCACAAGATTTTGTAGTCAGTCCCTGCACAATCCATGCATGGGAATTCAATCTGACAGTGGTCACACACACACAGGGCCCCTGTAATACTGGCAAGAGCAATTTTCCTGCAAGTTACTCATGGGGAGAGACAGCTCACCTTGCTTTGGCACCTAATTCAGTGTTCAGTGAAGTGGTGGTAGAAAAGAAATCTCTTGACTCTGCTAATGAGGGAGGAGGCATCATCTTGGAGAGCCCCCAGAAGAAGATCAGGTACCTTGGGTGTTGGGCAGGCAGGCAGCCTCCTTCCTTAGAGACCCTTGAAAATATTTTCTCTCCACTGGGCAGGCAGTGGTGTTCGACATACTGCCTGAAACCTCGGTATGAATTTGTTGCAGGCTGACTGGATCTCAGCTGGTAAATCCTTTGGGCCTGATCTAACACCTAGTAAAGAAATTGGAAATTATCCCATTTGTTCCACTGCGTTTCACAGGTTTTTTATACATCTGCTTGTCTCCCTTCCTTCTCTCTTGTGATTAATATAGATTGCACTAGAGAAGTAAATATTTAAATACAAACATTCTCACATGAAAACAATCTTTTAATTGTTTCTTTGTTTTTGGTTGGTTTTTTTGGTTTTGTTTGTTTGGTTTTGTTTGTTTTTTGGAAGTGGGGCAAAGACAGCAAGGTGCTTTTTCAGACTACTTCAGTGTCAATTGCTCACTCTTCACCCCCATCTATGGAATACAGAAATCCCCAGACTAGCTCTGAAGGAAATATTTGGACTAATAAAAGGCTAATATTTGTGGTT
Source organism: Pseudopodoces humilis (assembly GCF_049639895.1). NCBI lineage: Eukaryota > Metazoa > Chordata > Aves > Passeriformes > Paridae > Pseudopodoces > Pseudopodoces humilis. The sequence goes on from NC_142202.1 coordinate 61,663,599, forward strand.
GCTTTAATTGCACATGATTTAGAGTAACAGTCATAAAGTGTAGAGCAATAGTCATAAAGTGTAGCACTATTTTAAATCAGGGTATTCTCAGCAGGGACTCAATGCAGTCTGGGAAAAGCAGGTAGAATAAAAAGCATACCTTACATATACTTTATTGCTCTTCTATGGCATGTAAGATTTCAGTAAGATTTGTCTATTGTTCAGGAAGCGAAAAAAAAATTAGGTTCTCAACATTCTGACATATTAACTAATGCTAAAAACATTAGTGCTGAGGTGAAATCACTCCACATGTTATCAGTGATTTTATTGTTAGATCTGCTCTGGTCTGTAGCCTGACCTAAATTCTTTCTACTCACTCAGTTTAAAAATTTAAGACTAGCTTTACAAGGGAATTTAGGCATGACTTCACTGCACCTAACTTGCTGTCTGCATCCAGATCCTTGCAATAGCTACTTGCCTAATGGCCACTGAGGAGTACAGTGCCCATTTAAATTAACAAGGGTTAGGCTCCTAAATAGGTTTCTAAGGCACACATTTAGATGCCACTGGTGAGCCTGCTGTAACTTGCAGAGGACAAGTGCAAGTCAGATGATATGGCTTGTTGGTAAAGTTGCAGCAGATAATGTTTGAAGTGATAGCCTCAAAAAATAATAGTTAACAAATGCTTTGGACTGTATCTGGAAAGGATTTGAACACTTCCTCCCATGGCAAATGCCTCAGCTGGTATTCACAACCAGCCACTAACTGAGTGGGGACATGCCTACAGCATTCATTTGGGAATGCTGGCATCTCCCTTATTCAGCAGGCTAGACACTCAACTTTAGCCTGTGTGGGACTGAATTCAATAACCCTAGTCTTCTTTTTTAAACCAACGTATCAAAATCACCTCATTTAGCAATAAGTGGTTGTCTCAGTCTTTTTGTTTAAGTTATGGCCAGCAGTGGTGGCACTCAGATTTCATGTTATACATTAGTCTACACAACAATGTACTCTCTGGACTACTCCTGTATTTTAGCAAATGACCATATACTGAAAAATGCATCAGAAGTCTGGACCACAGTGACCATGATTGATCATAAACACAGGATGCAATGGGTCAGCAACTGGCTCATGGGTTGGGCAGAGGGTTACAGTGAATGTGGTGACATCAGGCTGCCCCCTGGTCACTCGTGGGGTTCCACAGGGCTCTGTCTTAGGCCTTGTGTCCTGCAGCATCTTCAGAAATTACTTGGAAGCACAACTTGAAGGGATACTAAGTTTGAAGATTATACAAAATAGGGGGAAGCTGTTGTCTTCATGGAAGGCAAGCAGGTCCTGCAGAGAGACCTTGACAAATTAGAGAGATGGGCAATCACAAAAGAGATGAAGTTTAACAAGTGCAACTGATGCACTCTGTATCTGGGATGGAGCAATCCAGGTTGTGTGTATAGAGTGTGGAATGAGAGGCTGGAGAGCAGCCCCATGGAAGGGGACCTGGGGGTCCTGGTCAGTGACAAGTTGAACATGAGCCAGCAGTGCCTTGGCAGCCAGGACGGCCAACCCTGCCCTGGGGACATCAGGCACAGCATGGCCAGCTGGGCAAGGGAGGGGACTGTCCTGCTCTGCTCTGAGCTGGGGCAGCCTCACTTGAGTACAGTTTTGGACACCACAATATGAAAAAGATGCTGAAGTGTTAGAATCCAAAGGAAGGCCACAAAGATGGTGAAGGATCTGGTGGGGAAGCTGTATGTGTAGAAGCTGAGGTCACTTGGTCTGTTCAGCCTGGAGAAGAGGGGTTTGAGAGAATATCTCATAGTAATCTACAATTTCTTCACAAGGGGAAGTGAAAGAGCAAGTAGGAAGTACCAATCTTTTCACTTCTGTGACCAATGACAGGACTCAAGGAAATGGCATGAAGATGAATTAGGGGAGGATTAGATTGGATGTCAGGAAAAGGCTTTCCACCCAGAGGCTGGTTGAGCACTGGTCCAGGCTCCCCAGGGAAGTGGTCACTGCAGCAAACCTGTCTGAGTTCAAGAAGCTTTTGGACAACTTGCCTTTCTGGACCATGATTCCTATATTCTTACTGTCACAGGGGTTCAGCTGCAGCAGTAGGGCAGTGCTGCCTTAAAAATAGGATATACATTTCATGGGTTCAATCTCAGAAAGCACTGGAGAGATTAGAACACAGGTTTCCCCTTTATGGGGGAGTAGTGCAACCAGTAGCCTCATAAGTGAAAGGTTTCTTTGCCCATTTCTTTTTGAGAAGAAGATTGAGAAGTGGTGACTTGCTTTCATGAAAGAAAGTCACCTAGCACTGATGTGAGCAGCAACACTTTGGAGAAGGATATATGCCTGGATTTGATTTTAGGCAGCACTTAAACTTTCTGGATTCTTTTTCTTACCTTAGATTTTACAACCTTTTATGAACTAGTTTGGAGTTTTCTATGCATAAACTGATATTACTGGGATCATATATCCATCTTCAAGTCCTAGTTTGGCACTTTATAGGTTGCCTTAAATTGCACAGGAGGGTCTGTGTAAGAGCCAGGAGCTGAATATAAACTCTAAATATCCTGCAGTTATCAAAAACTGACCTGTTTTGGCTTCCTCCTCAGCTCTACAAGAATATTTATTAAAATTTAAAATTCTGTAGCATTGACATTCTTGGATTTCTGGGTTTGTGGCTTGGATGCACATTAAGCACTTGTGAGCATTCATTCATCCTTTACTTTCAGAAAAATAGCTGACCGTAGGTGCCTGGAAAATTTTATCTGATTTGACTGCAGAGATCTATCTCCTAGATATTTGCCTTGGCAAAGCTGAGCAAGCTCTGTCATCGTCATCTCCAGTTTAGAACCAGAGGTCCCCTCAAGACCTTGGAAAGTTGTATGGTACAATCCCATCAACACAGAACTTTTTCTCCCTCCTCCCCCAGCTTATGATTCTCCTTCTAGGAGTTCAGCTGCCTGTGATCCTAGGCTTAGTTTTGATACAGCCCAGCTGTGCAACCTCAGCTCAAACTTTAAGGAAAATATTGAGTTATGAGAAAGAGCTGTGAGAAAGTATGTAGACTAGAATCAGCCAAATTATAATGTAGAATTGAAGGCAGAGGTAAGATCAGTGGCATGGGTAACAATGAAAGATTCAAGGAGAAAAAGAGCGACAAGGAAAGTTATAAAGTCTTACTGGAAAAGACAGTGAGCTGGAAGGAGGCACCTCAGTGACACCAAGGACTAGCCTGCTCCCAGAAGCAGCAGCAAAAGCTGATATTTTTCACCTGATGGATGCTGGCCTGGCGAGCAATGTCCTGCAGGGAGTTTGCTGGGGGTGGGCAGCATGCAGATTGTTATCTTCATACCTAATGCTAATACTTTCCACTTAACTTCCTAGTTATCTCTGATGTGCCCTATCCAATACCTAACTGCCTTGTGGGGTTTTTTTGTTGGTTATACCCTGTTTTGTGAGTCTGTCCCTTCATACCTGGTAAAAAGTTGCCTGAATAAAGAGAGCTGTGAGACAGAAAAATGACCAGCAAAAACATGGCTCTGTACTGCTGTACCTTAACATGGAGTGATACAGAATTGTACAGGGCACAGTTAAATCATTAGAGATATTTATATTGTACATTTCTTTCCCAGAACTATTACACTTAAGTAGTGCTAGTTTTAATGGGTTAGAAATCTACAGCTGCATGACTGGAGACACATACCAGTCTTACCTTGTAATACAAAGAATGGGAAATATCCCAGAGGAGTACAGTGTTTGAAAAGAAAAATATCGAGGCCAACACAGCTCTCCTTATGCCAGCTTACCAAAGGAAAGAGGTTATTGAGATACATTCTCACTTTTGCTAGCATGAACAGTGGAGAGCAGAAGGCTAAGAAACAACACTGGTAGCACGATGTGTGGCTGTAAACATTGGCAATTAAAATATCTCTTGCTGTGTTTAAGCATCACATTTACACTTCCACGTTGCTGTATATAGAAGACTGATGGTACCTAAAGTCAGCACGAGATGGCTCAGCTCTTCTCAGGCTTGGGCATAAAACCTAGGAGGTAAAAATTCTGATATATCAAGAATTTCTGTCAGAAGAGCAGCAAAGTTTTCAAATTTAGGGGTGTCTTAAATTAGGAATCAAAACTTTTTCCATTACTGTGAAATCTTATTTCATTTTGCTGTAGTGGTTAACAAGCGAAACAAGGCAACTTTAGTAGCCTGAATGTTGAAAAAGGCAACTTGTGATTATTGGCATGAATAAAGTTGTCAAAATGTTCCCTCTCTTGATGTAGTGTCAGCAGCTTTTGAATCTTTGTTAATATTCTGCCTTTCTCAGCTGTTTATTCCTGTATTTATTCAATAGTACTTCCTTTGAGTGTAACTCTGCTTATCTAAAGTAGAAGATGGTGAAGTAAAAAACTCTGGAAACTGCATATTAATGTATCATGCCTTTTATTTATAAACTCCAGGCTTCTTCAGATTTTTCTTTTATTCCTGTATAAATGTGAACTTTTCAACTTGGATAGTCTCGTAAAGTATTTTTTTAAAAAGTACAAAAATTGCCAGTAGAAGCATATATCTTAAAGTAATTCATATTTTGGCATGTAAAGTCCACAGTTATTTTATAATGGTTACTTTATATTGTTCCCTTTATTGGATTTCTTTCTTCTTTTCCTTTTTCTTTTTTTTTTCTCTACATTCAACTGATTATGTCCATGGAAACTAGCTCTAATTGTAGCTTTACAGGCAGGCCATGTTTTCCGTCATTGGCACGTACTGATGTAAATCACTGGGGAGTAGCACAGGACAGAGCTGCTGTTTTCTGTTATGCTGCAAATCAGAACAAGACTGGTATTTCTGATTAATAATTTTTGCAAGTGTCCGACCAATACCCTGCCAGATTGTCATGTAATAAATAGAAAACATCACCAAAGATAGTATGCTCAACACTGTTCAAAAATGGATGGTCTTTCAAGGTAGATGTTTCTTAGTTTGCACTTACTAAAGTGGCCTTCACAACCTAAGTTAATTTTACCCATAAAAAGCCTAAGTGTTCTTCCTGTAGGTATGCAGATGTGCATATCATCCCTTTCTTCACCCTTGATGCAGGAGGGAGCCTCTGACACCTCTGTCCAGGCTGCTGCAGGGATCCATGGACCATACCAATGGTGCAAGAATGCCTCCAAACCCTGCTCTGCTAAATGGCCCTGTGATGGCCACAAGACTTGGGACACTGGTGAACAAAGAGGAAGCCTTGGAAAAAGGCTTTTTTGCCATCAAGACACCACTGAGACTTCCAGAGTTGTGGGGGATGCACCGGCAGAAACTCAGCACAGGGTCAGCAGCAACCAAGGGCTGGGGAGCACTTATTTTGCACTGCTGTGGGGGCTAAGGTGGGCAGCCTTCCCACATGTGTCTGTCACCCCAGCTTGGGGCAGAGAAAGGGCTCCGAGTGAGCTTCTCCTCTCCTGGGCAGCCAGGCCACAGAGACCTGCCACAGAAAGGGATGCTTTGAGCCAGGGAAGGTGAGCCAGAATGCCTGCTCAGGAGCTGGCACTCGCTCCCCAGCTGCTGCTGTGCTTGGTGGGAGGATGGGGGAGATTTCATCCATCAGTGCTGCCCGACAGTGGACTCTTGGTGTGCTGGGGCATGGGTGAGGGGGTGGCAGCCAGCCTCAGCACTACCTCAAAAACACCACAGAGCCAACAATGGTGGGCAGATACAGGGGTCAGTCTCTAGCTGCTGCTACTGCTTTGCAGCTTAGCCCTGTTTTGGCTCTTGCTTGGGCTAATCACTATCCATTTCTTTAAAGCCAAAGGTCCTTGGCAGAAGAGAATACGTGTCTCTTAGGAGCCATCCCAGCTCTTTTGGGTGGCTGTACCATGAGGATTTCAGATAGCACACTGATGAGTTTGCTCTGCCCTGGCAGATAAGGAGAGCCTTTTGTCAATACAGTTTTGATCTCTGACCTTTTCCAACCCACTATCTTTGGGCACAGGTTTTTGGAGGGCTAAACTCCATTTTAAAGCTCCTGCTGTGAAACTCTCCATTGTACTTTTCTGTATGTTCTTCATAATATGAAAAAGAGATGTAACTTTAATTATCACTGTTGGCTCTTTTGTGTTAATCTAACACACACTTGTCTTTGGCTGAAGGTTTTGCCGACTTTATGAAAAACTTGCTTTGAAACACCTGAGAGTTAAAAAAAATTATTTTTTTTCCACTTTCAGCCTCTGAGATTTTGAGTCTGATCTACGTATTTTACAAAACCTCATGAATTACAAGGACTGAAACATACAAAGGTGTATTAAAATGTGTTTGCATTTATGATTTTTTCAATTCCCCAACACTGGATGGTGTTAAGCTGACAGGAAAGCTAGAAATATAATGTCACAACAGAAGCACTGGAGTTTAGCTGTTAGAATCTACAAGCTCGGGCACATATGCTCTCCTAACAACACTGCTCATTCAATCACATTCTAGCAGCCTCCCGTCAGGAAGCGCTGATTTGTTTAACTCTATTAATCTTAGATAAGAAAGGTAAATAATATGTCACCCAATATAAGACAACCACTCCAAAATAAGTTTGACATTGGCCAACAATCACTCTAACATTTTTGTGGCTTTAGCAGCTTTGGAGGCTGTTGAATGGCACAATGGGGAAAAAAAAGAGAGCAGGAGAACGAACGCCCGTTTGTTGCTTTAGCCTATTCGAGATGAATTATTAGGAAGGACAGCCAACACTCAGGCTAAACGCTAACAGATGTGGTGCCGAATGTGCCATTCAGACGCTGGTGGTTTGCTGTGGAGCGGTAGGAAGTGGCCGCAGTGGGTGGCAATGGGAGTCGGTGTCCGGCCGGTGAGTGGTGGGGGGGCGAGGGGGCACAGCCCCAGCTTCCCAGGCAAATCCCACCCATTAGTGAGGCTGACACTGCAGATGAGTACACAGTTCAAGTTTTGTACCTGATTTCTGCCAGGAAACATCTTGTTACTAGGCGTGCCTTTGACAACAACCTTGAGCGTGAGGCAGGAGAAAGGAGAGAAAGGACTCAGGCCTATTTTGGGGCAGGGGCAGCTTTAAAACTTCTCTGTTGCATAGGAGCTATACAGACCAGCCACCAAAGCTACAAGGCCTGAACAGCCTGCCTCAGCTCATTGGACTCACCTAGGTTGTGATGAGTAACTTTGCTGTTGATATGTTTAGGAAGAGTTTTCACAAAGTCACTAATGGTTTTTGGTGTAAGATGGGACTGGTACCCATTAAGAGCCAGTCTGGGGTGTACTGGGAGCTGTGTGGTGTGACAAAAACAGACTGGTTGCTTCACCTTGCAGACATCTGCCAGTTGTTTTCCAACAGAACTGTTTTGCAGTTTCTTGGCATGTAAATTACAGTGTCATAGCTCTGTGTTGAAACTTCACAAAGTCATAGTAAACTGGTTGAATGCCTTGTGGTGTTCAAGGATTCAGTGAGATGGACAAAAAGGTTTTCAACACAAAAATTAATATTGCACAGTCATGTGGGAGGTCAGTCAAGGAGCACCAAAAACAATAGCAAAGACCCACACAGGGAGATGCAATTAACTTGTGAGCAGACTAAAAGCCAAAGTTTGCCCAGAAATAGCCATCACTGGATGTTCAGAAAATGAAGGCATTCTTATCACAAGCTGGTTTCATAAAAGAGCAGAAGATGTTCTGTTGGCCAAGAGATGCTGTATCCCCACCTTCCTGATTCACAAAGGGTGAGAAAAAGTGTCAGCCAGTGGCTTAAGTTTTTCCAGAACCATGCTCAGGGGACTCATCTTCCTGTGTGCAGAGAATACAATTTCTACCACTGATCATCAATGATTTTTTTTTTTTTTTAATGGACAACTCAGTTTGATACAGCAAAAAATGTCACTGAAAAAAAGATTGTCATGACTTCCTCACAGTATCAGCCCTTTTTTAGGTTTGACTAATCAAACCTAATATCCTGCTCTGTACTCTTCCCGGTACAGGAATAATTTAAATTATTAAATAATATAATATTAAATGTCTAGTCTTTATCCACTCTGTCTTCTTCATTTGTGGAGATTGAAAAAATCAGACCATTGCATGTTTTTTTTCCCTTTTCCTGCTTGAACTGGTCAAATCTATGTTTCCAGGGGCAAACAGTTAATCATTGGAAGTTGGATTTCTTATCTGTCACTCCAGTTTCTTGCCTTTCAAATGAGATAGGACAGTATTTGACTATAGTCAAAAGGCTCCTAAAGCCATAGAAGCAGCATTTTAAAATTATTTTTTCCAGCTTGATAACTTTCAGAGCTCTTAGGAAAGGAAGCTGTGGAGTATCTTGTGTGGAGAAGTGGTGGACCTGCCTCATCCCTCAGTGTACAGGCTACATGGCATGATGGCCATATCTCATTAGCCTGATCCTTCTCTTATGTGGAGGTGAGATTGTGAACTTTTTATTTTATGGAAATCTTAACAGCACTGAACAGCAGAATTTTGTCTCCTTCTTACAGTGTGACAGATTTTGCTGAAGAGACCACAAGAATTGGATAGGTAGCTTGTATTCCAAGTGTGAGTTTAAACCGCTCTGAAAACATGTTTTAGTTGACTCTTGTAGGTGGGAATATCATTCCTAGTACTTTGTAGAAACTGCTAAAATCAAGTTTGAAATAATTTTAATGCAAGGAACACAAATAACTCATAGACTTGAATGCACTATAAACCACTCTGATGCCTTCTATCCAGGCCAGTCTGGCAAATACGTAATTACCAGACTGAATTTAATCATGGGGCAAAATACAGCTGCAAAGTCCATCTTTACAGGGACAAAAGCATCAGATTCAACACCATGTCATTAAATAGCAATAAAGACACCAAGGTCCAAAAGCTTTCTTCCAAATCTATTCCGGGGTTCCCTGATCTTGATATTTTGCGTCCACCAAATCAGCTGGATTTTAAGGGTTCTTGCACTTTCTTTAGGTTATAGTTTCCCATGAACCAGCCAGATCTGAGTGTGAGTCTCAGTGACGACAGAAAACAAAAAAATTATGCCTTTCTGGCTTAGCATCCAGGCATGGATTTATCCAGCTATGGATTTATCCAGGCATGTGCAGGAGAGCTGGCAGGGATGGGAAGAACTGTAAAAATCTCACCCCAGTAGTGCTGCCTGGGTAGAAAGCAGATACTGTTTGATATAACTAATCATAACCACTTACACAGGCTTTTCCAACAGGCCTGTGTTTTTCAGATGCCAGTCTATGTTGATTTTGGATTTCTTATTTAGATCTTTTGCTTTCTTTGCCCAAAGTTCCTTAAGCAATCGGAATATGTTTGTTATTTTATCACATGCATTACCTGTAGTTGTAAAATGCTGGTAAACCACTTTCTGGAAAGACCACAAGAGAACGTTCTTTAGAATTACAAATGAGTTGCACTGGGATGAGCTTCACATTTAACTGTTGTATCTCACTTCTTTCCCTCTGTGAAGTTGATAGAGAGAAACTTGAGTTGCAAAGCTGGCTCTAGACAACATCTCCAAAATTCAGCTAGCTGGAATCTGTGCTTTTGCCTCAGTTTTTGAACAGCTGATATAAACCAGTAGACATCCACTGATTTCAAAACTTCTGCTGTTGAATTATGCCAGCTGAATTCTGGCCCATTTTGCATCTCACCATCCCTCACTACAGTAGGCAATGAGTGCAGAAAGCACACACTTCTCCATCATAGCCCCCCCCCAAAAATAGGCCAGATCCCAAGGTGAATCATGTCAATATTGGAAGTGTTTTTAGAAAAGGAATTCATTTGAGAGAGGGAAATCATTCAATGAAAAGGGTGGGTGCACAGAAAAACCTTCTCTCTCAGAAGCAAGGTCCTTGTGAGCACATCTCAGTCTAGCAGCCAGGGCTATGACACTTATTCCATAAATTCTGCCTAAATATTTTTGACTTCTGCTCAACATAGTTACATTAAGGCTTTTGAAAAACTAAAGAGATCTTTTAGTTCTTGTTTCCAAATGATACAGAAGAGAGAATTACATTTTCTGACAAAGACAGTGATTTGAAGGGTATAAATCACTGCAGTCACGTACTCAGCAAGGTTTCCCTGTTACTGGAAACTATCTGCTGCATTTTCAGTTTTCTGCACTTCTGAACAATTGATTGATTAAATCTCTTTTTCTTTTCTTCTTCCAGTATGACTTGAGTAACAAACAGTACAGATTCATCATGGAAGAACAATTTAACTTTACACACAATTTAACACACAACAGTAATAAACCTTTAAGACTGTAGTAGCAGTAGATACAGAAACACAAGTCTTGACTGAAGACTTTTGGCATTGTGCTATGCACCGAGCTAGTAGGTAGGAAAGCGTAGCCTGGAGAGTCTGTGGAAGATGCTGAGATAAATTTTTCATGAGACTCATAATTTTTTACACTTCCATGGGAAGCATGAGTTAAGAAAGTTTGCAATTGGACTGTGTCCTGGCCAGTGGCATTCAGTGCTGTTGTAAGTAAGATGCATGGTATCAACCAAAACTGGGTTACTACATTTTTAGAGGACATCATAATTAGAAAGAGCACACATCTGCCAGAGTCAGGAATAAAACAGAAAATAAAATAGATTAACTGGAGAAATGTTCTAATGAAGTAATTATTACAGAACTACAGTAATTCTACACAAAGTCAACAAGCATAAATACCAGTTTCTACACCTTGGTGGAAAAATATGTTCATGGTGGGGAGAAATTAACTAGACAACAGATCTACAGGAAAAAAAAAAAAAAAGGCTAATCAGAATATGAACATGCTTGCTGAAAATCATGAATGTCACCCTGGGGGGTATAAACTTGCATAAGATCCTTAGGGTGATGTCATATGATCCTTCAATTCCATTCAGGTTTGAAAGACCTTTGCTGGATTCCAGTCTACAGTTGTGCTCTAAGGAGGGTGTGGAGGTGAGGGTTCAGAAAGCAGCAGTTTAAATCTCCTGAAAGGAACTGGTTTCTTTTACTTCCCAAATGGAAGAAGGTGCTTTCAAAAGAAATATTAATTGTAAAGGCATTAAGTGCTGGAAGGTTCCAGAGCCTCTTTCACTTGAGGCTTTCAGGCAGATGTCTGCTAGAAATGAAAAATATTGTTTGTATGGTTTGTTTCTGAAATGAAATAGAAAAGTGCAATCTTCTGAGATCTCTTGAAGAGGACCTTGAGATTTTACATGGTTCTTGTGATTAACCTAGGATGTTCATCACTTCCAGAAACAACCAACAAAGATAGTTGCATTTAGAAAGCTGTTTTTGTGAATATTTTACAAACCCATTCAACAGAATCTGGAGTTTAAAGGTGTGTGTGTGCAGTTCAGGATACGTGAAGAGACATAGGCTGTGTGTGACAGGAGGGAGACGCTGAGGGGAATGCACACAGGAGAAGGGATTCTTTACAGTCACCAACCCAACTACACTAGTCAGGACTGTTAGGAGAAATGGGCTATCCTTCTATTTGTGTGCAGTGGGGTTTTTTTAACCTGTTAACCCTGAATAAAATACAACAACATCCTTGACTGGAAAAATAGTATTTATTTGAAGATATTAAGAAATGGAAAATCCACTGCTTCTTTTGTAATTTTCTTTAATGGTTTAACATTCCCTTCCCTTGGGAAGGGGAAAAACCAAACCCATTCCAAACCAAACCAAATCAAACCAAACCGAAACAACCAAATAACACCTCCCTTCCCCCCTGTCTGCCGTATTTCCAGTCTGAATTTTTGTGGATTTAATTTTCAGCTCTTCTTTATTTTCTCAGTAGATTAAAAAGCCCTTTAGTGACTGATTTTCTTTCTTTTAATTTTCTTTTTTTTTTTTTCCCAAAAATGTGGCTAAAACTTTCTGTTCATCTCCTTGAGCAGTAAAGTCCCAGTCTTTCTGGTGCCTCTTTTTTTTGTATTCTCTCCAAGTTCCCAGCACCCTCTAAAAACTACAGTTACCAGAAGTGGATACGATGCTGTATTATCTTTCTGCCAGTGCTGAATACAAAAGTTAATTTACCTCTCAACTCCTACTCACTGATCTGTTTATTCAGCTATGAACTGCAGAAAGATGAAATGACCTCTTGCATCATGGGTCTGGTTCCCTGCTATTTGAATTGCCCAACCATTTATAAGAACTAGGACTGATGCACTGGGTCCAGCCAAATGTCCATGAAGTCCACTACCAATTCTCTGCCAGTAGCAAGTCACAGAAACTTAAGGAAAACCAGAACAAGTTTACAGTGATCTCTTTCCCAGTATATTTCACAGTTTTCATCAGTCTGCAGTTTAATGACCTCTTAAATAAAATGCTGCACCTTTGCGCTTAATCCTTGATAGTATTTTCTCCCCATTAATTCATGTAATCTGACACTTTCTAGTCCTTGTACTGTGAAAGGTAGTGAATAATCCTTCATTGTTCATCTTCTCTATACTGCTCATGACATTTTCTTTATCATCTATCCCTTTACATTTCTCTTTTCCAAGACAGAAACTCTTAATCTAGCTCACTCTATATTTTGCAGATTGCTGTCCTTTCTGACATATTTTTCTCTTTTTACTCTTTTATTTTGGAAACAGGGATAAATAACTGCACATAGAACTCAAGATGCAAGTTCTATTTTTAATTTGTTTGTCCTGGTAAGAGAGCTCTGCAAAAGGACTCAGCACCAATACTGAGTTCCCTAAATTAGTTATTTAAACAGACTGGCCAGATTTCCAGGACTATTGAGTACCCACTGCCTTCCACTGAGGTAGTGGAAACTGTGGTTTTTGCTTTTCTGAATATCTGAACCCTGCTGTGGACACTAAGCACATTGAAACTAACCTTTATAATACAAATATATTTTTTTGGAAATAGCCTGTTTGCCCAAACAGCAATAGAATGAAAAAAAATTCCTCTAACTCTTTCACATTTTTTAATGCTGAGGTTAAATGTGCAATCATGGGCAGGCAGGAAGAGGGTGTGCAAACTCTCTGCAACTGTATCATTTCATCATTTTTATGAGCAGTGGGGATTATTTTTTTGCAAAGAACACTATGCATTATAAAAACATCTGATTTTTGAAACACATTTCCTGGCATCTTAGATTTCAGCAATATTTCTTCTTCTCTTCTTGTATTTTAACTTTTTTTTAGAGTTTGTGCTTTTTCTTCCCGCCCCCAGCCCAGCCCCCTAACCCCCTTTCCTTACAATTTCTTGGAGCAAATACAACTAATTACATCTAACTTAGGTTACATTTATATTGCCCTATGGAAAAAAGTGTTTATCTTTTACAGCAGCAGTGGGAATGTTGAACTGCTTTACTAGTCTAATGTATTCCCTTGTAACAGATATGGGAAAAGTTTTAGTTCTTTTTAACAGAAGGCTTTTTATTGGTGCAACCCTTATTCTTTGCCATGGCTTGCAGCTTCACTGAAAGGCCCAAGTGAAAAAAAGAGAAAGGAACAAATAATGAAGCAAAATTCATGAATTTGAGTACACCTGTTTCTTGTACTGGAAAAGTCCCATGGAAAAGTAGTAGTATTGTTCTCTGTGAACCTGTCTCCTTTCATAAGCATTGCACAATTTTTTTCTCCATATAATTAAAAAAGAAGAGTTAGTGTCCCGGGAATTTGTATGCTTCATTTACTAGCACCTGGTATACCTCCTGTCTCTTGCTTTGTTTCCCAGCAAACATACAGAGTAGATTATATTGCACAGAAAACACAGGAAAGTCCATGGGACTTCTTCTTTCTGGAAAAACATGGCAGCGTGGTTTTACTGCCTTAGGAAATGCATCTCTCCTTTGTCCTTCGTGGGAGTCCTTCAAACATGAAATAAACATTTGGTGCTTGATGTAAATGGAAATACTGACCTTTTTTTTGCCTACAAATGGTAACTATGGACCTGCATTGCAAAGATTTCAGATCCTGAAGCAGTAGAGGAAAGTGGAGTTTGCTGACAGAGTTTGAACTAACAAATACCAAGTCTCTTTGATGAGCTCTACCTGAGTTTTCTTGCAACAAGAAAATTCTTCACCCTGAGGATGACAAATGAAAGATTGTCACCATTTCCAGGACTGCAGGCTCTGCCTTCTTTAGCTTCTGGAGTCAAAATCATCCTTGCCAATGTTAGCAGTGCTCTGTTGGCCAAAGGGATTTCACCAAAAAAATCTGCCTCAATATTTTGCTACTTATATTATGCCTATGCCTGGACTTGTTAACAGAAGCAGAGCATTGCAAAGAGCTAGCTGAAGATGTTTCTCATCTAATTGCATTTTAATGCCTACAGCACTGCAAAGATAAATCCTATATTATGTGATGGACATGTTAAAATTGTACTTTGTGCCCAATACAATAAGATATCTGCCTGAATAAAGGTCCTGCTTTATTAAACAATCATCTGATTCTGAGAGGTGTGCTTTGACTTTCCCTTCATAAGCAGTAATGTTCACATGAAAGAGAATTTTTCTATTGGAACACAAGACACAGTGTCATAGATGCTGCCTAGAAAAATGAATGTTGTCTTGGAAATCTAGAGGCACAAGTTATGGCCTCAGCCATGATTTTGTGTTCCTCACAAAACTTGGAAAGGTGATCCTACTGCCTTATAGATATCTATATGTCATCTATCCTACTGCTTCTAGACATCCAAATCAGGATCCGTTCTAATGTTCACCTTTTTACACTCTCCACTCTCGCCCTTTCCTCTAGCTTCAGCAATGCTGGAGATGTTTGTGACCTCAGATCTAGTAGGATTTTCCTGGCATCACCTCAGAACATGTTGATGACATGGATCATTTTCATCCTACACATGCAGTGACTTTGCTTGCATCCTTGGTCAACTACTTCAAAATCTAGCATTGCAAGTACTGTGGAACAGGTAGGTCTATTTTAGCTGTATGTTTGGCAGCATCTTTGGTATAAAAGATATCTGAACACCAGCTCTCAAAGCAAGTGCCAAAGACACTTTTTGGGAAAGCCTGTATGCAAGAGCTGGAAGCTGCTCCCTCCAAAGCTGCTGGCACAGCTCCTGGGAGCCCAGCTGATCCTTAGTGGCCAAAAGCCTGCTGGGACCAGATAAGGACAGGAGAGGGATCCCTGGGCCTTGGATCAGCCCCAGGTAAAGACATAACTGGCTTTAATTTTGCCAAACATAGAGAAAAGTGAGAGTTGGCACTGAGAAGTTGTTGGGAAAAGCAAACAAGATTCACACAACCTCAAATAGGCTGAACTAGGGCAGTAATATAAGGGTGCACCTGCAACCCTCAGGTCTTATGCTGGAGGAGAAGACAGGGTGAAAATTTTCTCCCTGTGGATTTGCCTTACAAACTCTCAATGCTCTTCTCACCCTAGGCACTGTTGTGTGGGATAGTGTGGGATGGGATGAGATGAGATGGAGATGAAGCAGAAACACATAATATCCTACTTACATGAAGTTCAATATTGTGTTGACTAAGAAAAAAATATTGGATTCAGAGTTTCACTTTACCTGAGTCCCAAAAGACCAGTTTTGTGGTATATCATGCTTACTGTCCCATTCCCAAAGTAATATTGAAATCCTCCTGCACAATCTAAATGAAGCTGAACTAAAGAAATTTGCAGAAGATGCAGACTGAAAGGTAGACCCAAACCATTCATCAAACTGGAGAATAAGATGTTTTTCTTGCTGTGTTGGCACTTTGCAAATTGCCTCCTGGTGTGAACTTTTTAACTGTTATAGCAAGACTGTAATGCTTGTTTTCCCAATATCATTTAGTTACAATATTGATTTTTTGTGAAGAAAAAAAACCAACAAACTACAAACAAAAGAACCCCAAAAACCAAAGCCTCCAAATAAACTAAACCAACCAACAAAAAAAAAAAAAGAGAGAAAAAAGAAAATCCATTAAAAAAACACACAAAACAAAACAAATCAAAAACAAAACAGGTAGTTGATATCCCCAAATATTGTACCTTACTGAAGTCAAAGGAAATTTTTCCCTGGACCTCACCAGTGCTGCAAATCCACTCTGATCCTTCTGTAGAGCAGGGAAATGAGGCCTGGGCTCACACTGAAGCAGTGACAGGCTGTGATGCTACAACAGCATTGCTATGGGGGCTGGCCCTCGGCAAGGGGTGATGTCTGAGCAAGCACTGCAGTTGTTCAGGGAGTCATTGCACCATGCAAGCTGTGAAGTGCAGAGGCACACACACACAGTGTCAGCAAAGAGGCACAGAATTACATTATATATAAAAGCTTCCCAATCCTTCTGAGGCCACTGAGGTGAATATGCCACCAAATCTGGGCGAAATCCAGAGCTCACCTGCTGTTGATCCCAACACTGGATATTTCTCACAGCAAACACATCAACAGGTGCTGGCTATGATCAGAATGGCCCCTTGTTCCTGTGAGTAGAGGTACTCCTATTGTTTCATGTAATATAAATGCCATTTTTATATTACTTCACAGTCGATCTTTGCATGGCACAAATAAATGGGCAGTGGTACCTTATTTGAGTCTTGTGCAGTGCACTTTACATTCAGTGTTGCAAAACAGCCTGGCTGGGCTCTGACCTTTTGATTTTGTCAACCTCCTGACTCAAGAAGAAATGGAAACAAGCTTACAGATTACTTAGTAATGAATAATACTCCAGATGTTTTTAACCCCGTCTTCTGTTGGATATCAACAGAGGCAGTTCATGGGTGCAGTTATAATATATCTTTACTCTCAAAGAAAAAGCTGGCTCTTGCTCAAAAAGGAAAAAAAAACCGGTCATATGAGTGACTTTACTAAAAGAGGTTCATGAAATCTACCTCCTTCAAATTAATCTTACTGAAATCCTAAAAATCATAGGGGTGCCATAGGGTGTTAGGTTAGCAAGCCAGAAGCATTTGCTATGACCTTCAGTTCCTCTCACCACAACTCAGGCCAAAAAACATCTCCAAGTAAGCAGATTTGTATTCTTAAGAGGTTTGTAACATGGGTGAAATTGCTATGTGTAAATTTTTTCTATGAAAAAAAAAAAAAGGGAGAGAGAAAATACTGCAGCTGCAATCAACCCAGAGAAACTGAAGCAACAAAATGGAGTGAGGAATTCTGTCAAAGCCTGAATGTGCTGCTGAAAAACACCCAGTGAAGATGTCCACATTCCTCTGCAGAGAAGAAAAGGATGATGGTTAAGACTGGCACCCCACACTAGCTGAATGGCTGGTCGTATTTTAAATGCCTATTATTTATTCATTAAATAAACCAATTAAATGTCTCACCTCACAGCCACAAGAAACGTCAGCCAACACAGGCAGGCTATCCAAGGAGGAGAAAGCGACAAAGAAATACCTCTGTTTTTTTGCAGAAGCCTGGGAAATTTGGTAGCTTTTATCAGAATTCCAAACAAACTCAGAAGTCAGATACATCAAAAGTGTTCCATCAGCAGTTCCTTTGTTTTTCTCTTCCTGAAAGTCTGGGGCAGAGAGTGGCAGACACTGGAGGAGACAAGGAAAAAAAAAAAAAAGTAAGAATATTCATAACAATTCTTAAATTGGAAAACATAATTATTATATTGAAGGAAAAAACCCCCACCCAGTTATGGTGGAAATAAGGTGCATGAAAAATGTCAAACTTATTGGACCACCCAGCAAGTACCAAACTCAATAGTTTCCTTCAAATGCTTCCTGGCTTGTTTCCTGGACAGACATGCCACAGGCAGCAGGCTGAGACTCTCACAAACCCTCTCCACCCTTCCTTCACGGTCAGCAGCTGATAACCAGCCAGATCTGATCTGACTCACATTGCAGCAGAGACATTAAAGAGCCGCTTCACCTAGGAGTGCACAACTATTTGAGGATGCAGAGCTTTTTGTTACCTCTGCCTTCTCTCATCCTGCAGTGCAGAGTTTCCAGTAGAAAGAATGTCTTTAGCACCAGAAGACAAATATATATTTATTCTATCATGCCCAGAAGCAGATTTCAGAGATAACAGTTCCTCTCTCCTTTTTGCTGCTCTCTCAGCACTTGCCAGGTGTATATCCCTTGCCTGGCTTTGAAGCAGCTATGCTGGCCTTCCACACATGAGCCGATGGAATCCAAAGGCTGGGATTTTCCAGAGCACTAAGTCCTGTCTCACTTCTGCTTTCTACTGAGGTCACCAGTATCATTTTCATCCATCTGAGGAAAGCTGGACAAAATGATAGAACCATCTTAACACCCTGCTTAGAATCATCTAAATCAATGATTTAGAGATCATTACAAACATGTTGATTCTATCTGTATTTGAGATACATATGTTTGTCATCTCTCTCATATTCTCTTTACTTTTCTATCTGCCATTGACTACATTAAGTGTAAAAAAGAAAAAATATATTCAAAACATTCATTCCTCTCCTTACTCTTTCATTGATTTGAACTCTAGGAAGCAGGTTTATGTATCTGATTCAAAGTACAGATCAATACCATGGCTGCCTATATTATATATATGTCATGGGGTATTATAGTGGCATAGTGGTGGAACTGTACATAGAGTGTACACTGAACACTGTTTGGTGAATTGCTGCATTGAGTTCAGATATATGACACAAGATGTAACAGTGTGTGTATTTATGCAGCATAGATAGAATGCATATATGCATTATATATATCTTGTTCATACCTATATGGTGTATATATATTTACATAGAACACAAGAGTGTCTGTTATACAGCATATAGAATAGAGTATATGGGCTTCAAAGGTGGTTTTTATGTGTCACAGTATTCATGTGCAAATTGCTCTGTGTCAATTATGACGTTAATGAGGCCGTATGCATTTATCAGTTATGTCTGTCTTTGCACTTTCACTGCAGTAACCTGAGATTACCTATGACTCCAAACTTCTGCAGTATATGCAGTTTTCTTCCATGCCACCTATTTTCCCGTGCCTCTCTGTCTACCGGATTTTGGTTAAAGAAGCTGAAGTATGAGCTGTATCAGTTCCAATGCTGACTGGCCAGTCCATGCATGTGTCCCAACTGGCCAGCTGGCAGACCAAACCAAGTAGATAATTACTACTCTTGCACTGTAGCTTTTTGTTTAGTCCTTGAACTGGGCTAACCTCCATTACCAAGCCACTGAGTCCACAAAGTTTGCAGAAATGTAATTTTGTTTGGAACTTCTGTCCTTCTGTCAAGTTATCTTGGAGTTAACCAATAGGCAGCAGGAGAAATGACAGACACATATAGAAACAAATAGAGAAAGGAACTGAATGTGTATGACACAGTTTCTTAGGAAACAATGAAGGGATTAATGTTCTTAGGCACTTCAAAGTATATGTCTAGTCTAAATTGCTTGTCTTGGTCACTTCTACCCTCAATGAAGAAGACAGGTGTATCCGGCAGGCTTTTGACCCAGTTAAGGATATGCAGAGGAGCATTTCTTGGAAAAAAAAATTTGTGGCACTCTACAGCATCTGGGCAGCTATTGATTGGGGATGGCTGTCCCTTGGTTTGTCACACCCATTAGCTGGAGAAGAAGCTGTGCTCTCCGTGTCCCTGGCAATCAGACTGGGAAGCTGTACACTCCTGAAGAGGAACCAAGCCCAGATCAATCTGTCATTCTGCAGTTACACACAGACCTGTCTTCTATAGACACATTGACTTCTTACAGTCCAAAAGTTACTCAGAAATAAAACATCAACAGTGTTGGGCAAAATTTTTCATCCCTGGCAAAATTACCAGTGATCAGGCGGTGCTGCTGGGTACAGAAAACACAAGAAGACTTTTGGTATACAGAGAAAATTTTCAACTGGTCCAATGCAGGCTGGAGGTGTCGGGCTTACTGCACAGGCTCAGATGAACCACCTGGGCAGAGCTGCTCACCTGCCCATGGCAGAATCACTGCACTTATTGGTAGAGGGCAAACATTAAAAGTCTGATGCAGCCTGGGCGCATCAGGTTTTCTGTGTGTGCATCACACATTTCTCTGCTGAGGGAATGCCAAGGGAAACCCTTATTATAGTTGGAAGTGTTACTGGAAAATGTTAACACAAATATTTTTCAAATAGTAGTTTTAAAATGTGCAAAGTCTCACTGGAATAAAGCAACATAGAATGGTGTAGGTGTGGAGCATGAAAGAATTACTGGACTTGCAGATATATGACTAAGCATAGGTTTATTAGGAGAGTGCTGAAGCAGGAAAGAGTGAATTTTACAGACACACTCAGAGCACAGGAGAATTACCATTTTCACTTCCAAAATCATGACCAGTCACACCTAGTTCCTATGAATGTAAAGAGAGATTCTGAAAACAATAGTTCTGATTTCATTTGCTTTTACATCTTGAAATACTGTGTTTGTGTTTCTTAAGCTGGTGTGGTGCTAAATTTGGAAGAGTTCTAGAGTACTTATGAAGGTGATGTAAAATATCCATATCCTCGATAGAGAGAACTTTGATTCGGAATCAAACCATCTGTAATCCCTACGATGAAATTAGCCCAGCTGTAGTTTTAGGAGGCCTCCTTCTCAAGTGAAGAGAGACAAGGAATTTCCTCGAGACTGCAGTTCATATTTTCATTCTTGTTTTCAGGTGCCAACTAAACTCTTTGTAGACTGACGACTATTTCCTGATATCAGACCACAAATTCCTAGAGCTATTCTTGGCCACAGGTAAAAAGTATAAGAATGTCTTCTCTCTTAATCAGTGATAGACTCTGCACAAAAACCAAATGAACTCCTTCAGCTCCCTCAAACCCTCACCTTTGTGGTGATCTCTGCAGAGGACTGCAAAGGCCTGTAGTAGTTATATTGACCACAGCTATTTTGTTGTTTGTCCCCTTATAACCTGCCCAGATGTACATTGTATTTATCTGTGGCCACTGCTTGCAGACTGTGAGGTCCTTATAGCAGGAACAGCCTTTACCGTTCCATAGTTTTGTGTCTGCAGTTAGTGTGATGGTTTTATTGTGCTATAATCCTAGACTGTAGCTAAAAGAAAATGTCTCAAAATGCAGATCTAGCTCTAGACAGAAGCTCAGTTTGCCTCAGGACTCTCAGGAAAGATAAACACAGTGTAGACAAGACTACTTATCCATGAAAAGGCCTTACAAGCAGGTTAGCAGCTGCTGCAGGAAGAGGGGCAGCAGCGTGTGTGGTGGCAGACTCCCCTGGCAGTCACATCCTCTGCTTCCATCGACTGTGGTCTCCCCATGTACCAGAAGCAGCAAGCTCAGCTCTTGAGGAGTCATTCCTGGTTCTTCACCACATTGGTCTTTTCTCCATACCTCACTTTATTTTCCCTGGCAGAAGTTTCCTTGGCCTTAGCCTTGGCAGAGAGAAACTGTGTTCTTGCTGTCCTGCCCAAGGAGTCTTGAACCAGCACCATCTCCACACACAGAAACATCTATGAATAAGTAACCAATTTTGAAGGTTGCTCAGTTCCTGTTCAGCAATTGCACACTGAACTTCAACGCATTTTAGTTCATTTTAGGTGGGAGATGAGTATTCAGCAAAGGTAGTAGCTGAGTGCCAGACTTTCTCAATTCCCTCCAAAGCACACATGGAATAAAAGATTGCAGCCTTATACAATGCTCTATTTGTTAGAGGTAGAAAAATAGAAGGATATCTGTACAACCAGGTCTAATACTTTGGTCAAGCTGTATTAATTATATACACTATTATTTTTCTATGCATGAATCAAAACAGGATTTTTTTTCCTTGCTATCAATAAAGGAAAATGCCTTATTTATGCAGGTGCAAAGTGCCCTCTGTGTGTGTACCCTGGGCTAGGTGAATGCAGACTCTTGCTTGGAAGCCATTTGACAAATACCACTGATTTGTTTGGATTTTTTTGCCAGCAAGGATTGGTCACAGGGTCAACATATGGGACTGATTTAGGGCATTATTCAAATGAGCACCCTGTGCCACTGCTTTCTTGCTCTCTCCCAGACCAGCAGCAAACTATTTCAGCCGTCAAAACAACAGTCATTTTGGTAGAATATACATTCTAATTCACAGTCTGTGAGTTACACCTTAATGTTTTATCCAGACTATCTGATTCTCTATTCCCTGAAATCTTCCCCCATGTTTTTATTTAAAAAGTATGAAAATACAGCATACAAAAATTTAAGCATGTATTTGTCTGCTTATTTGTCTGTATTTGTATGTTTGTGCTGCTGGTGGGAAGTTCAGCAGTATGGATGACCTCATGTTGCAAAAATCATCCCTGCATATATATTTTACTAATGCTCTGGAGTGTTCTGATCAGTGTTCTGGCAAGGTCAGTGGCTGGGATTAAAATGTTCTAAATTGTTAAAATGGATGTGATTTAAAAATGTCTCCTCCCTTCTCACAGTTTGTAAAATATTCTCCAAATGCTGGAGAAAAAGCAGAAGCAGGAATGTAAATTTTCAGTGATTAAATAACTCGTTGTTCACTACAGGCACAGTAGGTTCACCTCCTGAATACCAACCCTTCAGCAGAAATGCTGTCTGGGGAGAGATCTCTGCTTTTTTTTGCTTACAGCAGAATGATTTGACAAATAAATTATTTGACAAATTGCAGGTCATTACAAAAATCAATGGAAGAGTGTAGTTAATACTTAATTTAGGTACTTTCCACCAAACAAAGCTGATAGTTAAGTAGTAACAGCATCTTTCTTGGAAAGTGGGGATGAGTGGCAATGAGACAACTGAGAAAAAACTGAAATCTGCTACTCTCCACCTGTGGGATGAAACCTGGCCAAACTTCAGCAGAAAACTAGAGCAGCTGGACTTGTGTAGGGCCACGCCAGACTGATATCAGATATCTACTTATGTGTTGGGGTTCCCTCATGTGCATGCAGACACACACAAGCATGTACAGAAACATTCACACTATGTGCATACTGTGAACAAAAAAATGTCTACTGAAGAAGTGAATAATCCAGAAAACCGTCACTGAAGTGCCCCACTTTCAGAAAGTGCAGGTTAGAAGAGATGAATCCCACCAAAAGTTATTTTTACCAAAGCCCTTCTTTCCTCTATTGTATTGGTGTTTATCATTTATAAGCTGTGTTCCATCCTTCTACATTTTTCTCTGTTCTTGACTATAAGAAGCCTTTAAATGGTACCCTTCAGAGGATCTCTCTGCAGAGAGGAGATGTAAAGTACAAACAGTACTAGAATTTACCAGGACCAGAGTTGACTCTACCACGGTGGAAGACAGCAAACTGGGAGCCTCACTGTGTCAGTCTTTCCACCACAACCTAACATTGCAAGGAGAGTGATGGGAGTCCATATGTTAATTTTGTTTGTCATATGCCTGGTTTTAAGCACCACTACCAGCCTGGCCATTGGTACAACCAATGCTGCTGCTTCACAGCCTCAGTTTCCCCTTGGGCACAAGGTGGCACGTGCCAGGGCAAGTACTCACATGAGCACATGGCCAAGAGCTTCTGCCCATCATCTGCTTCCTCTAATGCCATTCTCATCTCCTCCAGGTGCTGTTCAGCCCCTCAGAACACAAAGCTGAGGATCTCTGAGAATTGCCTGTAATGAATTGCCTGATCCAGTTCACAGGCCTCTTGTCAAGTCATATACTTAACAAGTAGAGGAAATGTTTCCACGGCTTTACAGATGCATAAAATGAGATCTTCAGACCTTAGGGGAAAGTGAGAACTACACGTTTTGCTCCCCAGCTTCCCCCACAGAAGAAGAATGATATGCACAGAAGAGAACACAACATATTGTTTAGTTTGTACACTTCCACAACAGGATGGAGCAGCTATGGGCATGCACTTAGTTTATGTTTTCCCTCACAATGACTGGCAACAGAGAGAACAGGAAACTCAGCTCTGATTCATGTAAAAACATACAGCACACTAAACAAACCACTAAAAACTCTCCTTCCCTATATCATCTAATTTGAAGCTCTCCAAAACATGGGGGTGAGTAATCAACTTCTTAATAACTTTATTAGAGCCATGGGACAATGAAGTAGATGATTACTATCTATATTTTATCGTTTTTAGGCTACCTGGTAGTGTGCATCATCCCATATTTAAAAAGCCACTGGGAATACTGTTATATAGCTTTTTCTCACTTAGGTTTTTGATCCTTAGTCTTTTATTTTCTTTATCTCTCATCAACTCTAACCAACAAATCTCTTTTACTCTTTCTTACTTTCTGTTTGAAGCTTTATCACTAATAAATTACATTCAACTAAGTTTGCAGTGATACTGGACATGCATGTGGAAGATAAGAAAGTGGAAAAGCATGGAGACAGCCCACGAAGGCATTATCTGGAATCTTCCCTGCTGATCCCTGAATGAGACGGCAGCAAAGAAATTTTTGCTCACAGAGAGATGTGTCCAAGACCTCTTGGATATCATCTGTTTCCAGTAATGCCCTGCCAGGTGATTTCTCATGGGAGGTTTCACTTTCTGCTTGCAGAGGTGCTTGAAGAGGGCGATTTTTTCCAAGCTAACATAATGGTCCCAATGAAACCTGTCTTGGGAAACAGTATAACAATTCCATGGAAGAAGAAATTGGTGGGCATCCTGAGCATGTATTTTTTTTTTTACAGTACTTAGGATTTGTGCATTAATAGGTTGTTAAAGGTTAATTGTGCTTCAGTACTTGTCTTTCCTTAACAGCAGTCTATATTTATACCATCTTTAACTAGGATGTCAGGAGCTTAAGAGAACAGCCTAAATTTCCAAACAGTTCTTACAAAAATAAGTTGTGCAGACCAAAGCTGTCCAATAACAGAGAACTTCCACGAAGATCAGAAAACAAACAAGGCATTCCCATTGAGCAGTGGTCTCAAACAGGTGGGAAGGCAAGGCTTGTGTATTTGGCTATTTTTGTACTGAAGGAACTGGGAGTACATCCCAGATCCAAATTTGGAGCACCTCCATGGGACCATGGATGTATCTATCCCCTCCTCCTTCTCTTCTGCCAAACTGGCAATCACACTGCTGCAAAGCCCTGAACTTTATATGCGGCCATTGAGTATTTCTCAGGGATTTAGAGGATGGCAGTTGTGTGAGATGTGGTCCAAATACTCTCCTCTTATAGGAACACAGCTCTAATTATAAAGCTAGATGTTTTGTCTTATTTATGCAGGTTTTTCATTAGGAGTAATTAGTGCTTGTAGAGTAGTTAAATGTAGAGGTGAGAGTAGAAATTAGGATCAGAATTTCATATACAGAAAAAGCAACTCTGTAACTTAGTATATTTATGGATGTAATTCTCTGAGACCCCATTTGTTCCTGTATGACTCTATTCAAATCAATAGATTTACACTGGGGATTAATTCACTCTTTAAATTTAACCACACTGAAAATAACTATAATGTCCTATGACTATAATATTTTCATTTTCCATGGAGAGAAATTTGCCAATATGTAATATGGTCTCACATACCTGATTGCTCATTACCTCCAAAATCTGCTAGAGCCTGCAAGAATGGTAAAGCTGAAGAGACCATGCTGTTTAGGTTGGAAAAGGGCCAGCTGCATAATTGGGTGAACATCCAGCCTGCCTTTGAAATAGATGTACAAAAATCATATTCAAATGATATGACATGTTGATTACTAAATCTTAAAACTTCTTTGTTGTTTCAGGAAATTTCTTTGTTTCCTGAAGAAAAAGGGGTCCATTCCTAAAAAGGGCCATGGCAGCTACAGTTTCTGGTGATTTAACTAGGAACTGGAAGTGCAGTGCTGGAAGCTAAAGGATTTGTTATTATCACTTTAGTCTGGTACATTCTTGGAGAAGTGTTTTTAGAACAATTAGAATCAGAGACATATACAGAACTCTCACAGCTTGGTCCTAACAGAGGTCTTTAAGAGAGTATGACATATTTGTTTTCTGAATTAATGGTCTAGAATGATCAGTAATTCTCTAAAATATAAAAATATAAAATACTAAGCTCCTGATGAAAGAGTTGACCTATATCCCTTTATTTTCATCAGTCAGAATTTCACAAATATTTTAATTAAAATATGATACAAAAATATTTTAAGGAACTGGAAAATATTTACAGTCCCTCAAAGGTTCTTAAGATATTGCCATTTGTATTTTCACAACACCTCTTGAGAGTATTTTAGTTTGGTTTTTAACAACAACTAGAAGTTCATAGTTTCTTGATTTAAAATATACCTTTGGAATCTGAAGCTTCTCATGTTTTTAATTCAGAAATTTTATTTTCCTCAGTCTGATATCCTACTCTCCTCCAATGCTAACTTTCAAACATTCAGGACATTGTTTTAAATATTCAGTTTGTTTCAATTATTGAAGGAGTTGATGGTACAAAGAAAAGAAATAGAAGTAGAGGAATCTCATTAATTTGTTTTACCATTCAAAAGTAACTTTTTAATGAAAGTTACACTTTTAGAATCAGTTTTTCAAGAAGTAAAAGGGACTAATTGCTACTGATAATAATAGACTGTGTTGAAACAGGTAATTTTACCCCAGGCTTCAGATAATTATGGCTATTTTAATGCCTATTATGCAGTGCTAAAAATCTTGTCTCCAGAATTTTTTTACCAGCTCTTGCTGTCTGCTAAAACATCTTTTCTGCCTTTCTTATATACTGTTTATGTGCTACATCTTTACCTCACAGATTTGCTCTCCAGCCAGGTGCCACCACCAGTTTAAGAAAGGTTTTCTTTTCTGTTACAAATAGCTCTTGGAGCATGTAGATCTAAATGTCATCACATTGCAGCATTTTAGCACGGGGTGATGATATTCTGTTTTGACACAGTGTCATCGCGCTGCATCCCAGTAGGAAGATGTTTTGACACAAAGTGCTGACAAAACATCAAAATGTTAACAATTGCTCTTTAATATTCATGTGTTCTGTGATGCCTGGAGCATGCTAACTGATAATAGCAAGCCAGAGGACCAGTAAAGATTGCTGTTAATATATTTATTGAATTTTTACACAAACAAGTTCCTACTAAAAATTGCTGCCTGGGTGAAGGTGAACACATGTCCTCCATAAGGACTATCAAAGAAGATGTTACTAACTTAGCATCTTAATCTACAGAAAAAAAAAACAACTAAACCATGAACTCACCCAAAATCTTTCTTGCTTCTTTTATTTTGTTTTTACAATGCACAAAGAAAAATTAACTGATGGTCAGAAATAGCAGCATGGAAGAAGTATGACCCTAATCTGAGCAACAGGAGATAGAACTATTATAGCTGCCTGCATGTGAAAGAAGAGGCCTGTCTAAGAAAAGAACTAAGCTTTCTAAGAAAAGGACTGTTTTCTAAAGAAACATCTCAGGCTTTTGGGGTGTGAGGTACAGTGAGGGGAGGAAAGGTTTCAAGCTGAATGGGGTCAGAAGGAGCCAGCCTGCTCAGGGTCCCAGTTTTCTGGTCTGAAACTCACAGTTCAGCATCCTGGGTGGGAAAACAGCCAAGCAAGCAGGAAAACTGCAAGAGGTTTGCACCCCAGAGCTGGAAGCAGCAACTCTTATCAATTGGTTCACCTGAAGCTGAAGCCCTCCCTTAAGTTTCTCAATATGCTTCACAGAAGTGATGCAGGCAGTGTTTCTACTGAACCCAGACCTGAGTTTGTCCTGAAGAACAGCCCCGTGCTGCAAGGCTGCAGCAGCAGCTGGGGCAGAGAAGCTGCAGGTCGAGGCTGTTCACCACCCAGGCTGAGATGAGCAGCAGCATCACACTGGGTCAAAGGCAGGATCTGTGCAGTCAAATGTTCTCCCCACTGTCCAGTCTGCTCCCACACAGCACTGGCACAGATAGTTGCACAACAGCCACATTATTAATAATGTTTCATTATGATAATTTTCTTTTCATCAATCAGCAAAATTGCCTTATTTTTTTAGCTACAGAAAATTATTTAAGGCAATGCTAATAAACCAGTAAAATAATTACTTTACCATATATAATGATTAGTAGACAGCATGACATTTTTCTGACATTTTTAAGGTGTAAAACTCTGGAACTATTGATGGTTTTGACAGAGACCAGTAGTTGTTTTTCAGTCTTCAGAGCTACACTTCTCTTTATGACCTTATATTTGATATTACAGTTTACCAGAAAGGTGACATATTGAAAAATGATAAATAACTCTCAAGAAATTTTTAATCCAGAGGTATGCCTAAATTCTATAAATTAGCATAAACATAAAATTAGCCCTTGTCATTTTCAAATATGCAGTGCATGCAAATCCATTCTGCTTTGTGAACAGAATTAATGATTTCTTTGGATCTAACAAAATATTAAAAGTTACTTACTAAGAAAAATCTGTGTGCAGAACCATATCCTTAATAAAACCTGTGTCTGGACATGCTACTCTGTCATCATGAATTTTCACTAGCTGTAACAGTACAGGCTTGTTATCGTTATAGTATTGAATTACTTGCACTAATGTCCATGAAACTTAAATTTCATCCCTTTCTTTTAGAGGTGACAGCCAAGAAGAGATTCACATATTCTCATAGTCTGAAACAAATATTTTAGTTTAATAATTTAACAATATTTTATTCTAAAGGATTATCATTAATATAGAGATTTGGTCCTGAGCCCGGTTCTCCAAGGATTACTCTCTCCAGAATTTCTGGCACATGTTTAAGTTACATTTGAACATAATTAATGATTGTCATGAGGAATGGCCATAAGCAGCAGTCTGTGCAGAACATGTCCTTCACTGTTATAGGCTGAATCCTTTAATAGCTCAGCACCTTCATTTCTTATTGACTTTTTTTGCAGCCAAGGTGCTCAGAATAAAAACTGACTGATGATGACAATTCCGCTTTATGCAGCTTTCAAGGTTTAACAGTTGTTTTGGTTTCACATTGAATTGTCTGTTGTTGTACCGAAACCTGAACTACTCACTGCGGATACCAAGCAACATTCATTTTACTTCCACATCACCTCTAATCTTGTAAAAAACCTGAAATTACTTTACCCGAATGAATGGAATAGAGCACAAGACAGCTTCTTTTTTCTTTTTTTTTTTTTTTCTTTTACCCTTGTAAGAAAACCCAAACAAAAATTTGAAGTTCAAAACTTCAAAGGAGAAACATTAACCTAAGAGCTTTTGTCCAATTAGTAAGTGGGAACTTCAGGACTTTTGTGACTCTGGATCCTTGGGTGTTGCACAGCTCTCACATCACTCAGAGGCCCTTGGGGAATGCCCACTTACATCTGCGTGGCCAAGGAGCATAGGCAGGGTGAGCAGGAGCAGACACTGCCACCTCACCCACGTGGGAGCTCTGGTTTGCTCTGCTGTGACAGCATGCATGCACTCCTAAAACAATTTCAAGTTGTTTCTAGACAAAATCTGTAGTTAGCAGATGATTGGGTTTTTATAAAAATGTACGTAAATGGTAAACACGTGCCTTAGGGCTGGGTTCCATAGCAGATGGATATGATTATAGCACACCATTGATTTACAGAGACGGGTAGGAGAGTTGTCGTCTCTCTCTCTTTCTCCACTCCTTCATGCTTCCTGATGCAGCCAAGCATCCAGCTCTGCCTCAGTTATCTGCATATGCCCAGGAAGCCTGTCGCACATGTGCTGGCCATCTGTACAGTGCACGTGCAGGAGCTTCAGAGAGCTGCTGAGTTCTGCCTGGGATTTCCTGGACAAAGGAATAGGAGCTGTATCTACATGCACTTGCACCATGCCAAGGGTGTGTGACCACACATTTGGCCCGTGTGCTGGGGGCTGGGTCCAGCCCCAGAGCACAGCTGACTTCAGCTGTGGGTCTGTCTGTTTGTTGTGGGATGTTCTCCTTTCAGTCCTGGTCATTCTGTCAGTGCTGGCGTTGATCTCCATCTGACTTACCTTTCAGATCCCAGACAAACTGGGGAAGTGATTGCCCTCTGCAACTGCATCCATGTGAAAGGTCTCTGAGCAAATCCTCTCACTTACTCAATTATCCCTTCACTGAAGTGATTTGCACTGCCGTGGGCGGGGAGACCTGAACTCCCAGAGCACCGAACTCATTTATCAGGTGAAATGAGGCAAAGAAAGCGAGGTCATTGAGTGTCCATGCCGCTTACAAGCTGCAGAGCCCTCAAGCCTGTCATTGCCCAGATTAGTTTTAAACTCATTCCCTTCCCAACACACGATCACTTTATCAGCCTCTGCTCTCCACTTTCTGGCAGGAGGAAGCTTGTTAGCCTTTGTCGCCACATCCAAGAGAGAGATGGGCACCATTGACAAAAGCCACACCACAGAAAGTAGTAGTCATGCTACTGAAACAGCCTTTCTTCATTCTTGGTGCATCATCTGAGAAACTCCTCAGGCCCCTGATATATTCTGATGGAAATTGATATTGTTAAGAAGACAAAACAGGAACAGATGGAAAAAGATCACTTAAGACTGACATTTTGGTCCTTGGACAAGAAATGGCTAAGCAAGTTTCACTGAACCATTTTAGCCCAGTTTCCTGTAGAAATGGCTGTGCTGTCTTTTTCTCTCTCTTGTTCCTAATTTCCATTTCTACCAAGAGTCATGGGAAAATTGGGATCTTTATGAAAAATATTTCATTCATGGAAGTCCTGTGAAGAGATGTCTCCTTACAGAGAAAGAATATCCTGTAAGTGTCCCAGATAAATCTGACCTAGCAAATTTCATTCGTTTTGACATCATACCAATGACTTTTCACTATTACAATCAATCTTAATAAACAAAGTGGGCCTAGCTCCTTTTCAACAGACAACATTTGTGTAGACTTTGAAGCTTGAGACTCTGAAGTTTGAGAACTGATGTTTAAGACTTCACCACAGCGCTACAGCACAGCTTTCAAGGACTGAGAAACCCAGGATTTGTACAGACTGTGAGGACAGTTCATCCAGCTCAGTACCCTCTTGTAATCCAAAGACTTATTAGAGACCAGTGAGGAACAAATGGTGAAGAAAATATGTATGCCTTCCTCCAATCACAGAAGCCTAGATGCCTCTCCTAGAGATAATCTTGATGTTTACTTGACAGATTATTTGTATTTAGCTATTGAAAGGTGATTCTCAACTATCCATCCTATTATTTCTGTCTAGATTCGACACTTGAGTGAGCAGTGCAGAGAGATTTTGTCAGTTTTCAGGACCATGAAAAGTTATTATAATCATAAGACCAGGTTTGACTATTCATCTTTTTCCTTTACTGCAAAGATACACCAGTAGATCTGCTTGTCCTGACATAAAGCCCAGATTTCTTTTGATTTAAACACAAATGTTATTTTTTTGCTTCTTATCCATCCTTAAGAATAGGGAGGATGCTCTGGCCATGATTTTACTGCTCTTGTTCACATACCCTTCTACAGGTTGTGTAAGATATGAGAAAAACTGAATATATACATAGTTTTGCAGAAAATCTTGGGCCAGTGGTGAGCATGTTGTCCAGCTGAGAAGATGAGCGGGATGCAATGGAATCCTGTCATTACAATAAGAAAATGGAAAATATATATGCACAGCAGCTGTTTCAGAAGTGATAGAGCAGCTGGTTTTTTTTAAAGTTAAGATGGACATTTACTTAACAGAAATTTTGTGGTTTCATCCATATGATAGTGGTCCTTTAACAGAATGCTTTGTATTTTACTATCTTTCATTTTCTTGTCTCTGAATTAAAGTTTTCAGTGATGGTCTGGCACAAAAGCAGTAGCTGTATGAATATGGCCTCTTCCATAGAGAGCTGCCCAAGCAACTGGAATTGCAAAGACAATCCCTAGGAACAAGTTTTGAAAAGGGTCTTGCAGCCACTTCCCCACTGCTCCTCATGGAATAAAGAAAACATTGCTAATTATCCTCCATTTCTCCAATTTCTTGTGTGCATGAAGTGTGCAAACGAGTTCACACAGTTTAAATCTCAGGTATTATTTGTGTAGCATTCCTGGGAAGAGATTTTGTCTCTGTGCCACTGGCTCCATTATTGGCTGGCAGAGCAGAGGTCTGACCGCTGCTGATGGTCCCCAGAGCCGTGGTGAGTTTGGCTGCATCTCTGGAGAGACATGTTTCTGTCTTCTGCACTTTAGACATCTGCCTGCTGTCTGGTGAGGAAAATGAAAAATCATAAGGCTTGAACTTCATACCTTAAATGAATCTCCTTGTCATAGGCAGTATCAGATAACAGAAAATTAAATACAAGCTGTAGGATGGTCCAGTTCACGGTAGCACCCTATGTTGCTCTCAAAACCGTCTAATAACACATGTAAAATAATCCAGAGAAAAAGCTTTAGCTTCCATCTGAAACCATATATTTTGGTGATGATGGAAATACACCAAGGGCTAAGTCTTTACACAGAGCCACATTGAAACCAAAGCAAATATTCAAAGATCAAATATATAACTTCTTTTTCCTTGCTGCAGAGCTGTGGAGTCTCTTCTCCTTGTGCACAAAAAAATTTTAGAGAAGTCTCCTTGCAGATGAGATTTTTTTCTCATTTATTAGACTGAATATTCATTGTACTTCATTAAGTACAGTTCTGAAGTCTGTTAGTAAAGATAAAACAAGCTCTGAACTAGAAAGAAAAACAGCTGCATTTTCTGAACTGGGAGACTCTGTAGAAACCCTGTATTTTTATGCATGAGGCAAATACAAATCTTGCTATAAGAAGGGTGATGGTTTTGATAGAAATCTTAGAGTCCTAGAACACTCACCCTGTCGAGTGTTAAATACCTTTGATGAATATGAAGCACAATGTGGTACGCAGATGACAGAGCAGGCGCTTAGAAAGCACAAAACAAAACAAAAAATCCTAACCCTTGGACAGTGAGATTAAGCAGATAGGATGACACTATACAGAGCTCCAAAGACACTACATGTGTGGACATGCACTAAATCACAGTCTTTTATAAAGTCATTTCAGATCCTTCGTCAGCTCCAGTGAACATGATGGACTGTCTAGTGAGTGGGTGCAGTGCCATGCTAACAGATGGATCTGAACATAAGTAGGCAAGAGACTGCACAGGAGCTTCAGGACGGGCCCATTCAGGTCACAGGTAAGACAAGAATGAATAAATTTCATGTTGTTTCTATGGTTTCCACTACTTGGCATCAGCCTGTGTGATTTGTACACCTCTCTGTGGCTGGATTGCTATAAAACAGGTTTTGTGTACGCAAAAGTCAGGATCTTTAAAATCCAGCTACTGTCAGAGCTTCAGGACAGAAGGCAGAATGATTGGAGAGAAAAAAGCATGCATGAAATTTCTTCTCATTTCAAAGGCAAAACCTGAGTAAGCAGAGGTCTGTATCCCTTCAGTCAGCTCAGTGTTGTCTGCACCGAGAAGGTGCGGAAGCTGCTTCTTCCACAAAAAAGCCATCTTGCAGGCAAACCCTGCTGATGAATAGGGCCTTCTGTGTGGCCACAGTGCGACCAAGTGATTTTGTCTTAGTGAGTAGAGATTATTCTAGTGGCTTTGGCATCTCAGAATGAAAGCAAGTTGCTTGAGCAGCAATCTGTTTATTTAATCATTTGCCACGCAGTATGCGTAGCTGTCAGATGACAAAAATCCGCCTTATTCAGTCAGCCAAAACTATTTTTGCAAATAATTATTTTATATCTGGCTTCATCCCTGAGGAATTAAGTCCCCCTTGATCTTTGTGTCTCTCCATGTTCCTCAGATAGAATATCTGCAGCTTTGTAGATACGTTTGTCCTTGTCTATCATTTATATTATTTTAGTTTCAAGCCACCAGGTCAAACTCTGTCCTCACTTACTCTCATTTAACCACAGAGACTTCAGCAGGGCTGCAATCGAGGATGGAATCTGACACATTGTGTTTGGTTTTAATCCCAATATGCATGACTTAATGTTGCGTTCTTCTTCATTTTAATCTCCCTGCCTGAAGAATCAGATGTTGAATCTCAAGAGATTTCTCCCCAGTGAAATATTCTAAATATGTCAGGAAAAATGTTTTGTCAATTCCAGCTTGTTGATTCACCCCAGCCAGCTGGCTGGGCAGTCTCAGCCACTACATGTTGCCATGCAAACTGGGAGGTCAGAACTGGGCACAGGCAGGCAGGATGGTGGCACCATGTGCTAGAGCAGATTGGAAGGGTTCCATGTATTGTTGTAAATGATGTGTTGGGTCTTCTGAGGAAAAAGGAGGTTGCATGCCAGCTGTCATTCAGGACTTCATTTAACCAACTGAAGAAGAAGTAAGTTGGAGTTAAAGCATATCCCTCTGTTTCCACCATCCTGGACAAGATTCTGCCCTGTCTTTTCTACCAAAAGCATCAGAATCGTGATGCACCTATGAAGATAGCGGAGCTGGAGGCTCTGCCTTGTCAACCTCCAGATCTACTGATACTCATTAAATGATTCCATGCAGA
The DNA here is from genome assembly GCF_049639895.1 of Pseudopodoces humilis. Lineage (NCBI taxonomy): Eukaryota > Metazoa > Chordata > Aves > Passeriformes > Paridae > Pseudopodoces > Pseudopodoces humilis. The sequence goes on from NC_142202.1 coordinate 61,697,806, forward strand.
CAAAACATATCCTCCACCCAAATGGGGCACTTCAGAAATTGCCTCTCATGTGAAGATGTGATATATTTTTTATTGTTCTTGAAAATTAAAATGGTGATTGATTTTTATGTGGTTTATCATTAGAGTTGAGGCTAAACTTGACTTTTTCTTTCCTTTATGAAAGTGATCCAGATGCTGAAAATAACCTGCAGAGTTTCAATCTATCCCTGACACACAAAGAGATTTCCCCAGAATTACGGATGTTCACTTTGTAGATTATTCACACTACACTAGCAAAGGAAAGATGGCAATGGTGACCCATTAAGAACATCCCCTTGACTGGGGACAGCTTGGATAGGCACACATTTCCAAAAAATTCTAGTTTTATGTTTATGTGTCACTGTGTGGAAGAAAAGCATCATGCTACTGGTGCCATGGGAGGGCACGGAGGTGTTTGAAAATTCAGAAGGAAAGAGTGTGTCAAACAACAAAAAAAGATTTATCCAAAAGTGTAAGTTCTTCTCTTTGAAACCACGAATTTGTGACCAGAGGTCCTGTGTGTCAATGAGATTTTAATACTAGAGTGTGTTTTAAGAAAGTAAAGCATGACTGTTCCACTAAGGGTTATATTTTCAAGGTGCTTCATGTGCTTAGATTTGTATATTGCCTTGGATCATAGCCCTACAGACCAAAATAATACTATTGGTGCCTTGGTGCAAAATTAACAGGGAAAACAACCAAAGCAAAGGAGCAGACACAGAAAGCAATACACAAAAAGACAAGCGATACAAAGCAGAACCAAACTTAGACATCAGAGGTCAACCCACAAAATATTGTGAAGGGTAAACATGTAAAAAAGAAGTCTTCCAAGGAAAGTAGTGACAAAATGGTTTCTGAGAAAGCTGCAGGGCTCCCTCATATGGGCTCCTTATGCAATATGTACCCCTTGCTCTCCTACATTTGGCTTTGGTACATGTGTGACACACAATAAGAAAGTAGTCATGAACCATTTTTTTTATTGTTGCTAGAAATTTTAATTCAACTCTAATTTCAGTGAAGATTCGCTGTAGAAATTGAGAGGGCTCACTCATTATAACTGCAAATAGATATAGCAAAAACCAAAAAAGCCACAACTTAGTTTTGACCTGACTTTGCTGACTCTTTCTTCATTTAACAAGAGAAATGTCTTAGAGAATTAGAATCTGCAAGATATGATCAGAATAACAGAAAAAGAGAGAAGAACATGCCAAATAATGTATGTAGTCAGAAGTGAAACAAGTTTCTTACTGCAAACCTATACTATTTGCCATAATATTCTATGCACAGGAAAATAAACTTCAGTCAATATAATAAATATTTTGGCATTTCCTCCTAAAATGCAAAGCCTGTGTTGTAGATCATTAGTGGAAAGAAGTTTGAACAGCACCTTTTGTAGGCCACTGGAGTAAATGTCAGTCTTTCTATTTGCTCCAAAAAATTACAGCACACTAATAGTTTCAGGCACTCAAAAGCTGTCTTCTCACCAGATAGTGATTGCAGATTTTTGACTATCGTCAACTGGTCCCTGACAACTTCTGCTCAGGTTTGTCACTGTTGGTGTGAACACTGTCAAGGACCCAGAAAGACGAAATGGTCCGATTTCTCAAAGAAAAAAATAATGAGCAAGCTAGATGTTTAAGATAGGTCTATTGTTAAATGTGATGTGATATTCAAAATTAGGCACCCTCCAGAAGGATCCTTATTTATGTAAGCAATTAAATTATATGGATCTTCCTTAAGGTAAATGAGAGGCTTCCTCCAGCTCCTTCCTTTCACTTCTCTATGATTATTTTTATATGACTCTAGGTATTTCCAGTTCCTCCTAGCCTACCTTAAGTTTGAGACTTGTATGAGTCACCTCCATAACTGACCTCCCTAAGTCCATGGATTGTCAGAAAGGCTCTCAAAGGTGAATCCCCTCCAGGTGCCCAGGTCTTGGAGCACATCCCAAAGGCAGACCCTGCCCCTGGTCACTTCTTGCTGACTGGCCTTTATCCAGGAAATTTTCAGTCCTCATGACTGAAACAAAACATCCTCGAGGAGCTTATGAATAAGTCCATTTGCTTCCTGCCTCAAACACTTCTAAAACATTAACCTGAAGCATAAACGTTTCTGCCTTTCATTTCCTTGGGGATGACAGGGGAGAGAGACTGAGACTGATTGCAAAAGCTGTAGTGCTTGTCTGAAGTTTTTAGCCTGACTCTGGTCAGGCCCCAGGTGACCAGCTAATGAAAATAATTCAAACTTTACCAAAACAAGAGCCATTTATAATGCGGAAATTCTAGACAGACAGCTCTGTAAAACCCTGGGAACAAACATGGAGATAAATCTTTGCAAGAAAACACATCCCTACCTCACTACTCACAAGGTCAATTTTAAATAGCATTGTGGGGCACAACCCCCACATGTGGCAGAAAATTAGTTAGAATTAGGTCTTTCTTAAATACATCCATACCTGTGCTCTTGTTCCTCTGGAGTCATGTGGCATAAGGAAATATTTGGCTTTAGAAATATTAGGAAGACTTGATCCCATGACTTTTAAGTAGATGGATTTTGGGATTATTCTTAAGAACAGTTTCTTTAACTGCAAATGAAAGAGGAAGAAATGACCCATTGAAAATGCGTATAAAAGCCCTGATTTCAAATAAACACAACACAGCCATGAAACGAGACACAGAACAGTGAGAGGAGCATGCATGAAGGAGGAAATCAGCTGGGGCTCTCCAGTAACAAAACTGGAAGCTTTCAGATGTCAAAAACCTCCCAGAAACAGGAAAAGGAGGATGGATTTCACACCGTGGCACACAGGCTGTGCAAGCTTGGAGCAAGCCAGCACCAATGAATCCCAGCTGCAGGTAACCAGTGATGGGGAGCCCCGGCATCCTGGGCAAAGTGTGTGCTGGGTTTCCCAGGCTTGGTGGTCAGCAGCGTGGTGCTGCTGCACTCCAAGGAGTACAGACCAGTCCTGCCCTGACTAAAGGGCTGTCCATCCTGTGCCCTGTCACCCTGTGTGCCAGGAGGAGCTCCTCAGCAGCACAGGAGCCTGGGATTGGCAAGGACCTCGTGGCCAAGGAGCCTGCACTTATTAGGAAAACTCACATTACCTCTTGCTGGCTCAGGACCAGCCCAAGGGCATGCCCAAAGACCAAACAGTGGGGAAAAATTTGGAATCAGTGTCACAACTGTTCTGAGACCATCCCCCACCAAACAAAAGAAGGGTTTTCTCTCCAATTAAGTCAATTTGAAAGCCTAATCTAATCTGTTATAATTTAGGGATTTAAACTGCATTAGAATTAAGTTCTTTTAAGTTAAGGTTTGTAAATTAAATGCATTTAGCAGTACATACAACAAAGCTAATAATTACTTATTTATATGAACTCCATACAAAATCTAAAACTTTTCCATGTGCATATATGCATTTTCATCTTGTCATTTATTAATAGTTTATTTCTTAATAGTTGTCTTAGCATTCACCAAGAAGTTTATAGAGACCTAAATTGCATTTCTGTTTTCTGTGGAAAAGCAATGATTGGAAAATTGACTTTTTAGCAACTGCTGCTTTCTGATGGATCTTAGATATGTCCTAATAAAAGAAAAAGTTGGAAAAATTATTAAATTATTTACATCAAATCATAACTTAATATAGAGCTGAGCAAAAGTTCTCTTTTACTATCTATCTGTTATCTGGCTGAATAATCTGTGCACATGACACTATACTAATAGTACACTATACTAGTGCTATGGAGAGGAGTTCTTTAAAAGTATTTATTACTTCAAAAACAATTGAAAGACAAGAACATTACACAGAGCCTCAATATATCTTCGTATTAAACCAACCCCTCGGGATATAGTTGTTTCCTTCAAGTTCTCACCAAAAGAAGAAAATTATTTCTGAAAATTATGGAGAATCCTCCATGTGGTTAAAATTCCTATATCCTGATTGCTCCATTATGTCATGTGGTGATGTAGCAAATTAGCATGGAACATTACTGCCTATACCATCACTTGGAAGCAGTTTTAAAAACTGCAGTCACTGATGAAAGTCAGATCTATGTTTCAGGTTTTTTTCCCAGGTGTCCAACATTATTTTGATGGGGCTTATTTCAGTACATTATTGAAACTGTCAGGAATTAGCAAAATGAAATGAAAATAGAAGTAAAACCCTTGAGAGCATCTAATAGTGTAATTCTGCTCCTTTCTAGCTTCCCTGAACAGAGCTGTCAAAAAGACATCACACCAGGAAAAATCATGCAAAGGCTTTTGGTCTCTGTGCTCAAGGGAAAATACATGTTAAACTAAAAAAAATTGTTATACTGGCCAAAAGGATTTGGAGGAAATTTTGTCAGTCTGTTACTTTTTCACTACAAGATGTTTCACCTCTAAATTCCAAGATAATGCATTATAGTTTGTTTTTCACTTAGTATAAATCATCTTGGGCCATATCATTAGTGTGATTAAAATTAATATGAAATATAAAATCTGAAAAAAACTCTCCATGAGTTTATAGTTGAATATGTACTAGTAGACCCCATATTGGAAAATGATGGGAGAATGACCAAAGTCACAGCGCTCACTACCAGTGCCGCTAACAGACCTTCAAATTTCAGATGTGAACCCCCATTATTCCAATTTTCTATCCTCCAAATGGGATTATGGCCAGGAGTTTCCTGCAGGCAAAGCCACTGGTGGTGCAGTGGTGCAGTGGGCTACTTCCTTCCCTTTCCCTCCGGGATGTGCACAGGTTAGAGATGCTGACATTCACCAGCTCAGGAGGTTCCCCAAGGCCTGTGGGATCTGTTGCCTCTCCAGGAGAAGCCCCTCTCACCGGTGAGCTACACAGCTATATCTGACTCCCATAGCTGAGAGGGGGAATACACAGCCTCCTAAAAAAGAGGTGTAGGTGATGTTCATAGTCTGGGTGGAGCAAAGCGAAGGGGAACGCCTTTCCACTGCTAGTCTACAAGTATTTCAGTCTTATCCAAAACATATCTCCAGGGAAGCTTGGGAGAGGCAAGTAGCTCCATCCCTACCTCACTCATCCATGACAGTCACTCCAGATACCTCCAGGGCATTCCATTACAATCTTATCAGGTCCTTTTGGCAAGTGGATTCTCAGATTTGCAGTGACAGGCTGAAGTTGTCTGAATACATCACTGTTATTTTCTTAACAACTGTTCTACAAAAGTAAATCAACAGAGGCTAGCTTGGGTCTTCCAGTAACTCAGAAACCTGATAACTAGCTAAACAATTGTGCTAATAATTAACATTCCCTTAAAGTGTGTCCATGCCCTTGAGACTGATTATCCCAGTATCTAAATTACAAGATCATAAAATAGCAAGGAAAAAATTTTGCCTATCTACTCTATTTACACCTTTTTCCTAATAAATCTTTATAGAAAGAAGAAAAAATTTCAGGGAAACTTTTACAGACAAGCTAAAGGACAACAATTATTTTTTTTAAAATGACTTGTGAATAATTTCCAGAAAACTAGCCATGTCACAAACAAGTTGATGAAAGAAGAAGGAGGCCAGATAGACAGGAACTGCATAGAGCATTCAATTTGTCATGACTGAGTCACTCAGTTGGAATCCAAAGTGAATATTAAGGTACAGAAAGTTATATTCAAATAACTTTAAGTTTTTGGCTTCATTTCAGGTGAGCAAGCATGCTGCAGTTGAGTCATGCTTCTGATTTTTTTCCCCAGTTTGCACTGTAGGCTTTAAAAAATGAGAACCTTGGCATTTTGTATAGGTCAGGCTAAGTGGTATCATAGGTTAAGTTCTGGCATTCAATCTAAATGCTCTAATGTTTGCACTCTACAGCTAGATTTGAAATATTACTTAAATTGTCTATAGCCAAACAAAGAGTGATCACTGCCCCCTCCAAGAGTTTTCTACTCTTCCTCCTCTGCTCTCCTGTGTCAGTGAAATGCCTTTTCAAAGTGTCAAGAAAACCATTAGACACTCTCTGCACTTGGAAGGGAAGCTGACTTTTTAAAGTTTGAGCTGAAATGTTTCATATTATGAACATTTTGATTAAAAAAAAATTAAATTATTGATACAAGCATTCAAGTGACATACGACAAATGACTGGGAAATAAAGAGTCCTTGCTGTTCCTTGAATTATCTATCTTCTAAGGCTTTTCTATAACTGCTGTAGCAAAGGCTCATGATTCTTACTAACTTTGTGTGACTCTGATTTTCCATTAATCACCTCCAGGAAAGCAACTGTTCTCAGTCCTGTGGACTGTTTGTGTCATCTTTTCCTGCTTAGTGTGCTAGGGTAGCCTTCATTTTATCTTTGCCACAGCATAATCTCTTAGCAGCTCTCCAGTAATGTTGTTCAGAGACAGATAATCTAACTTCATCAACTAGGCATTTACATGCAGTACCTTGGTTTTGGAATTTAGTGCAGGCTTTAATTGAAGAAGACTAAGGAAAATTCTGCAAGAGAAAGTTAAGAAGCAGAAAGCATAATTTGAACCAAGTCAGATTTTGCAGTTTACAATAGATGCAGTGAGTGTGCTCAAAAACTTTTTTCTGTGTTTATGGATTTCAAATAATTTCAAAATATCCCCTATTTTTATAAGGAGTAATTCTGCTACTTGAAGATACTCCCTTCCAGCAGCTCAAGCTTTAGCAAACAAAGGACTTCCCAAAGAGAGCCACACTACAAGACCTGGTGTTAACAGTTGCCTTTCAGGTGGGATAGGGAATCTGCCCTAATCAGTGTTATCAGCAGATGTATCTCACCTGTACTGCAGACTGTTGGGTGGAATCCTGTTTGTGCCACCTGTATAAAACAAGCTGAAGCCCTGATGGGGACAAGGGACATACAGGTACTTGCACTCAATTGGTACCCTTTCATCTCCCACTTCACCACTCTGGAGGGCTGGGTGGTTGATTTTGGTTGTTCACCAGGAGTTAGGGGCTGTATATCCCGTTTCACTTTATGGCTACTACCAAAGACCATTTTTTCCCCTCTATTGGAAGCTAGTTAAACATATGACAGCTAAAGTTACTCTGTTTCTAAATGAGCAGTACTTCAAAGACTGCTGTGTGTTGAGTTCATCCATTTACTAAATTCACCTTTGTTTTCCAGACCATCCTTGGGCAGACAAGACATTAATACCATATTTAACATATTTTCCACTTCTTCCTTTTTAATCAACAGGTATAGAAGCCTATAGGTATTTCATATTTCTGAAATATCTAATAAATTAGAATGTTTGACTTTAATCACAACTGCAGTGCACATGCCCTTGCTATCTTTTGCCTCATCTAGTCCAACCTCTGCCATTTTGACCTTTGCATCTCATCATGCTCTTCTCTGGTGTGTACAAAATCCTGCTAAACCAAATTTACTCCCAAACAAATTAAGCCCTTGCCACTTCTCTTTTTCAAACACCTCCTGCAGATTATAGTAAATTCCTATGTAACATGTGACCTTCTTATCAAAAACTTCTTCACATTGTCTGATTCCCTGACCAGTGCAATACTTGACTCATCTATAGTTAAATATCTCTTTTGTTTTCTTTCCTGGCTTTACTATTTTTCCTAAAAAAAAAAACTATGTCTTTTTGCTTTCCATTTTGTGTCAAATGGCTGCATTTTCTTCATTTCAGCCCTTCCTTCCAAGGCACTTACTTTCTCACAGTAAGCTTTTCACTAGTATCCAGCTAAAGCTTTCACTGTCTGATGGGCTTATTCTTGATGCTTTATGGACAAACAATACATTGTTAACCACCAGTAAACTGTACTTACCAATACTGTGTGTGGGAACTAAACTTGAGAGAAGTCAGCCCAAACTACACCTTGGAAATTCATGATAAAAAAACCAAAAAGCAAACAAACATATATTTCACCTCAACAATCAGAGATGAAAAGAAGGGATTGTGTGTGCATGTCTTTCTGGCTTCAAGTCTGAATTTTTCCTATTTCTGGCGATGGAAGTTTCACCACTGGCCTCAATGTGCCCAAGGCCAACACTGTAAAGGGGCTCCAGCAAAGAAAAACTGATAGCATATGAGCAGCCCTATGAGCTGGGGTAATAAACCCAGTAAGTTTTACTTGATTTTGACCAGCTTGGTTGTCTTCCTTTCAGTCTCATTTGTCAGGACCCACAGAAACTAATGAGTTTCTGCTATTTACAGCAGAGGTGAGGGAGCTAATGTACATCATTGTGGATGCTACTTCAGTATGTCTCAGTGCAAAATCAGTTTCCAAGAGAGTTTGAGCTATGAAGGAGTCTTCAACCTCGCTGGCAACTACCCTCTGGACAAAGACTGGTCAGGTCAAAGGCAATGCTGAGAATATTTTGAAATGTGTCTAAATATTTCTATATAGATTTTGTACATTACTGGTGATAGTTTCTTTAATATTTTTGTAAGAGTTTTTGTGTTATTGACAGTGGCTCTTTGTGTGTTTTCATATCTGCTTTGAGTGGATTTGATGGGAACTACCATCAAATATACATGATATAGAGAACTCATTTAAATATTACCCACTCCTTGGGAAGAGGAGGATGTGGCCTACATTGACGTTTATGAACTGCAGAGCAGAGAAGTTTTAACCCATTTATATTTTAGTGAAGTTTATGGCCCTGAAAGCTGACTATGGGGAAATTCCCACATCTCCCATTAAAATGTTCCCACCTACTGCTTTAAAACAGAGAGAATACCAGAAAGATCTTTCAGGCCAAAGAATTCAGTCATGTTATTTCTATTATCCCAACTAGAAATGCCTCCTTGCACTATTGCAACTAGAAATATTGCCACATTATTTGTTGCTGAGTTTCTTCCAACAGAAATACCACAAAAATGCTTTTTCTTTGGGATATTTAGACTATGAAGTTCGTACAAATTGTATATATCAACATAGGTCAAATGAGTACCAAGTATTTTTCTTTTTTAACATTACCAGTGTTTTGTGGCCAAACTTCCCTTTTCATTTTGAGGAGACAACATTGGATTAGAGATCCTGCTGGAAATAAATTATCACCATCAACTTCTTACTTCGTAAAAGATGAAGAAATTATAAATAATTAAGAAATGTACAAAACCTAATCTATGCTTTAAAGTAGATCAGAATTCTACCTTTCCTGAAAAAGGAGTGTATTGGTGCCTGGTATTCAAGCAGGATGGACAGACAAATTGATATCTTTCTGGTGATTTATTTGTATACATGTTAAGTCTCAGTCCACTGACACAGCTTAGGGGAAGGTTGCTTGATTCACTCTGGGTGGTGCATGAAACAACAGAATTCTCAAAAACAAACTTACTTGCTTTAAAGCTTCAAGGTAGGATAAGGTACTTGGAAAATTTTAAAACAACATGCAGACAGAGTAAAGCACTTCACAAAATTTACCTCAGAACACTTAAACTTAGCCAACTTTGACATATCCAGACACAACAAGGCTCTTACCAAGGCACCGACTGGAATTTTTTAGCCTGGCTTACAATATACTTTGAGAAGGGAAAGAAAAAGAAAGGATAAGAGTAGAAACATCTCACCACCCATGGATCCAATGACAAGACTTGGTTGTTTCAATTTAGATGTCTCTTGGTTAAAGGGAAGCCCACAAAACACAAAGTTCAAATGGCTAATATACACTCAGGCCACGTGGGAACGCCCAGGTACTTCCCCTGGGGGTGGAGGTTTACACTGTGATTTAACACTGTGGATCATGTGCAGTCCTCTGGTGGAAGGACCCAGAAATGAGTCTGGGGGCACTTCAGGGATTTTGGATGGTTTATCACCCCTTGGAAGACATGACAGCTGCCTCTCCCATCAGCATAGCTGAACCAAATATACCCATTGAGAAGGGACGAACACCTTTAGGCCTACATGTAAATGTCACAATATCTGTCTGTAGTGGTTGTGCAAGAAAGTTTTACAGCTGACCATGTCCCATCAAAAGGGATGAATAGTGTGAATGTCCCAATACCTTTTCCAGAGGGGAGGCCAGTTGTACAAGGGAGAACATTGGCATGATGATAAAAAGCACTACCCCACCTCAAAGGATTTGCTTCTTATTGGCTTCTTCTCTTATGTTGCTTAAACCCCAGATGTTGGCTAAGCAAAGGTTGATCTGTCATGGTCATCCTATGGTGCTCAGGCCCTCTGAATGGGCAACCTTGAACATCATCAACAAAACACCCACTGCTTTTAAAAATGGCTGACTGAGCCATTAACTTTTTAGTCTCAACACGTAGTTATTTATACATCTTACAAATTACCAGCGTGAGCACTGGTAGGGATATTGCTCCCATTTTCAATTGCTACATTTAGAGCTCTGCTCTAATTCAGAAAATTTGGTTATGTGAATGAACAGATATGTCTTTCTTGTCTTCTCTTCAGTTTACTGCATTGAAAGAGCCAAAGACTGACTTGTAAGGTCAAAATAGGGAATGAAAATGTTTGAAATTCTGCTGCTTTGGTGACAGCTGTTGGAGAGGAAGTAAATCAAAACGGAGGTGTCCTTTCTGCGTTCATCACCATTTTCAAATGGTTCTCTGCAAAAAAAAAAGTCCTTGAAATCTCCAAAATCTGGAGGAGAGCTAGATAAGGTGAGAAAGCTTACAAATAAATATATGGAGATACAACCTGTGAGAAATCAAGCCCACAGCAATTTGCCTATTTAAATTGTCTATCATAACTTTGTCATATTGTGTGTATTGTCTGTGCACATTTTGGAGGCTCACTAGGAGGTAAAGCTTGCCAAAAGTTGCTTGGAGGAGTATATAGATTGTGATGAAGCTGGTTGCTGGATTCCCTCTACCATGGGAAAGTTTAGGTTCAGTTGAAAAGCATCTACCTTATGCTGGTAACATGAAGGTTCTAACTGGACCACCAGTCTAAACTGGCTCCCCAGATTCCCTGCATTATGTTCACATTTAAAGTCTACTGGATGTTATGGCTTGAAGTTTCCTCTATGTAGCAAAGGTGATAATTTTCCTGGCTTTGACATCTAGGAATGAAAGAACTGACCCAAAAAGATGAAGAAGAAATTTTATTATGTATTAAATATATTTCTATTCTGTGTCCAACACTAAAAAAGCTCATCTTAGTATTAGCATTATCTTTGGTTTCTTTTAATTTCCCTTAAGTTGCTCACTCAAATACTGCAGTTCTGCAGCATCCCAGGTGAGCAGCCCAGGAAGGCTGAGACTCATGAAGGAACTCTCACATCTGGTAACTGCACCAGTTTCCAGAGTGATGCTTCAACAGACTACAGGTGAACAGGGATGTCTGAACACAAATAATCTCAGCGCCCAAAGACAGCTCCCAGGCCGAGTGCCAGAATGGGCTCTGGGCTCGTACTGAGGAACAGGAACATCACTCAGAGCCTCTCTTTCCTCTGACTCACACTTTTATCATAGCATGGCTGCACTGAGCAGCCAGCACACCATCATGGATAGAGAGGACATTGGAAATAGGCCGGCAAAGTAACCACAGAAGCAACATCTAGGTAGGTCCCTTTGCTCCAGCCTAAAATTTATTCTTTTTTTCCCCAAAACTATTTGTCAGTCCCTGGAGCTGTTGAGTAACTGGGTTAGAATTTTTCGTTTGTTTTCTTTAAACAGAATGGGATTTTTGTTGTGCAATAGCATTGTTCTGGGATGCAGACAGCTTTTGCAGGCTGTCTGCAGCTTTGTATTTTTAAAGTATCTGTGTTTTTAAAACAAAGGTCAGTGATCATGATATCAGGTCATTACTGCATCTGTGTCACAGAGGATAAGAGCCTGCTGATAACTGGTCCATCAACTCCCCCGCACCTTCAGCAGCAGCTTGTGTGCAACCATCTGCAGGGCTACTGCAGGGCTACTGAGTCCTCCCACCCTGCCCAGCCACGCTGCAGATCAAGGTTGTCTTTCCCAGGTGTTCCCTGTCCAGACAGGCCACAGAACATGATTTAGTACTGCTGGTAATCAGCACCTTGAGGTAAATTAAAAGCAAGACTCTAAATCCTGATATGCTCTTTCATCCATGACTTTTCTGGTTCTTAACATCAAAATAGACTGACATTCCTCTTCCACATGGGAGGGTTGGGTCTTGTTTTACTGAGGAAATTGAAGACTGCGGCCACAGTGCTGCTGCTGTAACGATATAGCGTGTGGGAAGAGGGTGAGTGACATGTTGAATAGAGTACTGGCTTTGTTCCTTTGGGATCCACGTTTTCAGCTGAATCTTAAGTCCTCTGTTTAATGAGTAGTCTCTGTTCAGCTCCTGGGAGAACAGCAGTCTGCATTAGAAAACTGTGGTGCATTAATTCATCAAGCTCAGTAGCTGAAAGCTAGGAGCCAGATTCTCAGAGAAAGTTAATGTCTTCCTACTGGAGACAGGATCACTTCTGCCCCTCCAAGTTCAGGTCAGAAGTTGACTGATGGGCATCTTGCCCATGAAGAAGCCAAGGACTCTTCTGCCAGAGCTAGTCTCAACCACAAAATGTAGCAGTAATGTAATTCTCCAGCTAGCATCTGCTAACATGCCTCTGAGGCAGCACTATTATTAGCCCAAAATGAAGTGAGTAAACTCTTAGTCCAGAAAAGCCTTAATACTGGTCCACAATCTGATCTCACTGTTCAACTATGAGATATTCCACCAATGTCAATAGAATTACTCAACCCTTAAGATCTGAATCTAGCCCAATGTCTCACAGATGTCAACATCTCAGCACATCATTCTCAACAGTCAGCCAGATCTCACAACATATGGTGTCTGATGATCAGTGAGGAGCTGGTCTGTACCATTTGCTATCCTGGGAATAGGCTGTAAGAGACACAAGTCAAGGGCTGTATTATGAATGCAGAGGTTCGTGTTCATGCTGAAAGGCAGCGCTGTGCAGAGATCTGGAAACAGCATAGCAGAGACATAGCAAGACAAAGCATAGCAAGAATATTTTCCCTAAGCGTGGCAATGGTGTTCTGACATAGGAACACAGTTTTCAGATCTATGTCAGTACCTCTGTGCTGCCCTATATAGATCCTCCTGTTATCTGGAGGCTCCTTTAATAGAAGTTATTTCCACAGGCTGCTTCATACAGATGTACCTGAGAGACCCTGTTTCTGTGAGGGGAAGATAAATCAAAGTAGTACTTTCATTGAAACAGCTGTGAGTAAGTCTGTGCAGCTTGGTAAGGCCTGTATGGAGCCAAAACAGCTGTATGAAATTCTGCACTATGCCTTTCCTCTTTCCTTGCAACCAATGAGATGTTAGTCCACCTTTCACTTAGCATCTCTGACACCAACATATCCACTCTCCCATTGTCTCCTTTCACATCTCTTTCTCTGATGACCTGCCTCAAAGTTTCACTGCAGCCCTCCAGGACTGACCACTCAGCAACACCAGCACCCCAGTCACCTGAAATGACTGTGCTCAAATAATTCATTATTATTCTTCATTGTACATATAAGAGACAACTCTCCCAACTAATAATGCTTTAGATTAAAATTCATCTCAGCTTTCAGCCCCCTAAAGTTCTCAGGCATTGTACTTCCATTAATAAGTAAGCCATAAGTAAGACCAAGCTGAAGGGTGAACAATTGTTTTTTTCCTTCAGAACGCTCATTCATTACTAATCTCTGAGCTACAAGTGTGGTGACTGGAGTGTTACTTCAGGGAGACTGAAAGCAGTGCTATGTCTTGGGGTAGGGGTTCAGTTTCTTAGACCTATCTCTTTTAGATAAGCAATGAAGTTTGTGTGGAAACAAGCAAAAAAAAAAAAAAAAGGGAATTATTTCAGATCCTTAGGCACTTCAGTGGATTAGCAGGAACCTGAAGGCTAATTTACTTGTTGGCTCCTACATGTACATGATCAGGTTTGTAAATGTTTGACTTAATTTTCCATAAAAGAAACTAAACCATGAATTACCTAATACTAAATACTCAGGAAAGAAGACAAACTGTTTTGGAAATAGGGTGATGTAGCAGAGCAAATGCGTACAGTTATAAGCTGCTGCTGGGGAAGGTGCACACCTGCAGCATCCTGGAAATCATATCAGCAGTCTTGAACAAAAGGGCAGACAGTCCTGTGTTTAAGATAATAATTACAGGGAAAACTGGACGGGGAGCATGCTGTGGTCCTAATTGCATCTAAGTACAGAGCTGAGTGTTTTAAAGGCAGTGTTTAAATCAAAGCACATTCCCCTTTCATTACTGGATCTTCAAGGCAGAGTGAATTCATAGCAAATTCTAAGGCTTTAAAGTTCTTTCCCATACATTAAGTCATCAAAGACTTTCTTGCATTGTATCTGTATCTGTATTTTGGAGTGGCTTATGGCCAGTCAGAGGAGACCTGACCATTTTCGCTATATCTGCTTAGTGTTCCCACAGCAAAAGAAAACACCTTGGGTAGGAACCAACCTATTTGCTAGCTGTTAAATTCATACTACCTGTGTTTGACTGAACAGTGGAGAATACAAATCCCCATTATCTCAGGACAGAGATTCCTTTTAAGACTCAAAACATCACTAACAGAACCAGAGGAAAGCTCTGTCCCTGCAATTAGCAATCTAAGGACAAACTGCCAGAATACCCATCTCTCACCAAAAAAAACCCCAGATTCCTTTAATAACTACCTCTCTCCCCCAAAAGAAAAACACCTCAGAACTTCACCTTGAACCTCCTAGCATAAGAAAAGCAGGGTAACTCCACAGCCAACTCCTCATGGAGATGAACCAAATGAATGTGGTCACGCCTCACCCTGATGTCCCCAAGACAGACCTTACAGCTGATGTGGCACCGACATCTTACCTCAAGGAGGAGGACTCGAGCCACACTCTATCAAGTGTGAAAGGACAAAGCTCACAGTTCCCACAGGCAGATGTGGAGGACAAAGCCCTCATATTGTATACTGAACTGCCCTTTATGTGCCATTTGTCTGGCACCACATGCCATCCGGAAAACCAGGTGAATGGAAAAAGCCACTAGGCAGAAAAAAAAAGCAAATCCTGTAAAGAAAAAGTAAAGCATCTGCCTACAAGGCAAGAGCCATAAAAGTTTAACAGGTGATACAAGTTTTGTATCAATTGTAATTTTCTATAAACTTCAGGTGTATCCTATATGTTGTGACCACAGTAGAAGTTTACACAATGTCCTAGGGAACTGAGTTGTGCCTGGGAGAAAACAATTTTTTACCACCTTTCACATCCATAATATTTGTGGACCAATTTCCATTGGTCAGCTGCAGTAAGTAAAGGAACGACAGAAAACTGGCTTGTATTGCATACAGGAAATACTGCAGTCAGTGTCTATAGGGCTCAAATTGCAGCAAGATGACATTGCAAGTCCAATGAAACACCTGCTGCACATTGCCCTGCCCTCCTAATTTCTGAACCAAAATGAGGAATCCAAACTGAGGAATCCAAAGGTATTGAACACAACTGACTAAGAATGGGCAGGATTTTTTCTTCACCTCTGTGTCTAGCCAAAGTCATCCTTTAACAGTGAAGAGAAAAACATGTATTTAAAAAAAAAACAACAAACAGTTCCAGGATGTTTGAGGTTTTGGTGTATTCAGAATGAATGGGAACTTTGTGATAGCTGAAAAATGAGAGGTAAAGGATACACTTTGAATTTAACCAATCCCTCCCTAAGGTAAGACAGAAGCAGAGGATCTCAGATGCTCTACCTTTGCTTTTGACAGGTAAACCTAAAACCTGCCCCATCCTCCTGAATTTCCTGGTCACCGACCCAAGAGCCAGCTTTTTCCTTACTCCTCATGGTTAAAAGGCTGTCCAGACTGTACAATTGTCCATAGGTTGAGTTCTGCAGTCCAAATATTTAATGGAGATAATTAATGAAGGGTTAATAGCAGAAATATCCAGGATGTATCAGAAGGAAACTTGACAGGGTAGACTTATCAATTAATTTTTTCCTTATCTTTTTACTATTTCTGTGCTTATGATGCAACAGGACCCAGTTGTGCTCAGCGGCAAAACTTACACTGCTTTCTGTCACTTGAATGCAGACAGTCTTTGTGTTCACAGCTGAAGAAAAAAGACCATACCCAGCTGCTCAGCAAGGGAATAGCATGCATGGAAGAGAAGGAAAAGCAAAAGGGAAAGCACCATGTGCCTGTTGGCTTCCCCCCCTCCCACCTCGCCTCTTGTGCATCCCCCAAGATCAGGCACAATCTGTCCCTTTGTATCCAGGGAAGAAATAGGACGCAAAGTGTTAGGAATTTCCTAAAACTGTCTTGAATCATGTGCTGTTTAAGTAACTGTCATTTTGCTGCCTGGTTCATTGACACTTGGGTCTTAAATGGTGCTTGTGGAGGAGTAATATTTTCAGCTCTGAAGGGGTAAAGAAAACAGTTTTAGAAAACTAAAGCCTTTGAACAGTGATATGCCAAGGAGGAATATGTTGATATGCTTGTTTCTTATAAAGCCTGCATTCTCTTTGCATGAAATCAACAAGACATTAAAGTAAGTATTTCACCAAAGTGTGGCATTCAGGAGAAGTCTATTTTCATAGAGGAAAAAAGTTGGAACAGATGGTTGAAGGAAATATTAGTTTAGAGACATCAGAAACAGCTGAATAAACTTTCAGTAGCCTAAGAGAAAAAGAGTCTCAATCTTCTGGTTTATTCTTATTTTCCTATTTACATTCTTTAAATGCACTGGAAATGGCATTCAACATTTCTAGTACCTTGGCCTTTTTAATTTTTTAAATTTTTTTGGTTGTGGGTATCATAATGTTTAAGGTCATGAGGAGGAACACTGTTAAAACAGCACTAGATTTAGTGTTAGTCTCCCTATGTTAATTTTAAATTCATAAACTTAGAGGCATATGAGGCTTTAGAGCTATTAGTCCACACCTCCTGAGCACACCATAACAGAGGTGGAATTAAGAATCAGGTTCATGTATAAGAAAGAAAAAAGTCAGTCATGACTTTCCTTAGACAGTTTCATCTCTGTAGTGTAGTATATAAATGCATATCTGAGAGCTCATTGCCAGCCTCACCTGATACGTTCAGTGCCAGTGGAAGAAATTTTCTCACTGATTTATTTTCTCATAGAGTACACAGTGGTCAGTTTTCACCTGGTGTAAGACAACCTTTAGATTTAAATAGAGAAGACAAAAAGTACTGGAAACAGCATTTTGCACATTAAAAATAATTTCTGCTTCCAGGCATGTAAAAGACATTATCTTTTTAAGTGATACCAGATCCAATTTGTATCAGTACTGATCTGGATTAAGAATTAAAGAGTGGTGAAATAAGACATATTCTAAACATTTATTAGCCATTAGAAATACCTTACATCAGATATTGTTATTAATTCTTCTCTGCATGGGACACTTTTTAAAATCTAAATTTGCTTGTGAATCCATTATATCTATATAATAAAATAGTAAATGTTTTTTTGAGAGATACAGGGAATTATCTAAGCCTGGGACAGGAAGATGAAGAACATGCATTTTTGATAAATAATATATATATACATATATATATTTCATTTGAATGAATCTGAGGCAGTGGTTTGGTAATCTTAAAGTAATTGGAGATGATTGGAGAGGTCTGAGTGCCAGAGATAGTGGGAGTGTTTTCAGCAACAGCAATGAAATAGAATTGCTATTATTATAATAAAAAAAAATTTAATTAAAAAATTCTCTTCATGGTAAAATATATGTAACATATATCCAGAAACAATTCTTGTTTCTCTCATGTCAAATAGAAACATAATAATAAACAAAAATAATTTAGTTTGGAAGTGTTAAGACTGTTGGCATAGGCAAGGAATTTGAGTCTTGTTCAAACTCAGGAACATCAATAAGTTATAAACAAATCAATATTTTTTTCATCCCTAGATTTAAAGTGAGAAAATATTTTCCAGGTGGCATAGCTCCAGAATAAAAACTATCATAAGGCTGAATTTAATGACTGATGCCAGAGACATCGTCTTCCTAATTTTTTTTATGGTAAGTTGCCTTTTCAAATAAAAAAAGGACACTAAATTTCATGGATTTTTTAATTTATATATAAGTGGTTTTATAGATAACTGAAAATCAAAGGAAATCCAATGAAAATCAATAAACAATAAAATCTAGATACAATTTTCTGTTAGTTCAGCAGAATGTTAAATTATTTCTGACTGAAATTTGACAAAAATATTTTTTCAGGATTTCTTAGGAAAGTTATTTATGTTTTATATCCTATCTATTTTTGATCTTTCATTAAAAACTGTGAGTATTTCAAGTAACTTTATTTTTAGCCTGCAATGTAAGAATACTTTATTTACTTCCCTTCATAGTTCCAAAGCAAACATCTTATCTTGACTTCATTTTTAGTCTACTAATTTTTAGACCAGTGTGGGACATTTTTTTTCTGTACAATAATAGAATAAAGCCAAAACTGTGTTTATAACCTGTGTTTATTAAGAGAGATAAGTAATTCCATAATAAACTTGTTTTATTAATAATCTAATCTTGTTCCAGTGGCTGAATGAGTGTCATATCCTTCCAGGACAGCTTCCAGGACAGGACCCTCAAGGAAGAGAATTTTAATTTACTGGCAGAGAAGCACACATGGAGAGTTGAAAGACCAGAGAGGAAGCCAACTGGTCTATGAATATGATCCAAAGTCCCTTTTACAGAAAAATTTGAAAACATTATTTTTATTAGAAAGATCTGAACTTTTATGTTTGAGTTTAACAAATTCATTGATGTACACACATGAAAAAGTGTAATTCAGCTTCTGTTGGGTTTTTTTTGGTACAATTTGGATGAAGTTCAGATGAAGTCATGGCATCTATGATTCCCCATGTCATCCTTTAGTTTACCATTATGTCATCCTAGCACTTTGAACTGCCTGATCAGATCTATATCTCACATGAAATGTTCACGTCACTTGAGTATTGCTACTATAAGGTAGCAATAAAACAACTAATAGGCCACATCTCTATCATATTGCCATTCTAAAAGACATAGTTCTTCAGCTTTTTAATGACTGTTTAAAAAAATTCCCAAGTTTCAAATATTCAAAGTGATCAAATGAGGCATTAGATGATACCCACTTCTCCCTCTATTTGTCACAGGTAGACTTCATTGAATTTTTAATGATTTTGATGGGTTTTGAGAAAACTTCTTTGTGAAAAATGTCTCCCTTTTATGTCAGAAAAGTGCTTTCTGCATGTGCTACTAAATTAAAACTGTTTTCTACCATCAGGATAAAAATTGGAATTTAAACATGAGCCACAACTGGGAGACAACTTAGGTGAACATGGATACACCTTCCAGTTCAGTTAATACAACCTTTGAAGTTATGGGGAACTATTTCCATTGATGTTGTAGTAAATGTCTAAGATGTGGTTTAATAAAATTTTAACTGTGTCTATCGTTGGACTCCATATGTAGTTATGTTTCTAACTGGATACATTCCTATGTTGTGTGAAGAGTCCACCTCTTGCCTTGCTGAACCTCTGGAAGAGCTCATGGAAAATCAAGGCACTGTAGCTCAGGTCTCTGCCTTGTCCTCATTCCTGAGATTTGGAACCAGCATCCAACAGCCAGTTTTTGGATCTCTACACTGGTTTTTTGCAGGCTCTTGCAGTTAACACAAATGATGACCCAGATGCCAAGCAGATCCTTCCCTGTTTAACCCCTGGGTGTGAGGTGTAATATACCCACCTTCAAGATTTTCACAGTTCCTAAAGACAATATAACTCTTAACAGGAAAAGTACAAGAGAGATTCAAAGCCAATAAGCGAACAAGCTGAATACAAATTATCTGTAATTAATTCTTTCACTGAGGGACCACTTGTATAGGACAGCACAATCAGGAAAGCACCTGATATCTTGAGTTCCTACCCTGGGTCTGCCTATGTTGAGAAAATGGCTCTCCATAAACACCCCTCTTTTGTCATTAGTTTTCAATCAACCCCTGGAGATGGTCAAGGTCTGGTCTCAGGTGTACCACTGGCAGGTAATTTTCTATTCAATTAATTATTTTACTTGGGAGAAACTCCTTATCTTTTTAAGAAAATAAATTTAAGGGTAAAGCACGCAAATCATAAAATCTTGTTAACTTGGTATTCTGTGACACTAATGTGGTGAATCCTAATGCAGACACAGATACAATTGAAAAATAAAGACAAAAATGATAAAAAGGAGCTCCTGTCTCACTTTCACATATGTAACAAGTTCATAATTTCTGACTGGATTCATGTCATAAATAGATTCTTCATGTCAACACCAGATTTTGCAAAAGTATTGATGGACTGGGGTTCAGGGAAAAATGGTGAGCAGCTGGGACTGATTCTTCCATAAATTTTAGTGCTGACCATGTAAATAAATTTCATTTCTTAAAAGAAGTCAGCTATGTTTTGATACTGTGCTCTGAGACTCTGCTACAAAAATTAAGTGGTCAAAAGCAGGAACAGAATTGCCAACACTTGTGATTTTATTAGGAGAGAGATCACTTTTCTTAAAACCTGAGCTCCTGAAGTCAAATGATTACAGGAAACTGTCATGTTTCATTCCTTCAGAAGAAGTAGTTTCTACCTTTTGCGGTTGTGAAGACAAGTTGAAAATATAAATCCAATAGCTGGGGCCACCAGACGACAAAAAGTCATCAGTATTTTAAGGAATGTGATGGTTTATGAAGGCCTGAAGTTGAGAACACTGAAATAATGTTATTCAAACAAAGAAGGCAGTGAATAATGATGTGAAAGTAAAATCCAAAGAGTCAGAGTGCTTCCCCTCTCCTACTAAAGAGAAGAAATAGCATGTGTAGTGAAACTCTGTAGCTTCAAAGCTCATCTACATTTTTATCCTGGAGTAGTTGTTTAAAAAATATATCTTTATTCTTGGAGAATGGAGCATGTACTATGTCATATGAGAACTGCTAATACACTAATGGAAAGATAAAGCAATGGTTTAGGTCTACATGTTGGAACTGTACTTTTCCTGTTTCTCCAGATAAAAAACAAGAGAGATATGTCAAATAATATGAAGCCAAGTTATTGCAGAATGTGCAGAAACTACTTCCTGTGAAGAATTAAGGTTTAATTAGCTAAAAAGGAAGTGTACAGAGGGATGATAACTGAGAGTTGGTCACCCTCTCTCTGATGAGATTATACTCTGTACCTCTGAACTTTATTATCCAAACAACAAGTCCATGGCGTGATTTGGTGCCTCCAATAATCTTGTGCTAATTTTTACCCATGCAGTCTGTCAAGAGGCCCTGGGTTGTTTGCAGAACAGCTCTAGATATAAAGAACAATTGACTGCATTAACTGTGCATGCAGGAACATTATTTTAGGCATCAAAAAAAGACACTTTTTTTGTCATGATCCAAACTCTATTGAAATCAACAAATAATTTTCAGTATTTGAATCAAAACCTTTGGCCAGTTTTGCTTAGTATACTTTTGTACCTTTATTTTAAAATTGATTCACCTGACCATCCCAGTAAGTACAATCTTAGGCCTCCTAAAGTGGCTGAGAGTGTGAAAACAGGATCAGATTTAACTGAAGCATCATGTGCAAAAGCCAGCCACATTTCTCCTTCAAACACACGTGCCACCAGAATAGAGACAGAGTGGAGAACAGGCAACAGGTAGCCAGTTTGGATCCTGTGCTAGAATTTTCCTTTGCTGACTCCTGACTCATTTGCTTTCTGTCTGTGGCTGACCTTGGTCTCTGTCAGAGGACAATCAAGGCCATGTTGGACTGGGCTTTGAGCAGCCTGGGCTACTCGAAGGTGTCCTTGGCAGGTGGGTTGGAACTGAGTGATCTTTTAAGGTCCCCTTAAACCCAAACCATTCTCTGATTCCATGATAGAAGATCATCAACGTGGCTATCTGCAGGAGTTCAGACATTGATTTATAACTACCAGCGGTTGTGCCCCACCCCCCCACTGCTTGGAGAGCCAGTTTCCGTGCAAAATGGAGTGATATATGCCACTGTCAAAGTCTCAGGTGCTTAACAACCAGCGCTGCCTATTGCAAACAGAAGTGATTCTGCCTGAAGCAGAGCATGGAAACCCATTGGAAAATCTCACTCTATAAAAAAGTTTAAAAAGCCAAGAATTAACACTTTTCACTGCCTTAATCTATGGCAGATACTTGTTTAAGTTCCCAACAGATACTGCATTTTTTAGGGAACCTATTTAGTGTGAAATGTGCCAATATTAATTCAGGTATTCTGGGAGATTCAGAGCTGTGGGAAGAAAAGCATATAAAAACATCTGTAGGATGGTGTAGACGAAAGGAAAGAATAAAATGAGATAGTAAAGGAATTACAGGAATATATGGGATGAGATGCAGGAGTCATTGAGAAATTTGGATCAAAAGCAGCTGTCACTCTTATTTGTCCTTTAGCAAGAGTTCAATAACATCCCTGACCGAGGGACCCCACTGTGCTGAAAGTATTGCACAAACTCACTGTAATTTTTACAGGCATGCTCTGCCCTGTACCGTTTCTAATCTCAGTTGGTGAGCAAGGGCACAAAGGCACAGAGAAAGGAAGCAGCTTGCCCAAAGTAGGTTAGTGGCAGAAATAAAGATAGGATCCAGATCTCCTGCAGCCAACTGGATGCATCCCACGGAGAAAAGTGTAATCTGCCTCTCAAGCCCACAGGGAAGCTTCCAGGCAGAAAAATCTGTTCAAATCAAAAAGCAAGGAAAAGGAGAAAGTGTGGGCTTGAGGATCCTAATTGGCATACGTGGGAACATGCTGACTATCTGTGACTCTCTCCCAGTGGAAAGCTCCAAGGAAATAAACAAGTACAGATGATTTAAGCAAAAACTAAGACTCAGTAGCTACAGCACTCAGAGCCTCTGCTAACACTGTAGCCTCTTTTCAGAGGAAGAAAAAGCATGGCAAAGACAGCACAGACCTCTCACAAGTGTATTATACAGACAGGACAAGCAAAGGATAAGTGTGTTATTCTAAGAATTAGTGGTTTGAGGCAAATTCTGATCTAGAACATTTCTTTTTAGCTAAAAAGTACAAAATCATTTAAGTCTGGGTTTCTTGACATTTTATTTCAGCTTCTGTTCCAAGCTGCTTCTGATCATCATCTTCTAGCTGTTTAGAGATTTAAGAAACTGTGAAATGGCTCCTGTCTACTGAACTTTTAACATGGCTGTGAAAAAACATTATTTTTAAAAAGTGGCCTATTATCTAGCCAATATGCAATACAAATAAGCAAATCTCCATTCTGTTGCACACTGCCATTAACAGTAACAAGATAATTTGCCTTAACCTCCACAAAGAAATTCTTAGCAATAATGTAAGCACAGCATGAAATAAAACCTTCCAAAGGAAAACATGATTGTCAGTGTACCTGAGGTTTTGTTACTGTCAAGAGTTGCAAAGCCAAGGAACAGACTTTAAAAGGGAAATTCTAAGACAGAGAGGAAACATTATTCAACTTAATATTAGTACTTAGTATTTTAATGCAATGATCCATTGATTGTACAGGGAGAACATTTCTTTTTTTCCTCCAGAAATGTAATGCTACATTTACATTCCTCCAGAATAGTATTCTGCTTAAAAGAAATATAGTATCTCTGCCAGTGAAGTATGATAGCATTCCTGCATCAGCTCTAAAAGAAGGCAAGATGAAGCACAGGAATGTTAAAGACTAGGCTCTTCTTCTTGTATCTCTGATATGAGCTAAAGGAAATAATCATATTCATCTTTGGAAGCCAGATTCTTGAATAAGAATGCTCAAAATGCAGACATCATAGGAGTTGCTTCTGACAATTTGATCTTCCTATTGCACATGATGTATTAGTGTCAGAGGGGGTCACAACACATAGACCTTTTGCTTCCTGTGCTAGCCACTCAGGTAAGACATTTTTCCTGCAGGCAAGCACTGCTTGGTTACTCCCAGATTAATCCTATTTCTTATTCTCTTTGTACACAGATATTCATCACATGCATTTTTCACTGTCAGCTCAGAGGGAAACTTTCTTAACTTCACATTTAATTATGTTGGATTTTGGATCTTTTATGATAGTTACTGTCTTCCTTAATGAGAAAAACAATGCCAAAATTCTGTAATCATGGATGATACTCTAAAGCAAATTAAGGCAGGGAAGTTGAATGTGCTTTGGCTTCCAGCTCTAGATAGGATCATCTTTTAACTGATGTGTTCCCAACTCCTGGCTCATTATCAGCACAGCTCTGGAAGGTAACTTCAAGTGATGAATTCCTTAGCCTCCAAATGGTTCTGGAAGTTTAACTTTTTCAGGCACATGTGAAGGAGATCATTAACATGGTCATTAAATCACAGGACAGAGTTTGGCAGCACAGAGATAGTAGTAGCAGTGCTGGTTTGTGATGATCTAAAGTATACATGAAACTAGCAGCTTTATTTTTTTTCTTTCTGTTTATGGAAGAGTTCAGAAGAACAACATTCTGTAAGTCAATATGAAAGAAAGGTAATGGGATGATGCTGATGCTGGTTATTATTGCAATTTTTTAAATGGCTTCACTTTCTTTCACTTTGCAACACAATCTCTCTAGGGATTTAATGCTGAAGTGTTTAAGCACAAAATCCTGTTGCCAGGACCTGCGTTCAGAAATTCACATTCAGAAGCAGGGCCCTTTGTATTGCTGAATCCAATTATCTATTTGTAGAATATGACTGACATTTATCAACAGGAAATTTATCTCTACTCTTGCCGCTCAGTTGCCTAGAAAAAGCAGAGAGGAGGCTGCCTGCTGATAACACATCACATATTTTTTATATTAGGACCTATGTGTCTGGGATAGGGTTTCTGGAGCTCACATCTCAGGCTCACTCTGAGGCTGACCTGAACATACTCCACTGGATCAGTCCCCAAAAATGCCAGCTGCATATGAATGGAACAGATGTTTTAATTGATGCAAGATCAGACTTGTATTACCAAAGTTCAAGGACCAATTAATTCAGGGGGAACCCCTGCCTCTGTTTTTTGATTATACCCACAGGCCTCACAGGGCTCTACAATTAACAGGACAAAAATAAAAAAGGGAAAACAAAGAGGGATAGAGGTGTCACGAGGGGTGAGTATCACTTTCCTTAAAAAGTCTGGAACTGAGACTGAATTTCCTATGGCTTCAGTCTCCAATACCATTAGGTTACAGTCACCACATCTTTTGGGAAGGGAATCTTTCTTGCAGGAATGCTTCCTGGAATGATATCAACCCACTCCTTGGTGTCCTCTGGGGTGCACAGCTCTGGGGGAGAGCCAGACACAGTGCTCAAAATAAGGGGGGCTACTGCTCCTCACTTGTTGGTAGCTGCTGATGGTGGCTCTCTAAAATGGAAATGTTGGAAATGTTTGCTGTAGTTACAGCATCCTGAATGCCTCCTTAGCTCCAGAGTTTCTAGGTCAAAAAATCCCCACTCATCTCAGTGGCAGAAAAATAGTGAAACCACTTAAAAGAAGCCTGGAGGGGCTATTCTCCCCTCTGACCCCAGCAGGCTCCTAAAGGAAGGACCTGAAAATTCTCCACACACAAGTGTTTTGTTACTGCTAGCCTTCACATTGAGGGACATTCTGGGGTGGATTTATGGAATAACTTTACTTGCCTGTCTTGGTACAACATATCTACACCCTGTCTCAGTCACCACAAGATCCCTCCCACCCTTTACTTCCTTTCTGCTGCAGCTATATCCAGTCCTGGGGGACTCACCTACAGGGGATTTTGATGAGGACCTTTGTCTTCCCCTCAGTAGAGGGGGTTTCCTTCTTTTTCAGTCTAAGTGAGGCTAACCCAGAATTTAGCAATTTCAGAGTTCAGTTGTATAGTCAAACTCTTAACAGAAGATTCATCATAACCATGCTAGACTTAAGTTGTGCTCAAGAGACTAAGCTGGAGTAGCCTAAGGTGTGAATTAACCCTTACAGGATGGGGTTTGTGAATATGCTAGAAGCTGTATTAACCTAATTTTTTTTCATTTAAGTCCACAGAGGTCAGTTTTGGTTAGAATGAAACAGGGTTAGCTACAATGGGAAAGCTTCTGAGGATCTCACTCCTCAACATTTATTATGCAACAGGCAACATTATTTAGATTCAACAGTAAGGTCAAATATAACCTCTGTATAAAGGATACTAAACCAGCATCCTTTACTGCCTTCTGGGCTGAAAGTGGTGGCAGAGGGTGCTTTGGACTCCTTATGAGCTTGTTTGCTAAGAGAGTGTGCAGGGCACTGAAGCATGAAGGAGATGGAGAGTGTGAAGCAAAGGGGTGCTTGTGAGCATGTGGCTTGTACCTCACCCTGACTGCACGTGAGCTGCCCATGAACCTTCAAAGCACAGGAATGCTCACACTAACAAAGGCACCGAGCAAAAGCCATATTTGAAGCTGCCACTGCTTCCTCAGTAACAGTTACCTGGTATGTAAAACATCCTGGCATGGAATTGAGACATAAGTCACACACACCAGGGCTGTTTTGCACATCTACAGTGCCAAAGGAGCATGTCCTTAGCTGGAGAAGAAGATGCAGCAGAAAATCAGTTTGTTACCAGACTACATTGTACTCACAGGAGGCATGAGGATTTCAGAGTGACAACCACCACACGATGGTGTGCACAAAGCGCCAGCTCTGGGACACCATCCAAAGTGGTTTTCCTCAAGGGAAATTCAGTGCATCCAGTATCACCTCACTGGCTACGTTCGTTCACTTTTCCTCACAATGTTTCAGAGCTCTTCAGGGCCGCAGCTGTGGAGAAGTCTTGCCTTTTTGGCAAATGTGCAGGATGGCCGAGTATATCAAATGAGCTTTCTAAGCTTAATTGATAATGACAACAAGTCTAAGGCAATCACATATAAAATTCTCTCTTCTCTCAGATGTTGCTGGATGAGTGCTGGCACAGCCGCCTTCCCTCACAAACATTTCAGATACTGTTTCTTACTTTTTGGCTCAAGCTTTCAGTAAGACTTGGAAAAAACCCAAGATTTATCATGGGTCTGGGTTGCCTTTTTATATTTTTTTTTTTTCTACTTCATTATTCTTATTCTTCTCAGACAAAACACTGCTTGATTCACTTAAAAAAAATAAATCATCTTCTAACTCTGTTCTTGCTTTCATTTCTCGCTGAGGGTTTGGGGTGAGGTAGGGAATGCTCTGAAGGAGCACCTTTGCAGACAGCACGTTAATGACACAGAGGTCAGATCCATTTCACTTACACCTTGGCTAATGGACTTTTTACAGAGTACATACACAGACACACACAGCTTTCTGTTTCTCCATAAATAAAATCTCCTCTGAGGACAAGATTGTACCTTTATGGGACTTTTATGAAGTGGCATTGTTCAGCAAACTTCACGTAAGTATGTGTCAACATTACGTCTGGGCCAGTGTGCTACAGCTAGGAGCTGGAAGTGAAGGTTTCCAAACCTCAGGAGTGTACATCACTGGGGCTCGGAAGCAGGTACTTTGCAGAGTGGAAGCACACAGGGAAAGAGGATGTTGGAATATGGTCTTAACCCAAACACAAATACTTTTTGATCTGAATGGCTGTTTGGATCCATTTTTTTTTTCCAGCACACTACTGAAATATGAAAGCTATCCATGGAAGAGAGATCTGATGGTAAACTTCCCCCTCACATGTGGTATATTCTAAACTGTGTCTTCGTTCAGGTTCATGCCTAGGGGAAACATCTCTGCTTCACAGTGACCTACATTTTGTGGTTCAAACAGCTCTCCCCACCAGCCTCTTCCCAGTGTGGTTTGAAGTGTTGTTTCTTCTCTTCCAGCCATAACAATCTGTCTAAGAATGTCACCAAACATGCCCCTTGTATCTCTCCTGAGCCTCAAGTGGAAATTCTTCTATGAAAGCTCAGGTGGGTGGTGATCATATACATACCAAGCATGACCACCTTGCAGCAAGGGATGTCCACACTTGCTGCATCCCAGCCCACTAACCCATCACTAGTGAGGAGCCCATGGCTGTATGGGCATCATCCTGGGCTGTCCATCCTGGGCTGTCCAGGGCCCTCAGGAAGTGCTTGGCTAGTAAAAGGCATGTCACTCCATCTGTTAAGCCTACTTGTCTCAGTGCAGCAAAGACAAGAAATAACACATTTTGAAAGGTGGTCCGAAAGAAGACTTCTGGCCACATTTCCACCTTTTTACCTTACACAGAGTAATAAACACACAACACACAGGACAAAATCAGAAATGGGATTTAGGTTGCTCATTTGCAATTAAACCAGGAACCTAAACTCTGCTCTCTCATTCTCTCATTTGCTTGCCCAAGCACAGCCATTTTCTTTGCAAGAGCAGATTGTTGAAAACAATCATCCATGTATCATCTATGTCTCTGCCTCTTCAGGTCAGAGATAAATAAGAATAAAATGTTTATAATCTCTCTTCTCATCAATTCCCTGGTTTCTGTGTCAGAACAAATACCTAAGGCCGAGACATCACCTCAAAGTCAGCGACTGTTCACCCCAGCATAGTTTAACAGACCAACAGACCATAACTTTGTAACATATCATTCATTGCCTGGCCCACTAAAAATAGGTTGCATTTTTTTTCTCCACTGGAACCTGTACAAAACAGCCAAAGCCTTGACACATCTGCAGCAGAAGAGCTGTGCCTTTTTATGACCATGACCTGAAGTGACCATATTAATTTACTCTTCTTTCTGGCTCTGTGTCAAATCCCACTTGCATGATCCACACAATGAGTCCAAGTTGTCCAAAGCAGACAAGAGGGATTTCAGTTTGCTGCTGTGTAATTAGGCCCAGTAAATGACAGTGCACTTCAGCAGAAAACCTAGTGCTGTTGGGGTTGAAGCACGAGTGAGGAGATGTGGGAAGAGGAGAGAAAAGAAGAGGAAAGAAGAAAGACATACAGAAACTGCCTCCATAAAGAGTGCAGAACTCTTCTCCTCTGGACTGAGACAAGGAAGCAAAGCAGAGACATCTCTGATCAGTGCTACTCTCAAGTGCACCTATACTTCTCCCCCGCCGCTTTTCTGGCCGATGCATTTTAGTGCACAAGCACAGATATCACACAAGCTGGCTGCAGGCCAGGAGCATGCCCCAGGTGGCCTTAGTTCTTGTCCATGGAGCTGGGAGACAAGACTCAGGGGGACTGTGAAAGTATGGAGGCAGCAAGGAAGCAAGGCTGACCCCATGGGCAGGCATGAACATTTTGACCACGTAGAATAGCAGGTTCCTCCAGTTTCCTGGGTCAAAGATGAACGCCCTTTTCCTGCACAGTGCACTGCATATCATTCCCCAATGTTGGGGTCAGAGGCACAGGAAATAGGCCCTTATCTGTGGTGCCTGGCTCTGACACCTAAGAGAGCACTGAGTTTAGCCTAAAACCATGGAGACAGATTTTAAAGTTAAGTAAAGAAACTAATAATGTGAGTATGTAAGTTAGATAGAGTTCTCTTAAGTCCTTGGGTGAAAAAGTTGGAGTCTGGAGTTTTAGTTATACTAATAAGTGATCCCAAGATGGAGACTTTGGGGCATTGTCTCTTTCTCCTTCTTGCCCTTCTTCTTCCTTTTTCATCTTCTTCTTCTCAGGGTTTTTGGGTAATTATGAGTGATTGGGTGACAGGATCCGCAGTGCAGCACACAGGTGTCAGGTCGCTGGGTCACTAAAAGAAATAAGTTACTTGGCATTTGATTATTGGATAAATAGACACATAAAAGACCTTGGAGATATTCTTTGTTCTCCATTTTTGCACCTTTCTATCTTAGTGTATGTAGTCCTTGTACTCTGTATATATGTAATATAGATAAGGAAAGAATAAGCAATTGAGCCCAAGCATGAGAAAACAGCCTCTCTCTTGTCAAGCTTGGTCCAGGGGAAAAATAACCAAACCACCAGAGTCACTGTGACACCCCAGCCCCAAGGCAAAGAGTAGATAGAATCACTTCCTACAAGTAGTGGAAAGGGATTGTGCATTTGAAAAATCTCTGAAAAGTCATTATTTTAAATACAGTGACCTTGGGGCTGCACTGTGAACTTGAAGGCGACAGGCATTATATTTAAGTACCTACTTTTGCTCTTTTTTTCCCAAATTAACCGGGGCATGAATCACATGCAGAACCCTGCCTCTGGCTGGTTATCAAGAAGGGTCCACCAATATTTTCAGTCAGGAAAGGGCTGAGGAGGATTAGCTTTTGGAGACAACTCTTTGGGTTGATCAGCCAAAGTAGAAGTAAAAAAAAGAACTAAAAAAAGCAGACAAGAGTGTAGAAAATAAAATATATTTTAAAGTACTGCTATAAAAAATTGAAATACAGTAATTTTATTTTACATGCATTTTTAAATCAAGTTCATTTGCAATAAATTAAGCATGTGAAACTTGCCCTAGATCCCACAGATTGTAGAGAAAGGGGACAATCCTATGGAGCAGTAAAGTAGCAATGTGACGTCCCCAAGCTTGTGTAGTTCCCTCCTGAAGCTCATCAGTGGAAGTCATCCATCTTTCTTGCTTGCTTTCTCTCTCTCTCTTTCCCTTCCTTCCTTCCTTCCTTCCTTCCTTCCTTCCTTCCTGCCTTCCTTCCTGCCTTCCTTCCTGCCTTCCTTCCTGCCTTCCTGCCTTCCTGCCTTCCTTCCTTCCTGCCTTCCTTCCTTCCTTCCTTCCTTCCTTCCTTCCTTCCTTCCTTCCTTCCTTCCTTCCTTCCTTCCTTCCTTCCTTCCTTCCTTCCTTCCTTCCTTCCTTCCTTCCTCCCTCCCTCCCTCCCTCCCTCCCTCCCTCCCTCCTTCCTTCCTTCCTTCCTTCCTTCCTCCCTGCCTGCCTGCCTTCCTGCCTTCCCATGTTTTCTCTCTTTTTCCTATTTCATCCCTACTTATGTAACACCTGTTCTGGAAAAAAATAATGTTCCAAACATCCCACAGTTCCAAAAGCAATTATTTAATGAAAATATTGTAAAAATTGTTAATGTAAACAGGAAGAGAAGTTTTTAATTAGACATAGGAGAAAAAGCAGATTAGCCCCAGATCTTGTGTGGAGATCATCAGGCCATTACGGCAGCTATTTTCCTGATGTCTGCGTGGACCGAAGCCAACTACTTCTTGCTCCTGCTGAAGAATCAGGTTAATCAAAACGATGACAGCCAAATGGACAGAGAGCAGGATTCATCCAGGCCTCTTTGTCTAAACTCCAGATGGAATTAGAAAGTTAAAGCACAGACAGCATGTCCAGGATGGCCAGGCCCTCATGTGACAAGCCCTGTCTAAAAATCGTTCCCATTAATTTGCAACTGTCAATCACCTCAGCATTCTGCTCCAAAACAATGGCTGGCCCTGGATCACAGCTTCTCCCCATCTCCTCACACTAGCACAGCTGAGAATTAGGGAATTTTTTTCTTGATTAGTAAAGACTTTTTGGTGCAGTGCAACATGCTTGGTTCAAGAAAAATGCTGCTTAAAAGCCAAAAGAATCTTTACACAGACCCACACCCCCACCCTTTAATAAAGAACTAAAACAATTTAATGGGTTAGATTTAGCAGCTGAGTTTGGTCTGTATGAACAACAAAGTTTTCAGCTTGGCACCCACACAAAAAAAAGAAAGGAGGGTGGAAGTTGGTTTGAAGTGAAATTAAAAGCAGGCGAAACAAAACCCAAGATTCACCACCCCACTGGAGAAGAAGGAGACATCTCTGGCATCTCTGCTTCACCCAAAAGCTCATGGGTGGCTGCTCTTGCCCAAGATGACCTTACCCACAGAAGGGCTGAACGTGGGTTCCAGTCGCTGCTTCAGTGATTAAAAGAAGTGTCACCAGGAGACAATGAGAACATCTTTCCTCAGCTGTCTACAACGCACTGCTTTCTGCACTTTCTTGAGTGGCTGTGGGGCTGGTAGCTGGGTTCAAAGTCAAACAACTAATGACAGGATTGAAGTATGGTCTCAGTTTTGGTTTTGGAACTGAAGGTAGAGGACAGGCAGGAGATAACAGCAAGTTCTTCTGCAGTTTTGTGTCTTGATCATCTGTATTCCCAGTGAGAAAACAGCAGAGACACAAGTTCCTAAATGGTTTTAGGATGACTAATGTATTTATATTTATGTTTATGTTCATGTTTATGTTTATGTTGACTATATATATGTGAAGAGATATTTATTATTACAAAAACAATGCCTTGTTCCACTGTTTATATAAGTCTAATTATAATCAAATTCTTATTTAACCCCCTACGCAGAGAATTCACTTTTTTTATTTTTGCAGCCCACATTACATGTATTTTGAATCTAATGCAAGACTCAAGCACTTTTTTAAAATCAAATCACATTCATTTAAGGTATGCAGAATCCAAAATAAAAGGATTCAGTATTAATTTTGAAAAGTGAGAAGAAATTTTTTAGAAGTCAGAAGATATTATTAAAAATAGTAGCTTTTTTTTTTCCCTCTAAGAATACATCAAATAGTATTCTTAAAGAAAAAAAAGGTCAAACCAAATATTTAAAAGTGTCTTTAAAGGCTGGTTTAGGTTTTTTTCCCAAAAGTTCAAAGATTTTTGTATTTAAATTCCACCTGAACTGAAAATCTTTCTCTAGTTGTTTAGTCCAGCAACCAAATTGAAAAACCTTGTTCCTCCTAGCAATTATTATAACACAAAATAATTTGTTGCCTGAGACTACTTTCCTGAGTATATTACTCCACTATCTGGATGACCTAGCCTGAAGACATAAAGCCAGAGCCAGCTGCTGTTTCATTTTCCAGACTTGAGCTGAGTCACTGCGCTGCACAGCCTTTGCTTTTTCTGTTTGCCTGTCTAAAGACACATACACACATATCTAACACATGCATGATCCAGGGGTGACATCATATGCTATTTTAAAGAATAAGGTTTATCTATCGTATTCCACATGAAAATAATAGGTCCATATTTTTCCCTATTATTTAGAATTTACCCATGAAATCTGTTGTCATAAGAAGGGGACAGAAATATTAGCTACAAAAAATGTGACACAAAACAGCAGTCTCTCACAACCAATTTTATTAACACAGCAAAAGAAAAGAAGCAAAATAAAATAGATGAAAAAGAAGGACAAGGGTGTTGAAAAATTACAATTACTTCGCTCCTGGGGAATGGAGCTTTTGAAAATTAATGTAGTCATTAACCAGCTGGCTTACTAAATAGTTAGCAAAAAGTTCCTCTGAAAGAGTTGGCTTTACATTCATAACTGCGGTTTATTGGTCCATTGGCACCAGCATGCCTAAACACAAGGGAAAGTCAATACTGTATCATAGCATTGCCTAGCTAACACCTGGAATATATTCTCTGGAGTGAAAACAGCAGGGAACTGACCAGAAATAACCTCTCTCGTATTATTCCTTCAATTAGACCAAAACAAGTTTCCCTTTGAAAACTTAATAATAAACACTGCAGGTCATTCACTTGTTTGGAGCCCCTTTGGGAAAGCTGAGCAGATGGGTCCCCTTATCTAGCCCCTCGCTGTCACAGAGACAACAGCCGCAAATCAGGACAGATATTGATTTTAATTGGAACCAACAGCATCTACATACCGTCTTAATATCCACATCTTCCTGGAAAAAAAATACATCTTTTAAAAAGATTGATTTGTTTCGTCCTGTCAGGTTGATTAGACAGAATGAGGTAATTCTTTGCAAGATGAACAATTATGCCATCTTTCAGGTTCACTGCTTAAGTAAATACACACAGCAAATCCCTAGGCAAACCCGAGGTCTATTTCAGAGCCTTTGTACATACAAGCAGCATAGATTAAAACATTGTTCATTCAAACTGGAGCAGTTATATTCTCATTATCAGAGAGATTTGAGGTGTCGTCACGATCTCTTCAGTGGTTTTCACTCAGGCGTAAGTATTCCTTAGCCGGGGAGAGAACTAACAGCACAAAGTGAACATCTACTTAAAATCAGATTATCTGGGACATTTTCACCACCCCCAGGGTAAAAGCAGCTCTCCTCAAAATTCTTGTAAATTCATCAAGCCTGCTATTCCCTGAAGAACCTCAGATGCATTGCTATTTGCCTTTAACAGACACAAGGGAGCTCTCTCCCCCTGCCCCCACCCCCGTGCAAATCTCTTTCCCATACGGCATGTTAATTCCCGCAAGGGAGGTGAGATGAACAGGTGCCATGGTTCTTGACTTAATTGCTGCGAAAAGTAGAGCACTAATAACGAGCTGTTCACTAGAGACAGTTTCCATTCTGGCAAAGAAGCCCTGCCAATCTGGGGGGTGTCAGCCAGGCAGCGGCACCGTCGCCCGGCCGGCTGCCGAGGCTGCAGTGGCGGGCAGATTGCTGTCCTGGCAGCAGGCCAGCCCAAGTAGACCTCACAGGGTTGTCCTTGTCACCAGCATTAGCACTGCCCTTCCAAAGCAGAGAACAACATCAGCCTCTTTCCCCCTGGGAGCCATAAGAAATATTTTTATCACTAAGAGGGTCATCTCAGGGGACCTCTACAGACCCCACCATAAAAAAGCGGTAGCATGAAAAGGACTGGAACCCTGCCCACACGTATCTCTATGGATTAATTAGACTGGGGAACAATTAGGCATTGAATTAGGAGTCTGGGGTGCAAATGGAAGGATCACCCAGGGCTTTCATTACTCCCTTCTCTATGGACAAGAGACCATCACAACACATGCTGATGGCAAAGTCTGTTCCTACCCTGTCTTTGGGTACTCCATGCACTGATGGCCACATCTGGACCCTTTTTTTGGGTAACACCCTAAGGCAAAACATTTGCAGGGGGCCTACACTCTGACACCTACACTTTCCATATTCTGCAGCTCATGGAGCTGTCCATCTCTGACATTTGTGCCCCAGCAACAGCTGCTCTTTTGGCTAAGACTCAATAAATCTAAGGGTTATTAGAGCTTTTTTTTTAAAGGCTGAAGGTGAACACAGGGATGCAGTAGGTCTCTTGCATCTTGAAAACTGTGTAGCACACTCAGATCACTTCTCCCCTTCACTGCCTCATACGCCTTTCAATTTCCTCTCATGCCACTCATCTCCAGTCCCCCTGCCAGACTGCCCTGTGAGCTTGGCAAGCTTTGTTTCTTCAAGTGCGTGCTTACCCTGCACATAGGTTTTCCCAAGCTCTCACTGCTTCTATTAAAAGCCCCCCTGGAGATAAACTACAAGACTAACACTAATTACCATAATAATTTGTTAGAGCGCTGCTTTGTTCCTTTCTCACCTACCAAGTCAATCCTGTTCTGCTCCATCCCCAAAAGTGTTAGATGTGATTACACAACGAATTAACACAAGAGACTGGATTTTAAAGCATGTATGATAGTAATTCAAATAAAAGTTTTGATCTTTTGATAAACAAGGAAATGGGCAAACTTACCACTTCCCAGGAGACTCAGCAGGTCAGTTATTGCCAAAAATCTAATGTGTAACATGAATGGATTAGAACAGCACAGCAAAGACAGCGAGTTATACTGTTCCTCTACCAGTTTCTGTAGAAAACACCATTTACTTTTTTTTTTTCATTTGCAAACTTGAAATAGTCATATTTTATTTCTATATGTGAAGCATGAATTCTGTTTGATCAGGAAAACCCCAAACATTTTCAGAGGCTTTATCTCCTTTCAGGATCAATTTAAGTTTGATTTCTACCTCAGAATAAGACAGCTCTGAGTGTTTTCAGATTCCTTGGTGTGTCATCACTATTTCATTTCTTAGGATGCTTGGCAAATTACACAGATGAACCCTCACTGTATTTCTTTGAATAAATAAGAAAGAGAAGAGAGGGAGAGAGATCACATATCACGCTGTATAACTAGGTCAGCTTACACAACTCTTTTTGAAACATGTTAACTAGAATTTAGGAAACAGAATCAGAGCCCACTGGATATTTACACTGCCTTTAGAGATTTCTACATAGAGTCATAGGTAAAAATGGAACAGGAAACCAGATGAGTGTCTGGGAGCATCCGGAACAACACGACTATTATTAGAGCAGTAAGAGTCTCTTCAAGACTGCTTCATGTTGTAAAGGACCATGCTATTAGTAAAATATTTTTCTTTTTAGACTTTGGACACATTGTTTTGAAGCCATGGTTCCTACTAAGCTGTAGAGAATTTTTCAAGGCAGATATAACTGGTACTTGATGGTTGGCAAAACAGTGCTAAGAAAGAGTTATGGGCCACTACAGTCAACTCACTGTGTTCTGCTGTGATTCTAGAAGTGCAATATTAAAGTAAACATCACCTGAAACAGCAGCATGCTCCATACAGCCAAAAATTATGGTGCCCATGCACAGGGGGTACTGTGCAGTCTGTTTTCGTGTTGGTCCCAGCACATTTTTTCTACAGCTTTTCGTGAAGAAGTGGTCTGCATTGTTGTGGTTACCAGCAAGGTACAGTTTCTACAGAGGCAAACATCTCTTCAAAAGAGATTCGACATGATTCACATGGCCAACTGAAGCATGCTTGGAATCAGTTTTAAGTAGGAACTAGAGATTGCAAATGCTGTAGGGGGAAGGAAGGGGGACTGTAGGTAGGGTGGGTTAGAAAACACGTCCCTCCAGGATATGTTTGAAGATGTCTTCTGTTTTTTTTTTCTGTCTCCACCTCCTTATCTTCTTTTCCTTTCTTTCCTCTCCCTTCTCAAAAGTAGTTCATGTGTTTGTGTGTCTGGGTCAGACTAATAGATTTCATTTTGATGACAGCCCTGGACTATGAAATGAAGGAATTTTCACAGAACGTTTCTAAATCAAATTAAAATATATCTGCTAAAAATCCTTTTTTTTTTTTTTTTTTTTTTTTTTACTAAAAGACTAGAAGGGGGAAAGAAGGAAAATACAGTTTTTTGATAGAGGTAATATTTTGTGTTTCTGTCATCAGATATTTATAAATAAAATATGAAACTTTTTGTATGTTTGTCTCCCCACCCTTGGTATCAGCCTTTAGCACAACATGATAGATACTTAGGAGATTATTGTATGACAATTTGCAGGCAAGCAGAGCAATACCTTATCAGATCTGACTCATGACCAGCACATTCACCCAAATGGCCAAGTCTACAGATCATTTCAGGGCTCACTGATGTTGCAGCATTCAGCATGCAGAATGTGATTTATTAATCTAAGGTTTGGTTAAATAAATAGACTTTTAAATAAATAGACTTCCATGTGCAGATGGATCTCTTCGTATGTAGGCTGTACTGTATGGTAGCATGTACAGCTGAGAAAGAATTCTTACCCATTTGGGAACTCAGCTGATGCATTTTCGTCTGTTGTTTTTTTACCGATGAAAGTATCAATATAAAACTATTGCCTACTTAAGCCACGCAGATTTATATTTACGGAAGTGTAATATTTCTGTTTACACCTTTGCAGATGTATGGCCAGGTCATTTCCTAGTACTTCAGTTCAGTTAGTGAACAGTTAAAATTTAGCTAAATATCACTGATATAAAAAAGCTGATACCACTTATTAAGAATATAACTTGAGTTTAGACAGAGCCCTGTGACAAAGAGGGCAACTTCATTACCACTGCTTGCACCAAATTTGAATTTGACCTCCTGACCTCTGCAGGGTTATAATGCAATTTATTTCAGTCACTTCAGATTTCATTTGAGGTACTTTTCACTGAGAAAGGAATTTAGTTTCATATGTGTTTGAGCAAAGCTGCCAAGAGAAGTCAGGCATGTTCCTCTCATTTATTCCAGTTCCGCTTTAACAGAACCCATCGACACAAGCAATAGGAGAATTTCGTTCATTGTCTGACCATACAGCTATGTGTATCTCATTCTTAATGACTGGAATCAAAAGGAAACTGAGCAAATGTACAGAAAATTGGTCCCTTGGGTCATTTTTAATGACCTACAAAAATAAAGACCCTGTTAGCTCTTTCTCATTCTAACCTGATTGATTGGTGATGCTTTTAGGGGAAGAAAGGCGAACCTAATCTATTGCACACTCTGAGGTGAACACCGAGATAATAATCATACATGCTCCCTGTTAGAGAGGCCCTTTTCTCAGTAATATTTTTCCTCATTGGCTTCATTACAAGTGTCAAAACATAGCTATCATTTGAGAAGTGAGTGAAAAAAGTCCTCATCCTACAAACGTTTTTCCCTTTGTCTGCCTACTTTGGGACATTAGGGAGTTCATTTACAGGCAGGGCCAAATCCCAATTTCCCTGTGAAGGAGAAAGTTGACATTGGTGAATGTTTAGTGAGAGAAATGATAGAAGATTTGATCTTGTAAAAGCTGAAGCATTACAGAGCAGCAGTCCCTGTAAAATTGCTCGGCATTACTTTACCAGCTAACACTGAAGCTTATTTTAGGATGCTGTGACCCGTGTAGTCCAGTTCACCTGAGTTTGTCTCTATTTCTGTTCCTTATAAAGGGTCCCTACATGATCAAGAAAGAGAAACGAGTGGAGATTTAGACCTCTCTCTGAATTTAGGAATTGGTCAGGATTTAAGTCCTGCTTCTAGCTTTGATCTACTATCATTAGTGGGATAAAGGGAGATTCAGAAGGTAGCTCAAGGTATCTATGCCTTTTTCCTCCTCTAGAAGTACTTACTATCAGTTTCTGTATGCTGAAGTAATGGATATTAATCAGCCTGCCAAGTCAGTTAGACTTACACACTTGTTGGTAAGCAGATCTGCTGGACTATGTAGAGGGTCCTGATCTCAGAGCTGTTCTTCCCTTTGCACTATGATACCAATGATGAAAAACCTTCTAGACGCTTCCTGCTCTATCAGCTGTAATCTGATGGTTATCTTTGGAGGGCCTGAGGACAATTTTCTCATAATTTTGTATTTTTTTCTTGCCTTTACAAATTCTGCCTCTCATGTTTAGTGACATTTCTGAGTGGAATGCAAATCTTCCCCCATGTACTCTGGCATGTATTTGAATGTGCAGCAGAAACAGGCTCTTTCATATTTCAGTCCCTGAAGCCTGAGGTTTAATTAATCATCTAATTCTTAGTTCAAGATTTAATTAATCATCTGATTCTTAGTTCAGATGAGTAAAATTATGCCATGAGTGTTCATTTCATCATGTTACCTTCTGGCATATTTTCTTCTTCTACCATTCTTCTATCCTTTGGAGTGAAATGTAGATGCAGAAAATAATTCTCTGCATTTTTATTACAGAGAATTATTTACTTGATCAGAGACTTTAAAATTTACTTCCCACTAAGACACACTTTTATGATTTTTAAAAATAAATAATGAAACTTTTCTATTTCATTATTTTATCCTGAAGGGGAAATATATATGAAAGTAGGATATTGTGTAGGTCTGTGTGTGTGTGTGTATGTGATTATGGGTATTTCATTAAAAACAAATTCTTCATCCTGCCTGTCCCTAGAAATGTGAAAGGTTAGACTTTTTAGACTTGCCACCTGTGAGATGAGGGATCACTAGTCCCTTCTTCCTCCCAAGAACCCACAGTGCTCATTCTTGCTATAATGAAGAAGTTGATTGATGGATGTCGCCCTCTATGCTGCTGACATCCTTATCTCCCCCTGCTTTATGCATCAGGCATGACCTCCTTCAGCCAGATGGTTTCTGAGTGCTGCATCCACTGCTCTCTTCCACCAGCCCCTGGGCGCGCTCACCTTCAGCACACATGCCACTTGGCAGCAACCT
Organism: Pseudopodoces humilis; assembly: GCF_049639895.1. NCBI lineage: Eukaryota > Metazoa > Chordata > Aves > Passeriformes > Paridae > Pseudopodoces > Pseudopodoces humilis. The sequence goes on from NC_142202.1 coordinate 61,737,340, forward strand.
ATATGTCTGTCTGTCAGTGGCTCTGTAATGAGACCAATTTATTAGGTTACATAATCCTACCTCTTTAGGGAAGGGGGGAAAAACTGCACAGTGCGCTGGAAGAAATCAATCCTGGCTTCTAATTCTCAGGACCCTGTGAGGTAATTTCTTGTTAGCAAAAAAAAAAAAAAAAAAAAATTAAAAAAAAAAATTACTTTCAGTTAAGTCTTACTGTTTTACTGCTTTCTGAAGCGGGTCAGAATCAAAATGCCAGATGCAGCCTCCTCTGGGCTTTGTAGAAGGTCAGGCCCAGCCCAAATGCGTCATTGTTTTCCTGACACAATTGTTTTGCAAGCCATTTTATCAGCCACTGTTGTTTTCTTTAGAAAACATGTTATTTTGTTATGTTGATGAACTCTGTTGCTTCATTTCATACTTCTTTACTGGGGATACTTAGGAAGAGGAGAAACCTGTGTAAGTCTTCATTGTGATGCTTATTTTACGCAGAGAATTGCAACCTACAAGGTGTCACTGCAGCCTGGCAGTGAAGTGCTAGAGGTTAGGATGTGATACATGAACAGTGAATTTGGACCACAGGTTGTTCTCTTCATGTACTAGGTACTTTATAACAGGTAGCAGCCCTGCACAGCTATGTCCCAGCTCCAATAACTTTCATTGTAAGAAGACAAGATGACAAAAACAAACAAAAAACCCCCAAAACAACACAAAACAAAAAGAAACCAAACCAAAACAAAACCAAACCAAAAAATAAAAATAAAAAAACCCAACCGAACAAAAAGCCCAACAAAACAAACAAAACAAGGCAAAAAATATCCCAAGAAATTTCAATTAAATACTGCCAAAAAATCCAACTGTTAAGAACTTTTTGTCTAGAAATGCCTACAAATTACAGTGAAGTTCAAGGTCTTATTGTGCTAACTGCATAATAAGTGAAAGGCAATAACAACAACATTAAATTCAGATTCAACCTGGTGCAATGTCACCATTGAAATTTGAAACATAGTTTCCCCAGGTTCCCCTGTCAGAGAAAAGCGCATTCAGGAGATAATTCAGAGGTTAGATTACTTGAAATGCCTTTTAGAGGTGCCTGATGCTAATGCAGGCCAACCTAGTCTTAACAGACCATTATCCTTCTATAAGAAAAAAAAAGAAGATACATTATATATAAAAACAGTAATCAAAATACAATTTAGAAACACAACTACATTTTGGGTTCATTTGTTTTTGAAACGAAAACAAATTATATTGAAAATATATTAAAACATACTGAAGTTTGTGAGCTTGAAGAGAAACATTTTTAGCAATAGCTAATTGCAAACTCTTGAAAGGAAAAAAAAGCCCTCTGTGTTTTATGTACTAGATATTAAGTACCCAATGCTGCACTCAAGAACTACTTTTTCCTTACTAAATAAAAAAGGCTAGGGGCTGTTCTTTCCAGCTGTGATAGTGAAGTGCTTTGCATCCAAACTTCCTATTGGTAGCCGTCTCTTGCTCATTCCTGCTGCCTCCCGAACTGTGTCTGGGAACTGTTTGGAAGAGTGTTTTTTGGCACAGGCCAAAACTGGGCTAAAAAGAAGAATAACAAATTAACAGGAGAAGTGATCACGTGGCAGTATTCTGGCACTGTTCAGCCTACTAGTACAGAGAGAGCCAAACTGGCTACCACTGATTTACCTGCAGCTGGCTCAAGAGTCAAGCTTTTGAGTCAGTCATCCAGCTATAGCACTGGCACATGACAGCATAGGGAATGGGCACCAAGATTCTGAAAAACAGTCTTACTGCAGAGCACTTACATAGCAGCTACCTTACCTCTATCTAAGTCCAAGGGTTTCTTTATACACATAATCCGTACTGAAACACTGAATGAATTCATTAAGTTCTTTTTTTGGTCCAAACACTGAATAAAAAGCAGCAGGCCTGGATGCAACAAGAAATGCAAAGGTGCATCTGCCGGTGTTACTGCTCAAACCCAGGCTGCCAGCTCCCCCAGTGGAAAGATTTCTGCATTGAACTTGAGTCAAGATTTTGTCTATACAAATGCCTGGATCGTAAGCTTACAGAGACACAAAAAATAACCAGAACACTCCCTAACCCCAGAGGGCATTGATGTTGCATTACCATCCTTTCCTTGTCAGACTTAACACATTTATTATACAGACCATCTTTGGGAAAGGACCAGACATCATAGTGATTGGTGAACAAAAGCGGAAAAGAATAAACACAGTACAATGGATATCACTCATGCAGAGTAATTCATCTAACATACAGAAACAAGGGAAATATCCCCAATCAAAACTATCTGCTCCTTAAGCCTAAACATTCAATAACTTCCCAGCTTTGGAATGTGTGTGCATCTCCTCCCTGGATTTCCCGTGGTTTACATTATCATTTGCAAGGTATATTATGACAAGTTATTTACTTTGGGCCGTAGCCCTGAGGCATTTGAATGTCTTTCCTTTCACAGAATGTCATAAATAAACATGAATAATCTGCATAAAGGGAGATGGCTTTATCTTATAACAAGTCAGAAGAACAGACTATGCTCCTCCACACACAATTTCCTACATATATTTTCTTTTGTCTGTTCATGAAAGCTTTTGTTTGCCCGTTAAATAAATAAACAAACCTTCCCTATTATATTATACAGAGCTGCATTCACATTAAAACAGCGACTTGTTCACTTAAGACAAATAATTTCTACCAAGAAAAGCTACTATTTTACTGTCAACATTATTTTTTCTATGCTATGCTAACAGATGAATAATTGTGCAGCCAATAAACAAGCAATTCAGTTTAAGACCAGTAGCACTTGTCAAACAACTGTTCCTTAACACCACTCTCTGACATCCCCCGGCATTACCTCATGAGGCTGGAGACAAGGGAGAAGGAAGGCTTTTAGATTAAACAACAGAGACTCACCATAGCCTAGCTCCCAAAATAGCAGAGAGAAAGGCAAAAATAGTTAGACATGCTGATTGTATTGTTATAACTTAAATTGTATTCAGATGCGAACTCTGACGTGCCAAAAGCTGTAAGAGCTGAGCATGAAAGATCAGAAAAGTGACATCTGGTATTGGATGCCCCTCCAGACATGACTAATACCATTGGTATTGTGTAGGCTTTGCCCTTCCTAATTTAATAGTCAAATGTAAAGATTAGGCCCCCACAGCTCCTACAGCATCACGAGAGACTGTTTTACTGTATGTCTATATAAAATTCTCTACTATCCTTCTCCATGGATCTCCACAGATGGTCTGCCTTTGAATAGGCATGTATATCTTTCATATTGCTGTGGACAGTTCATCTCATTACTTCCAGCTGGTAGATTTACAGCTGAACCATATGACTCCATCCTTTATTAGTGGGAAACAAGGGAAATTTGACCACTAAATATTGATTTTATGCAAGAGTAAGTTTTTACTGTACATTATGAGACAAATATATGCAGCTAGATACATACTTCATTTTAATTTTCATTAAAGTTGGAGTTATGTCTGTAGATATCCACTGCTTTATTAACAGCAGAGTCCAAGAATTTTTAAGTATTTGACATTGCTGTCGTGAGTTTCATAAAGTAGCCATTATTAAGAATTTAAGACTTATCCCTTCCCTGAAGTCTGTGTCTGATGTCAGGAACCTAGATTTGATTTTTTTTCTAACCAGCATGATTCTTTCTCTCTAAGTTTAAATACTTGCTGCTGCCACATCAGACTATATAACTTATATTATAACAGGTTTTTTTAACTTATTGTGTATAGAGTAGAATAGTAATAATATGCATCTTTCCTAGAGCTCTTGCAGATACAGCCTTCAAAATATTTTGACCTAGGGAATGTACTTGCCTATCCTTTATAAATGGAGAAAATGTGTCATGAAAATCCAGCAGGCCTGTTGCAAGTCACTGAGCAAACTGACACAAAGCTAGCAGCAGAAGAGCATCTTGTCACATATCCTAGTCTCTGTGAGACCCAGGGGTGCCAAAAACCAGGTAGATAACACGGTCTTCAAAACAGTTAACCATGATTTTGTTACCTGTTAAAGCATGTGATGGAAGCCCTGAAGGGATGACGGAGAGACGTGGAGGACAACACTTAAGGATGGTGGAAGTGCTGGTTCACTCAAGAGAGGCAATATGGAAACTTCTACCATGGAACAACCAGCCAAGGACAGAAATTCAAAAGGGCTGGAACTGAGAAGGTCAGTGTGACATCTCTTATGAAGGAGGCTTTATCTTTACTTTTATATTTATTTATTTACTTACTTTATAATTACTTAATTATTTTCATAACAAAAATACGGGTGCAGCTAATCAGACTAGTTTGGGCACAAAATTAGACTTAATATTAACTTATTAGTTGAAATATCATGGCAATTCTCTGCAAGCACTTACTCCACAGCAAGTGGGTGGTAGCTTAAAAAAAGTCCCCAAAGTACAAAGGCTCAAGTTTTGCCACTTCATTGGTGTGGAGTAGTACACCAGCTCTAGCATATAAGGTACAACATGTGAGCCTTGCTCATGGTGTGTTAACATTTTCTTTCCTGTAACAGGATAGTCTAATTATTCCTTCTCATAACTACTGTAGGAACAGCTCACATTCCCTTGGATATGAATTAGTTCTGTATATGACTATGAGCCACTAGATTTTACACCAAATAATTTTAAAATGGTATCAGAAAGCTTGTTAGGAAACCGTAAAAAACATACACAGAGGACACAAAATATTATCTATAGATCAAATAGAAACTTCAAGTTGCATCAGGCAGGCTTAACCTGTGTATTATCAACACTGAAGGACAGAAGAGAGAGCAAACCTTACAATTCAGAGTTTCACTTTGGTTTGGCTAAGCACCCAATATTTGAATGTTCATTTGGGTTTCATCCAAGACTGCTTGACCATCTTTGATCTACAGAGCTAGCCTGGAAGCCTTGCAAAAACACAAATTCTTGTGAAACTTCCAGTAATTTCTCATTCTGGTTGGGCTTGAAATACAGTAAAAGTAGTTTCTTTTTGTGGTATTTCACAGAGTGGTTAAACTCCAAGCACAGTGTCAGTGCTCAATAAATAATACCTAAGTATAGTCTTTCAACACTTCCGTTTCCAATCCTGATCAGACATGGGAAGTGAAGAAGAGTGAAAAAAACCCCAAAGAAACAGTCCATTCAAGTCTCACAATGTCTTTAACATTTGTGCTTTTGTGGTTTTGAGGACAGAAAAGGAGGCCCCATGGCTGCTTTGCAATAACAGTCGCTGCTATCACAGGAGAAAAAAGAGATGGGTTTGCTGGCTATAGTCAGAAGAGTCACTTGGCTGTGTACCACATGGGAGAGCCCTTCCAAAATCCATGCTAATTATGGGGTTGTGGTTTTAGGCTGGTGCTCTGGATGACAAAACATATCCCTTATCTTTTAGCATCCAAAAGTTCTCAAGCTTAAAAACCAATCAGAACTTTTGAGTCCTTTAAGTTCTTGAAGTTTGCTCCTTTATCTCCATGCCTTCCATCATATTTGTTTTAAATTTCAGCACAAATCTCCCTATAAACAAAAAGGCAGCTGAGATGACACTTTTTCCTGACTGTCCTTAATATTGGTAGGGGCAGGAGAAGGGGGGGAGATCTGTGTGACAGCTGGCCACACAGCAAACCCAATTTCTAAGGAACAAACCATCTTGAGGTCTCAGACAACAGGCATCAGATTTAGAGATAGGCATGTGCAAACTACCCAGGGAAATATCAGCAATTTGCATATAACTGACATGAGAAATGCTGCAGCCATTATTAAAATTTGAAGGCATGTGATGATTGCATAGAACAAACTGCTTTTTCTCTAAATTGAAAGTTAGGCACTTTTTCTATTATAGATCTTTATCCAAGGAACTAAGTAACAAATGTATCCATTTTTCTTTTGGAGTGGAAAATAATGTGCCTAATAATTACGTTTTTCTGATAATAACTCAAATAAAAGAGAAAAATATGAACTGAATTTTTGCACTTATCTTTCAGGTTACATTAGCTTGTTTTTCAGTCTGCTGAAAAAAATACACATCCAAGGAAAATTAAAAACATATGGTTTAAAATAGTTTAAGCCATGGATATAAGTCAGTGCTGCTAAATTTTATGATACATTCCTTCTAATTAATGTGACAGAATATACTGAAGATAGGTATTTATTCACAGAATATGGAAGATAATAAACTACTTCATAGATAGGATTAATATTTGCAGATACAAACACACACACATACACACTTATACAAATGCAGGTAAATATTACACCTATTCTGTAGGCTACTTAAATGTACTCACACTGCACTGAGAGCAATAATACATCATAATGGAATTTTTCTTCTACACAGAGGGCAAAACAAAGATAAATATCCACAGAAATACCTATTTAATTTTCTCTTTCATAGAAGAAAATTTTGGGCAAGCCTTCTACAGTAATAGGGTTTATGTTAGTGAATATTTTATGTATTTTATATACTTATCTCTTGACTCTATCTTGGGCTTTCTGATGCAGCATTCTCATAGTTGTATGAGAACACTGAACACTGACATGACTCAACACCTTGGAATAAGCTTTGGTGATTAAAACTGTCTAGCACAGTAGAACCTCTACTCCCATGAATGAGCACTGAATTGATAATTTTCTTTCTCAAGATATCAAGATCTCTAAAGATCTCATTCCTGAATAGAAATAGCCAACTTAAAGGTTATCTTTATATAAATAAATTTAGGGTAATTACTTTTCCATGTCACTTTATGTTTACCTATGTTGAATTTTTTGCTGCTGCCCATTTCTCCATCACATGATACATAAATAATATATAGAAAATATATATAAATAACTATACAAATAAATAAACCCTTTTTAGTTTATTGCAGACACCTTTACTGCATTAACTAACTGAGGATCACCAACGAACTTTGTTACCTCTCTGTTCACCCCTTCCCTAAATTATCTATGGAGTCCATTCCAAGGGCTTATGCTGCTAAGGCCCAAACATGTATGACTTTGGCACTACTCTATAAACTTGTTTGGTATGAAAATTCACCTCCTGTTCCCATCCATTGCCTCCTAAATTTTAACTTGTTTGGGTTTTTTTAATCTATGTGAAGATCTTCCTTCTTATCTTATGATAACTGTGTTCCTTCAGAAGCTTTTTGAAAAGACATCATTAAAATTGAAGCATGCCAGTTAAATAATCCACTATAAAAAAAAAAAAGTGTTTAAACGTGTTTAAACCAGATTAAATTAAGCCTCAGAAAATTCCATTTTGAATTCCATCTGAATTCCATCTTATTAGCCAAGAGAGCAGATATTTAGACACCAGACATTTAGAGCACTTTAACACATAACAGCTAATGTAGGTGAACACCCATTTTTGTCAACAAGTATAGGAAAATCCTTTCCTTAGACATGTCGTGCTAGAATACCAGTCACAGCAACCTCACTGTTAACCTGGGCTAGGTCCTGTAGGCTGGTGTGTGCTCTCTCTGGACACTTAATTCTTGTGTCATTCCCAGTGAAAGGCACTGTTCTGGCTCAGAGCTGTGTAACCGCCAGGCTGACTAGCGAGCGGTGCAGGCTTGTCCTTTGCATCACCAGCTGATTATATAATGGGAAACACATGAACCTATTTTAGCTTAATATTATTTTTTCACTTGCCAACATGACTTCGGTGCAACTAATAAAATAGGCAATATTTCTCTATGTTCTTTGTTTATGAACTAAAAATCTGAAAACCAGTTTTTAATGTAAAATGAAAAAGGTTTTATTCCTTGGCCAAGCTGGCATATACCAAGTTCTCTTCCCACTTCTAGTCATAGTAGAAAGAAAAAAGAGATTCTGCTTTCATATGCTTTGATTACCTTATGGACAAGGTCCTTCCTCCAATTTGTGTAGTAACTGCCCTGTAAATGATTGCAATCATTGCTGATTCACATTAGTAGTCATGTCAAATCAGGCTACTAATGAAAATCCACTATTGAGAAATTGTAAAGTAAAAACACAAGTATTTATGAGTGCAAAATGTGCTACTCTCAGGAGCATCTTGGGTGTTTTAAATCTGTCAGAATCTCCCGAGCACATGCCCCACCCCTCCAAGAAAAAAAAACAAACAGAAAAAACCCAGCAGAAACAAATAATCCAGAAACAAATAAAAATCCCCAAACAAAAAACACAACAACAAAACCCACACTATGAATTATTTAAATCCAGAAAACTTATGTTCTTTAAATTGGTTTTATAGACCTCTAGTCATTTGATGTCAATGAAAATTCACAGGGCTTAATTATAACTCTCTTCATATGATCCCAACAACCTGTGAATTTTCATGTTTTTTTCTGTGGTTAAAGACAAAGTAGCTCATGAGTTTCATTCTGTTATAGTTTCCAAGAAATTGTGATTAACTTTCTGTGATACACAGCTCCATTTTTTTGTAATTTTGCCCTACAGAGTAGTCTACATTGCTGAACCATAACCTAAGTGTTCCTTCTTGTTGTGGTGATTTTGTATTTGGAATAACAAAAGACCATGGGTTTCTACTTAAAACCTTGTGGTTCTTATAGTTGTAAAGTCCCACACTATTTCAGACAGTGAAGAAGTTATTTAAATAATGCACAGTGGCTGAATTTGCCTTTCTTTGAGATCCATGTTCAGAAGCTCCTCAGGCAATGTTTGTGTTTTTAGTGCAATCTGAAAAGATATATTGGGTCTGCTACTTTGGGTGAAGGAATTCATTATATCACCCCCATAACAAGCCTGCATTTAGACAAATGCTTTTGGCTGGAGGCACAAAATTCTGCATGTCCAGTGGGCCACATGGCCACAAAAACCTTCACTATTGACAAAGATAGAAAATAGGTCTAGTCCTTTCACTGCAATAATTATGATCTGATGAAAGAATTATATGGCTTTTCACATGAACTGGGACAGAATTATTTTTAAAAAGGAGCTTCAAAGATATTAGAGAGGCCCTCAAACCCTCCATAGACCACTGGCAATCCACAGAGAGTCAGCTGTTATTCTCATTTCCAGCTAAGAGAAACAAAACAGATGGGAGGAGATGAAGAACAAAAGCAGAAAATGCAAGTGTTTTGTTTTTCAGAAAGGGAAAACATTTATCACACTCAATACAGTACAAATGCATAAATACTTTCCTAGTATTAATTTTCTGTGTAAGCAACCACTGTCATTGCCACAGGGGTATTATGTGAGTACACATAACAGAGGAGGAAGCCCACACAGTTCTGATGGGGAGGGGACCTAGGAGTGAATACCAGTTCTTTTACACAGAGATCCTCTGTATTAAAAAGTGTTTTAACATCCCTCCCAACAGAACTTGATGAGAATTTTTAATATTAGTACTTTCCAGACAGAATCCTAGTTGTTTATTATACCCAGTTTAGGGTGAAAATTTAATTTCCTCAAATTCTTCCATACCTAATTTTCCTTCTTCCATACGGAAAAAACACCCCAAACCCTAAATATTTTTTTTTTTTATTTAAAAGTAATGTGAAAGCATTCTGTCACTTTTGCTGAGAGTTGTAAAGACCAAATATTAAAAAATAAGTGCTATTTAGTAATGGGGAAAACAGTCCAAAGAAGTTAACAGAATTTGTTTGCAGTCTCTGACAGTGTGATCAATGGTGAGGATGTGGCATATGAAATTATTTGTTTAAAAATGCAGCTTGCTGGGACTTTGTGTGGGATAGCAAGTAAGCTGCAAATATCAAGTGTAACCTCTTGTCTTAGGCTACAAGGCACAGGTCCCATTGGGACTTTTGTGTTCAGCTGCCAGCCACTCCACTTTCATATTATAATGCTATCCTGCATCTAAGGCTTAGTCCATTTAGGAATCTCTAACATTCTTCAATTTATTCCAATTGCGCTTAAAAGCTGCACAAAGCCACTGTGGCATAAACCAAAGAGAAAAACACAGATCCTGCAGAGCATAAAAACTAATGTCTTCTGCATTTTCCAAAAACACTGGTAATTCCAAATGGCTTTGTTTCCATAAATGTCTATGTTTGGACACTCAAAAGCCAAAGTAGCTGGGTCATAAGACTCTTATAAATATCAACTGAAGCTTTTTTTCTCCAAGCTTCTCAAGACAAACTTGTGATTTGATTTTACAACAGTCGTCACTTTTGGTGGTCTATTAAACTTTTGATGTAAAGGACTTTTGTCAGGCTTTTGATGTCAGGTTTTTGTTTGATTGATTTGTTGCTTGGTTTTGTTTTCATTTCGAAAACTGAGATGAAGAGCACTTAAGAAGTGAAATGCCTCAACAGGGCTACTAGAGGATGTCAACCAAAGCTCTATTTTCTTTTTCTCAGTCACACACTGCTGCTGGACACTAGAGTCTCTTGTTCTGGAGCCCAGCTGATTCATGTGTCTGTCCACTGTGTGAGAAAGCATGAAGCCACTGATTGTGCTCCAGCAGCACATTACAACCTCATCTCCAGTGAATTATACAGTCCCAGAAGTTGTTCCATTGAGACTTGATTGTCCACAAAACTGAAGAAGAATCCCAGGATCATTTTTGCCAGAGATTGCTGCTATTTTCCCAAATAATTGCATGGTATGGTCTGCAAATGGGCATTCCTTACATAATATTTCCAATAGGTAAATTGGAAGTAGCTATCATGCAATGGAGAGTAAAGAGATTTTCACAATATAGATATGGGATCTTCCATGCCAGTTGGCTTTAATGCCAGAGAATGGCCCCAAAAACACTTAATTAACCAGAAAAATTTGTTCAGAGAAATCACTGTTCTTGCTAATCTGGAACCCTGTCTCAGTTACAGCTCCTCACAGAAACTGGGGTGTTTTTACAAATTATTTATTTTCACAAAGCTTTAGTCAATCAGTATTTTCTCATCAAACTATTTTATAAGGACTCCCAAACAATTTCAATCGTTTGTATTTTCTTACAGCCCAGAAAAAGCCTTGAGTCATTTAAACCCAAGAGCTTAGGTGCAGATGTGTCCATAGAAAGAAGAGAATCAAAGTGAGACATAGAATGAATACATTTTGTCTGATTTCACTTAATACTCAGCCTCTTAATCTTGTAATAACAGTCTTCCTATTGCAAATCTCTACCTTCTCCCAGCAGCAGCATGGTACAAGGAAATTTCTAAGTGAAAATGGTGAAATTTTTCAGGCCATTTTTTGTTAAAGAGCATTTCTAGGGTTATCATAAATCTTGTTGCTCTTCTTCGACTCCCTTTAGTTGTTAGCTTCTTTCTAGCATTGCTATGATAAAAGTTTGAGCACAATAGTCAGACATTAATTCAGCTAATACAGTCTACATAGGTAATACAATTTCTTATTCAATTGGAATGCCCTCTGGTCACCACATACAGGCCATTGCAATAGTAACCTCTTACCAACTCTCTTCTGTATTTTTTCCAAAGTACAGTCTCTCCTTTTACAGGATGTTCTCTATCCTAATAAGACTTTCTGTTTAACTGTGTAAACAAGTCTGGTGTTTAAATGAACAGGACACAGGAAGGTCTCAGTTCTTCACAGTTCCACTAATTTTTATGCTGTAAGCTAATATCAGTTGAATCAACTAATTAGAGTCTTACATGAAGTAGGATAATGTCTGCTAGAGACATTTTAAATAAACAGTCACCAGCCTTACTAGCAGCATGAACTGTAGTCAATATTCACTTGACCCTCATTTTTAAAGGAAAAAGGAAATTATAGGTTTTATGTCTGGTGACATGGCCTCACTCATTTCAGTCTGTTTGTACTTGAAAGGAAATTCCACTGAACCAACACACATTTTTCACACATTTTTCAAGGAGGTCTCTTTAAAAGGATTCTGAAGGAATAGAGGAGCTTACTCACAGGTTTATGTAGTGTCCTTAGTCAGAATGGAGGATTCTGAACCTGAACATAATTGAAGAGAACAAAAGCCATGTGAAGTCCTACTGCAACTTTGCTGGAAGTCTTATTAAGTGCTTTTTCTTTTCCTCAATTACATCTAACCTTGAGACAAAACTAAGCCGTCTCCCATAAAAGAGAGCTATTTTCAAGACACAAAAAGTTGAAAATAAAATTTTCAATCACAGCTATGAAAAGTAAATTATTCTTTTAAGCAGGAAAGTTTCCACAGTTGCTTCCATCATCTATTTTCCAGCTCAGATGAAATCTCTTGTGAAGTTTAATTCTGGTCTCTGATTGCTTCCATAGAGGCATTCCTCAAATGTCCTGATTTTACGACATCTATTCCCCATCTATTCTATTTTTCTGCCATCTCCAAATGAATTTTTTTGTTTTTGTACTACCACTGGTATAGAGTGGGCCACAGTAACACTCTGAAGCTTGGCTGTTCAATAACAACTCACCACTTGCTTCTGGCAACCTGCATTCCCTGGCACAAAACATCCTGTCAGCACTGAATAAACCATTATTGACTGCAGTCTTCAAAGGATTAATATCGTAGACAGTCATCAAACAAATACAACATTGGCATCCTCAATTATTAAAGTTTCCACTGATATAAAATCTTCAGTGCCTCAAATACCTGCCACTGAGGCTCCCAAACTGCCCATACAGAATGCATTTTTACTTCTCTGTTTTGTTTAGTGGCATTAGTCCAATAGTAACTTTTTTTGCTTTCCAGTAGTTCTTCAGAGTAAAAACATTTCTAATAATACTTTTGTATCAGCAAAAACTACATGATGAAGACAGCAATTTTGTTTATATGGCTTATTTTCTATAATTTTTTTCCTCAGGATGGACAGAGCAATATCTAGATGCAAAAGGAAACTATGGAAAGGGAAGACTAAAGGTGCAGCTTTTCTGGAGTGAGACATAATAAAAAATTATAGGGAATTTTGGGAAAGTGCTGAAAGCAGAGTTGGTGCTATAAGAAAGTAGATGGTCTCTGAATTTTTCGCCTTGCCCTTCATCAGAGAAGCAGAGCATTTTACATTTTGACACGTAACTAAGGAGATATCCACTGAAATAACTGATTCATATTCTATTTTTATTCTCTAAGTAGATGACTCCAGAAGATTAAGAGTTCTTTGAGACAACTCTTGTTTGAGACAAAAGGATGTTCTGCATCAAACTTGAAGGACCCTTGTCATGGCCACATCTCTCTTAGTCGAAGGGGAACCATAATTTTTTTATTAGAACTTCAAGAGCCATCATTTAATCTTCCATTTCCACCCATCATCACAGTACATAAAGACAGGACTTCCTCTGCCACACCATCTTTGGACTGTAATGTCTCACACAGTTTGAAGCACACAGACTTCCTTCTCTCAGGTGTTCCCCATCCCATTCATTTCACATGAGCTCGGCTGCATTAACAGTCCGTGCATCTGGAATGTAAGCAAGGAGGGCTTGGCGGGTGAGGCAGAGGAAGGTACAGAAGCAAGCTCCAGAGATTGTGCTGGCTAATACAGAACAGGCCTGATATGATTTTAATTAGAGCTCATGCCACAGGATCATTTACTTACAAAAAATATTCAAGGACTTGTGGGCTAGAAACCTCTGTTTAGAGGAAACTTCTCTGCCCTAGGCTGCTTCAAGATGTCACTATATTAGCTAGTTTTAAATATGTGTGGTTCATTCCAGATTCACTGCCCCCAAGTCTTTCTGGCATGATAGTCACTTTCTACTCAACTCCTGTCACTAATCAACACAGAAGCTGCTGCAGAGCTTGGGGATATTTAGGAAGAACAGATTAAATAAAGAAGAATCAGAGCAGCTTGGCTTCAAGTTCAATTTCTTCTGCTAGCTCTTTATGCTACAGCTTGCTGCTTGCTTTTGACCTTCTAAAAGCAAATTCCTTCTGTAAATTATGTTAACACTGCTTATTTCAAGAAGCACATTGAGCTGATGAGCTAAGATGTTAAATAACCCTTCATAAGGGATATGGAAGGACTTCAAGTTTCTTACTTCTCTGCATAAATTACTACTATTTGTGTCACATATAAGCCCCACTCAAGAGTTGTCCCATTACTTCTGGCAAGTCAGAAACATGGGAAATTTTTTTTCTCTGAAGACCTTACTGAGATGAGAAAAGTGACTAGCAGAGTTCTGTTAGAGATAAAATAACTCAGGATCAAATGACTTGGCCGAGATCAAAGAAGGAGCCTGTGGCAGTTCTAAGAACTGAGACCACTTTCCCCCTTCTACAACACCACAGCCACAAAATCATATCACTTCTCTAAGACAGCAGCAACTCAAATGAACTTAGTGAGAGGAAGCAGTGTAAAGGGAATCATTCCATTATGCGTCAGGGTTAAGAAAATAACAACACAGAAAATAGGAGGCCAGGAAAATGTTTTAATTTTTAATCCTTTAACTAACTCAATACTCCTGGGAAAGTTCCAAATTTTTTATTTCTTTTTTAAATATCACAAATGGAGACCTAGAGTTTGGTCTAGAAGTTGGGGCAGGTGAAGTACTTCTGGTGGAGCAAGTCTTCACATACAAAGATCCTAGACAGTGGAAAAGCTAACTGAGAGTGCAGAGTGGAGTAGATCTCATCTTCTAAGCTTGTAAGCTAATTAAAATATTATTTGGAAGACAGGTTAGTAATAAACCTTTAAAATGGTTATTTTAACACGGTAGTATACTTACTAGGGATGTGACTGCTACAAAGCACACAGAATTTTTAAAGCAGGCACACTGATGATACACAGCTATGTCCCTGGGTTTCTCATACATCCATATAAAAAGAAAACAGCTCTTTGGAGATTAGTGAGATTTTTGGATTTCACTGAGGTTATGTTGTGGTGAAAGTCATTGTGTTGTATAGCCAAGTTTTGACAATGGAGGGTCTGCTGGGGTGGCTTTTGTGAGAAGCTGCCCAAAGCTTCTGCTGTGTCTGATAGAACCAATGCCAACTAGCTCCAAGACAGAGCCTCCACTGGCCAAGACTGAGCCTGTCAACAACATCTTCTGAGATAATGCCTTTAAGAAGGAAAAAAACCACCCTGCGCAATTTCAACTTCAGGTGTGAGAGAGTAATGAGGAGTGAGAGCAACCCTGCAGACCCCAAGACCAACAGAGAAGGAGGAAGAGGAGGCGCTCCAGGCACCGGAGCAGAGATTCCCCTGCAGCCCCTGGTGCAGCCCATGGTGGGGCAGCTGTGTCCCTGCAGCCCAGGGAGGTCCATGGGGCAGCAGAGATCCACCCACAGCCCATGGGGGACCCCAGGGCAGGGCAGGTGGGTGCCCAAAGGAGGCTGTGACCCCGTGGGAAGCCTGTGCTGGAACAGGCTCCTGGCAGGGTCTGTGGGGCCATGGAGAGAGGAGCCCACAGCAGAGCAGGTTTGCTGGCAGGACTTGTGACCCTGAGGGGCACCCGCTGGAGCAGCCTGTTCTTAAGGGCTGCCCCTGTGGAAAGGACCCAGGCTGGAGCAGTTCATGAAGGACTGCAGCCCATGGGAGGGACTCACACATGAGAAGTTGGTGGGAGAGTATCTCCTGTGGGAGGGACCATACTCTGGAGCAGAGGAAGAGCGTGAGTTCTCCCCCTGAGGAGGAAGGAGTGGCAGAGACAATGTGTGATGAATTGACTGCAGCTCCCATTTCCTGTCCCCCTATACCACTGGGTGGGAGAAGGTAGGAAAAATGAGGAGTTACATTAAGCCCAGGCAGAAGAGACAGGTGGGGGAAGGTGTTCTTAAAGTTTTGATTATGTTTCTCTTTCCTCTACTCTGATTTGAATGGTAGTAAATTTAGCTAATTTCCCCAAATCAGGTCTGCTTTGCTCATGATGGCAGCTGGTGAGTGATCTCTCCCTGTCCTGATTTCAACCCACAAGACTTCAGTTATATTTTCTCCTGCCCAGCTGAGGAGAGGAGTGATGGGGCAGCTTTGGTGGTCACCTGCCAGAGTCAACCCACCACACTCATAAGAGTGAGATATGTACTGGCTGTGGTTGTATGCAAAACAAACAGTAGCATTTGAAAATAATAACAGTGAAGTAAAAAATACAGACATCAAAGATTCTCTTGTTAAAAGATATAGCTCAGTGATGAAATGTGTTCTCTAGCTCTGGTCTAAGTGTTACAGCATTGCTCTTTGAAAAAAAAAAAGGAACTGGAAGAAACTAAAAAGTGACACATGCCACTTGCCTCACTGAATGTTATTTTAATACTAATGTGGAAATTTTGCTTTGTGCACAAACACTTTTCTTTAGGGTGAATAAAAAAAAAGGCTCGAAGAATTCTGTATCTATTTTACTGGTGATGACAAGTATGTTAATTGCTTGCAGATAACATCTGCTCTAGTAAAATCAAGATGCAGACTCTCGCTGGACTGCTAGTGCTACACTTTGCGCTTTGTCTAGGAGGTCTGCTGCTCTTTGCTGAAGTTTGAAGGGAGCTGAAGTGCCTTTGAATTTTTTGAGAATCTTCCAGTAACTGAAACCAAATCTGCCAGGAGTCATGGGTCATGGCAATGTCTCTCTTTGAGCACAGGACTTACCTTTGAAGCTCAGAGGCTTTCACTGACCATGACGACGAAGTGTGCTCTGGCTGAAACAAGTTCATGGTGATCTGCCAACAGCCCTGCATGAGAGAGCCTCTGATTTCTTTCTGTTTACAGTAGATGGTGAAGGGCCTCTCCTGCTAGAAAAGTGTGAGCCTGGTAAACATAATGTCAGATCTAAGGAGCCCTTATCCTCCACAGACCACATTTACAGTTTTACAATGTGCTTATGCAGACCCTGCCATGAAGTTGCTTACCAGATGTGCCTATTGAATCTGTCAATCACAGCATTGAAGAAGCAGCTCCAGACTGTTACCATTTCCTACTTCCCACAATCCATTTGCATATGTGCTCTGTAGCAAGCTTGCTTTAGCTTCCCTAAAATACTTCTATCTAATTAAAGGGAAAATTCTTGTCAATCTGTTATTGAAATAGCATTTTTGAAGTAGCAAGGGACAAACAACTCCCACACAACCTTGAGGAGCAGACCATTATTAAAATCCTAATCACACAATGAATAGCAAGTAGAGGTCAATATACAATTGCACACTTAATAGAGCCTGTTCTGTGCCAGCCAGGTTCCCACTAGGAATAAAGTTCAGCCATATACTGAGAGATGTTGCCAAGACTTGTGCTGTTGGTGGAGAAAAAAAAGAAGTAATCTTTTGGTTTTATTGATACTTTTTTCCCAAGCTCTTCTCCTGTGTAGGGATAAATAACTGCACAAATATAAGGTGGAAAAAAATGACAAAGCTGCCGAGTTGTTGACCAGAAGCTTGTAGTGGATTGAATATGCAATCAACACTGTAGCTATCTATCTAAATTTGTATCAGATTTATCACAAATCATTAGTGAACACAGCTCAATGGTCTTTTCCTGTTGTGGCAAAGCATAATTTTATAACTGAGAGGTAAAAAGAAAGGTAATTCCTATAATCCTTTGGCTTTGGTTTTTCTGCTTTTTGCACTGTTCACAAAGCTGCAGTGGAAGTAAAAGCATTTATCTCTTTGGACCCTAATTAAAGAAGGTTGCAGATTGACTAAAGAGAGAGTTGAGAACAGCAGGAAGAATGATCAGAAGTTTTTAAACATACAGAAATAGTGAAGGAGTTTGGGCTATATTTTATGGAGAAGAAACAACTAGGAGAACACAATAAAAGGTAAAATACAGGTAGCTACGCATTACAGCTACAGAGAGAAGGGTAATATACTGTTCTCCATGCTCAGTAAAGATGAAAAAAAGGGGCTACAAGGTAAACTCACAGCAAGGAGGACTTCAGCCTGAAACCAGAGAAAACTTTCTAACAAGAACCAGTGAGAAGTGCTGGAACAAATTGATGTGAAAGATTATGAAGGCTGAGCCTGACCTTTCTGGTAATGCAGCTGCTCCTACAGTGGGTTAAAGAGATAGTTAAAAGGGTTCACAAAGATATTGGCAGACTTTTTTAGCATACCTTAACAAAACAACTACCTAAGGGAAATGGTCTTTCTTTTTATTAGGTATTCCTAAAATTTCTAACCAGCATCAGTCTAAAGAAAAGCTGAGTGGCAGGATGTATCATTAAATATCTGTAGCAAGGACAACATAATTATTATTTTTGACCCTGGGTCAGCTAAGTTTTCAGGTGGTTCTGGCTGTACATTTTAGTTGGAATAAACATACAAAGGGGATTTTAAACTCTACAACTACATTACATTTGACTATGTACTGAAAAAAGGTCACTCTTGGAACAGTGAAAATTCCAACTGCTGGAAATTAAAAAATAAAGGAAAAAAATATAGCAAAAAATAAAAAATATAGGAAAAATTAAAAAAAATTAAAGGAAATCTCTCCTTTTCCCCTTATCTACTGTGCTATTGCAGGGGGAGGATTCTTTCCCCCAGTCTTCTTTCAGCTCAGGAATGTTTAGCAGCCTCCTGGTATGCAATATATTACACACATAACCCTAGATAGCACCAGCCTTGTTCCATCATGCCTGGGGCAAGGCTGTGGGTCTGCCCACTGCTCCTCTGGGGACCAGCAGATCTGATGCAACTGGCTGCAGCCACACCTGTGCTCCTCATGCCAGCCCTGCACAGCCACACTTCTGCCCTGGCATGGCTTGGATTGGCTTGTTCTGAGGGAATATTCCAGTCCTCCTGTCTGCCACAGCTCCTGTCTGAATCCCAGCAACCACCAGCAGGAGCAGGGAGCATCATTCCTCCCTGTTCTCAGGTGCAGCCCTTTCAAAGAGCACAGTACCTCACATGTAGTGAATGAAGGAAACAGCTCCCATCCATCACAGCAAGATAACCCTCCTGGCATCACACCCACTTGCAACAAGAAAAGGCTTTCTGCTATATTTCACCCTGCTTTGTTTTGACACCGCTTTTTCTTTAGGGTTTTCTATAAAGGAAAACTGTAGAGCTTCCCTGCACTTCTCTTCTCTCAGAAGGGACAGAGATAATGTTTCACAGTAATCCAAATTTTCCAAACATTGAAGAACAGGAATTGGGGAGATGTGCAACAACAGCTGAATCAGTATATTTGTTGCAGAGAGAAACATCATGTGTTGTGTCAACATTCATTTCTCTGCAGAAACCTCCAACTGCTGCACTTGTAAGCACTGTTTAAAAGTCTTCTTATGAACAAATGAAAATCTGAGTCTCAATAGAATCGGGGATCTCAGCTACTGTTGGAAATTAAAAAGAAAACCAAAATTAATTACAGCTCAAATTACAATAAAATGAAGATCAGTAGATTAATTGGAGAGTGTTTTCAGCACTGGTTATTCAGTTTACCAGATAGTCAACAAAGTTTGTCAGCACAGAACACTGAATTCAAGAAAACTGTGGGTTTTTATGTTTGTTTGTTTCATAAAAGAGTAGTATCAATCATTTCTTGTCCTAGAATGCAGCTCTGGAATTTCTTAATTGATTTTGGTACGAGTTATATTTCACTACTTACTCTGTAATAACTTAATAAAATGAAAATTTAGAACAGGAATTAAAGATTTAATTCAATTTCCTTTATTATAATGCAATACAGTTTCAATTTATTTCATATATTTGAACAGTTTCATGCCTAATGAATGCCTAAAATTAGGCTCTGGACTATATAGAAAAAAATCAACTTGATTTTGCAGGACTGCCTAAAACCAGCAGCACCCACCAATGGCACACAGCACTTGTTGACTTTTACTGTCAGTAAACGTTACAGAACATTTACTTGCCTTGACTTCTGACTACTGAGAGCCTAAATTAAGGTATCTATTCCAAGAATATTGTAAAGGCTGTTGTAAGTTCTTTATTTATGTCTTTCTAGTTCACACTCTCTGGGTTCTTTTTCCTCAATTCCATAAGAACGCAACTAGCTGCACTCAGATGTTGAAACTACTTTCTCCAACACTACTTTTCAGTTTCTGTAGTTTCAACTGTTTATTCTTCATGCTATAGGAATAAACCTGATCTGATTAATGGTTTTATTTCCTTGACCTCTTCTCTCTCCCTGCAAGTTTTAAAAATAGGAAAGGTAGGGTAACCTGATAGATTTGCCTGTTTACCAGAAAGACCACTGTTATCTCCTTCCCAGCACTACCTCCCACAACATTGAAATATGAAAAAATTATATTTTCGTATGGCTAACTGTACAGTCTTCCTAATTCTTTTTTTATATGGAATGTTTACATTGTATCAAAACAGAAAAGCACAATTGTATCATTGATGTGTATTATTTTAAACTAATACACACATATGCCTTTGATGCCAATGTCACCATTACTAAAGTCAAAGGCAAGACAGAATAATTGCCATTTCACAAAAAAGCCATAAAAAGGCAATAGATAAACTTATACTGAAAAAGAACAGAGAATCATAGAATACTAGGTTGGAGGGTCACCTTAAGGATCATCTGGTCCAGCCTTTCTTGGCAAAAGCACAGTCTAGACAAGACAGCTCAGCACCTTACACAGGCTGAATCTTAAAAGTGTCCAGCATTGGGAACCCGCCACTTCCCTGGAGAGATTTCAGTGACCGATTGTTTCAATTGCAGAAAAATTAATCTTGCGTCTCATGTGAATCTTCCCAGGACTAATTTGAAGCCATTACTCTTTCTCTTTTCCATGTGACTCCTTGTAAAAAGTGGAATCTCCATCTCCCATGTAGCCACCCTTTTAAACGCTGGAACATGGGAGTAAAGTCTCCTGAAAGCCTTCTTTTCCCAAAGCTGAGCAAACCCAGCATTCTCAGCCTTTTTCTCATATGAGGATGATATCCCTTGATCATCTTTGTGATCCTTCTCCAGCCTGTCCACATCTCTCTGCATAGCAAGGACCAAAACTGACAAGTGCTGAATAGAATGGGAACACACTGTTTCCCACTGAAACACTGTAGATCCCAAAACCATTCAGACACTTGCATTATGTCCTTCCAGTTCCTGCTTTGTGACAATTGTGCAAGACTGGCAAAACTGCCTTATTTTTCATCTGGGGGGAGGAAGGGGTTTTGTTGTGGAATTTTTTTTTTCCCCTTCTCGCATTATCCCTACCTATATACTGCAGATAATTAACTACCATGAACTAAATTTCTAAATTTAGAAATAACAAAACCTATATTTCAGCAGTACCATTTCTGCTCTAAGATGCCTGTTATTACAGAGTAAAATAAATGCAATTGCATCCATGGCTTGGAAGCCCTCAGTTGAGAGAGATCCATAATACACTGTACCATAAATGCAACTGGTCTAATGAGTCAGCAAACACAACTCATTTCTGAGGCTGCCTTGCTCTAACAATTTACCCAGAGAAACAACCTTTGAAGGAGTTCCTACTGGAAATCAAACTAAAGATACGGAGTCAAATCACACTTGTTACAAAGTTAATTCCAAAATGAAATAGGAAGGATAGGAGGGAGGAAAAGAGGGCAATAAGGAGCAAACATTGTTTGGGGTAAAACACCTGCAGACCTAGGTTCATAACCTGGCCATAGTGGTATCTGCTTAGAAGGCTGAAAGTAAGGCAACCCTAGCAGACCTGCCTAGAAGGTCACATATTTGTCAAGTGTAAAGCCAGAAATCTTAAAGTATCAATGAGAAATAAAAAAAAAATACAAAAATTACAGAGATTTCTCAGAGATTATAGTGTGCACCCAAGTATTATGATAGAGGCTTAAAACACTTCTTTTTAGGGCTGCAGGATTTAAGAAGGCTCAAATCTACACCTTGAAGGTGTTGAATGCACTGGAATAATATTTCTAGGTTTTGATTGCCTCACAATATGCCTCCTATTCAAGGAAAATTGCATATTTTCATTGTCAGTTGTTCACTGATAAACTGCTTTAGAGATTGCGATGACACAATCTGGCAAACATTTTCTATGAGGCACACAAAAAAAAGAAAAATGCACAATTCCCAGTTCATTTGTGCTTTCAAACGTTCCTTCTTGCCAAAAGGAAGAGCCCTAGTAATTTGTTTCAGAAGAGGCAAGATTTATCTTAGGTATCACTGAAGGTTAGAACAGACTATTACAAGAAATCAAAGGATATCCTGGAGCAGAGGAAGAAAAATTCAGATCAGCCGAAAAGATGGAAGACCAAAAAGGACACACTAAAAAGTGAAGAAGGAAACTTGCATCCTACATCTGTTGTCAGGAAGAGCAAAACTCCCACTAACTAAACCTCAGCTGTTTTACAGCTGGTATCACAGTGTCCCCCATGAAAAGATCTTGAGGGTCTTGGAAGATTTGGTGTTTCTCTGAGCAGAGGCACAAAATCAGTCTCCTGTTAAAAGTAACCATCATCAGCAAAGGGAAAACATGGATATTTCCACAACAGATGGGAATTTTTCATCAGTGCTGAATGGGATTCAGCGCTGAAGTACAACTGCCTGTAAAGTGCATGCTTTTAAAACGGCTTCATAGCATTGCCAAGTCATACCAAAGTCATCCTTTAGGTATAAGTTAGTCTGTGTAAAAAATTATGAGATACACGAAATCCCCAAGGGCATGGAGGCTTTGCAGGATGGGGTACACAAAAAATGGGAGGCAGCACTGATGAGGAATACTGCTTTCTTAATGGAACAGTAGTCAAATCTCTGCCCTGTGTGTTTGCAGTAGGTGATACGTGCTAGGCTACTACTGGCAAGCTCCAGGAGGAGGCATAGATAAGATAGGAAGAAAACACTTCCTCCTCTGCTTTCTGTGTTAACCAAAACATAAAGTGGATAAAAAGATGTATTTTGTGAAGTTGGCTCAGAAAGCTTCAACTCCCCCAGCACCTGGGTCCTGATAAATGTCACCCATATGACACACCACTCTGTTCTTCTCATACATCTTTAACCTCACTGCAGTCTTACTCTTTAATCCATCTCTCATCCTCAAGCAAAACTGCAGTTTGTATAACAAGTACTACAAGAGCAAGTAAGAGCAAGAGAAGGTTTTAGGCAAAAGATATAGTTTGAAGCAGAATACTAGAGTCAGAATAGTTCTACTGTTATTGTTAAATACAGCTCCTTATTCAGTGTTAAATCAAAGCTATTAGCCGTTCCTCATGACAGAGCTACAAGTCGGTTTTGAACATCTACAAACTGCACTTGTATTTAGCAAATTAGTCTATAAATCCAGCTCATTTTTAAACTCTATTTTTAAATTTTCTTCCTTAAATGTTAATTCAATTTCTGTTTATTACAGCTAGGAGCCTGTTTGGACCACTCACTTTTTCCACAGCAAATATATAATAATTTTAAAGGGGTTTTGGGAAGTCCATCAGAAAAAGAAACAAGGAAAAATTTAAAATACTTTTTCTGTCTTACCACTGGATATTAAAGTCCATGTCTACCCATGTATAAGTCATATTATATTGAACCCACAGGGTGCTATCAACACTCACAGAACATCAAACACTTGTTTTGAGGATAATGAAGTGTCAGTGATACCTGAAGTTGTTTTTTAAAAGTCTAATCCATTAATCCCCACAGTGATGTTTCAAAGCAAAATTTTATAATTTGGGGGTTTTATACTTAATTCTTGATAATGTGATCTGGGAGGCTGTACAGCATTGATCAACATCCTTTGGGAAAGTGTGGATATTTTCTTGATGCATTTCCTCTTATCTCTGTTTCAAGTTTATCAAGATACAGATGAGGGAATCTCATGTTATATAAGGATATTCTTAAATACATATATTTATATAATTTATAAATTATAAAGCAATATTCTTACATGTTGCTGGAGTCCTCAGTTTGGTGGAAATTACCACAGTTTGAGGAATGTTGATCTCAGTTTCATGGTTTTTTTGATTTGTAATTGCTTGTTTATTTATTTATTTCTCTGCAAAGAGCATTCAGAAGATCTAAGAGGTCAGCATATGGGTATGAAAAATGTTAAATTGGATTTAAAATTAATGCCTAAAGTTAGATAAACAACAAACTTTTTCCTTCAACATGAACTACGGAGATTCCCATCTCACAGAGATAGAGTAGACCTGGAAGGGAAGACCTAGGTTGTTGTTTTCTCACAGAAACATTACAAATATTGTAATTTTCAAAGTCACAATGTTTCTTCAGAGATTAATAGGTTGTTGCTTTTCACAGTCAGAAAGCACAATGAGAGAAAATAAAGTGTGCATTTATTAATTGAATAATAATATAATAAATTCAATAAAACATAAGCCACAGTAGGAAATATCCTAAAATTTAGCTCAGGATTAGAAGTGCTGAACAAAAAAGATTAAAATTCAAAAGAGAGAAATAACCAGGAAAGCACTTAAGACATCAAAGAACTGAAAATCACCTGAACCTGTTATCATCCGTGGGTTTGGTGTAGTTATTTGTGTGTCTGCACAAGGGATTACCACAACCCCATTATGTGGTTGTATGATGAGAGACACCAGTGAATGGATGACACATAGGAAAACAAACTGGATTTTATAGTACTGGCCAACTAAACGTTGGTCTCTTGCTGTGTGGAGATCATTAACATTTATGGTGCCAAACCTAACCTCTGACCATTTATTCAACCAAAAGGGATGGAAATGAAACACAAGAAATGCAACACACTAATGTTTGATTCACAAGCTCATTGTGGAGACAGCTAAATGTAAGAAAAGATTCTGTAGAGTAATGTGGACATATTAAAAAAGACCTTTGATTCAGTCATGGTAATGAAAACATCAGGATTGCAAACAGCTTCTGTAAATGCCTTTATCCTCTCCTGAGTTTGAACTGTGTATGAGGGTGCCATAAGGGCCAGTGTCTCATTGGGGTCACACACTGAGAGCCTGGGACTCCTCCACTGGGACATGGATGGGCAGGACCCTGATGGAAAGGGCAGCTGGGGGCAGCAGGACCAGCCCCAGCCCTGGATGTTGGGTGTTTCCCTGGGAGTGGACTGAGGATAGGCTGGGACACAGGCTTGTGGATGAGCCAGACCTGGTGGATACACATCTGAGCAAGGCAGGGCTATGAGGAGTTGGAAACTGGCCCTGCTGTGGCAGTCCTGGGGCAGGGGCTGATGGCCTTGGGAGGCTGAAATGGGGCCCTGGGCTATGGGCAGGGTTTAGGACCACCTGAGAGGGCAGACCTGGGTCAGTAGGGCCTGTAAATACATATAATCATATTATATTGTCCCTATATATAGTCTTCAGTTTCATCTGACTTTATCTCAATTTTTTTTATTTTTCAAACGGATTATTTTTGTAATGAACTACATCACAATAAAAGGAGTGGTTTACCTTCATCTTAGGAGTCTTCCAATCATACAAGTGATTTCGGGGTACCTCATAAACTCCAGCTACCTATTTCCCAAAGGACTGGCTGTCCGTGGCAGCAATCTGCTGTTGGTCTGCTGTTGTACTGCTCAGGTCTCACTGTTTGACCAAGGCTGTTAAAGAAGATGCAGGATATTCTTCCACCAACCTGCACTTTGCAGTCAAAAGGAGAGGTAAGAGTAACAGACTGTAGTACATGAATAGAAAGGGGCATGTAAGCTAGTGAATACTGGTGAGTACTCCAGTTCTGAAGAGCACTGAAGAGCACTTGGTTCTAGGGAGGGCTGTGCTCACTCAATATGTTCTCCTAATGTCAAACAAAACCCTCCAGTGACCGTATAAGAAGAGGACAAAGACAAAATTTTGGAAACAAGTCATAAAGATATGAATTATATGAATAAATAAGAATTCTTTAGTCTTTATCAAATCATTCAACAACAAGCAAGAGTAGCTTTGCCTTTTTTGGCAAATAGGCTAAAATCTACACCAAACAGATCTCAGTCAGGAATACCTAATTCCCAGAGGCAATGCCAGAAACCATGCTGTCCTTTGCACACTACATTATACTCTTTTGCCCTTACTTTTCCTCTTCTACAAAGGGCTCTGTAACCTGCAGAAAAATATCATTCAACATTGAATTTTTATGAATACAATACTCTCTTGTGATAGTTCAAAAATCAAAGAATAGGCTGCATGTACATGTAGAAAATAGTGGTTTGTTTCTGAAAGGCAAAACTACATGGAGCCAAAATACTAGAAACTGAAGAGCCTTCATCATTTTCCAAGGCCACCCAGAAGCAGAATTAATGAATGTTATAGGTACACCTTCTTATGTGCATCTACAGCAATGGCTCTTCCATGAATGAATAGAAAATAAATCTCAGGGCTTCTGTAGAAAGTCCACTTCGCAAAGAGATGAATTTCATGTATATTTTGAGATACACTATTTAGAAAGGAATTATCTTAACTTTAAACAATTTAGACATCAAAAGTTTAGGTGCTCATTTTGGAGAGCAACTGTCATGGTACAAATCCTATTTCATTAATTTAAACAATAATAGACAACTATAGGCTATAAATAAATAAAATATATTTATCCAGCAGCTACTGTCCTTTCCTGGAATGTTCTTCCTGACTGAAGGTGTCATAAAATAGTGTCAATAATTCTTTGTTGATCTTTGTTGTACTATTTTCTCTCCAGCATTACCCTTCCTATTGTTACTTTTGGATTATTTTTTTTCCTGTGCTGTAGTAGTTTTAGCAGCTGACCTGTTAAAGCATGCATTTATCTTCTGACTTTCATATGCCTTAACTATTGTATAACAAAAGTCTGCTTCATGGAGCACTGAGCAACCCTCCCTCGTAGGGGCCATGGCAAGAGGTATGGGCTGACAGACTCGTCTCTGCGTCTCCTGATATTTTTCATTGTGCAGTTTTGGGCCAACCCTAGTCTCCGTGGTCTTTTCAGTTTACATTCCTTGTTCTGGAAGATGCCAAGAAACAGCAAGAAAGCATTTATTAAATTAGACAGGGAGACATTACAAAACAGGAAGGGAGCTGGATGGATGAGTATTTATCTTCTGAAGGTCCCAGCAAAAGATTTGTTCAAATTGTTGGAGATTTTATTTTATTTGGTAAGCTATAGGCTTCTACCACACTTCATTGGCTAAGCTCCTCTTTTTAAACCTCATGTGCATTTGTGGCCTTTATGGAGATACAAAGAAGTATATTACTTTGAGTAGAGCTATACAGGTGTAATGGGGTGAACTTACTGTTTATTTGTCATCAGTGGAAAACTGTTCCCAATAACATGAAGGTCAGAGAGAGGGTGCCAAGTTTTTGTCATTTAAGATACTCCTTTTTCAAGCAGGTAAAAAGATACAACATGTATAAATCCAAACTTAAGCTCAGCTGAAACAAACTATTTGTTGCATTCTAAACTCAGAATGAACGATATGCTCTATTCAGCGAAAAGCCCAATTTTTGTGGTTTTGGCAATAGTTTCCTTGTGGGCTTCAATATTTTAATTTTCACTGAGCTGAAGTCTCAATCAAGAGCCAGAAATTTCTCCACACCTCTCCCTTGAGAATCAGCCTGGAGGTTCTGGCAACAATACTTTTCAAATGAAAAGATGTCATGATCCCAAAGCACATAGTTTTTGTCTTATATTTACTCATCTCTGCAGTCTACCTTAACTCTGTCTTGTCAAGTGTTAATATTAGCATATATGTGTTTAAACAGAAAGTAAGAACTAATCAGCTGCTTTCTCTTTTGAAGATACATGGGTAGAAGCAAATATCAGTAACATAGAGTGAGAAATAAAAAAAATAATCCTATAGATGGTGCAATTATCTTAAACTACCTTTCTAAATTCAGAAAATACAGAGTTAAGGTTAAACTTAAGAATCCCAAATACATTAGCTTGTGAAAATTCAGGGGAGTTAACTGTAAATTTGCTTATCTTACATGCTTCTGCTACACTTCTTTTGGCTACAACTTCTCTGTAGATTGAGTATCTCCATTCTTTGTAGTATAAAATAACTGTGATGAAGATATTCCAATGTGATACCCAAGTAAAAAAAATATTAATTTTTTTAAGAGATCCTAATTTTCTGCAGTGTTGCTTAATTCCAAGAAGAAAAAACAAAACAAAACAACAAAAAAAACAAAACAAGAAAAAAACAAAAATCACAAAAAAAATAGACCCACAACAAATACACAAAAAACCCAAACAAACCAACCAAAACAAAACAAAATCCCCAAAAAAAGGAAAAGAGGAAGAATCTTGATTCTCTCTTTGTAATCTAATATTAGATATAGAATATAGAATATAGAATAATTATTATAATAATTCTGCTACCTCATCTCAGTTTCTGAAGTTCAAGGTGATGAGAACTGCATAATGTACAGGAGCGAATTTTTCTGCATAGGATATGCAGGATTTCAAATACAAGCTGTAAAAATTGTCTGGAACCATACACTGAGCAGCAAAAGTTTAAATACAACTGATTTACCCTAATTTTTGTGCTTGTGACTTTGCAATCTAAAAAACATTCAGCATATTTCTATATGAACTACACAAACACAGACATTGTATAAATCCACACATTTTAATGCACAATGGAATATTAGGTGAGTTTGTAATTTTAATATGCCATGGGGAGGATTAGGATTAAGTCAGTGCATTGACAATGCCCCTAGCCCAATGGCATGATTAAAATGCATTTTCTCACAGGGTGTGTAGGTAAACAGATGCAGAGGGAGTTCCAAAATCTCTTAACTTCCATTGAAATGAATATAGATGATGTGCCTCAGGATATTATGCATACAGAGTATTGGTGTGCAACTGTAAATGTCCAAAAGGCCTTTAAAATGTAGCTGTAAAAACTGATCCTGATGTTTGTGCTCACTCAGATAAATTCTGAGTGAGAAAGCAGCAAGAGAGCATCTCCCAGCCACCAGGTCCAGGTCCTTCTTCTGCTCAGTAGCAATGAGCAGGTAGGCTAACATGTGCCCAGTTCTTTGGGTATTTTGAAATATGTTACAGTGAGTACAAAAGTTACCGATTTTCCAGGTATGCCTAAATTCATTCCCACAGGAAGAAAAGTCAAGTATTTGTGGAACTCTGAAGGAGAAATGCTTTTTGTTAAAGAAACAGTTCTGGCATCTGAAACAACTAAATATTTTTCCCTGTTTGCATATAGAAAGTAGCAACAGTATTTTAAAAACGCAAGAGAGCAAGCAAATCAACATGGAGGTGTTGCAGTGGGGCTCTGAGACCTCTCATCCGGTATGGCTGTGTCAAGCATGGTGGAATAAATTGGGATGGGTATGATGGAGTGCCCAAAGATGGATTTTAATGTTCACCGGGTCTGAATGGTCCTAGGGGCCACATCCAAAGACCTGGGGGCTGGTTAACCCAGCAATACAAAGGGGTATCTGAAGGCAGGGGTCCAGTCATGAATGCGGATCAGGGACATGAACTATTATGGAATGACTCCATTAGAATCCCAGTTTCCATCCTTTCAGTATCCCGCCTCCCATGATCTCAGTGTCAGGAACCTGGTCCAAGGTATGATCTATCCCAGCTAATTTGGCCCCCACATGGAGGCATCTCAGATCATTTGTCCTGCAAGAGCTGTTCACAAGCATGCACTGTGTTTTATCCCACATTCATCGCCAGGGGCAAGAACATGGATAAACACCTATTAGGAAGAGTACTTTTTTTTTTGCAAATTCCCATCTAACCTTATCATATTTATTGATGTACCAGTGAGTTGTGGTTGTATGGAAAGAGGTGAATCAATTAAGATGGTCTGTAAGACTTATTATTTGCCTGGGAAGCAATGATGTAAATTTATGCTATTAAGTCCCTTAGGGAATATAAGAAGCAACAAAGTTTGTTGTGAGTTTCAAAATTACCCTTCCCCAAAAAAGCAGGTTTTTCTACAGTTCTTTCAGACAGAAGAGAGATGGTCATCATTAGAACTTAAAGGACAGCTGAAATATTTACCCTGATGAGCTATAGATAGACAGAAGGGGTTACAAGTGTATGTTGCAATAGTTCTCCTTAGCAGTACAGGAATATGAAAGAAATATTGGAAAAAATGCTTACAGCCAAGTCAAAGGTCATTGAAACAAAAACCAGAATGGAAGTAGAAGCTAGGAGAACTTCCCATGATTGATAGGTGAATGTATATCAGTTCTAACCACTCTGAATCTTTAGTTGTGGAACTAGATTGGTTGATTCAGGTGAGTTAAACTCCTGCCACAATTTAAGTGATTGTCCATAGGAACTGTACATGAAAGGTCTGGGATGCTACATCCATGTGGCCATAGATACAGATTTTCTGAGGCAGAGAAAGTGGCAGAAATTAGTATATTTCAACACTGAAGAAGGTAGAAACTCATTTGGCAGAAGGAGATTTGTCTGGGAAAGCTGTAATATAGAACAGGATACACACAGTGGTCACCATATGAGAAGGAGTTAACACCTCAGGGCTGCACACAGCATCAGTTACTGGGGAATTCCCACCCACACCACCCACACATGCAGAAGCTGTAGCAGACACTGGTCTATTTTAAGTGCTCTCACCACAACTGCAGCTTTTTCTGAAGCTCAGTATCTTTCCAACAAACATGAAAAAAAAACCAAACCAACAATGTAACCTTCTGTAATTTCAGAATACCGCATTTCTCCAGCCATGTTACCATTAGAGTGTAAACGGAGGACAAACCAGTGGAATGGATCCCATAAAAGCTAAACAGAAGCTTATCACATTACAGTTTAAATTTCATATGCAGTAGAAAGCAAAGTAATGAAACAACTGTCTCCCAACAGGAACATATTGCAATATTGAATGGTCAAGTTCAGATAGAAATGCGAAAAAAAAATACCTTGAGTACAGGATGCTAAGGTAAAAACAGCACTTAGTCAAATCCCCTGAAAAAATATAGGTCCTTGCCTTGACTTGCCTTGCCTTGCCTTGCCTTGCCTTGCCACTTTGAAAACCTGGGTTTGAAATTGAAAGGGAAGACCAGCCTAGGCTGTTGGTGGCTATTTTCAGGAAGTGGATCAGTAGTGGGCACAAATCTCCATCACCCAGCTCTGCTGAACAGGATGGGAAGGGAACCTATTCACAGGCACACTGGGAGCGTAAATAGTTTGTCTGAACAAAGCCATGCACTAAAACTCCTGTCTCAGCGTGGATGGAAACTTTGCTGTATATCAGGAGAAATGCAGACAAAAGGGCAGTTCCAAGAGAGACACTACAATGTCCAATGCAGTGTGACAGACTGAGTGAAATACAATCTGCAGTAATAATTTACTGTATTACTGAATCTTTCCAGGTAGCTGATGGTTCCATTAGAAATGGACAATTTCAGGATAGCTACAAGTAGTATGTCACAGAGCCTCAATGTACACCTGCTCATCTTTCATTTTATAGCCTCTTTCTACAACTAAAATAGTAAATATAGTCCTAGTTTTCCTGCTAGTAAATGAAACAGGTGCTGTGTTCCTTTCAAAACAAATATTTTATTATACTAATTGACTCAAGAGCAGCAAAATTCATCCATCCCAAGAATCTTCACTGCTCTTCTTTGAGTTTTTACAAGACTTATAAAAAAGTCATTACTGCTCATAGCATAAAAAATATTTTCCTATTAAAACAGTGGCCTGCTTTTAATAAATCCCGAAGTTATTCTTGGCTCTGTATTTCAACATGTAACCAAATGAATATTTTTTTGTGAGTAAGTCCTGAAACTTAATATACTCTGTAAAACTGCTCAAATCCTTCAGCAACTCATTTAGTCTATGCAGATGTCAAGAGAGACAAAACTGTATTTTAAACTATTATATAGCCATGATAGACCTTTCATTCATTACTATTATCTCCATAAGTAGGAAAGGTTGTATTGGCAACATTTCTACTGGATTGATGTGGAAGGAGAAATTTGCCTTCAGTGCTATCAAGGGGATAACCTACTTCAGAGCTTTATCTGCATATGTGGTGCATTTTTTTTCGGATTGATAATTATGATATATGAGGGAACATTTATTTTTTCTTTTGCAGATGAGTGAGGTAAGTTGTTGGTTATCTGAGTAGTTTCCTTGAGATAACACTTCATCCAATATAGTCAAAGGAAATGTAGTCATTGCATTTGCTCCTATTGTGAATTCACCCCCTGTTTTTAAACACAAAAGATACTCCAAAAAGGTCTGTTTAAGTCAGTCTTTTCTGCATCTGAAGGAAGAACAGGTTTGACTGTTCTCTCAGCTTCATTCCATGTGGAAGGCTCTGCATTGAACCATGGTAAAATATTTAATTGATTTTATTTTCATGGCCAAAGTATTTAATATTTACAGCATTAATTATCTTTCATGTAATCTTGTTATAGCTCTCTCTCAAGAAAGTGCCCTTATTCTTGAACAATATACAAACCACAGCTCTCTTGTGCTGCGTGCCCCTCTGTTCCCGAGTGTTTCAGCAAACGGCTGGTACTCAGCACTTCCCTGAAAGCTCACACTGTACTGGATTTAACCAAAATTAAGTGATTAATGATAGTGAGGGATTTACCTATGCCTAAGTGACATAAAAGCACAGAGAATCCCTTCAGTTAGTCTCCAGCTTGGGTGTGACAATGATTTGGAGTACCGAGATACTCTTATCGCCAACATTTCTTTGGGCTTTTTTTAGATTAAAATAGCCATATCTGTTGTGTTTAATGCTGGACTCAGTACCATCAGATATATGGCCAAAATTTGGACAGCCAGCTAAAAATTAGGCTCCTCTTGTGATGCAGCTCTGTATCCTTACAATTTTGGTAGAATCTAACAATTTTTTTTTTCTTCTCAGAGCTGTGAGCTTCTGTACCTTCAAAGTCATTTAGTTCACAGCACTCTGGGATCACGATGGCAGAGAAGAGACAAACAAATAAACTTTACAGCATCTTAGTTGAGGCTTTGATAGGATTATAGGTATTTATTTCAGAAAAGCATTTAAAGGCTTTAGATGATACAGAGCATACCAGAATTGGGGGGAGTGTCAGAAAAAACATCTTGCCAAGGGTTTTTCTCAGAAAAGGTGGAAAGATGGGCTGCTTGAATGGTTGTTTATAGCAAAAACTTACCTGTAACTTTACAGTACATCTAGAACCACCAGCAGAGATGTCTATGATGTGAAATGTCTCCCCTGAGTTTGTTGGCTTGTGTGTGTCTGCTCTGCCTGAGGTGTCTGCTCAATACTTTTGCTCATATAATGTCCACAGAGAGAAAGACTGACCAGTTCCTGGATTCAAAAAGAAAGGCACAATTATAGATCAGATAATTTAAAAATGATATTTTGAATATCAATTTTCCATTTTTATATTTCTAAAATCATTCTTACCACCCACAAACATCAGCAAAACTCAAGAGGACTGCAAGCACTCAGCACTGCAGGACCTGCTGTGTGATGGCTTAGGGTGACTGTTTTTCTCAAATGGAAAGGTTTGGTGACCAAAGCCTCAATCTATGGCCCTTCTCTTGACAGTTATAAAAGTTTCCTGCCCATATCAATTTTCTGAAAATAAGCCCAGCCCAGCACTGGTGCCCAAACCAGCCTCAGTCACGGAGCAGCCCCCGTGAACTTCCCTCACCAACAGAGCTGGCAGTGTTGCGGGCAGAGGCAATACCCAAGGAGCTGCTACAATGGCTGTCCTTGTCATTCCTCAGGAAATTCCTCAGCTGGCAGCCATTTCACTAGAGGGAGGCTTCCCCTCCTTTTTTTTGGAAACCTGGTCCAAGGGTTTCTTCTAACCCTGACCGCAGCTTCCCTCTGCGTGCTAACGAAGCAGTGAGCGAAGGAAGCAATCCTCAGTCAGCTCTGCTCTGAAGGGCTGGCAGAAGCTGGAGTGCAGAAATGGGGAAAAACCTGCCAGGGGAAGCAGTGAGGTGTGTGTGGGGGCACAGGGGACCACGCAAGGGGCAGGGAACTGACTCTAGAAACGCTGGCAGAGCTCCAGCCTGAAACCAAACCTGCTGATCGCTGCCTTCTTCAAAGAAATCTGCAAGAGTAAATAAACATCTGATAAAGGAGTCAAAAGCACTGCATGTCAAATACTTTGAAATTAGACATTGCAGTGGTCTGCTACAAATCCTCTAGCATTCTCCTATGAAGTGGCAATAGCAGCTTCTTTTAAAAGAAGCTCTTCAGCAAAAAGCAGCTCTAGAGTACAACAAAAGATATGCTGTGTTTAATTTTTTTCTTTTTTTCTTTCTTTTTTTTTTTTTTTTTTTGTGAGAAAAGGTACCATACTTTAGACTCATTGTAAGAATTTATTCAGGAAAATAACATTATTAGCTCAAGCAGTTTACGAAAGTGGGTTAAAATTAATATGACTGTGTCTATTTTATGTGAGGACACCTAGAAGGGTAAACTTAATTTTCTAGACACACAGGAAAGAAAGAATTAGAATCTTTTACTCTGATTGTTGATCAGATTATAATAAATAAGCTCTTTTACATGCCTAATATGTCGTATTACATTGAGGCAGAGGTAAAGTTTGGTGGTTTTTCATGTGAAAACATGTATTTTTCTATTTTGGTGTTTTTAATCTTGTATTTACATGACTTTCTGATGTTACAACGCTTGTTTTAGGAATACCACAACAGCCTCATAAAAGGATTTTATGCCAAATCACTGCTATGTATGTTCTCAACCTCACCATAGATTTTATCTGGGAATATGTATGTGCATTCAGTGGCTTGATGTAGAACAGCTAAACAGCAATCAGAAAACTTATTTTCAGTATCAAAGTGGAGTTACAATCTCTTCCCCTAAAAAGGTGTTTGCAGACAGGCATCTGGACAAGCCCATCACCACACGAGACATCTCTAACTACATTAGTTAGTGCCTGACCCTGCAGTTATCTGGGAAGGTGACACCAGCATGTTATTTCAGCCAAAGGATGATATGCAGGTCCAAGTTTTCCTGCATTTTTGACAGATTTTAATTTCATTTGAAAAGCTATACTCCTAAATACTTTGTATTTGCTGAATCATCCCTTAATTTTCAATATGTTGTTTAGAAACAACACCTATTTCCATTTTAAAGTGTAGCTGTTGTCCATTTCCTTTATTTGTCTTTGTTTTTACAATATACCATTTTCTGCACTGATCCTCCTGCCAAAAACAAAAATTACTTTCTCAACTGACTAATGTCAGTACTTTTGCAATAAATTTCTTCTACAGAGGATCATAACTAAAATAACAACAATGAGTTCAAAACAGCTTTATAAATTGTGTGCAACTAGACAAAAATATTTGTCAGCGTAATTTCACGTCTCTGCCATCTCTTTTGGACAGGGACAGAAGATTTGTTTTCCAGCAGCATCTGAGGCAATGGCCTCCACTTTGTATATAGGATTATTTGTGTCAAAGCAATTTTGCATGCTTTTCAGCTGTAATGCTCAAGGGCAGCTGAGATCTATGACATTTTGCAGTTGCATGCTGGGAGGAGTAGTCCCCCACAGGGCATACTTCCCTTATTAAAGGGATTACAATCTCCCCATTTTCTGCATATCTGAGTTAGATCTTCAGCTCCATGCAAGCTGCCAATGCAACCGCTTAGTTGGGCAACATTTGGATGTTTCTCTCTTAGGTTTTCCAGCCTGTTTTAATATACAATATCTGTTCTGTTCAGATCTTGGCTGTGTTGAACTTTCTTTTCTGGAACTGCAAAATATCATAAGTTTGGCTGCCTAGCACCACTGTCTAATGTAATACTCCCTAACCCGTCTTTAAACAGCTTGCCAAAGTCAGATTACTGCAAACATGAAGATCAGATATGTCTAATATAACTTTAGAA
Organism: Pseudopodoces humilis; assembly: GCF_049639895.1. NCBI lineage: Eukaryota > Metazoa > Chordata > Aves > Passeriformes > Paridae > Pseudopodoces > Pseudopodoces humilis. The sequence goes on from NC_142202.1 coordinate 61,772,891, forward strand.
AAACCATGTGCTGTTTCCTCATTGCTATTATTGTTCTGGAAAGAAAAGCAGCAACAAAAGGATTTGACATCTACTGTCTGGTCTGGTACTTGTGGTGGCTACTTAGAAGAATGCACATGGCAGTCCTGCAGGACATCAACACATTTTAATTTATTTTAATATAAATTCTAATTAGGCTGCAAGTCTCATATACAACCCTATATTGCTTTGTTCACAAAAACAAAACAAGACCTAAAACTTTCAGAATTAATTACCTTTCTGGAAGGTATTGGAAATATACTGGAAGTATATTGGAAATACTCACACGTGACACAACCAATGCATTTTCCACCACAGTTAAAGGAAACGCCTCCTTCTATTTCTCAGCCAATCTAACACAAAAATGGTCACAGCAGTGGCTTGGGAAAGGTGTCTGTTTTCCAGCCATAGAGTTTTCTGTTTCTTACTGAAGTAGACCCATTGTACTATTGAAAAAATATTCTGAAAGCTTTTATTTTTTATAAATGTAAAAACAATTGACAATATGTTCTTGTCGTGGTTTTAAACCAATAACTAAGAAAATTACTTATTTCTTGCTGTGAGATATGGATTAGAACAAGAGCAAAACAGGCATAAAACTTAAAAGGGAAAAAAAAAGAAAGTTTATTGACAAACTACAATAAGAACACCAGAATAAACTTCCAGAAAAACCTTTTCATCCCCTGTCTACCCACTATTCCCTTGTTCACATGACAAAAGAGACAAAACCTTTGGAACTTTGATGGTTAAAACAGTCCCAATTCTTGCTACAGTCTTTTCACCAGTCTTTATAGAGAAACAGAAGTTTCTTCCTGTTAATTTACGGAGTTTCTCACAAGAAAAACTATTTTTGTTATCGTTTTCCATTGCTCTAATGTTAGCTGCCCAGAGCTGCTGTTATTAGAGCCCACTCCTCCCATTTTCACATCCCAAGTGTGTATGGGCCATGAGTCTAGGGATGGGATTTTTAAGGATAAGTTATTCAAAGGCAAAAAGTCTTCTTCATCTGTTTCCGTGAGCTTCACCAGAAAACAGTTTTCTCATTGCCTCTCAAGGCTTCAAATCTTCCAGCACTTCACTGTACCATAATTACTCTACTTTTTACTCAAAATTTACACTTTGAACACTCTATTCCTCCCTATATACTGTCATGAATTAAAGGAGCGTTTTCAAGACCTTATTGTCCATTTCCATAGTTTTAACAGAAAGATATTTCAGCTTAATTAAAGCATCTTCTTAATTCTCTACCTTTTCTTTTCTTTCCTGTCACTAGTAGTTTATAAAGTCTCTTTTCATGTTGATCACTCTCTTTTCTCTCTCTGGATAAAAAGATTAATCCGCAAGTCTCATCTGGGAAATGAAAGAGTTAAAATCTTGCCCTGGCTGTTGTAGGTAGTTCTGTGGCCTCGGCCGGTGCAGGAGCTGGAGCCGTCTGCGATGGAAAGTTCCTCATGGCTGCCCTGGAGAGTGCAGTCGCCGCGCCCAGCCCGCTGCAGGCCCAGAGCCTCTCTCCTTCTTCACTCAGCAGTCTCCAGTGAATCCAGCCACAGCAAAAAACCTGCAGCCGAGCCAGAGATCGGCTCGGCCCGGCCCGGCCGGAGCCCGGAGAAAACCCCCTCCACAGGGCCCGCATCCCCCGGCCGGGAGACGCTGGGCCCAGCCCAGTCCCCGCCCGGCCGCATGGCCTGGGCAGGGAACGGGAAGCCTGGGGCTCTGCCGCCCTTCCCAGCCAGGAAACAAAGAGAACCAAGAAAGCTCTGGTTTTACACTTTAAGGTAGGGTTCACAAGTTGATCCCACTTTTCAATGGCCTAAACTGCTGTCAATTCTCAGCAATGACCGATAATTGGTCAGGAGAAAAGACGCCAGGCAGATCCCAGCAACTTAAACTTTCTTAAAGGTAAAGTAACTCCATGACAGTTCTGTATATCCCCAGATGAAAACCTCTCAACTTCAAAAAAAATTCTTTAAGTTTAGAGACATAGTGAGGTTGATTGGATAAGTGGTTTCTTTCTGAGATCTGGACAAATTCTTAAAATTTCATGGAGCTATGAAAAAAACCCATCATAGTATTATTACTATATCTAGTTATCATATCCACAGAGACAAAAAATATAGTCCATTGTACTACAGATAACTCTTTTTTCCCCATTATTAAAATGGATGTTACAAGGAATTGTCCAGTAAACAACTAAATCACAGCTGTGCAAAATATCCAGTACAGTAGTTATCCTACAGCTACTAGACTTCCCACACTTTATTTCCAGGTTCTTCTTCAGGTGCGTAGTCAGTTTTCATGGAAATACAAGTTTGAAAGACACTAACACAGCCATGCTGAAGCCAGCAAGAGGCATGGTTACTTTGAATTAATTCAGTTTGGAAATTATTTCTGTAAAATCAGTGTGACTGACCAAGGGCAAAAAAAAAGTAAACTTTGGCCATGTTTGTTTGGCACCAGTGACCTAAAAATCTCACAGAAAAAGAGAAGTGTACCTCTGTAATGTTTAAATTACCTTCCCTTTTGCACTGCTTATGAACTCTGAACACCATCCCCTTAAGCAAAGTGGTCATCTCCACAATGCTTTGGGAGAAGTCTGAGTTTTTTATGAGGACTTCTCTCCATAAGAAAAAATTGCAGAAAAAATGCGGCTACCTGTGAGGCATGTACAACAATAGCACACTGAATCTGGGCATTTATTTTCCAAACAGTGTTTGGTGCACAGATCTTGAAGGGAAAGACATGCAAATAAGACACATGGGAATTTCTGCAACACAAGGTGCTTCTGAAGTACTGGGCATGCTAGTGACATGACATTCTTTCCATATTTTGTGCTGACTGTATCTTGAAAACTTCTAAATTTTAGCCAGAATGCCTTAGCTTAGTTGGTTGAGCATGGTGCTAGTGAAATCAAGGTTGTGGGTTTTATCCCTATTTGGGCCACTCACTTTAGATTTAAATTCGATGATCCTTGTGGGGCCCTTCCAACTCAGAATTTTCGTGATTCTGTGAAAATGGAGATGAAGTCCATGAAAAATACAGTGCACTGCTAACAGGATAGCAAACTCTTCAGCTCCCAGCCATCTTTTCCCCAGTCCCTGGTGAGTGCCATGCTGACACCACTACAGAATTTTAAAAATGCATCTTTTATAGTTTGCATTGCCCTAATCTCCTCTCTCTAAGTCACCTCCTGAAAGACACACTCTCAGCAGGGTCTGTCCTGTACATGGTTTGAAGGTCAATCACGTTCTGTTCATGTGTATCACAGGTGAGTTCTCAGGGGTGAAAAGCCAGCCAGTTCTGCAGCACTGAGAGCAGCAGCTGTCTGGCTGGAAACAGGCTGGGTGTACCCAGGAAGAGTAAGAGCATCTCCTCTGAGCTAACCTGCACGTGCTGCCTATCCCACAGCCTTTGGTGGAGTCCTTACTTCCAGCTACACCAGCAGGACTTATTAAGCACTGATCATTACATCCCTTGGGATGCATTTGTATAATCCATGGAAACAGGACTGAAGAATTCTCCATGCCTTAGTATTGGCCCTATAATCACTAGATAAATATTGCTTCTGCTATCAAGCCATCACCAATTAAAACAATATGCTCAAAAGTATTTAATGGTCCCCATGCTAACCCCAGTCAGTACTGAGTTTCTAAAAACTCTGTGGCCAAACTTACAGATAATAAATTGGTGCTTTAAAAATAAATAAATAAATACCAAAACTATTTCTGTGATTAGACAAACATTTCAGTGGGTATATGAATCTTGCTAACATGACATTCGCAGTATAAGACAGATGTGGATATTTCCACATTAAGGTCTTAGGATATCCCATCAGTCCACTCCTCAGACAATTAGCATATTAGCTAAATTTGCTGACAGGCATTCTATGTGAGATTTATATCTCCTTTCAGTCCAAGTGAAATATTTGTGTTTCTGCAATGTTTTCCAAGAACATACAGTATATTTGAGAACTTTACTGTCCTATTTTGATAACTAAGTCCAAAAGTAAGCTCAAAACGAATTGCCCAGCCCAGCTCTCATGAAATGTCAAACTGAAGCTGGCAAAGGAAGATAACAGATCATAAAGGTGGCATTCTCAGGGAGCTAACTGGTGCCATTATGCTTTAGACTCTCTCCATTGCTACTCTGTGTACCCTTACTTGAATTTATAACTTGGCTGCAAAAATGTTTTCTGGGCGAAACTTGGCAGACAAAGTCTTAACTTGAGCGCAAATACATTTTAAAATAAATTTCCACAAAAATAGAGGGAAAAATCTGTCTACAGTGAGGCTTTGAGCAATGCATAGTCCAACTGGTAAGCTGATCTGGTAGGCTCTAATACACCCGGGTGCCAGCCCTGAGGGTTAGGTCGGCCCATCCTGTCACTGTTCCCACAGAGGAATTGACACCACAGCTGCTTTCACCCTGAAAAAAGACAGGTCTCTTCCACCAGCTCAGCTGAATAGGAAGAGGACAGAAAAAGAAGCCACAATGCTTTCAGGGCTGAAAAGGCTTGTCCTCTATGGAGCAGCTGCAGGCACAGGGCTAAGAACTCTGGGTCACAGTCTTTCCCCCACTTATGAGAGCATGTGGCAGAGCTAGACCCCAGCCCTTCCATGGAAAAGATTTGATGGTTCCTCATTTTGTGTGATTTGCAGACACCTTTCTATCATTCACACCCTTTATGTTCACAGAAGAGTGGAAGAAATCCCAACATCCATAGCTCCTTCAATGATGCTTTCTCTGCTGGACTGCCAAAGTGAGTCAGATATTTGTTAATCCTCTTTAAGGTTCCCAGTGCAAGACACACTGCAGGTTGTTGCCTGTCTCACAAACAGACACAAGGAACTAAAGAACTTTAAAGTCATTCAGATTCAGAGAAAATTAAGTCCTGTCCCACTTACCTGCTCTTTTGATGGCATTTTAGGCACAGTAGAAAGGTTTCAGCAGTCTTAAGATAGTTTATGATTCTACCATCTTGAATCAGGACTTATCCCAGAGACCCTGCAGAGCAAAGAGCCACTAATCTCGCCTGAATATCTGAAATACCCAAGGAACTCTTCTCTTTTTTATGGCCAGGGTCAGATACCACTTACTTGTAGTGTAGCAGTCGTGCTGTATGGCAAGGATACATGCTATGGCCAGATCATCTGTGTGAGGCTTTAGAGAAGATTGGAAAGGACTCAGTTACTTCCACCTTGTTTTTGTTCACCAAAAATGGTAGCTTTTTTTGAACTAAAGATGTTTGTAAATGATAGGTAAATTCAGGACAGAGAAAAAAGTTTCTGATTAATAAGAAAGAAATGCAGAAATTTCAAAACAGTTCATTTCAACATTTCTAAAAAGAAGTGTTTTGTTTTCCTGGATTAGTCTCAAAAAGCACATTAAAAAATACTCCATTTAAAAAACCCAAAACAACCTACCAATGAAAAGCAAATCAGCCAGAGAAGAAAATTATGGCATATAGCCCATAATTTGAGCCTTCTATTTGCATATGAGGAGCATTTTGAACATCCTGTCTTCCTGGAGAGGGCACTCATTCACCTTTGAACAAGTCATTCTCACTTGTCCTTTCTGTCCCCATGAAAGTTTATTTGCTTGAAAGCACCCCAGAATTCCCAATATCTGACTGGTTAGGGGGTACACAGCCTTGGTTTAACACTCCTGTTCTGACTCAAGCTCTAAGAAAAAGCATCTTCATACTCTCTTTCTCATTAATAAAGTAAGAAAAAGAGCAACAACAGGTAAAAATTCTGAAACAGCATATCTTTAGTTTCCATTTTGGCCATTGAGATGTAGCATCAAGTCATGGACTTGATTCTCATAGGGCATGAATTCTCACAGACCAAATATTTAACAAATCTGTACACTTTCAAAAAATACCTGTCTTCAGTTCCTCAACATTGTCCAGTGAAATATCACATTAAGTGGTTGAGACACAAGTTCAAACAATGACTTTCACAGAAGATTTAATGTGGTAACATTGTTCTAGTAGAACTAGAGGGTAGATTTATAGCCTAGAAGATCTAGAAAAATTGAAAGATAGTAGATTTGTATTATCTCTTGGCATCAAACTTTATAGTATTGTCAATAAATTATGAATTTCTAGGAGAGGCATATAAATGTAGACAAGAAACATCAAGGTCAATACCTGATTTTACAGTGGGTAGGCAAATCAAGCCCTGATACTATGAATCCAGCTATTTCTGTTCAACACAGCTCCTGAGATATTAACTATTATCAGATTAAGCTCCTGGAAACATTTGACTAGATCACTGTATCAGATACATCTTTTGACCCAATCATCTACTCTAAATAACTGGTAGTAGGAAACACTATTTCACATGTCTTTCAGTGCAAGAAGTCTCAGAAACTACTTTTTTACCAGTTCCCAGCATTCAAGCAGAGATATCCTCTGGGAGTTTGTCCAGATTCACCCCTTCAAGTTCTTCTGCTTGTTTCTTCCTGTACACATACTGAAAATGATGTTTTATGTATATGTATGCTAAACTGTAGGCTTTCCATAGTTGTGTATTGTTGTACCAAGAGCTTCCAAATTTGCAAATTGTTTCCTGCAGAAGACATGTCAGTGTTAAAAAAATGGGCCACCTGTGTTTTTTGGAATTACAGTAAAAATTAGCTCCAGCCAAGTGTGAAATTAAATGAAACATATGAATTTAAAACATTTCATAAAGAAAACCTTGATATCTTTATTTAAGCAATTTCATGGATGCCACCCTTAAAGATAACTGCAACAAAGAAATGGTGGGGTTAAATGATGAACATATTATGAGAAAATTAAGTTGATGTGTGTAATCTAATATAAACACTGTTAATTGCTTGTTTTTCTTGGTTTTCTTATGCTCATTCTCTCTCCAAGTCACTTGGTGTTCATTCCTCAGTAAACCAATTACTTCAGGGGTCTATTAGATTTATGTTCACTGCTCTCAGTCAGCTCTCATACTCATGAAACCTTATTCATGACATTCAAGAAAAAGCCTGAAGAGACCTGAGATCCAAGGTATTGGCCAGGATTGATAGAAAACATGAAACTGAACCTAAAGTCAGTCTTTTCAAGACTTCAGGGAAGTCCTTTAGAGGCACTCAGAGCTTAACTTGCTGTAGCAGCTGTGGCAGTATTTGAATGCTTAGGGCTGGATGGAGAGCTTACAACTGCTCCTCACTGATCTAGGCTTCTGCTCCAGTTTGTCATCAGCCAGCTCAAGCACTGGGCATCCACACATCCCTGCACACAGCTGACTGTAGCAGAGATACCAGCAGAGGCTCAGGACAAGAGAGGGCATGAGGAGAACCTCCTGACTGATTAAGGCTTTTAAAAGCTCAGCCATGGTCACCAGCTGCATCTTTAGAAAAGGTCAAGCATCATTCCAGCTCCTTTGAAAGGAAACTGGATTACAATATTCTGATAGAACAAAGCAGGAGTTTAAAATTAGTTATAATTAATAAGCTTGACAGCCTTTGAGATGGCTGCCATTTTGTCTTCACCAAGTTGAAAGAGGACTTGCTCAATATTGGCATTTTTCTTTGCCTCTGCTCTTAGTATCCATTCTCCCACTTTCTCTCTCAATATAATAAGATAAAATTTTGTTACAAACTCTGCTATAATTCCTCAGTAATCTGAGAGGATAACCACAGCTGCAGTTTTGAGGTTACCAGCAATTCCTGCTACTGGCAATTTTCCGTCAGCCTTGTTAAGAAAGTTGCCACAATTTTACCACAAATAGTAAGTCTGTGGCATACTGCAGAACTTGCATACAATTGTCATTAGCTTAACAAAGTGATCATTTCTGTTAACAATAGCTCTCTAAAACTGCTTGAAAATCAGGCTTCAGCCAAGCCAATCTGGTTTACATTATGCAAAGTATTTTAATGTGAAACCTGTTAATAGAAATCATCACTAGAGTCACTTTGAGATTATGCCTCCTATCTGCAAGACTTGAAAAAATTATTGTAATACTTGCTTTGTGGATTATTTGTACTGTTTTATACACACACACACACACACACACAGAGCGAGAGAGAGAAAAAATGTCACTGGAAGAATGTTTAGCCAAAACTTAAGTATAAGTTATTTTGTAAACATTATTAAAGTGCATGTTCAGCAAATCCATTTGGCTGCATTAGCTCATACATTCATGCAGCTTCTGAGTCCTTAACCTGTGTTACTGGTAGTACAGAAAAAAGTCTATAATAAATTGTGTTTGAGCTACCTTTTGATTTCATAGGTTATAGAGGTCTTATATACAAAGTCAACTACAAAAAATCTAAATCTATTAATACATAGTGATATTGTGATATCTAGAACTAGGTAAAACAGGCCTGGTTAAGAATTTTAATGAAATGTGCTAAAACTTCATCTAAATTGATTAATTTGAATAAAGTTTCTGTTTCTAATGACTTATTTTGCTGAACACCACTGGAAAACTGAATTATCGTGGTTTTCATTGCATTATTTCTTTTGTTATATCTGCAAAAGTATAAGATTAATTCTCCAAGATAAATTACTATTTAATCAATGATTTTAAGCTGGGGCATCCTTCATGTATTCCACAAGTCTCCCTGTTTCATTTGAGTTATATTTTCAAAAATACATCAAACAGTGTTCTGCAGAAAGCTAAATATTTGATATTTGTTACCAGAGTTGTTTTTTAAGTAAGTCCAGTCATCTGGCATGTAGCTTCTCAGAGGCACATGTAATCAGGTGTGTCATTACATGTACATTTTGCTTATAGTCAAATTCTTCAATAGTTCTTGTCTTATGAGTTAGCCATGCCTCTTCTTATTTTATGACTTAGCATATCTCTGAGAAGTATGAACAATTTAAACACTGAAGGATTGTGGTTTTGATCTAAGAAGGCTGGTCAAAGTCCTTCTTAAAATACTAAGAAAAAAAATGCATATATATATATATGTATATATTAAAAAGCAAAAAATTCACCCATTCAGCAGGTCTTAATTTTTTTCAGAGGAGCTTGACAGTGTATCAAATTGACCAGTAATTAAATGCTGACAGTATAATGAAGCTACCTTCTCTCACCATTATATCACTCTCTCCATTACTGAAAAGACTTTTATTTTATAGTGTTTTCTTTACTAGAAAGTAATATGTTTTACTGATAAAAATAGAACCAGTCTGTTCTTCAGGGTGAAAATCAATTTTCCAAACCTTTGCTATTTTAAAGGCTGGGACAATGGCAAATCTACAAATCCCAACTAATTTCACTGCTGTTGGATGTCCTTGAAACAAAACAGATGCTGGAGCTCTTTTTCAGTACTGCTCAGTGTGAATTTTTGGATTCTGGAAACCAATTAAAAGTGATAGGACAATTATTGGGAGCTTTCACTTATATCACCTTTTAGCCTTTAATTATCATTAGACTGATTAATCTTGCATGAATATAGTGCCCAGAAAGACCCCTGACTATTCATTCCATTCCTTCTGACAGTGGAATTCTAATAAAACAGAAGTGCCGTAAATAAATGGACAAACACTGAGCTAAAAATTATTTGTTTCCAAATAAATAAATAAATAAATAAATAAATAAATAAATAAAGCATTTGCTTCCTAAATCTTTAGTTTAGGAGTCATCTCAATTTTCAAAATATCATTTTTGCCAGTCACACACATGTTTGATATGTGACATCCAGATTGGACATGATGATGGAAGAGATTGCTTTCATAAATCTTAAGACTAAATGAACTGAACTCCAGGTAATGAAGGTCTTGACTATCAGTAAAATATCTCCTCAGAATGATTCATCTTCAGAAGAACTTATTTCTTCCTGACCCGAGGGCAGGTTAAATTTGACACACAGCCCAACAGTGTTTAGACTAACTGTAGTTTTAATTAGCACTGTTAGGACATTCTTTTAGTGGTCTGGGGCCAGGCTGATGACTTAAAAAATCCTTCTGACTACATTTTTGATACAGAATCAGGTGCTACATTACTAATATTGTGGCACTTATTTTTCACTTTCAGACTGAGGCTGAGGTGCCCTCTTGCTGATGGGTTTGAGTCCATCCCATCCCATAAAAAAAAAATCATCTTAAACCACTACAAAGAAACATGGATTTGGATGGCTTTCTTAACCCAAAGAGCATGGAAAAGTTAAGACCATATTAGCGAGTTAGGAGCTTTCCCCACTCATAGTACTATATATATAAACCAAAACAGTTTCTTGGTGGATTTATAACACGATTCAATTGTTCTTCACAGAGTGAACAAGTTTTAATTGTTTTGCAGGTTTTTGTAGACAAGGTGTAATAGTTCTGCTGAGACACGACATTCCTGACTCCCAATGAAGTATTTAATCCTTACCTTCTTTCTCCTTTCTAGTTTAGAGCCTTCTTTACAGATACAATATTGCACCTATTTATAATCAAGTTAAATAATTTAAAAATTCTTTCAATTCTTTTTTAAAAATCTGTCTTTCACCAGATCTGCCTTCTGTTCTCTCTCTAAATTACCCTTAATTAGTGTTATTTAATTATTAGTTGATGTGGTCCCCTAATCAGACTGTAGCTGTGTATGAATTCCTTCTTTTTTCAAAATAATCCAGTATATATTGTTATGATGAAATTTTTAAAAGCAGCAATGTAGCATTAAATTACAAAGACAAGCATTTATGCAACCATTTAATGTCCATGGCACAAAATGATAGTCTGCAGTCATATTCTTCCAGAAAGTATTTCCTTCTTGAAATTCTTGGGCTACTTTTTTGGCATGAAAGAATTGACTGTTGTTTCCTAACATACCACCATGCATGAAATTCATCACAATGCAATCAGCACAACCCTTGTTCTAACTTAATCTGCACAAATCACCTTTGCAAGGACTTCTGGTAGATTTTGTCATGATGCACCAGTGGAACAGAGTAGTCCCTTCAGCCATGAGTTTCTGCTCTAGACCTCACTGCCCTTCTGTAAGGTGGTTTCTGTGTTTCTCTAGTCCTACATTCAAATATATTTTCTTTGTCCTACCGACTCAGAGGCTTGACTCAGTATATCACATTGCATATGATCTCCTAATCAGATGCAATAATCAACCCAAAGAAAAGTCACGTAACAAATGCCAAATGAGACAAACCTTCTTCTGATTATTCACTCTTCTTTCATATTTTTCAACTCAGAATAAGAATTTGAAATTCTTTCCATAAAGGAATTTCTCTTACAATCTGCACACAATAGCTAAGCATTTCTTCATATCTCTAGCCATTCACTCTAAGCTTTTAATAATTTTTTTTTCCAAGGCAGCCTGAGGCTTTTACTCTAACTCACATCATCATGCAGATATTTTACTGTCTAATCCAAACATAAACCATAGAGAATTTAGACAGAAAGAGATCACAGAAAAGAAGTTGGGCATTACAGGTAGAAAACAACAGGTAAAGTTGAAAACTAATCTCTGATGAGTTCTCATACACCAGGGTTTACTCTGTCTGTGAAATGGTTCTGCACTTTATCTCAGCTGCTGCTTCAGTCAGTGCTTCCCTTGTACTGTCCAAGAGTAATTCTTCACAAGGTTGGTTGACACCAGGCAATTAAGCAGATATTAAAAAGCTTGCTTAAGAACACAGAGAAAGAAGTGCTTCTGCATATCGGCCTATATGAGCAAGATAAAACAATTCAGGAGACTCCTTCCACTTCCTTGTTTCCATTTCAAATTTTCCTTGCTGTTACATACCTGCAATGTCTATGCACGTTCTGTTCATGTTCATGGAATACTTGCACAAAGGGAAAATTCCTAAATGCCTTTTTATCTGCATCTGGTTAGGAAGCCAATCCCAGAGTGTCACTTGGCCATATTCACCCCTGAAGCATCCAGATGAGGTTGAAATTCAGCCTCTGAATTTGCCATGTTTCAAGTGGTTCTGTGCTAATTACTGCACCTCCTGTAGTTTAAGCTGGTTTTAAACCTCATTAGGAAGAAATCCAGAGTAAACTCTTTTCCCTGTTACCATCAGCAGAAGCTGTTGATGGAATATGCTCAGTCACAGTGGACAAGCCAGAATAAACAGACTGTGGTTTCCTGTTCCAAGGAAGGAAACAATTGGTTTTTCCCTCAAGCACATAAAAGAGGCTGCTGCTTTGTAGGTAAACATAAGAAAAGGTGTGTATGCCACGTACTTCCTTTTGCAGCCAGCTCAGTCCAAAAAGACTAAGATTATTCTGCATGTGTCTGAAATAAATGCAGGATCAAGTGACTCAACATGAAAATCCAACTACTGACAAGCTGTAGTTTTTGAAATTCATACTGTGTCTCTAAGCTGTGGAAAATTTACCTGGCAGAAGTACAAATTCTGATGACACAAACAACTGGAGTAATTAATTCTTCTATATCTGCTTTGGTTGTTATATAAAGATGGGAAAATATTTTTTTTATGCTGCATCTTCAAAAAAATGAAATTACTTCCTGATTAAGATCAAAAACACAGCATTAAAAATCAAAAGCAGCTATATTTCTAGTTCTGCTTTTTTTTCATTAGATGGGCTAAGGTACGTACTGAAAAGCTTTTTAAAAAAACCCAGGAATGATCATTTCATGCTCTAATCCAGGCAGTCAGCCTTGAAGATATTTTCTACAAATGACATGGTGCATATCCTCAGTACCAGATTTGGCAGATCCAAGAAAAAGACCTCACGGTTCAGTTGCTTTAAATGTTTCACATTGTCATAGCAGATGATTGACAAAAGCCACTGAATCTATGGTGGAGTGTTCCAACTTTGGATACACATCTGCTGAGCTGCAGGTACTTAGAAGGGAGCTTTTTCATTTGCATTTTAAAAACTTAGAAAAATAATAAGCCACAAAAAAAAATCTATGCTTTCAGCTTTTAATACCCACCTTTAATTTAGATTGCTTAAGATTGCTGACCATTTCTCATCTTATTTATATTGCCTTAATGTTCAGCATCACCTGAAAAAATAAGGTGCTTGGACTACACCCCATCAAAACTCTTGCAGGCTGCATCATGTCTAGGGAAAAAGGTCACAAAATGAATCTGCACCTGATTTCAGGGTGTTACATATCAAATTTTGGCTTTCTTACATTTTAGGGAACCAGAGATAGCTTTGTGTAACTGTGGTTTCGTTCCTGGAAGTGAAACTGCTATTGACTTTTCACAACCTATTTTATATATATTATATATATTTTATAAATATTTAATTTTCTCTTTTGACTGTAGTTTGGGAAAGCACATGTAACTTTTACAGTCATTGAAGCGAAGTGATAGTAGATGAAGCAGAGGGATAGAAGTAATCCAGGGTCTCTTCAGGTCCATTTTTAAACAGTGTCTTGTCCTGCCCTCTTGCTGTCATATGGATTTTCCTCAATAGTCTGTGAGTGGTACTTTAACTTTCCTGTACATACTTTTTTTAGCTTATGTACTAAAAAGCAAATCACCATACTCTCATTTGTTCTTATCATTTACTTTATTCATATTATCCCGTGATGGCGATCAGAAACCGCAGAGGGCCTTGAGCTGTTGTGAAACTCTGTGAATAAGCCTTTAGGTACAGCAGCATCCCATGCTTCCCTAACCACAGTCCCCACCTGAGTCAGGAAAGCTGAGTTGGAGTGGATGAGTAGGATGAGACCTTAAGGGCTCACCAGTTACCAAGCTGCTCAACTGCCTCGGTGCTGGTAGGAGAGCAGGAGCTCATACAGCAGGGTGATGTAGGGGACCTCAGTTTCATACAGCCCTGCAGTGTTCCTCACCAGAGAGCCTGATAAACTTCAAATGATACTCTTGGCTCTTTGCACTGTTGCCTGGTAATGAAAGCAGAGAAAGGATTCCAGCAGTGAGCCATCACCCCTCAGTCTTTAAGGAAAAACAAAGTATGTGAAAAGAGGCACACAATTTTGTGTGCACACACATATGACTCCCCGTATATCACTAAATGTCTGGCCAGAGCCACGGTTGGCCCGTGGAAAATCTTATCTTGGTTGTATTAAAATATACCTCACCTCTTAAGCCTCTTCCTTCATGAATGTAGTCATCTCGTTACCTCAGTGAACCACATTGTATCCAATGCCTTGTGTGTTTGAAAAATTATATGGTTAAGCAAGACATTTCATAATAATTAATCTATAGTTAACTTAGCCTGCTGTATTATGCAATACTATGAGGACCAGCTGGGGCCCACTAACCAGAAAGCACTTTTATGGTTTCTCTTAAGGGCCATTAAATCAAAGTGATGAGAGCACAGCTGGAAAATATCCTACAAAAATTTATCAGATCCCACACAATATGTAAAGGGACCACTCCGTGCAACTGCAGACTCAGCACCAAACACTCTCAGCTGAAACTGCAGGTGGAGGAACATTTACAGCACAGCTCATATCCAGTCCTGAAAATGCCTGCTGCCTCTCCCTTCTCCCTTGTCTGTGGGGTTTTCCGTTTGAACCTCACTAGCTGCTATAATTGCTGTGGATCCCTTAGGGGTGGATTAATGGGATCATCCGAGCAGCCTTGTCGGCAATTGCCATGCTGCCTGCTTAAGCCATACAAGGCAGAATTTCCTAACACTAAAGCAGGGGTTGCTGGCAGTGCTGCCTCCTTTACCTCGAGGACACTCTGGCAGGGGCCTGGAAATTTCATACTTTCTTCCTTCACATTTTGGAACAGAAGACAAAAAAGACGAAAAAGCTATTAATCCCTAAAATCCACATGTTTCACAACTGTTCACACATCATAGATAATGCAAAATAATTAAGAAGGAATGCTGTTACTGAGTTACAATGTCCTGCAGAATAAAAATCTGATGAAATAAATCAGATTAGGAAGTGAAAGCCATATTATTCAGAATAGAGTAGAAAAAAACCCCTCACCACTATACCTGCTTCATGGATGCCTAATGGGTTATAAGCCTCAAAGCAATTTCTTTAACATCTTTCTTAAATGTCTATTATGACCTGATCCTAGGAGTCTGTTGAAGCTAGTGTAGTTTTGCTGTGGAATTAACACTCTCTGGATCAGATCCATAATGAATCAAATGAAAATATGGTAGAAAGAGAAGAGTTCTGAAAGAACTCTGTGGTTAGGGGTAAAAGAGAGGAAGTGCAGTCCAAAAGGGGCATAACAAAATAAATAAAATGGTCAAAAACCTAACACATTTCTTGGAGATTCCAAGTGGCAGTCCACAGGTATTTTTGCACACTGGTCCAAAGGTAATCATTGCACATGTCTGAAAATCACAAATTCTGGGGTGTGGTTTAAATGCTCATTAGAAAAAGTTGATATGAGAAGTGTTGTTCCTACCAGAATTTACATTCAAATCTCTTCAAGGTATAGACAGGTGTCTACCTGCTTCTATGCACAACTGGTTGTGCTAAAGCCAGATAGTTTATACATCTAAGCTTATGAATGTTTTTTCATTTATGTTTCCTTCCTGTCTTATCCAGAATGAGCAACCCACACAGTCTGCTTCCCTTCTTTGCTCCTCTTTATTTGTGATACTGTGCTGTCTTTAATTAAGACACTTCAGAAACAGCTGTTCTCTTCAGTGCTGCACTATTACCAAATAGCTTAAAATGAAACGAAAGGAGAAAAAAACCTGCAAATTTGTATGTGTGTGAGAGAGTGTTTTGAAGAGAAATGAAGGCCACTGCCAAATTAGAACTTAGCTATTCACCACAGCTAGCAGCTTTCCACTTGCAAAGGGAGCCATAATCTTAAAGGATCACATTTTGGCAGATTGCACATGGACATTAATTACAGAGAGCACGTAGCATCATGCACGTATGAAAAATACATATGCATTTGTAGAATAAGTACGCGTGTAATTATGTGTGTACTTGAATATGTGTTACGTGTATGATTTATTCCATGCATCTTAATCTGTGCTGCATTTCCTATGTATATGGTATTTAGATGTACACATACATATCATGTATCTCATTATTACCATACTGCACTTTGATTAAAATTCCAGAAAGATCAATCCCATCAAGACATCTTTTTTCCTGTCACCCGTCCAGACAAGGCAAATCTCGTTTTAATTAGCTTTGCAAGACCAGAGGATTCCCAGAGAAAAGATTAATAAAACCTTTTTCTGAACTACTAAAGTCTGTGGAAGATTTGTCACTGTCTTCAACAGGTGTAGGATCAAGTTCTTCTCAGACTGAATAGGAAGGCGAGGATCAAACATTAATGCAAAAACCTATTTTCCAGTGGAGAAAGCAACACCTTCTTCCTGGGATTTCTTTGTAGAGTTGGGTACCTGTATAGCAGGAGCCACAGGGAAGAATGGTTTGGAGTGAGGAGGGGAGAGAGACAAGTGGTGACATAAAAAGCATCAGCCTCCAGGCAATGCACTCCAAAGAAAATTCTGATTTACACTGTGCTATCCTTTCCTTCTTGTCCTTGCGTCTTCTGGAATTGCATGGAAAACAAGTCAAGGTCCTCATGGGAAATCTCCCTCACAGACATGGTACTGAAGACTAGAAGCATAACACAAATGAGATTCAGGGCATGGCTGAGGACAGGGGCAGCTGGTGCTCATATTCAATAATTCTTTAAGATTTTATGTCTCCCCAATGGTATTCTTTGTGTGTGTAAGAGGTTCCACATTTTCCACAGAAAAGAAGCTTTAAAAAGAACCTCACTTAGTTTCAAGTGCTATTGGTTCTTAAACATATTTTGACAGGCTTGCTGCTGTTAAAATATATTGACATAATCAAAGGAGAAATACCCTCTGCAGTAGTTCATGGTTCTTTTTACTGAGGAAATCTGAAATGAGTTCCCAAACCCAAAGCAGGGGAAGTACTGAATTTTTAAATTTTAAAAACACAGAAAGTGAAGCCTCCCTAAGGTATACAAAAACGTAGAGGGAGAAATTGTATCTTCCCAAGTTTTGCCAAATGAAATGGGAAGAGGGGGAATTAATTCTTTTCAGAAACAAAAGGAAAACAGAAGAGAAAATCTTGGGTCATGAGCACCATGCAGGCAACAGTATTGCATGTTACTGCATGCAATCTCTCCACAGGAAATGCAGTCTTGCACAGGATGCTCTTGGCCTATTGAGTGTTGTGCCTTTATACCGACATGTGATACACAGGAGAAACCAGCAGAAAGCTCTTCTATGACTGCACATGGATATATGCCACATCCATAACTGCTGCAATATGTCAGACTTATCAACTCAGTGAAAAATCCCAGTAGAATCCCAAGGAGTTGCAAATATAATCCATTTCAGATTCATATTCCACTATCAACGGCAACTAATGAAAGAAAGGACAGACCCTGAATTTCTGGCTATTTCAGCTTCCAAGAGGATGTCTTGCTGTGTTAATCCTTATTCATATCCAGACCACCAAAATGTACAAAATGATCATATCCCCTTAATAATATTTCAAGAAAATATGTGGGAAATACAGCTTATTCACATCTGTTAAATATGATCAGGGCTTCAAAATTATTTATTTTAAGATTTCTCTAAATATTTCATGATCCCTTAGATCAAAATCTGCTCCTTGCAATTCTGATCCCATTTGTTTAATTTCACCCAATTTCTTACACTTTAAAGAGTATTTTTCAAGAAGGAATATGTTTTTTCTCTTCTTTAAATACTTCCTCTTCATCTTCCATCCAAAATCAATATTTTTAATTAAAAATAAATTTGATTCAGGTTTTCTGGCAAACTCATATGTTCATTCTTGAGACTTTACTCAAAATAAAATATCAAGGTCCCTGAAGAATTAAATTCCAGAGCATGTAAAAAATTCCTACAATAAATTTTTCTAAGCTAAAAGTTGAACCTTTTTCAAGTATTGGCCCAAAAACAGCTTAATACATGGTCAAGCTAGGGACAATGAACATTAAAGAAGATAGCCAGAAGAGAGAAGAAAAATCTTTCTCAGTCCATTGACTGAAGTTTGGAATTTAGAGGTCTTACTGGAACCCTATGAAGAATTAGTTATTCTACTTTAAAATTAAAATGTAATGGTACAAGGATTTCTCCCATTCGGTGCTCCATATCAGAGAGATTCAAAGAAACCCTACATAAGCAACAGAACACTTTGTTTCAATATAACTGATAATTTAACTAGATCACTTGCTCATTAAAGAAAGCCCCAACATACAAAACATTTTTAAATCTGATGATTTAAGAAATCCACAACCCCAGACCTGGTAACAAATAATCCTGAAGTGAAAGAGTGCTTATTTGCTGCTGCTAATTGGTACTGTCCAGTATGTGGCCTCAAATTCTATGGCATAAGTTCCACTTGCAACTCACCAAAGGCTCAGCCTTCACTTTCATGGGGCTAATTCATAAAGTCAGAACTCAACAAAGTAAGTTGAATGGGCAGTTGCAACAGTCTCACCTCTCCTGGTTGTCATGGGTTCAGTACAGAACACACTTCAAGGAAATAAGTCTTGTTTTATGTCTCTGATGTCGTATGTAGGGAGCCCTTAGGTGTTGAATTTGCTGTCAGTGAAGTTTCCCAACTATCTAGTTATGAACAGTCCTGAAGCACACAGGACCTTATGGTATACCGAGGACTCAAAAAAATCCACAACCAGTTTCCTCTTCTAACTTGAATCAGGTTCCACAAATAAACTTCAAATTAAACCAATCCAAACAAACAAAAGTAGCCAAAGCAAGAGTAAGCAGTTCCTCTTGAATTCCTTCCTTTTGTCAAGGCACACCTCCTTTACACTGAAAACCCAGTGAACAGAGTAGTCAGTCATGATTTAGAGCACCTGTCTTTAGCTGCCAATTCTCCCTGGAAGGCAAAGGAGTACCCAAACACCAGGCTACTTTTGATATATTCTAGGATGAAACTTTCATACCAAGTTACACACATCTCACATTTTTATAAAAGCTGGCTTAGTGAATTTAGAAATGTAATCTGAAATAGGGAAAAGCATTGTCTTTCAAATTTGGCTCATCTATATCCTCTACATTGTACATTGCTCACTGATTAATACACTACACAGAATATTGTTTTTCATAGATGCCATGCTTCCATCTCTCTTCCTCTCTGCTGCGCAAAGAGCTGGCTTGGATATAGGTACTACGGATTAGACCACTACTGTGTCCAAATATTATTGTGATGCAAAAGGTCAGATTGATGACCCTTTGAAAATGTCTCCTTAGTCCAAGAATCTGTTCTACTACTAAGAAATAGACATTCCTGATGACATGCTGTTAATGCACAAAGGAAAATCTGATCAACTCCCTCCTTCACTTCACTTTGCAAATGACCTTCTGCTTGGGGAAGCACTGTGTAAGCAATATTTCTTTCCTGATATAAGGAACATTATTCAAAACGAAAAGCCAACCCTCCCTTTGAAAGACTTTGGCCTGTGACATTCCTTTAAAAAAGCACATGAGTGAGTATGCTGATTCTCCTCTTATTTATACCCAACCTTTAGAAATATCAGTGGAATTGCTATGAATTTATACTGATGTAGATACTTAAACACAGTGCTGAGAACTCATTAAAGCTGATTTTTTAACACATGAACTTATGAACTATTAACATGATGAGCTAGTCTTTAATTTACCATGAGATCATACCAGCAGGCAAGGAATCAATGAAAATAATTTTTATGATTTATGTATTTCATTTATAATTTTTGTGCACATCTACCTGAGCTCTTCTATTACCTTTTAGTTGTGTTTTGGAATTTGGTGACAGAAGGAGAGTTTCTTGAGGTCAGTACCACAAAAGACAAATTGCATCACCTATCAATATTCTTTTATGTAATACACATACATAAAGCTGTGGGGATTTAAACAGGTGTATCCTTCATTAGAGGGATATAAAATGTGTTATATATGTTGCTGTTGAACACTTTGGGCACTAAACTGTTGTGTACTTTACAAATTGAAACCTAAAAGAAAAGAAGTTGAGAGTAGTTAATTAGAAGAAATATGACTAAAACAAACAAACAGAAAAACAAGCAAACAAATAAAAATCCTAACAAAACTAAATTAAAAGTTTTCTCCTAGGTTCAGCAACTTTGGAACAATTTCCCCTATGTAAGTCTAAGCGGCAGAGATGACAAGTTAGTTCAAGAGCTTACAGGTTGTAAATGTAACAAGATTACAGAAAAATACATTAAACATTCACTTCAGAGTAAACCACTTACAAAGAGATATTTTAAGGATAGTTTATAATTTCTTACATGATGTAAGTACTAAAATAAAAACTTTCCCAGATGAAATGGAAGCAGCAACTATGCAATTGGCCTTTAAAGGCTTAAGCTTTACGACTGTACTTGTATGCGTTTGTGTGCTTTCTTCTCCAAAAGATTATCAAATGGAAGCCAGAGGCAGCTCAGGGTACAGGGTCTACTTCTCTCAGGCTGGCAGTCATGTAGCAGCTGCCATTCATCTTAAATATTTTTTTGGAAAAAAGAGATGTTCTATTTTTTAAACTTTGTGTAAATAACTTTTTTAGGCAGGACTAAGAATCGCTGAAAATGGAAAAGCAGTTCCCTAATCCATTGATGTCAGCTGCATCACACTGCAAAGGAAGGAAAGGAAAGTCAGGAAAGAAAAAAAGCCACTTCTCTACAAGCACAACTCCATTTAGAACAAAATTTTCAATCAGCATTCTGATCTGCTTCCCTAGTAACTAAGAGAGAGATTTTAGCCTGGGAACTTCAGAAACCGGATTGCACAGGAAACAATCCCAGAGGAAATGCTCGTAATATGATTTTGTAGGAAAGCATGGATGATCATGGTATTTGCTATTTGCCATTGGTCTGCATCTCTTTTGAGTAGTTATTTATAACACAGCAATATAATTTCTGTGATGGTATGGTAAAAGACAATGACATTGCCTGGAAAAATGCAACTGAAGGACTAATCTAAACAGATCAAGGAATGAGAAGTCTCTGGGACAAATTCAGAGCCTAAAAGAGGAGCTACATTTTCTTTGAGGACCTTTACCTGTACTTGCATAAACAAGGATCTGAAAATCTGTTCTTATGGAAATTTTTTACAACTGACACTGGATGCAGCTCTAGGTTTCTTTATGTTTCTGCTTACAGCTGTTCAGATTGGCCTTGAGAGAACAAGTTTGAAGTCAGAAAATAGAGTTCTACCTAAATAAAAAAATATAGCGCAATTTTGTCAAAGGAGAAAAGACACCTAAAAATGCAATAAAAATGTACCAAATGAAAATGCAAGCTTGTTTTGGTTTTTTGGGGACAAATTTAATGATATTTATTGTGTAAAAAACTATGTTGCACATTGCATGCTTTAAATAGTCAAGTTTAAAACGAGCCATTAAAAGTAGTTTTCAGCTTTTTGAATTGACATTTTGGAATTAAAATTTATAACAAAGTTCTGAAGCTCTCCATAAGACAGAATTTTTGGTGTTCATTTAGTTGTTTTTCTTGCCCACATTGAGATATAATGATCATAGCATATAAAGCAATTCATATAAAGCAATTGAAAAATTCATAGAGAATAACAGCTGAACTCATAAGAATCTTAGAAATAATTTAGCACATTTAGGAAACTCACGGAACTCTCCACAACAATATCAGTTGAATCTAACGAGAAAATAAATTAATTTTAATATCCAAAGACATGACAGATGCTTCATTATTTAACATCACATCTGATTGCAAAAAAAAAAAACCTGAAAGCTGCTTAAATGTTTTTTTTACCAGTAATGTTAATAAGGCAGACATTGAGAATAAAAATAATTGTAATACCAAGAAAAAGATGTCTTTAGTCCAGCATCGTGTGTACACTATTAAGCAGTTACGGGTGTAGAGAGACATTATAAGAAGTCAGTTTTTCTAAAATAGTCCTTTTTCTGGTTTTCCTTCCAGCTCACCATCACTTAGGGACTTGCTGAAGCCTGACAGTCAACTATAAAAGTTGTGGATAGATCTGTTTTCCCTAAAGACACATAATTTTTTTTTGATTCGTTTATACTGTGGGCCTCCACAGCATCCTGTGGCCATGAAAGCAAACATTTGATAATGTATTTTAATTAACTAGACTGATTTTACTGGCCCAAGTTTGAGTCCATTTCATCTCGATCCAAAATATTTCAGCTGTGGAGGAGGAAGTGTTAGGATTTTTTTTATTATTATTATTATTTTATTTTTTTTGTTTGTTTTTTTAAAGATCTTGCTAGAACAAATAAGGATGGCAAACTAGGATTTTAGTTGTGGATGTTCTTTTTGTAGATCAAAAGACTTTTGAAAACATCTAATGTAAGATTACTTTTAATGAAAACCAGAAGAACAGGAAAGTGAAATCCTGATTTGAGTTATAGTTCACACCCCTCCATGTGTAAGCAGTCATTGGATCACTGAATCTTCAAATCTTATGGGTAGTGGACCTCAAATACATCTATCTCAGCTTAGCCTAGGATATTGATAGGCACCACACTTTATTATCATTACTTCAATACAGCCATGTGCAATCCCCTTATGTAGGGTTTACACATACTTACATAAGAGATAGAGAAAGGACCAAAAGAAAACAGTCTCAAATTGTTCAGATAGAAGAGGAGGAATACTGAACTGATTCCATGGTCTTTTCTAGGACTTCAGAAATGTAGGTAGGGAAGTTTCATTCAATTTTTTTTTATTATTCTAAAGACAAAAGAGAGAAGAATTAGGTAGAAGGTCTATATTCTCGCAAAGAGTTTAAATTGTTTTTTTAAATAAACTTTTCCAGAAAGTATGCTTCTTATATATGGGAGCAATTTCCAATGCACTAGGCAACACTGATTGCAGCTAGAATTTGACCTTTTTGGTTTCGGTTTTGGTTTTTTGGGTTTTTTTTTCCATAATGGCTTCCAAATGGTATCCTACTAAAACAGGCCAGCCTTTCCTTTAATACCACCACATATAAAAATTAAGCTAAGGATGCTGTCAATTCCCTCTTAGTGTCCGAACAGGAGCAATCACAACTCACAGAAGGGACATGATATGCCAGAGGAGGACACACAGGCTGGATCTGACAGATATAAAACATGATTATGTGGTGTCAGCAGGCAAAACCACTGCTGAGCCTTTGCAGTCAGCAAGCTGGCTTTCTCTGTAGGGACAACTGTATGGGGAACTAGGCCATGACTCCACCATCCAAGTGCTCTCTCCTTTGCATGGGAATACTAACAAGCTTCAGGATACCAATCTTACTTTTCTACAATGGTAAGAATTTTAGATGCTTTCATTCAGGACCTGAATGAAGTTCCACTTCCCACATTCTTTACTTCCATCAGCAGACCTGGAATTATGAAGTACATAGTGATAACCACTGTCTATCTTAGTAAATGAGACATGCTGCTGCTGGACACGAAATGAGTCACACAGACACAGCTCGAGGTGTGGTGAAGGAGAGAACTTTATTTTTTCTCACAGAATTTATAGGTTTCTGACCACGGCCAGGGATTGGCTGGTCAGGTTAACACCTTCCCAACCGTACTGGCTGTGAGAGATGTCCATCAAAAGATGTGCGCCAGAAAGAATGTATACATATCTATGCTTACAGTCACTGTCCTGGGAAAGTCTTTGAAAACTATGTCAATGAGATTGAAAAACTGAGTTTTCAGGGAGACACACAGAGATTTGCTCTGGCCACTGGTCTTTGGGGGATGGCTGAGCAAGCCAGTGTATGAGATTCACTCAAGCAGTGCAATTACCCAAGGACCTATTGTCTAACTCCTTTGAAAGAATCTGGCACAGCATTTGGTCTGCATCTGTTCTCCCTGCCTCTCTGTGGCCAAGGTGTGAAACCTCTGAATGCAAAAAATCCATGCTTGGAAAAATCAGTGCAAAACAAATCCACTTCATAGTCAAAGGTCACCGTGCAACAGAAAGGACAAGGAGACAAATTTCCTATAATTCCAGCAACACTGGGAAAGGGACTTCCACAGTCTGTTTGTCCATTCAGCTACATGCCACCCAAATAGCACGGGAACACAATCACTCATTTCAAGAAAACATCGTGAGGGGACTGAAATTTTAACTAATGAAGTTCTTTGGTTTCATGTAAGTCAGCTTATAAAGCATATGCACATCTGAGTTCAACTAGGAGCAGTTTCTGTGATATTCGGTCCAGGTAGACAGTTTAGAAGGTGAGAAGGAAGCCAGGTTAAAGAGTGTGGAGAAGAGAGACAGGAATTAGGGTAAAGCTGGAGGCAAGGGGGAACATAGAAAAGACCTTAGAGTAATAATTCATGGAGTATAGGTGAGAGGGAGAGTGAGCCATCAAAGCAGAAAAGACAGAATCAGAGAGAGATTACTGTGGTGCAAAGGGAAGGACGTACACTTCCACAGCAGAATAAGCTTCACTTGTTCATCTATTTGTGGAATAACATGTCACATTTATAGTGATTTGGAGAGGAGATGAAGCATTCAGTCCAAGTTTGGAATGGATGTGTGAATCAGGAACAAATGGAGCTCACAGTCCAGAGAGGGAGTATCCTCAGAGCATCCCCAGAAATTTTATTACATACATCTTTCACAGAGAAGAGTGGAGAAAACTGTCTCTTTGGCTCCTTTTCTCTGAAGATATACTCTACTACTTTCCATTCAGCTCATCAATTTTGCAGAAATAACATCAAGCTAAACCAGGCCCTTGCATTTGCCATTTCCAGCTCATTCTATTCAGAATGCAACTGCAAGAGGAGCAAACTGCAATTAAATTTAGCACCTTTTAAATATTTAGTTTCTTTTTTATAGGTCTAATATGCAATAATTGGCAGAACAACTCATTTGAAAATGTGTAATGCCAAAGGAAAACATTCAATATCTTTCCATTCAATACCCTGAGTATTTTCTCTCTCCAGGGTGTAAAAACATTTGTTCTTGATTCACACAGTCATTCCAAATCCTTGCCAAATTATGCAAAGAGCCGTCAGATTTAATGGTGCAAGCGTCTTATTCCTTATTATGGGACTTGGACAAATAAAAGCAATACATTGTAAAAATAGGTAGTGAAGCTACTGCCAAAAGTCATCACAGAAAGATGTTTTTATAATATTCTGTCCTGTCTGCATTGCCTCTCCCAGATCTAAAGTCTCCTTAGAGTTTGAATTTATACTGCATAGCACCTGTAAAATACAACCAATAACCACTGTTTTCATTTTATATATACAAAAGCACTCCTCTTGAAAAGGTTACAGCCTCAGTTCAGTAATGTACTCATAGAATTATAGAATATCCTGTGTTGGAAGGACCATCAAGTCCAACTTCAGGCCCTGCACAGGACAAACTCAGCAATAACTCACTAAGCCAGTTACTTGATCAGTTACAGAATTGTCACAAAAATTTGTATTTTAAGGTCCTTCTGAACCAAAGTCTCAGCATCATTCCTCTGCTCTTGCAGAAAAATATGTGCCATGCCATGCCAGAAGTGAAGTATACATCCATTTGCCTGGTCACATATAGAACCTTGGAGATAACTTAATCTTTGGTTCAGAAACAAATAGAAAAACAAAACAAAACTAAAGAACAAGCAAACCCACCTTCAACAACAAAAACACAGTTGTTCCTAAATTTCATTTTGCTGGGTTCTTTTCTGCTTAGTATCCATTCCAGCCCTGTGTCCAAGTCTTTTATGAAGATGTTGAAGAGCACAGGGTCAAGGATGGAGCCCTGGGGAACCCCACTAGTGACAGGTCTCCAGTCTGATGTCACCCCATTCACTGTAACCCGTGAGCCAGTTGCCCACTCAGTGCACGATGTGTTTATCCAGCTGAACGCTGAACATTTTGTTTAACACCATGGACAAAACGTCTTTGATTCTCCTGCCTGCATGACCAGGTAATCATTTACAGCTGGATCATCTTGAAATTGATTTTATCTCCAGATCAGAGTGAGATATGATCTGTAGCCAAGTATGGAAGTTGTCCAAAAGACTTATCATATCCTTATCATGTCCTTCCTCCTAACTCATGCTTCATGACACTACAAAATGATGCAGGCCTCAGAAAATCAAGCAGAATATTTTAAGAATCTGGAAATAAACAAGTTTAACAAATCCCTTCCTAAGTCTTAATAAAAAGACCACAATTCAGCTTTTAACCTAAACAGTCTGAAACTATCATAAAAAATGTTGATTGAGCCTTCCTTCCACACTTCCTTCCGCACTTCTGCCCTTCCGCACTTCCTCACTTCCACACTTCCTTCCGCACTTCCTTCCTCATCCTTACAAGTATGGGATTTGAATTCTGATTTTAGAAATGCACTTCAGACCACAACTGTACTTTTCATTATGTGAATATGACCAGCTTGCAGCCATTTCACAGTCTTTCTTCCCAACCTGTAGTCATTTTTGTTGGCAGAGATATCTTTGCAAAATCCGATATGCAATAAAAGTCAAAATAAGGATATTTTTCAGTTTCCACTTGAGTGTGTTAGGAAACTGAGACTGAAAGATTTATAGTTTTGGGTACATAACCTAGTTAAGAATTAAGCGAAGCAGCACTCTTTCTCCCCAAAAGAAAAAAAACCCTGGTGTTGCAGTCAATAGGATTTTTTTCCATCTACTTCTATGAGAAGATGATCAGATTTCAAGATGGAAATGGAAAGGGGGAAAACTCAGTGATCCAAATAACTTAACGCTTTTAATGGAAAGGGGGGCACCTTTCAAAGTCATAGCAATTTATTTGCCTTGATTAAGAAAGGTGCAGTACCCCCTGTCAACAACATCATTTGCAATCCTTCTCCAAATCCCTGCATGCAATAACAGTGAAAGGGCTGTTGAGAGTGGTAACACTGGAATATTCTTTATCCTTAAACAGAAAGATCACCAGAGCTGAACACCTTCTCTTCCTCTGGATAATTTAAACTATTAAAAAAAACTTCTCTCTAACCTTGGCCTTATCAGATCTACAGAAACACTGGAACACTTCTGAATTAAATTTATTGTTCCTCAACCCAAGACAGCCACTGCAGTAAATAGATCCAAGAATTAGTCCTAAGTTAGGATTTTCCAAACAAAAATCAAATCTTGCATTGTCCTATGTTCTCTCTGAGTAATTGTATTTCATATGAGACAATGAACAACTGGGGATTTGGGGCAAGTCATATTAACAGGTTTTCTTTCTCAACTTCTTAACACAGGACATCTTTTTTTTTTCTTATTTACAAGTGCTAAGAGTGCTGTTAGCTACATTGTTCAAGCTTTTCCTTTCCAAGCAGACAGCACACTTTACTTTTTGACCCTTTTCCACCCTCCTGTCCTCAGCTCTAGTGTTATACTATGACACTGGCTTCGTTTCTCAAAAAAAAGAGAGACAGAAAGAGAGAGAGGAAAGTATTTTTCCCTAAAATAATAGCTCCCCTTTTGGCAACAAACAAAGGAGAGAAAAAGTACATCCAGAGAAACTGAACTCTTTAAAAGTGCTTTTTTGCTGTTTGATGATACAGGCATGAAGCCAAAATTCACCCATTGTACTTCATGTTCAAAATTTCTTCACACAGCTCTAAATTGCTGACAGCTCTTTAGCTACAGCCATGCTACCGGGCGCCATTATAATAGTTCGCCATACCATTATGATGTGTCAGTGTTTATGACCTGTATCCCAAAACTGGATGACACTCAAATCTATTGACTGCCTATAAATCACTTTTTGGAAAAGATTTAAAGTTCTGAGATTTCAAGTAGAATTGCTATTGCTCAAGTGGCCCCATCTAATCTTTTTTTCATTGAAAACACAGAAAGGTTATGGAATCATAAAGCCCATGTGGAACAAAACACAGGAAAATACTTATTGTTCTCATATAGAAGAACACACATAATACTCGCAGTTGTATGAAGGCCCAGAGGGCTTTTTTTATAGGTTCATGGATGAATTTTTTATTGCTACTGAATAAAGTGTTCTTGACATGAGTATTTGACCTCTAACAAGATTTCCTCTTGGTGGCCATTAGAATATAAATCCTACTTCATTAGATCGTAGAATCACAGAATATGTTGAGTTGGAAGGGACCCATCAGGGTTGTCAAGTGCAACCCCTGGACCTTCACAGGACACTCCAGGAATCACACCATGTGCCTGAGAGAGTTTTCCAAATGCCCCTTGAACTCAGTGAGTTGAGGTGATTTCACTTACATCAACCTTGGAAAACTTGAAGGCATCCTGAGCAGTGCAATCTTCTTCACATTCAGTGATAAAAATGACCAAAAGTGGGAAAGGAGGAAAAGCAGAATGAGGGGTTGCTGACTCCTTAGGGCTTCTAGGTCTTCAGTTAGCCTGGCTGAGTAATGACTGTTTCTATAGCCAGGCAACCAGGAGAATAATGTGCTTAGCCCTGGGATTACCTCTCCCTCTTCAGCCCAAGCTTACCTGCTTGCATAGAACTAAGCACAACTAGTCCTTTGAAGAAAAGATCAAACTGCCTTTTATTTTCATTGTGGGTGTCCTCTGACATTCACAATAAAATTTCAGTAGTCACATTAAGCTTCAGTTGACAGTTAAAAGTGAACATTATCCTCTTTGTTATCCTAGAGGAAGCTTTTATTGATGTCATTCTTCATTTAATTTTTTTTTTTGTAAACTTGGTATCTCTTGGTATCCCTGTTCACCTTCTGAGGATTTTTAATTAAATCATATAACTGATTGGATTAAAAGGCATTTGTTCCAATTTTGTTGCACATTTTTTTGAAGAACTGCATGTAAGGACTGTCTTAGAAGAAAATTGTCTCTTGATATTTTTCTGAGTCTTTCTTGTGTTTTCTGAGCACCTCTGGTTCTCTGACACATTCCATTTCTAAGATCAAATCACATCTGAGACACCCCTTTTTCTCCTCCACCTTCCCAGGGATATTAATCAATCCTGTGGCAAATAAGACAGAAAGCCAGGAAAAATACAACATTATTGGCAACAAAGTTCTATCAGAACTTCAGTCCAATGAGTTCTAACAAGTTCTGTGCCTTTGGTTCCATTTTTCAATTATAACAGTTGTTAAGTCACACCCCTCTGAGTTATTTCAGTTGTAAATAACTTTGTCCATTTG
This sequence comes from Pseudopodoces humilis, assembly GCF_049639895.1. Taxonomy (NCBI): domain Eukaryota; kingdom Metazoa; phylum Chordata; class Aves; order Passeriformes; family Paridae; genus Pseudopodoces; species Pseudopodoces humilis. The sequence continues at coordinate 61,801,874 of NC_142202.1, forward strand.
GAAAGTTCCCATTCTGTCCTGGGAAGAACTTCCAGTGGCTGTCAGGAGCCCGCACCCTGTTTATGAGATAGTCCCGCTGGACAGCGGAAAACACACACACACACACACCATGGAGCCACCATGACTCTTTCTGTAAAAAATTCACTCTGGTTTCAGTGGCAAATTATACTAAAAGCCCTGGGGAAAAGCCAGGCAAGAGGCAGAACATGCACCTTTTTGCTACCTTTCTGCTGAACAAAGGCCGGGGTAGCTGCAGCATCTGCTCACAGGCAGCATCTGGCATTTCTTTGAGGAAATCTCCCTCACTCTCAGCCCCTATATTTATGTTCAGTATATGTGAAAAAGCTCAGGTAAACAAGGCTTTCACATGACTGCACCACATGAGACATCCAGCTCTCAGACTAATTTTTTGAAAGGTAGTGAAAACTGGCTCCTTCATTAGGATTTTTCCTTTCACATTGACTGTGTCAGAGAGAATGTATTTTGCTGACCCTCTACATGCCTGATCTGCAGGTAGAGAACTAAAGACACACTGATCTTACAAGGATCTGCTTCTCTTCTTCCACATGCTTCCTGAAGTAACTGGGACACGTTGGTGAGTCTTGCAGTGTTTCTTTAGAAACAGGAATGGGAAGAAAAACCATGAAGTTCACAACCTTGAAAGTAGTAAAGATACACAATCACTACCTAGCAATCACTTTTATTGAGCAGAAAGTAGATATCAAGTTAATGAAAACAAAAGATAAGCTGAAAGAGTGGGGGCCAGCAGGAAGAACCACAGAAACCACATCTACTCACATCAGCTACAGCCAGAAAATACCTGATGGCACCACTGGCCCTGGATTTCTGCGGGGGCACAGTGAATGATGTCCTGAAAGATTTTAGGTATAGTGAATCTAACTCTTCAGACATGAAGGATAAAGCTAACTTATGGTGATGTAGTTAAATACTGAATCTGAAATTAAAGTATTTTCTTTATAAATAGGGTATTTGTACCTAATCTAAAAGTAAAAGACAAATGATACTGAAGACAGGAAGATGCCAAGTACTCATACACCTTACATGGAAACAGCAGAGAGACTGAGCAAGTCTGACCTGGTCCAAAAGAAACCATTTTCAGAGGGTTTCTAACCTTAGCAGAGAGCACTGCAGGCTTCTCAAATAGCTACAGGGATGTATATGAAGAACAATATGCCGTGTCATGTCTGGCTGGTGAGAACAAGGCAGAGGAGAGCTTGCAATGGAGCGAGTGATGAAGATGGATTGATCAGAGTGATGTTTAAATTTGGTTTATTATGGGGCTGTGGTTGACAATGTTGCAAGCTGCTCACCTCCCAGAGAGATAGGCATGTGGGCCATTCTTTGATTTCATAAATCATCCAAGAACATACCCAGAGCATTGACCTTTTATGGGGAGGGAGCTCAGGGCATCCAGCATAATTTAACACCGGCGTGTCGGATGGTGTCCAGCACAGTTTAACACTCCTTAACCTCTGCCTCATTAGACATCTGTCCTGTCATTTATCTTTCTGTTTATTTTTCAAGTGATATATTATTGGTAATAACTAAGGAATGGGCACTGATGTTACTCTCCATGGAGCTGCCATTAGTCAGCTGGAAGTCAGGCCAGCATCTCTCTGAAACTGGTACACAGAATAACTTTTAAAGGATTTGAGATATTCTTTGCCAAGCAATTTCCTCCTGGCATGGGCAGCTAGCACCCCTATTACATGATCTTTTATTTATTTTTGCTCTTTCCAGACCTGATTTTGGGAGTTTTTAAAACCAGCAAGTATTATTACTGTTGGTAATAAGACCTGATTTCTTTTTCAGCAGAAATTTCATCCTGTCTGTGACAACCATGGCTAAATAAGACGCCAGCAGGGAAAAGGCAGGGTCTTCCATTCCAACCACATATATATACATACTTGTGTATGGAGACAAATACATATACACACAAAAGCACACATTCTCATGCTCTTCCCTCCTTCCTAGGTCATCACCATAATGGCAGATATTAAGACTTCTTCCTAAATACAAATAGTTTGGCACATTTATAATTGACTGAATATTGGAGATTTCATTTATGCTGCCTTTCTTTATCAAGCAGCAGCTATTTTTCCAACACTTGGTATATTGAGTTACATTCTGGGAGGGGAATAAAAAGCAAAGAAAGCATGGGGCCACAGTGAAGGGAAAAATGAAGTATCAAGCATTTTTTTCTGTGTTGTGTAACAAATGTGTTGTGATACCGGATGGGAAGTAAATTCCAACAAAGATTTTTCCAGGGTACACATGGTACTAAGCATCAATTTGGACTTCAAACAGATTATAAAGAAGGTACAAGTCCAAAAGGACCTTCAAATTTTAAAAAAAAGGTATTCCAGATTTGTTTATACTGTGGATATTTGTGAGTCAGCTTTATAACAGCTGTAACACCTTGAAAAAATATTGATCACATTTTGTTTAGCTGAATATTAATATTTTGCTTTTAAATCCATCATCACATGAAATATATTGAAATTTTCAGCAATAACAAACAATTTTATATGAGCAATATTACCACTGAGACACAGATTGAAATAGTTAAGGAACCCATGGGCTGACCTGAAACGTCCTCTATTTAAACACACACACATACACAGAGAGAGGGGGAGAGAGAGAGAGAGAGAAAAACTTCAGAAAAAAATATCCTAAAGAATATGAAATGTCCTAAGAAACTGCATGAGACAGGTGTCCTTGAAATTTGGATTTTAATGATGAAAAAGCCCAAAACGATGGGAGGCAAGCCTGGTTGAGGCAGGCAAGCACAGCCAAGAAGGAATTCACTGGGTGGGAGCGAGTTTGCCAAGGTATCAGAAGCTTTGCTTTCCAGATGTACTTTATTTATAAAGCACTTAATCCTTTTAAAACTACCTACATCCCACACAGATTTGGCATTGCTTTATTGCTTAATTAATACCATCATCTCAGATTTTGTCTAACACCATGATCAGAGGAAAAAACTACGTGCAAATGCTGCCAGATCTAACAGGACACAGTGGAAGAGGTTTTGCTATCTAACAAGACCTCTGTTCTTTCACTGCCTTGTTTCATGCTATGCAACTGGACATTTAGTGGTACTTTTTTGAAAGTTAGGATCATGTAACTGGAGTTTAAAACTTAAGGGTTAAGACACCTTGACTCAAACTGCTCAGCTACTTCGTCAGCAGTAAGAAAACTGCATGTACCAGTGAGCTGCAGGGATGCCTGTGCACTAGAGGATACACTTCTGAAAAGGTAGAGTGATCAGAACAAGTCCAGCAAGGTGTTCCTAGGAGTATGAAAGCGGCCAGTACAAGGCCAGTGTGAAATCTCAAGTATTGTTGGCCATTTGGGTCACCCACGTTGACAGAAATGGAACTCGTACCAGAACAGGTGCAGAAATGTCTGCTGGGATGATCCAAGTAACAGAGAGTTTATTTTACAAGAGGAAATTAAAAGACAGTGGCTTATTTAGCCAAGTAGATCCAAGTCTGAGAGGGGATACAGTCAGTCTTTGTAAATACAGCTGGAGGATAAACACCAGAAAAGGGAAAGAGCTTTTTAAGCTTAAAGACAATGATCTGGCATAAGAACAAAGAGGTATTAGAGAGCCATTAAGAAATTCAGGCTGAAAACTGGGTATAGATTTCCAGCTCTCATAAAGGTGAATTTCTGGACCTACCACCCTTTTTTAGCCTTGTGGTCAGAATTCACCACTAATTTGCAGTGGATTATGTAGGATTTTACATGACAGAGTGCAACAGGCCAAGGACACACTGTGCGTCAGTGCCCTTCTCAGCCCTTCCCACCCTTCCCCAGACCGCCATGATTGTGAACTAATCCAGACCCTATTTCTGGCTCATCTTTCTGCCTTCTCATCCTTTGGAAAACAGGGCAAGAAAGGCATCAGGATGAAAATAACTCATACCATGTCCATATTTCAGTAGTGTCCCCAGGTGGGTGTCAGGAAGCACTCCCTGCTGTCTAGGTATGTGGCTGAGGGATCTTGCAAAACTCTCTCAGTCAGAAGACGTTTCCTGGAGTCCATTTCTGCCCAGCACACAGACTGAACTCTGTACTCATTGCCTAATCGTACTTAAGAGCAGCATTTAAATGTTTGTGTGTTTCTCCTCTTTAAGTGCCAAAAGTTTTGAGCTTTCACCTCAGCAAGGAGAGACTCAACCCAGCTCACCCTTGACGTAAATCTGATGACACTAATCAAGCTACATGAGTCAAATCTGGCTCTTTTTTTTTTTTTTCCCATTAATAATAAAATGTAAAGCTTTTTTTGGAAAGTACATAATAATAACAATGTCAACAAAATCCATCATTTCCCCAGCATTACCCTATAATAAAATGCAATGATGTTAATAAAAAGCAGACCATAAACAAAACAGTGTTTAGCTCTGTGTTTCTAGTTAAATTCTAAGGCTTTTAATTTCTGCATATTATAGTAGAAAATGAATTATTCAGAATATTCTAGAGTTATAAATGCATCTAATGACTTGAAAAAAAAAAAATTAGGTTTTATAGTCTTCTGTTATTATTCAAAATCCCAGACAGGGTTACTATAACATACAAAAAATAGATTATGTTTAGCAAGAAATTTAAAGATCAGAATTCCTGTAAACACTAATGTAACATTTGGACACAATAAATTCAGCTTCCCTTTCTATGTTAATGATATTCTGGGCAAATGCCTGCAGATCATTTACTTTGGAAAACACTCGATGAAAAAATATGAGCTTTTGTTAGGGATCTGTCAAGATAGATAGCGTTCTCACTAACCCTGGAACAGACCCCCACCGCACACAGGCACCCACCACATGACACTAAACCTGGAAGAAAGCCTCCATCTGAACCACCTTTCAGACTGTGGTCACAAAGCCTTGAAACCTGATTCATACTTGTGCAGCGTTATCCTCTGGACTCCAGAAAAAAGAAAAGGAGTCCCACCTCACCTTGTAATAGCAGTATTTTTATCTCCCAGATAACTCAGGCAGGAAAGGATTGGTGGGAGATTTTTTATTTTTTCAGGAGATCAAAAACCTTGGCCTTGGTGCAGTATGCATCCTCAGCCCACTGGGACACTGCCAGCCCAGTGGCACAGAACCAGCACCCAGTGCTGGTCTGATGGACAAGCCACTTTCCTCCTAAGAATCTGCTGCAAAAATTGTGCAGTTTTGTTGCTGTTGCAAAACAATGAATTCAGGGTTGTAAAATTTCTAGCATTCACAGCAAGTTCATTTAGTCTTCAAGTGTTTTTCTGGCATTTTTTAGTTAGACAACCCTGAAATGTCTTTAGATGCATCAGGAAAGTTCTTGACATTTCCCAATTATTTCTGGGTGAATTCAGCTTCATTCTAATAACAGTGGTACCGAAATTTGGAAGTTACATACATTTCCAAGAAACATTATCCACTCCCAGTCTAATTAGCCTCCCAGGTCCCCAAATTATTTTTTGAAACTGGACTTCACAGTTAAAATCTATTTCTACAGAAGTTCTTTTTCCTGTTGCCAAAATATGAAGCAACATCATCTGATGTTGGAGTTATTCTTTGTCTAAGGAGGTTATCGTTATCATTGTACACTGTACATTCTACAATGTATCATCATACTCTGAATGAGTTTCCACTGCTATGTGCAATATTGTCTGTTTCTTGACTTAACTTTTTCTATAAATCTGCCACCCATATTTAAATAAATTACATGCACTATTCCTGAACAAGGAGGTTTTGTACAATAGCATTTAATGTTAAGACGTTAAGGGAACAAGTCTAGACACATGCTGAGTATCATATCATTCCTCATCCCACCACATCCATATACTATAGCTGGATAATTTCACTGTGGCACCAGAAGGCCATGCTTTTCATTAACCAAAACAAAATCTTCTGTCACCTCCAGAAATACTGTTGCCTTTTTTCCTGCATAGGATATGGTGCAGCTTTTTCTGAAATCTTCAGACTTGCTGACAGAGCAAAAAGCAAGGAGCCAGATAACCTCCTTCTCTCCTCCCAAAAAAGGCCATTGAGCATACCTAACAGCCTAGAGCTTGCCAATTTTTATCCTGTCTTAGAACATCTAACAAATGTATAAATTTCATATTTTTCAAAAAGTCATATGGAAAAAAATCAAACTAAATGCAACATGTCCAAATGGCATTTCAGTTATACAAAGGAATCTTAGCACAGGTTACAAGATGGTTTGCAACAAGTAGGGCTATGTGGTGAAGATATTAAAGCACTGAATTTTAGATCAATGTCTGAGTTGATATTAATACAGCCAAAAAAAGAAACTATGTTTTCAGTTGAGGTTTGGAATAAGTGGTGAAGCAGTGAAGCAGAGATACAAGAAGGCTGTTTTGAATGGCAGCAGCTTAAGAAAAGGCGATTGTCAAACCAGTGGTGTTTGGAAAGAAACGAAAATCAAGACATTGCAAGCCTAAAAGAGCAGGAGCAATGTCAGGCAGATAAAGATGGGAACGAATTTCTGAGAAAAAAATAGCAGAAATTTGGGGAGGACTTTCAAAAGAGTACAGAAACACTTAACATTGTAAAGATACTAAAGAGTTTAAAGGAAGAAAACAGGTCCATGACCGGTCTCTCTGTCATTACCTGATGCGCAGTAACAAAGGTCAAAGACTCACTGTTTCCAATAAAGGGCACCATTTCACACTATAAAGTCCAATTTCTGAAATATGGGATGAAAGATTATTTTTGGAAGCATAAACTGGAAATCATTGAGGTCTCCTTTGTACACTGATTTACCAACTTTTCCAAAGAGCAATATATGAAGCATTTATGAGTTCCTATCAAATATGGCTTCATTTATTTGTCAGAAAGTTCACCAAAAGTACAGGAAGTGAGCCACTTTATTGTTTACATCAGGACTGGGGGGTGGGAACAGTTTTGTCCCCACATCCTTCTGGAGTAGCTGTATAGGCTGAAAAGAAAAAGGGAGAGGAGACTCAAAGAGAGGAGACTCAAGGAGAGGAAAAAAGAAAAGAAAAGAAAAAAATAAAATGAAAAGAAAAGAAAAGAAAAGAAAAGAAAAGAAAAGAAAAGAAAAGAAAAGAAAAGAAAAGAAAAGAAAAGAAAAGAAAAGAAAAGAAAAAGAAAAGAAAAAAAGAAAAGAAAAGAAAAGAGAAAAGAAAAGAAAAGAAAAGAAAAGAAAAGAAAAGAAAAGAAAAGAAAAGAAAAGAAAAGAAAAGAAAAGAAAAAGAAAAGAAAAAGAAAAGAAAAGAAAAGAAAAGAAAAGAAAAGAAAAGAAAAGAAAAGAAAAGAAAAGAAAAGAAAAGAAAAGAAAAGAAAAGAAAAGAAAAGAAAAGAAAGAAAGAAAAGAAAAGAAAAGAAAAAGAAAAGAAAAGAAAAGAAAAGAAAAGAAAAGAAAAGAAAGAAAAGAAAAGTAAAAGAAAAGAAAAGAAAAGAAAAGAAAAGAAAAGAAAAGAAAAGAAAAGAAAAGAAAAGAAAAGGAAAGAAAACAAAAGAAAAGAAGAAAAGAAAAAAAAGAAAGAAAAAAGAAAAAAGAAAAGAGAAAAAATAAAAAAGAAAAAGAAGAAAAAAGAAAAGGAGAGGCATTTCTGCATAATCACATTGCACTTGGAAAAGTCTTCCTCATTAGCTTTCAGACATTAAAAGAATCTGTGTTCCTCGTTAAAAGAATAAATCTTGGCAAACTACCATTGTGACAGAATGGGTTATATCTGTGTCAAATTATGAAGGCTCTGTTGTTATTAAAAGTGCAAACAAGCCAGGACATGCCCAATTACATCCTATTACACAGAACTCATATGGCTGCCGGACCTAAAAAGATTTTTCACACCTCAGGAAAAGGCTAATTCCCATAAAGCCAACATGACCTCGGTTTGGGTGTGCTTATAGGTGTGGGTGTAAAGGGACACACGTGAGCTCTGCCTGTATTCAGAGCTAGGAGGAGAGGAGCCAGCTCCAGTACAGAAGCCACGTAGGATATGTCTACACAGTCGATTGCAGGCAGATGTGAGCTCCCTTAGCCAGCGCTCTGAACTAGCAGGCAGAGTTGTTAGCCATGTTTACTGTGGCACAGAGTCATTTTTGAAAGAAACAGAAAACAAGAAACAACAGCATTTTAGGTCTCACTCCTGCCTTCCTCATAAAGGTCTGGGTTTGGGCCTCTCCTTGTCTATACAATTTGTATTGTACTGCCAGAGAGCACTTATTAGTTGAGGCTCAGTGCGTTCCTTGCTACAGTTTTGCAGTCTCCAGACCATATGTGCAACAAAGGCTGCTCGCAAAAGACACGCACTCACACACTAGGACACCACCAATCTCAAACTATCAAGCAAAGCTACTCTAACCCAGTCTAGCAAGACTGGAAGAAGAATGCAGATTCTCTATCTACCAAGATATGCCCAGAAATGCCCACCTTTTTGTCCCTGCAGCTGTTCTCCTGTGGAGTACAAACACTCCATAGGGGAAACCCTACAGGATAGCAGGGTTCTGGTCCTTCACTGCACAGTGTCAACACTGACTCTGAAAATTTGGTAACGAAAGGCACCAGGAGGCTTGCTGGCTTTCTTCTGTGCTACATCCTTCCAGTGAGATTATGAGCTAATTAAAGCAGACAGGAGTGCTGGGAGGCATAAAGCATTTTTCATTGGCAGAGTGGCCGGAGCACATCAGTAGCCCTGTCACATCTATATATTAGGGAGAGAATGAGATCAGGCTTGAGGGCTCGGAGTCCCAAGACTTGTTTATAACATGATATTTAACTCCCGCATGCTGCAAAAGTGAATGATTCACTTTATGTATTACATTTCTTTGCTGAACACAGCAGAAGAGTTAAACTAGAAGCTGAAGCTACACAGTCTTGTGTAGAGGTTTGGAATAGGATGTGCAAGCAGTGAGGTTGGTAACTAATGTGCAAGCAAGTCATTACTGAAAGTCTGAAATACCTCTGTAACACTGTCAGGGATTTTTAAAATCTTGATTCACCTTACATGAAATCTCCTATGCTAGCTTTAGGGACTGTGCACTTAGTGGAGTTTCCCAGGTGCATGAGACTGAAGAACAAAACAAATATTCATGACCATCCCATATTAAATAAAGCCTTGTTATTGGGACAGTCACCTGACAGTAATTCTGCTCTGCCTGAGTCAGGGACTAACTTCAGATGGAGTTTTCCTTAGTGTATGAGTGTTCTGTATATCTGGCTCTTGTGAGAGAAATGTTGGGACAATTCAGTCACTTTCTCCATCCAGAATTCTGACCTGTATTGGTGACAAGTCAATACGAAAAAAAAAGTAGCTCCTAATAATTTTAAAGGGGAGGGAGAGGGAGAGGGAGAGGGAGAGGGAGAGGGAGAGGGAGAGGGAGAGGGAGAGGGAGAGGGAGAGGGAGAGGGAGAGGGAGAGGGAGAGGGAGAGGGAGAGGGAGAGGGAGAGGGAGAGGGAGAGGGAGAGGGAGAGGGAGAGGGAGAGGGAGAGGGAGAGGGAGAGGGAGAGGGAGAGGGCCTCATACCTCACTCAAGAACTCAGACACCAATTTCAGCACATGGTTCTATGTCCATCTGGGAAATGCAGCCAGCAAGAGGCCTATACACCCAAGCCACACACTGGAAGCAATGCTGAATAATAGACAGATCCTCTGCTGGATAGGATGTAGTGTCAACATGAGACAGGTGACCATGGAGATAGGCACTCAGCTGGACTATAAATAACTTCTTTTTAAGGAGGCATTTCACAACCAAGGCCTGTATTTTGTCAGCTTCCTCATCAAGTGCGCATAGCTGCACTATGCAATTCATTTTTCTTCTGTCTAGATCTAGGTTAGATAAAGTGCAATGAGTATCTATTTCCAGAGCTGGGAGCAGTTTGGAGGCATCATCCTCAGTACCCTAAGTGGGATAACATACTCTGTAAGCACTCTTCAGTAAACCATGAAGATAAAAACAAGGAGCATTGACAGAAATACCAAAAACAAATATGTTAGAAATAGTAAATGCAAACCATGACATAATACTATGAGGATGGATGATTGTTAAGTGGGAACTCAGCACAAGTGCTCACCCCGTTCTCTTGAGCAGAAAGACAATACATAGCCAGGAGTAACACAAAATTTTCTCACCTTGGCAACAAAAGGTACATAAAAGTCAGAGATGATAAAAGTCAAATAGCATCCAAAGAATACCAAAATATGTCCATGAATAAGCATCCAAGAAAAATATCTCAGCCTCTCTCTGGGACGGTAAAGCTACAGAGTAAAGTTGTGTATGGGTGTGCATGTAATAGGGCTTATTTAATGAAGGTCTATAAGCTCAAATCATCTTATATATTCAAATTTAAGAAAGATAATATAAAAATTATGACAAAGTTATGAAGATGTGAATAATGTTATGTCATTAATATCTGGAATAACTTTGCTTGGTTCTAGACAGTTTATACCAGAGTAATAGAGTGGAAACAGAAGTCCAGAGATGGGTGTTAATTATCCTTAAGCACACAGAATAATTCCCTATTAATGACACATGAAAAAATTAAGACTGAAAGCAAGGACAGAGAGGAAACAATGACTGGCACATATTACAGATTGGAGGCAAGGACAGGTAGCCTGGGAGGAACACAGAGAGATTGTCTTAGAATCTAGAGATCTGGCTGCTGAGACAGTTCAGGAAAGCAAGAGCCCTGATAGTGTGTCATCTGGCCAGAGACATCAAGGGCAACACAAAAAGCTTCTGTAGCTACACTCTGGTGAGACCACACCTACAGTGCTGCATCCAGCTCTGGGATTCCAGCACAGGAAGGGTACTGATGTGTTGGAGAAGGTCCAGAGGAAAGCCATGAATATGATCAGAGGGTTGGAGAACTTCTCCTGTGAAGGCAGGCTGAGAGACCTGGACTTGTTCAGCCTGGAGAAGAGAAGGCTTCAGGCAGACCTCCTTTTGCCCTTCCAGTACCTGAAGGGGGCCTACAGGAGGGTTGGAGGGGAACATTTCATGAAGGCATGGAGTGAGAAGACAAAGGGAAATAGCATTAAACTGGAACAGGACATGTTTTGATTAGACGTGATATTAGATATTAGAATGAAATTCTTAGGATGAAGCCCTTCTAAGGATGGTGAGGCACAGGAACACATTGCCCAGACAAGCTGTGGTTGCCCTGACCCTGGAAATTTTCAAGGCCAGGTTGGATGGGGCTTTGAGCAGCCTGGTATAGTGGAAGGTGTCCCTGCCCATGGCAGGGGTTTTGGAAGTAGGTGATCTCTAAGGAGATGGTCTCTAACTCAAACCACTCTGTGATTCTATGACTTGTAGCAAAGCTGTAACTGAGGATAAAAACTCCATTTCAGGATTCCCTGTTTCGTATTGCAAAGCTGATGTTCTGAATCACAGTAAGAACTGAAAATTTCCAAATTATTCATAAAAGAGCATTCTGAAAATACAACTTGATCCAGGAGTATCAGAATATTTAATCTGAAACTCTAAAAACATAACATAAAATCAAATAATGTTGAAATGAAATAAGATTTCAAAATGAAATGCAAGATGGGACTTTTTGTGTTTCTGGAACATTTTTTCCAGTTTTCTTTTGTAACAAAATTATAGTGACTCTGACAGTTTTATTAAGCAATTTTCATTCCAGCAAAAATACATTCTCTACTTGAATTTGGTTTTATTAATAGAGCTGTGGCCAACTATATTCCTACTACTCATTCACTTGAAAAAAAAATAAAAGAAAGAAGGATATCCAACAAAATTATCAGGCAAAATATTTAGCACCAATAAAGACAAGTACAGCCATAAGTTTCAGCTCAGTTCAGAGTTTTCCTAGGAATCAAAACCAGATGAGATATTTAAAATGGGCAAAGAGTTTCCATAGAAAACATTTACAAAACAAAAATACCATATTGTGCATAGGTCAAACATTATTGATTAGGGAGAGGCTTTCTCTCCAAATGAGTTGCTCTGGACTGCCTACTATGGAATTTTATCTACTTCTGTGAAATGGTTGATGCCCCTCAGAAACAGGTAATGTATGAATGAACAGTCAGCCTGCTGCTTTTTGGTCCTCTCTCTATTACTGCTCATCCTACTGTGCATGAAGTAGTGGATATATTTTGCAGGCTTTGTTGCTGGAAGACCCATTTCCCCCATACTCTCTCTCCCCAAACCTTTGCATTTTCTCTTTCAGAATAACTAAAAACTTGGCTCACAATACAACAACACCCTCATCCATAATCTTACTGCTTGGAAAGACCCCTTTTGGAGATAGTTTTCTCAGAAAGACTTCCAGAGGTCCCCAGTTTCCTCTGCTGACATAGGTCTAGCCATCTCTTACTTAGTCAGATGAATTTTATGTCACGGTTTGCAAGTCTGCTCATTCCTTTCAGCAGTATTTCTTCCTCTTGTTTAAAGCTTGCTGAGTGCCTTCTTTACATTTATGAGGGAGCCCATCTACATTTAGAACACTAAATATATTATACATTCTGTTTATAACTTGCCCCAGAGGACTGTAGTTAACAGTGCAGATAAAAAAAACAAAAAACAAAAAAAACAACAAACTAGCTGTAGTGTTCCTTAAAGGAAAGAATTAAGAGGGAAGCTCACAAAAGTGCAATTCTTACAGTCAGTCAGACAGACGCACTTATCTGCTTCTCCAGCGTTACCTCACAGGCAGTAAGACACTTAGCTGCAAAATTTATCAGCTATGAGGTCATTAATAAAGCTGGCCAGTCTCAGTAGTCACTTAAAAGACGATAGTGCTCAATGATAAAGTAAAATACTAGAAGATAGTTTTGTTATAGGCAAGTGGCTGACTTATGATTTTGTACTTTAAAGGATTTTGACAATGCATGCTTTGAAATTTCTGGCCTAGATTTTCAGCCAAGGAGCCATTTACTTTTTCAGCTCTTTCCCTCCACCTGGCTTTAAGAATCTAGGAATATGAAGAATATCCTCGCCAAACAATATAAAGAAAAATGCAAGAATTTAGATTTACAGTAGAGCTGATGCATCTTAGTTTGGAGAAATCTCAGCAAGCAAGCAAGCTCTTTTCCTTAAAAGAAAGCTCTTTAAGCTTGCAAGCTATGGAGAGTTTTACTAATATCCATGGAAAATTCTGATATGAAAGTAGGAAAGTAGCAAAAATTTAAAAGTATACTTATCAGCTATGCTGTCAACACTCTCTTTATGCAAGCCTCTTAGCTTGTGCCACTTCGATGTTGCCCCAATTCCCACTCAAAGGGGCCAAGGGGCAAGTGTTCCTGCATGGAGCTATCATCTAGAGTGCAGCAAAGAGGACCTGAACATCTTGTTCACTAGTGGGAAGGTTTGCAGATCACAAATTCCAGCTGAGCCCACCCATAAAGGAGTCAAGCTCTGTGTGTGTGTGTGTGTGTGTGCACCAGGCTCAGAGTTCACACACACACACGCAAAATCTGGACACCACAGGTAAGCTCCACTAAACTCAGAATGAGGGTAAGGGCTTGAGGCAGCCCCAGATGCAGAAATGTGGGACATACAAAACTCCCATTGATCATTGTTGCCTATGAATCTATGACCATAAAACCATGGTCAAGCTCCTAAAAAAAGTGTCCCCCTAGACCAAAAGGTTTCCATTATCTTACACAGGGCCACTGGGAACTGCTTTCTCCTCCCAACACCCCCTCGTGCTGCTCCCCTGCCTCCCTCCCATCTTCTCACACATCCACCAGCAATAAACTCTCTGCCCCAGTGTACAGAAGCTGCTTCTTATCAGACCCTTAAATATACATATCCTAGAGCTACAGGAAAATTACAATCCAAATTGTGCAAATTGAAGGCCACATCTTCCACAAACCAGGCAGAAAACTGCCGAATGCTTGAAGGTATATTTTCACAGTTAACACACAGCAGATTACTTTCAAATCAGCTGCCTAATCAGGGTTCCCAGGAAGGCTGCAGGCTCATTTTTCAAAGATGAAGAGAAAAGCTTCCCTGCCACTCTAACTACAGTTCTTATGAAATCCCAGAGCATAAGGCTGGCTAGGCACAGTGTGGGTTTCTCCCTTGCATGTTCTTTCTCTTACATTTCAGGCTGCCCCCTTTCTCCCAAGAAACTAAGCACAATGTACATCTTCTTATCACAGTTTGTTTTTTTGTTTTATTTTCTCACCTTATTTTATTATAGGAGATACACTTCTCCAAATATTATATAATACATAATAATTGATGTTGAAGTTTTATTGAAAGTGATTATACAATTGAAAGGGTGGGGGAGAGAGAAAAAGGTGAAAACCCTCTGCCACATTTTTTAACCTGATTACATGATGGTGTGCACCTCCTAAATATCTTACCTTCTTATAAAGATAGTAGATTGCAAAAAGAATTACTGTACAGGTATCCCACACTTTTTAACTAAGTCTCTTAATTCTCTGCTTCAGTTTAATACCCAGGTTATAGGAGCGCTCACCAAGGGGACCCTGCATGGGATAGCCCACTCTGTAAAGCCATCTTTGAAATATATTTCTCTATACTTAGAAGCGGACCCTACACACCTACAAGATGCAAAGCCCTCCCTGCTTTCTTTATTTTCAGGCTGTGACCTGTGTGGAAGCAGCCCCTTTGCTGCTGGTGCAAAGGGAAGGTGGGCAGCTGGAATGGTCACAGAGCGAGGGCAGCATTCCCACTCATGGCCACAACAAATATCTCACAGGCCCCTACCCTGTCAGCAAAGTGCATCCGTGAGGCAATGACTCTCTGAACCCATCCAAAAGCCTCTCAGAGAGCTCTTCCAACTTTTAGGGTTTAGTCTGATTTGTATAATTTTCCTCTGTCTTATGTAGCCACAGAAGGTGGTCCATGCATTTGACTGGGATGGAGAAAGCCACCGTCCCTTGATCTAATTTCCTTTGACTGCTGCTGTGTTGTTTCCTCTGGTCTGAGACCCCTTTTCTTCAGAGCCTGCTATAGGATTCCTTTTTCTGCCTTCTTGGAAACCCATCATTGTTCCTTAAATAAGATAATGAGCTTGCTATAAAGCTGACATTGGTTTAACCTGCAAATACAGAATTAACATTAATGCCATGCATGACTTTTGCCAAATCCTCGCCTTGTGTCATCACTATGATTGGCATGTTTGCAGCACACATTGCAGGAGCTTGATTTGGTTCACAGCTCTCAGTCATTTTTATGTTCAGACATATAATCTAATGAGGTGAAAATGGAAAGCAGCCCCTGAGCATTTGGCTATTGCTGGGAAAGAATGCAAATTAAATATTTGAAAGAGTGGGGCACAGGGTAGTGTGTCACGGAGCTTCGGAGTTCCATCAGGTGCCTCGCCAGCTTGCACAGCCTTTGTGTCCACATTGTCTGCCTGCTGGATGGAGCTGAGAGACAGAAGAATGACAGTCTGGGGAAAAGAAAGAAAGACAGTAATTATGGGACGTATGTGATTAGCATGGTAGCCAGAGAAATTAAACCACTAGTCCCAGGAATCTTCCCTTCTATAAGGTACCTGTGGTGGAAGAGAAAAGCTCCATACTACAGAGTTCAGCTGGAATCCACTCCCTGCTAGTTTAGCTTGATTGCTTTTTTGGATACCTACTGTGGGGGTTCAGTTCCTTGACCTTCCTTTCTATAGAACTATATTGTCCTGCCACGAAGAAAGGCAGATTAAGAATTTACAGGGATCCTTCCATCACTAGACTCTGACAGGAGTGCTCAGGGAGTTCATTTTTCATGGCTTAAATTGCTCCAGGCCAGCATTCTTATCAAAAAGGTTTGGTTTAATGTAAAACACAGACTTCTTTTCTTTCTTTTTAATTTTAGCTTTGTATTAAACAGCACTACAAATTTCCCTTTGAACAGCAAGTCCTTGAGCTGCTTTCCTTTGAATAACATATAAATTTAGACTAAACTTTATTGTTCCTGGGCAAATCACTCTAGCTAAGAAGTTTATAATAATTATTAGAGAGGCAAAATGTTTTATATAACAGCTGAAAAGTCTGGAAAATTCCTGGTGTAATTAGACCATGGGTTCATTGTTTGCTTGTTCTTTAAAGGTACCAGCTTACGGCATAGTTTCCAAACTTTGTCTTTTGGGTGCCTTGGGATCTCAACAAGGTCAGAAATAAAAAAAATTAACAGTCTGGTAAGCATTAGCTGGCACACCAACCATCTCTTCCAGCAGGATTTCCCCCCACACCCCCTAGCACACAGTGCAGTTTCTCCACAAACACATTTCCTCCATAATTTCTCACTGTTAATTCACTACACAGCTGTCATTCCTCAGGTGGTGCTCCATGCAGGACAGGGCACTGGGATGATAGGGAGAAGCCCCTCGGGTCCTGCATCAGTGCAGAGCTGCTCTTGGGCAAGGGGGAGCTCCAGGCATCCCTGAGCACTGCAAAATCCACTTTCTCCCACTAGCACCATAGGTACACTTAGGCTGGGAGCCACAGATTCATTCCTCTTCCATCCATTAGGTGCTTTGAACTCCCACTCCATCTGCAAAAATGCCTGAACTATTAACTGCCAAGCTTCTGGGTACTCAGAGACAGGAAGCTGTTTCACTTTAGAGGGAATAATTAAATAAAAATTTGGCAAGAGAGATAGAGCTGCTGTTAGTGCAATTCTGGACTCTCCCATCAGAGACTCAGGAAAAGATTTCTGTCCCTGCTCCAAGGACATCGTGCATAGTCTTAGACTAAAACTCCCTGAATAAAACACATGCAGCAGAGCAAAGGGAGTCACCAGAAGACGGGTGTCCTTCCAACACCGTGTTTCCATGTGCTCTTCCTCTGTTTCTCTGTCCTCTCATCAGTCAGACCCCACAAAGTCATGATCAGATGGCCCTAATCTAGAGCTACAACATCTCCAGAAAGTGACAGAAATAGGAGCAAAGGGAAGTGGAGCAGCAGATGAAGAAAGGACCTTAACCTTAACATCCACAATCCAGTCTATCAAAGTTGAGGTCTTCCCTGAAGCTGCTACCAGGCTGAGCAGTGTGGGTAAAGGAATTTGGAGAACTCTTATGTGTGATTCTTTCTGAGGAGCAGGTCTAAAACAGTCACCAAATGGTTTAGTGAACTCCAGGCAAAGGCAACAGCTGGAAACATTTACAGACAGATGGAGGGGTGTTACAACAGAAATGGAGGTGCCTAGAGTGGCATCTGAACAGAGATTTTGAGGATCTGAATTTTGGACATAGAGCTAGATCCCATTTGGAATCCAGTCTTAAATTCCTATGGTGAAATAGAGGCCAACTGCTGCTGAAGCTTATGGGAATTTCACTATTGGCTTCAGCAATATGCCAAGAGTTCCTTTTGAGAGCTAGAATGGGAACACTTATAAATTATAAAAAATAGTCTATTTAGCAAAGAACATGCCATTTTCTCTAGCCCTGTGATCATAAACTATACATACATGAAATGAAATACAAATATTTAATATGGCACTTATAATTTCCAGAGAACAAATTACAAAAATATCCATTTTTTTCTAGTTCTGAAAGAATAACTTAGCTACCTTCTGCATGTAAACCTAGCTAAAATGCTTGTCAAGCATACTAAAAGTCTGGGGAATCAGTATCACAGTCAAAAATTGTAGATGGATGGTTTCATACTTTGTGGGAAAGACTTGTTTTTCAAATAAAAAGTCTTAAAACTTCAGAGATATTGATGTATTCTCAGCTAACCAGATGCTGTATACTATCTGTGTGCCAGTATTCTCTCAGTGCTGGAAGAGAAATAGTTGAGACAACATATTTGATGGATTTGTTTAGGGATTTTGTATGCATATGGAAATAATTTGTTTCTCTATTGCAAAGTATGTTTGATTGTTCAGTATTAACATTTAACTAGAAAAAGTAGCTACAGTGCTCCCAGTTGTGTGAAGCACAAGCTAAACTAAACAAAAACTGAAAAGCAGCTTCAGCATATCTCATGCTCATTAGGAGAATAAACGATGCAAAAATTAACTGATGACAGATATGCAGATTTCTATAACTCAACAGTTTAATGTAAGAGTCTTACTTGGTTCAGATACACAGAATGAAATCCTAAAGGACTGATGTGGGTCCACCTGCAAAAAAAAACGTGGCTTGGTGAGCATCAACAGGTTATGAGAGAAAGTTTCACTGAAGTGCTAACTACAAAATGCAGTCCCTAAAGAAAGAAATAATACCTTGCTTGAATGTTCTCACTACAGAAAAACGCCAGTGTAACAAGCTTTCTTCTTTTCTGTTCTTGGGGTTCCCAGAGGTGAGAATTTCGGATGGAACTGCAGCCACATGTGGCATGCACACTGCGAGCTCATGCACTGCAGGTGATACAGAAGGCATTGCATTCATTATGTGCATACTGCAGAGATGCACATGCACATCCGACTAAATGTATTCCAGACTGATTAGACTGGAATATCAGTTGTGCACACAGAGAAATAGCCAGCTTCTTTCTTCTTCACTCAAGCTTCATTTCCAAGCAGTTTGGATTTCCCTGGACTTGTCATCTGATAGACCTGTTTTTTTTCTGTTCATAATGGGATGATGGTGAAGAGATTCTTATTTTACATAATATATTCATCATTCCAGAGCATGATTTTGTCATCTTATTTTACCTTAATTGAGGTTGAAAGTTAAAATTACCAGATGATATGCTTTCTTTCTCTGAGTGGTTACATGTAACTACTTTTCTGGTTTAAAGTTCACAAAGCAAATTCAAAATTTACTCTCCTTCTATTTATTGTCGCTCCAGCATAAGATCTGTTTTCTGGACAACTTTCTCAAACAAGCAACTTCAAATGCAAAATTTCTTTCAAAATTTAGTACTGACCCCAAAATAAACTGGACAACTGTTGTGTTTTTTCTCTATTCAAATGCACAATAATTATTTTTTTTTTGCAATCAGAATTTGCAATAATATTTCTTTAGGCTTGTTTTTTTTGCAAACCAAAATACTTGTATCTATCTGCTTTATTCAATTTAAAATGTAATTTTTCTGCAGATGAGAAGACATAGCCAAATTGAAAAAGAACCACTACATTTTGGCATACAATAGAAATCAGATTGTTTAGGTTTATGCAGAAGAAACAACTAGAAATGGGGCCAGACTGCTTCCTAGACTGAATTGAAATCTCATCACTAAACTTTGGTTGTACATACCACAACAAATATTTTTGGGGGGCATTTAGGACATGGATAGATTTTATGATTTCTATGGCTTTATTATTTATACGGCTGTATTTCTCCTACCAGAAAAAGAAAGGAAAAAAACCCAACAAAACCCAAAAAAAAAGCCAGGTTTAAATTTTTAATTATTTCACTTTACAATAAAGAACTTCCTAAGATCAGTATGCTTTCCAGAGGAATCTGGGAAAAAGTTGCAGATGACCATCCCTGGAAGTGTTTCCAGGCCAGTATGGATGGGGCTTTGAGCAACCTGGTCCAGGTTGACCCTTGTCCAGGTTGGTCTTCAATGTCACCTCCAACCCAAACAGTTCTATATTTCTATGAAAATTTGGCACCTGCCTGTGCATCCACATTTGCAAGTAAGTGCTTACATATTTGCAAGCTTTGAATCAGTGTATAAAAATGTCCTACAACACCTGGAAGTAGAAATGAGCATGGCATCAAGCTGGAAAGGCAGAACAAGGATTTACATTGCTGGTAAATAAAACATCCATACAACCACTGCCTTCGCTGAAGTCTTTTAATTTGTTCCCCAAGTCTTTGGGCTGAGTGTTGGGCTCATCCCAGGTGTGCTTGCTGTCCATTTTCCTCTTCCCCCTCATCTCCATCACAGGCTGTGGTGCAGAGTTGGTGGGTAGGGGACTCAGATCCACATCTAGTGGGATGGGATCCCAAACAGACCCAAACAGTTGGGCTGACCAACCACTGGCAAGACAGGCACTGGCCCTGACAGCTTTTGCCCACAGTTCAGCAATGCTTTTATACCTCAGCAATATCTTCACTCTGAGGACTGTGAAGCACTCTACTCAGGGATCTGAGTTTGAACATCCTTGCCTGGTTATGGAAGATGCCCACATTTCCCATCTCTCCTCTATCCTCAAATCCAGGGGTACATGTGTGAGGAGTCCAGGGGCAGAAATAATTAAAGTCAAGCTATGAATTTAGAAAAGATACAAAGGTCTGCACTGAGGAAAGCTGTATCTAGTGCAGGCAATTATTCAGACTTTTCTAATCAATGTAAAATAGGTTAAGACTGTCTTAAGTAGGCTGAGAAAGCAGCTAAATGAGATGCTGTACAAAGAGATTGCCTTTCTTTCTTTGCATTTTCAATCTGATATTAATTTCAAAGCTATTTGGGGTGAAAAGTAAGTTTTTTTATGAGATCTGTGTACAGGTACACCCTTCTCTGATCACAATAATGTCTCACTAGCAACAGAGAAATATACTCTTAAATTTGGGAGAAAAATACCTGTCTATCCTTTCAGCAAACATGTATCACTTTGAAGTCCAGTAAATATTTGTATCCAGTTTGACCACTTTTGAGAAAAGAAAATTAAAGATCCCATAAGATTCTAAGGTTTAATTTGAATTTACCTTTTTTTAAATATTGGGCTAATACAGGGTATTTCTATACAGACAGGTACCAAGAGGAACAAACTTCTTTGTGCATCTGGGATCAAAATGGGCCAGATACAGAGCTATTTTGAAAAATAAGTGAATTTATTTATGTTTCGTAGTGATATTCTCAAGCTATGCTCTCTGCTTCAGTCTTCATGAGTCTAAATCAAGTCTAAACCAGTGATCCCTTTATTGCAGACAATTTGGAAGGAGGCTGATAATCACTTCTTTCCATATCTGCCTATTAAAATAGGGAAAAAAAAAAAAGGAAAACCCCACCCTTATATTTAACTTTACCTCCAAAAGAAGATTTCAAATTAACCATAACCTGTAGTAGTGCACATTAACCATCCAAGGACAGCAGGAGAGATCAAGCTGGAAAAGAATTTGGGAGGTCAGATAGGTCTGCTCAAGGCTGTGCCCTCTTGGGGCTGGAACCCCCCAGACTGGAGCTGCATAGACTCACTGCATAGTCTGAACCTGTGGCCTCCGGCCTCAGGGGAGAGAGTTTCTCCCTCTATCCAGTCTGCACTTCTCTTATTTTAATTTATATGTGTGGTCTCTTGTCCTTCCATCATGTAGCACTGTGAGCAGCCTGGGTCTTACTTCATATAGTCCAAACATGCTGTGCACAGTAGACCTCAAGCCATGATAAATTTACCTATGCTTATGTTGTCACTGGCAGGTTGGGTTAAATTACTTTTGGAGACTGCACCGTGAGCTGGCAGCTTCTTTAAACCTGTTTTTTTCTAGCCATAGTTGAAGCTGGTCAAATGTGTGCAGCTCTGAAAGTGCTTACCTTTGCATAAGAGGACTGCTCCCTTCGTGACAGTGTGACTCCACACTGAGTCTGTGTGGGAAGTAAGAAGTGTATGGAAATATTTGTATGGTCAGGCTGAGATAATGCAGGAGGATGTTGTGAGACTGAGCAAACAATAAAACAGCAGAATAAATTCATGGATATATATGTAAAGTGAGATGTGGAAAGTAATCTTAACCTCATATAAAATAATGGGCTTTGAGCTGACTGATACCCCTCAAGAGAAAGTCCCTGGGACTATGTTCTATAAAAACAACTCCTTCCTAGCAATCAAAAAAGCAAATGGAAAGTTAGGGATTATTAGGGAAAGAGTAGAGAGCAATCGTAGCTATGCAGCTGTATAAACTTGTGTTTCTGTCTGCAGTTGCTGTCTCAGAAAGCAGGGAGTAGAAATGGCAGAGGTTCAGAGGCAGGTGACAGAGGTGAACAAAGGTATGAGATACCTTCTAGGAGAGGAAAAAGTCTGAGCAGAGTTGATTCTGCAGCCTGGAAAAGAGGTGAATAGAAGGGTGTTATGGCCAAAGTCTACCAGATTCACGACTCAAGCAGGATCTGCGTTTTTCCATCTCTTCTACTGAGTATCATCCAGTGCAGCTAATAAGAGCCAGCTCCAAATTTAGCAGGAGTCTTGATGCACAAGGAAGATGTGTGGAGCCCCTTATTCAAAATTATCTTGGGATAAGACTCAAAAGAGTGGTCTGTTGAGAATAAAGAAAAAAAAACCAACAAAGTTAAGAAATCTCCTGACTGAAGCTAGTAGGAATCTGGGACGACATTCAGGAAAAATAGCAAATATGCTTGAATTGCCCTCTTTTGGGGACATTTGCTTCAGGCCACAGTTGAAAACAACACATTAGGTTAGATCAGTCCTTACTCTGACAGAGTGTGGACTTTTATATAGTTTTTGTTCAGGGCCTTAGTCTGTTTGTACTGAAGTTTTGATACCATTATGTATTCACTTTGTGACCATTATAAGGAAATAAACCCTCACAATAAAAAAATATATTATAAAAGTTCTACAGCTTGAAAATCAGGACTAAGAAATTTAAAAAAAAAATAAAAATTATCATTAAAATACTTTCTTTGTAAGCTAGTAAAGAAAGGTTTAACAAGAACCAGTGATGGCAGCTGAAGCTGGATTAGACAGACTTAATGCAGGAGCAGTTAGGTAACATGCAATGCTACCACCAAGTGATACACAGAAGGTCAGGGTAGATGATCTAATGTCCCTTCTGGCCTAAATATCTCGGAGTGTAGTGCTCTGGCAGCCACATGACTGTTGAAAGCAAACTCCAACTCAGTATGTTTTCTGTCAGTCACACTATATCTAGATAGGTTTTCATGCCAGGTTTTTAAAAACTTGTCCTGTTGATTTTATAACTTCATTTTATTTCTCTGGTTAAGGAGATAATATTGAAATTCTAGGACAGCTTAAAGTCATGATAACCTGCTACCATCAGTTTGCATTTATTTGTGTAAATATTTGGTTTCGTTTCAATTAATGCAATATTTTCATCTTTCAGCTGAAAGATGTGTTTTGCTGGTGTTTTGCTTTTAGACTGTAGCTGCTCAGAAAATATGTTTTTTCCTCCCTCAGTGAAGTTTTGATTTCCAGATTTTTTTTAATTTTCACCAGAATCACAAGACCAGTGAGTCACGTATAGATTTCTCAATCAATAAAATAATTGCTCATTCCCCACAGAACAATGTTAAAAGCTGAGAAGTGATTCTGGCATAGCATGCAGTGCCAGGACAGGGGCATAGGTTGGTTTTAAAAGTGAGGAAAAGAAGAAATATATGAGTAAACAAAAAAATAAATAAAAATTATTATCAAATCAGAAACGCTTTGATAATTTCCTGGCCTTTTCTGGGTTAATACAGGTGATACCAGAAATTGTTGTAAGGTTACTGACTTCAGTCACCCTCCTGTACTCCCTTTGCACAGTACATCCAGAAATCTATGCCTTCCCCTCTCCTTTGCATGCTCCCTCTCTCTCCGAAACTAAGGTTTCAAAATAATTTAAATGACATGTAAACAGACCTTCTGGTTTCAAATTTCCTTTGGAGCAGCCCATTAACTCTAATCACCTCCGATTCATAATTTTGGGTGGCATTTACAGATTTCTACAAGTATACACAAAATCCACTGCAGATTTTATTAGCTCTGCCTAATAAAAAAACATGCTTGAAATGAAACTGTTATGTTATCTAGCCCATAAACTCTCTTCTTTTCCACTTAGGAGACAAATTTTTTGTGGAAGTCAGTGAAAACAAAGGTTGTATCTGACAGATCAAGATCTGGTACATCTTAAAAAGCTCATAATCTTATCATGAAGCATGTAAAAGAACAAAGGTTAGCAGCAGTGTCCTACTCTTTATACCACATGGATTTGTTTCCAAAGCAATTCTCTACAATAAATTATTTATAGGCATTAGTCTTCGGTATCAGATTAATACATGCTCTTAATGAGTCAGTGGACTTGATTGAACAAGCTATTGGGACATTTTCACTTTTAATGGCCAGGAATCTACCTAAGAACTAAAGAATAATACTTTAACAAAAACATGAATCTATGTCCACCAACCAATTGATCATGCTGACTTAAAGGAGACATCAATTTTCTCAATACTCTGACTTAGCTCAGCTGGTTTAAGCATGGTGCTAACACCAAGGTTGTGGGTTCAATCTCTATATTGACCACTCAAGGGCTGGGCTTGAGAATCCTTGTGGGTTCCTTTTAATGCAGAATATTCTGTGATCTGTGAAAAGCAACTTAAGAAAACCCTTACTCTTCAGCTGCTTCTGTAGAAAAAGTCTCAAAATCAATACAACAAGCATATGCAAAATACGTCAAGAACAAGAGAGCTGAAACATTCCAAAATGTAGTTTTCAACAGTGTGTCATAATTTCATTATGTCATTCTTAGTGTGGTTCCAAGGAACCTTAGTAGTTCAGACTGTAGTCAACAAATTAATAAGGTACAAATAAAACTAACTGTACAATTTGATTATGATAACAGGAAAACTTCAGCTTCTAAAAACAGAAGCCATAAGTCAGACCTACAACTGGGTCTCTGAGTATTCCAGAAACAAGTGCCTGAAAAATACTGATGAATAAGCAGGTACAGCTGAGACTGAACGCTGTACACAGCCTACAATAAAAGGGCAAATGCAATCCTTCTATGTATAAAGAGGGAACCAATGCCCTCTGGGGGAACCCATGGGGTTATGGAAATTTATTTACCCCTCATGTGGCAGAGGTCCTATTCATTTTAGAGTTATGCACAATGCTCTGGTGTGTGTTTTAGAAAGATGGCAAAACAGTGGGAAGGGGAAAGGAAAGAAAAACAAATCCAATTCAAAGACTGGAGAAAATGTTTTCATATACAGCTGGTGAGGGAGTAAGAAGTAAAACGACTCAGCTCGGTAGCTCAGTTAAGATACACATTTGGGAAAGCAGAGGCACAAATCTGGAGCCATAAGAAAATTAGAGTTTAATATCTATGAAATTAAGTATTAATTGGAAGGAGATCAGACTTCTCCCTCAAATGAAAAACTGATTCCAATGACCTGTATAGTTGTGCTCGTATTACTTGACTGCCAGAAGGCACAAATATAAAATTGTTGCCCATTCGCACAAATTTGTAAGAGGTAAGTTCTAGATATCCCAGGCCCAGAATAGCCTTCAATGTGTAAAACATATGTTTGCAGTGTGCTACGAGCTAATTCTGACCGACTGGAGCGGAAAAAATTATAACCACCAGATATAGGGCATCCACCACACAAATCCTGACCCAGGAGGCCTGGTCAGAACTGAAGCACCACAGCAGGTGCTGCAGCCAGGATGGATCTTCCTCAGCCTTGTTTCATCCCAGCTGTCTTTAGGCAGCTTATTCAATGAGATCAGTATGGTGGAAGCGACTGTTTCTTAGCTGGGTGCAGGGCACTGGCAAGGCACGAAGCGCCAGCAGCCCATCTGTGCTTTAGCATGACTTGGAGCACAGAGAGGCTGATCGGTTCTCCCAGGTGGAATTTCCAAGGAGCTGGAGCAGGCACACAAACACAGCCATCCTGCTATGGATGACAGCTCTCTTCCTGGTCCAACTCGGG
This sequence comes from Pseudopodoces humilis, assembly GCF_049639895.1. Taxonomy (NCBI): domain Eukaryota; kingdom Metazoa; phylum Chordata; class Aves; order Passeriformes; family Paridae; genus Pseudopodoces; species Pseudopodoces humilis. Next base: position 61,827,370 of record NC_142202.1, read on the forward strand.
TATTCCCAGCTCCAGCAACACTCCAGCTGTGGGCCTGCTGCTTGTGGGTGATGGGACCAAAGAAGGTTCCTGCACGGAAACATTTGTCATGCTCATGTGCATGTGCAGAAGATGAACAAAAACCAGTCTCTAATTAAATTTTAGTAATCTGAGTGAGAGTACACTGGCTTCACAAAACAAGCGGAAGTACATTCATATTTAAGAGCAAAATAGTTAGCTAGAGCAATTTGAAAAAATGACAACAAAAAACACCAAATAAACTCCAGTATTTTTTAGATATTAAGAAAGTTAGATTTATTTTTTTATTATTAACAAGCACTATTAAGCTCTGTTAACTGCCCTCAACCCAGAAAAAATCCCCTGACCTTCACCATAGCTTTGCCAATGAGGAAACTGCAGGATCTGATCCATAAACACGAATTAAATTTCTGGGTCTATTACCTAGGGTCTGCAGTCATTAATTCTTTTAGGTATTCCTAATTCAATCCCAATAGGTAAATGATGGCAACACCTACCGATACCATTAAACTTAATAGTTGGTTATTGCTTTCATTAAAATTCCCCCTTTCCCCCAAATTTTAGACTACAGAAGGAACTTGGCATAGAATTTTTGAGCCTGGAAGCAATTTTTGTGCTTCAGATTTTCAAAGGGATCTCCTTGGCCTCATTTAAGTTACAGAGACATAGGAAACACAGACAGCATTCAAGAGGGGACTTTTCTTATTGGTGCCTTGATGTAACTCATGAGTGGATGGCAATCCCTTAAATGGTGTATCAGTGTATTTACTAACAGACCTCAGGTTCCCTTGTTTTTCACAGAGCACCTGTGTGTGTTTATAAGTGATGTACAGATATCAGTGAGGGGCCCAACCAGCAAAGCCTGAGTCTGGATTCAATCATTCTGAGAGTTCAGTGGGTTTGGATCGAGGGATTTAATCTGAGCCCATTTCTTGTAATTTATTTTAAAGGTGAAAGGGCTTTTCTTCTGCCAAGATGAGAGTATAGGGCTGCAGGGATTTGCATTTCGCTTGCAGCTGTAGGCTTCACTAGCAAATATGGCCTCAATTCTGGAAGCAGCTTAGCTCAGAGAGATCTCCACTGTGACAGAGAGCCCCAGCACAGCCAGTCTCCAGAGGCAGAGCAAGTCACGCCAGCTGCAGCCTGAGGTCAGAGAGGACCAGGAGAGTTCACCACAGAATTTTCATACAAAAGCTTCAGAATTAAACTCGATGGCAAATCTGTCAAAGTTCCTCCAGCAATGCCGTCCTGAATACCCCTGCAGCACCAGCTTCTGGTGTCAGTGCCCACAGCAGCAGGGGGAGATAGCTATTCAGCCTCCAGGTAGCTTATTGGAAATGCAAGGTCCTTGCTACAGCTTTATGGGTTTTTTAAATAGGAGGGACAATAATCAGAGTTTCTGTGGTCATCAGCAAGAGCCTAGGCTGCTGGTGATCCCCTGCCCCCAGAGCCTACACACAAGGAGGGTGCTGGCAGAGGAGGTCAGAGGTGGACAAGGGAGGTTGTGGTGAGGGACCTGAACACTCAGTTAATGCTTATCTTCAGGTTGTTAGCTGAGTACCTTGTTAATCTCCTTAAAACTAATTTACCTACAGGCTACTGCTGGAAGTTTCAACTCCTGACATTCCCCTTCCCTAGGGATTGCTCCAGTAAATGAATCCCCTAAGCTTTCATTGAATTCTCCCCTTTCTGGATACCTCTTTTCCTCAGCCTTTCCTTAGCAGAATGCAATTTTGATTAAGATCAGCAGTTGACCTGAACCTTGTGAACCCATTGCCTCTGGGTATCACAAAGCTACGCAAAGCGTGCTTGCACGTTGTCCTGATCAACCAGGGAGGCTGAGTAGGGGAAACTCACATTCCCAGAAATATTTTCATACAAAAGCTTCAGAATGAAAATTGATGGCAAATCCATCAAAGTTCCTTTGAGATGTAGTAGCAATTCTACCATACCATTCCTATTTTCTGGTGAATTTCAATCCCTCTTGCTTTACCATATCTTTCCTGAGAAAATTAGGAATTTATCACTTTTAAGTGACGCTATGAATTTAACCACTGTCCTGGATTTTTTTTTTTTTCTTTTTTTATATAGTTGATGAGGAAAGGAATCGGTTGTATGAAAGAAAATCTTATTAGGGATTCATTCTTATCACAATAAATAAGGTCTTACAATTCCAGAGATTATAGTATCAGTAAGTTATATATGTATTGCATAGAAATCTGTATCTGCCTGTGTACAGATGCATACACATTTATACAAATGCACTTCCAAAACTATACTTACTTATGTTTGCTCTTGATAAATAGATACTCTACAAAGGTAAAATCATAAAATCATTGAAGTTTGCTTTCCTTGCATTAAAATCCAGGAAGCATGTGATGCAACATCTTACAGTCTCTGTGCTACATCTGACTAGCTCATATTGAATACAAGCTCTGTTAAGTTGAAAGGATTTCTGGTTTGTTTCAACTTGAAAGTGATTTAATATGAGGCCCAGAGAGAAAATCTGTCTCAGTAATCAAATTATAACAAGTAAGGATTAAAAGTATTAAGAAGTTTAAGCAATCTTTTAGCTGCCCTGTGTTCTTGAGGTCATTTGAATCTGGCTGTGGGAATAAGTACAATAAAATAATAAGAAGGAAGAAAACAAAGTATTATAGAAGGGAATCAAAGAGCGTCCTTCAGGATTAGATTATCGTACAAGAAAGAGGCTGAAACATTTTCCAGGATCCTTAATTCATTCTCCTTTGGGAAGCATAATTTTAAAAGGGTATTTTAATAACAATCTTTATTTTCTTTCATTGTAAAGTAGAAGGTCTACATCTTAAAAATGTAATGTATTTATAAAAGAAAAATTCAATAAATGCTGATAAATGTCCACTAATTAATGAAATAAACACTATTACCCAAATACACAATTGTGGGGGACTGGGCATATGGTATTCCTTTTTTATTAGTAGTTATATGCATACATATAAACACAAATAAAACAGCATATTTAGCCTGAATCAATAGTGACAAATGCCTGAAGATCAAACAGCTTTAAAGCAACATATGTAAGTGTCTCAGTGCAAAAGAAAGTCAAGCTTTTGTAGGTCATTTTTACAACCTTTGCAAAGAGACATCCTGAACCAACACACCACTAAGGCATCTCCAACTTACTGTAAGAAAAAGCTGTCAGAGAGGAAAAGATCAGGGCACTGAGCCCATTCATTTATGCACAATTAAGGATTTTAATTAGGTTCTGATGGGGGAATTATGAACATCTGATCATAATAATTTATTTTTTTTTTCCTAGCAAATGACAAGTTGTTTGCATTACTCAGAAAAACCCAAAACTTAACCTAAGTGAGGGAGCACAAGCCAGAATGCACAGTGCAAGCAAGCTGGCGTCCAGGTTTGGTCAATAAGCCTTTAATAAGCAACTGCTAATTACTATTAGATGGTCTTCACCACAAAAGATCCCTTCCCAAAGAAAACACTGAGTCCATGCAATATTTTGCATATGTGCATGCAGAAGGCTGTTTTAAAATAAGAGGGTAGGGGGGTGAAATTGGATTGAGCAGAGTCCTTGGGGCACAGCTGGAGTGTAAGTGTTCTTGGCAGTGAGTTAGAGTCTCACTGTCAGGGATAAGGAGAGCAAATAATTTCCAAAGGTGATGAGCTATACTTTCTTGCTGTCCTCTTTCCCCCTGTAAACTGAGAACATAACTGGTTTCACTTCTGACACATAAATCCAGCCAGTCACTTTCTTCCACAATGACTTTAATTTCATTATCCACTTATTTTAAATCAGGCTGTTACTGCTTGGGCAGTTTCATTAAGAAAGGCTCCAAGGCATGGGGGCTGAGAGTTGTGTCCAGAACTCCCCATGAAACCATGGCAGAGTGTCCTTCTCCTTCAGTTTGGAACAGAGCCAGACACCAGGATGGGTGTGGGAAGAACAGCCTTACAGTGAAACAGGAGGCAGGTGTGGGTGAGGGTACTGGGCTCCGAGAATTTTATTCATGACTTACAGTTATAATATATACACCGTATATATTATATATACACACATTATAAATAAATATATATCTATAATATATATGATATATATACACACAATATATTTTTTCCCAAAGATGCTGTAATTTTAGTCACATTTTTGGACAGGATACTTTTGAGAGCAGTGATGTTTTTTTTCTAGGATACCTTTTTTTTCTTTTATATTCCTTCTTTTTTGGTGGCGTCATAGTCCCAAAGTCTGAAAATCATCAATCTGCATCAGACTGGCCTTCAGAAAGTAATTGTTATTGAAATATTGACCCATATATTGCTCTAAATAGAAGAGTTAAATGTGAATTTTTCCTTCAAAGCTATGGTGTGGATAGTATCTCTTTTAGTTTATTATGCTCAATTATGAAAACATTGTAACTTAATAAAAATCCCATTTGTTTTTTACCTAAGAATTTTAGTTTCGGTAGCTACAATGTTGGTGTGTTTGCAGTGTGGAAAATAAATCTGAACAGAAGCTGTTGTAAATTTTTAAGTAAATACACAAAAAAAACAGTGGATGTGGATATGTTCCTGTAGAGCGCTGAGAAGAGGCCTCACTTACTTCAGTTGTGTGTGACTGCCTGAATCTCACCTTGCTTTTTTATTGCTACCACCCTGGATTCCCTTTAAGTAAGTCCTTGGCTGTGGAAGGGTTTGGGTTCATGACTGCTGCATTCAAGATGTTGTCAGTGAGGGACACTTGATAAATTTCTGATTGCAGACCTTTGTTCAGCAATGACTTCAGGGAAGGTTTTCTCATGCTGAAGGAGTTGGCTCTTGAGCACTCATTAGGAGGTATGAAGCTCTGTTTATCAGAGAGGGAATCCTCTGGGAAAAGCTTTTGATAAGTCTTTTAAAGGATGTTAAGAGCAGTTTCTTTTTAAACACACTCAGGCATACCCTATGGATCTTTGCTGAGGCAGTACCAGTGATTTCAGAGAAACTGCTTCATGGGGACACAGGTTTGGTTTCCCTTAGTTAGCCAGTGCAGACAGCAGGAGAGAACAAACTCTTACACTATCTTCCTGTTTCCCGATTGCTGAGACTTTAGCTGTCAGATGAAAACAGGACAAGACGGTGAAGACATCCAAGAGAGCATAGGTACCAGGGTAGAGGGAAGTGCGCCCCTTCAAAAGAATAAACTTGCTCTCAGTCAGAAGTAGTATCTCAGTGGTGACTTGAACCTAGTCAGCAGTAAAACAGGGCTATAAAGCAGTAACAGGGGCCCACATCATCTGCTGGTGAGAAGGTGTAGACCCAAGGTATCTCCAGGAAGAAAAGAGATCACAGGGGGAACCTGCAGTACTCCAGCTGTAGCAAGGACACCACCATGACGAAAGCTGCTGGTCACCAGCGAGAATAAAACCACTTATCCCTAAACATGGGTTCTGGCTTAAGAACTGAGTATTGGAATCCTAACATGCCTCTAAAAACAGCAATGCATTAGCACACCATCAGGTTTTCTGGCTTTCTTTTGTTTTGTGGCTAAGAGGTTAGCGCTTGTCAGGTCACATCTGTGAAATGCTGCAAGTTAGCTCAGAACTGAGATTAAAAGAAATATAATCTACTGAAGAGAGGATTTTCAAAAGCTCTACGATCTACCATCAGAATAAAAAAAAATGCAATGGATGCCTGTTACAGACATGCCGTTCCTTTTCTTTTTTAATCCCAGTAACTTTCACATCCTCTGCATCCCATCTGACTAGAGGGAGGCACAAACTGTGTCCCCAGAGACGGTAATACACCTGTCACCACCTGCAATACGACCATCACCACAGATGTGGTGCATTTCAAAGTACTGCACTTCAAATGGAAGCATTTCTTACAGAAGAGAAGACCCCAAAACACACAAAGTTAAATTAGGATTTGAACAAAATCTGTGAGGGTGATTAAAATGAGAATCAAAAGGTTATAAAACTAAATGCTTTTTCAGAGCCAGTGGTTGCCATAGCAACCACTTGTACAACTTTTTTTTCTTGGAAACGCAGAGTAAACACTTATTAAAATGGGCCTCAGTGATACAGTAAATACATTAATTTATTACTATTTGAAGTCAGAACTGGGTGAAGAAATCCAGGAGACACCATTTCAGAATTTGTTTTCCTTCTCAAACCAAAGGTCCAATGATGTAAAGTCATTTAAGTGACCAAGGAGACAGAGATGCATGTTTATTGTGTGTTTTGGCCCATCCTGGGGGCCCCAAGGCTGCAGCTAAGCAAACACCCTCATCTGGGTCAAACACAAAGACACGGACAGTGCACATAAGGCTATCATGTTGTGAAGAGTATGGCATGATGTACAGCTGGCATAGCAAATTTTATTTAAAGAAACACAGTTTCTAATTAGTTTCATTTTTTCTGTACTAATTAGGTTGTGGTTTTTGTTTGCAGTCAAACTGTGTGAGATAAAAGTCTACTGGAAAGAACAAGACATGATACAGGCTGGATTCTCTCCAGGCTTTAGCTGGATAGGAGAAACCAGTATCCTGTTAAAGATAACATTAAAATTATACATGAAGTATCTCAAGGTGAATGGTTTGGGTATGTTAAACCACAGACTTGAGCTGCTGTGGGCATTTACATTTTAAACTTAAAACATATTGGGTGCTTTGGATCTTTCCAAAACAAGAGAAAAATGAGGTTGTGCAGTCTCAGGACAAATTTATTTAATAAAGACACATGCAAATGGCAAATTCTTTATTGCATGTGAAAGCACAGCTTAATTAAGTCATGTGAGTACTTAATTCCGGTTCTAAAATTAAAAAATATGAAGAACCTGCTTTTAAAGTATTCTTCTAAAAATTTAAAAAGTATTTTGGTATTTTTAAAAATAAATTTTAAATGTCTATGACATCCACACTTTCTTTGTTAAACAGCAGCACTTGATTATAACTTCGGATATAGACACTCAACATCTACCTTAGCCCAATGTGAATAAGGGAAACAAAGGCAACAGATAACCAGGTAAAGCAGGGCTCAAGTTTTGAACTCCTAGCTGTATTTGTTAGAAAAATATTGCTGATATAAAATATTTAGGAGTGACACTGAATCTACCAAAGTCAGTACCCTCATTGTAAATAATACAAAGCAGAACAGCTCTTCCCTGGAAACACAGTAGAGCCTGCTATGGCTAAGAGGGCTTGGACACTTAACTACATCCCACTTTCCTCTTACTACATTTTTCTGTGAAGATTTTTCTTCAGTAAAATAAAGATGGACAGAGCTTCACATCTAACTCACAGCCAGAGCTACAAAGGCAGTGGAGGTAAGAGAAACTCCTACATGTTCTAAGTTTGTTTTAGGCGAATTAGATATGTGCTTCTGTTTTATACATCCTCATGACTGCAAATATAGAGGGACGATGTTAGAAGCAAGGCCTGGAACACTAGTGTTCCCATCACACACTGATTTTTTTCTTCACTAGGCTGTGTGTCTGCCTTCTGCCTAGGTGTCTTTATGTTCTCTTTAGACAGAACAAATTATCTGCACTGGGATGCTACTCTTAAAAAACAAAAATTGATGATGACTGCCTCAGCTTCAGCATCTCCATTTCTTCTCCTAAAGGCTGTTTTGAGGGTTGCCTTGAGTTGTAACATTTTGGAAATGCAAACTGGTATTCCGTTAGGAATTCAGGCAGGAGGCAACTGAGTATTTTTCACCAGGATAAGATAGGGGAGAGGAAAAAATGGAGCATTGTGGATGGGCATAAAGTGTCAACGATAAGTTCATTTTCTGAAAATCCCAACTTTGGGAAGTGTTTAATGTTCTCAACAACACCTACTAAACTAAGCCTCTCTGGGAGACAGAGAAAACACATTGGCTACATATATACTAGTAAATCAAATGAGTGTGGGACTGTTTTCTGTCACTGAGTCCAACTGGCATGGAGCAGCATCCATGCTCCTAAATTCTCATCTTTCAAAACATGCTAGCAGCAGCCAAATTGCCTGTGATCTCTGAATGACCTTTGGCCTCTGGAAATCCTTGCTGTACTCAGCAATTGTTTGGGATAGTGCTAGCTGGTCCAGGTCAAAATCATACTAGGAACTCTTCTAACAATTTAACAGTTAGATGACCAAGGTATTATGTCAAGGAACATTCCCAACACAGTATTTATTAACATAGATGTTGCAATATTCATTCTTCTCCCAAAAAAGGCACAGATATGAGTTAGGCATCAAGCAGGCTGTCAGGACTGGTGTAGTTTTGGAGAATGTCGACAATTAAATTCAATTAAATTTTCACAGAAATTTAGATTTTGACATTCAGACTTCACCTAAGACTCCACATAGGTAAATGGCATTCATTATCTTGATCTGACTTCATAGCCCTAATAAAGCAAGCTTTTTCTGAATGACCAAATGAAAGCTTCTAGGCTCACTTTGCTTCATACAACAGCATGATTTCCCTCTCTTGAAACAAACAGCTGAACAGATGTTTCTCAGCTGCATGAAACAGAACACAAAATTTCTTCAGGAGAACAGAATTTGTTCTGGTTTTTCACTCTGCACTAATTTTTCTGCTCAGCTCTATTTAGGACAAAATTCTAGTTTAAAGTACCAGTTTCCCATTTATTGTTGATTTGTGATGTTATAATCTATAGCTCTTTGCACCTTTCCTTTCACTATTTGTTCAGATTTTAAATGTCTGAAAAATAAACTGTGAAGTTGAGCCTGTATCATGATTGGTTGAAAAGGACTCCCAATAAAATTTGCTAGATTTCTGATAAAGACACGAAGCTACTTTTGCAATGCCAATGCAAAAAGTACAGAGTGCAGAGGTACAGAGACTTTGGTTGGGTGTCGAATGTGTTATAAAAACAGAAGTGGCTGATGCAGGAATACGTTATATTAATTTTTTAGTTTTGGGCTGAGCAGCACAGGTAGTCCCCCTACATACTGTGAGGAAAGGGAATAATATCTAACACATTCCTTTGGAGAACGACAGTAGAGAAAACTGACCCCTTCTTACAACAGATCTTCTTCAGGACGTGTCTGGTTGCTTTGTAATAGGACACAGAAAACTCCCAGCTCAGCTCACAGAATGATGGACTTGCCCTCTTAAGTAGGTTGTGAGAGATTGTAGTGGCCCTATGAGAGACTGCAAAAGCAGTAGGGTGCAAAATGCTTATTTCCCTCCATTTCCAAGGCTTTTGCCTGCTCTAAAATGTGAGCTGTACACAGTAATAAAAGAACCATAGGACGTTAAAGCCAAAAAAAGTATTGGCCAAGTTCTTGTTGCACAGAACCGGGGACCAAAGTACACTTTGAAGCAGAAACAAACCCCAGCATCTCCATCAACATACAAGGAAGTGACAGGGAAGACAGGAAGGAACTGAGTCATCTGGATAGAGGGAATCAGTGAAAGAAAGGTAAAAATTGAGATTACCAGTCTCTCCTCTCAATATATATCACAGTTATCTAAACAAGCGGAAGCTTATGAAGTTTGTTCCTCACCTTCTTCCAGTGCCACAAACAGCAGTAGATTGTGTACTTTCTTAGTTCAAAGGATTAACTTGATTTCTTCAGTATTCAGTGCACAAAAATAAAAAATAAATAACATCCCTTTATCAATTAGAGAAAAGTCAGCATCTGTACTCTCCCTGAAGTAAAATCAGCTGAAAGTAAAATCAACTTCATGGTAAGAACCATGAGATAAACTAGACCTTAGAAAAGAATCCAGACCTTCAAATTAAAGCAAGACAGGATATTTTTGTTTTACAATTTTTATGTGCGCACATTGAAACCTGCTGCTTAGTAAAATCCAAGTTTCAGTGGAAACATCATAATTTGAACTCTTTTTTAGTGAAAGATTCTCACCTATGGAACAGTATTCCAAGTATAGATAAAGAGAGGAGCACATTTAACTTCAGAGAAGCAAAGATCTATTTCATGTTCCTATACAGAAACAGGTAAATCTAAGTTTCTGCCTCTCAGATGAGTGCCCTAAGTCCAGTCTATACTGTCAGTTATATTACTGTCCATGAACATTTCTGGATTTTCCTTGGGATAGAAAAAGTCTTTTGATTAAAATATTTTTTGCAAGATGAAAACGCCTTTTTCCCACCCAGCTCCACTTTTGATTTGCATCCACTATACTGAACATTGCTACAACCATCTGGAAAGCAACTCTTGAGCACACAGAGGCAAATCATTGCTATAGCCTAGAGCTGATCAATGCAGGAGAGAAAGGGAGAACAATAAGAAAGATTTGGTTACAACTCTTTGATTCTTTGCCAGCACTGGCCACAGAGACAGCGTGTGTTAGGGCAGCTCTCAGGCTGGTCCAACTTACACAGGATGACAGTAGTCTTAAGGCAGCCAGATGGAATTTTTTTTGGACCATAGTAGCACTCATGTCCCATCCCCTTCAACCTCTGGCTTTCTTATTTTATAAGCTGTGACTGGTAAGATTCAGGACCATGACAATCTAATGTCTACTGAACACTCTCTTCTGCTGGGAAATTTTCATTTGGCCAGATACAACTGAATTCCTGAGGCACAGAGAGGCCAGCATATGGAACTGAATCTGTCCCAGGGTATTTTTGTTCTATCATCTTGTTAACTCATCAGTTAAGAAAATCTTCTCAGCTTAAAGGAGTCCTGCTGTGGTGTCACATTGTGGTGATCCCACAACTTTATAGTACACTTTGCACTGGAACTCAATGTCACTGGCACATCTCAAAGTGAGAGGTCACAGTAAGGAGCACATCAGCCAAGAAATCTGACAAGATACAGATTCCTTGGTGCTAGTAGAGCCAAGATTCTCAAAAAAAAAAAAAAGGCTGATTCTGAAGACTAAAAGATAGCAACACTGCTGGTGATAACCACCATCTCTTGCACAAATGCTGCCATGGTTACAGAAGAAAACGTAGCAGAAGGAAATGGAGTTAAATCAAGACTTTATAAATACACATGCACGTGTGGGTGTGTTTACAAACTGACACAGTGCAAGTCTTTTACCCAAAAAATATCCCCCCCAAAAACTTGTTAAAATAAAACCTTTTCACAAAAAAAAATCCAAACTTCTATTTCTAGTCAGTATAAATGGTAGCTCAGATAAGAAGGAAATAAGGACTATAAACTAACTAAAATTAGCGCAAAGTTGCCAGAAGTCCTTTCCTTGTAAGAAGAAATATCTTTGATTACTAAACTTGTCATTTATGCTCTTAGTAAAGTTGACTTCTAAAGGTTACCCTTCCTTGTCATGAGCTTATCTGTAGATCTTATCACTGGCATCTTCTTCCTGAATTTCTAGGAGAGAATTTATTTCCATGCAACTGAGTCATAGATGTAAAAGAAAATAAGCCATCAGCTTTTGGTGGAAAAATTAAGACTTTACTGGCCAATTTTTTCAATATATTAAGTATTGCATAAGTCTTTATATGTTGAAAGCACAAGGATCAAAGATTCCAATGATGCATATAAGGATTCAACTTTTCTGCAGTTCAGAGCTTATGCTCTTCTGTGCTTATGCACAGAGAAAATGAGTCATGCATGTGCAGTAACTACACGTAAAAAACTGGGGATAAATGAAACCTTCACCACCCTTTGAAGCAGATGCAAAGAATCCAATTCTTTATTGCATCTTACACCTTAATAATGTAAATGTGCTTGTGATTTTGACAGCCCTTTCTACCTTCTGCTGAGATTGTGACTTTTAGGCCATCACTATCAAGCCTGATTAATTTCCAGAGCTGCTCCACTCAGTGTACTGAACTGACAGTGGTCTTCTGGAAACAGGACTACAGACAGAGGTAAAATAAGTGAATAAAGTAACTGGGAAAAATAGAAGGCTGCTCTAATCTGAAAGAAAGGGCCTCTAGATGTGAATGAGAAGAGCACTTTGCATTCAGCAGATATCCTTGAAATTTCATGGCACAATGTAGTAACAGAATCTACTGAAGTGCTAGACCTGCATGGAGAGCATGCACATCACCCAGCCTTGGGCAGCTAACCCAGTCAGCAACTCCTTTCCAGGAAATTAATGAAATTAGGCCCAGAGGTTTATTCAAAAATAGGAAAGGGCCTAAAGAGATCACCTAGCTTGCTTCTTATCCTAAAACAAGGTCAGTCATTACACATGCAGTTGTACCACCAAAACCTGTCATTGAAGATGAAAGCTTCACAACCTCCAAGGCAACCGAACAGTTCATTGTTTTTAATATCGAAAAGTTTTTCTATCTTTACCTGTATTGCCATCAATCCAACTAAAGTCTCCTTTTTAATCATCATTTGGGTCCTACTCAGAGCTGTCATAAGGAAAAGACTCTTTTGGGGTGTGATTCGGAAGACTGAGAACAGAGAGTTTAGACAGATGTGCTGTGGAGTGTGGCCAGCTCAGGTCAATGCCGAGCCATAAAGACAGACCTCATCAGTCCTTCCCACTGGAACTGTTCTATCCTGTTCTAGTCTAGTCTAGTCTAGTCTAATTATTTTTTAACACTTGTGTTTCCCTTTAGGATAGAATTAGTTCCTTGTCATGGCAAGAATGAGAAAAAATCCCTGTGTTTTTCAGCTCTGAAAAATATAAAACCCATGGCCAGTTGAAAAGCAAAGGGCAAAAGGAAGTGGAAAAGGAAAGAAAAGCCAGTGGCACACAATGTTTTAATTAATAATAGAATGCTGGAACTGGAAATCATGAGAAAAGTCAATATCCTTTACCTCATAATAAAAATGGTCTTAAAACCTTTTAATATTATTAAACTAACAGTTTCAAATGCTTTAAAACTCTATTCCCCACTAGGCTGGAGATTTGTAAGCTCATGGAGTCTCTTTCAATAGCGGGCTGGCTGATGTGACAAAATGCATGACTCTCTCTTTTTAATTCTTATGTTTTTAGTTGATTTTTCTTTATTTGAAATCATGGGAAATGAGTTGCTTATAGCCTTGGGGAGAATTTGCTCACACCCTTCAGCAAGAGTACTTTCTTATTTAACTGAAATATATTAAGTGTGGGCAAAATGATCTCAATACATACCGCAAAAAATGAAAATATTTAATGACTAGTGGCATGCTGGGCCCACTGCCTCATGGGGCTTTGGGAAAACCTTGGTGGTCTTCTCACTTTTGCAGAGGAGATTCAGGGCCAGATCCTTGGAGAGGCTGCACTCTGTTTAATACAAAGCCCAGAAAAGGAACAAAAGGCAGTACCATCTAATTGTGGTAGAATTTTAAAATCCAAGTATCTGAAGACTTTTCAAGCCAAATCAATAAAATGTTATTATACCTTTAATTTCATTGTAAAAAAGATAATTAAAGGGACTTCAGATTCCAAAATCACTTGTAGTAACCATAATTTTCCTGATATTCATATATCACCCTCATCACCAGTTCCCCACACACTAAAAGAGCTAACGATGTATTTATTTTGATGATATTTTCTAAGGCCAGCTTTTCCTTCATTTAATTTTTCTTGTGGGAAAAGAAATGAGATCATTATCATTAGACACAGCTTTTGTAAGTTTAAGACTTGCTCTGATCTCATTCTTTTACACAGTGGCTGTCCTTTGTGATGTCTAGACTTTTACTGTTAAGCGATGTTTAGACTTTTAAGCAGTCCAAATACTGCTAAACTTCATAAGGTCTTTCCACGTCTGTTAGAAGAGAGACAAACACCTTTATATCTGTATTCCAAAAGCCCCTTTTTCTACTCATAAAGTTAATTTTTCAGTGATCACCTTTTCCCTTGGTTACCATTAGGAAACAAAAAGCATCATTTCATTGGGCAAAGGGAAAAAATATGCACTGAATTAACAGTGAATGAATACACTGCTAAAAATAAATTCTATTTGTTTTCAGCTGGGGACAATTTTGTGGTGTAGAAATATTTTTTCAAGTTTTCTCTTCACACCAGGGAACGGATTTATTGACAATCAATTAGTGCTTTCAGATAAATCTCTCGTGTTTACAGCTATATTTCTGCCTCACATATTTTTTAACTGTTTCATTTTACGTTCTCATAGACTTGTGAAAATTAGCTATTGAAAAAGTCATTTCTTCATCTTTTCCTTCTTGAAAGTCAATGCCAGAGTCCAGCTTATTTTATGGGTTTGAGAACTTTGTTCAGGCTTTTTTTATATATCCCAAAGGATGGGTATTCTATCACTTTTCTTGGAAAACTTTCTACAGCTTAATAGACTTCATTATTAGCAAAAAAAAAATCCCATAAATCAGCCTAATTTTCCTATGCTACATTTAAAAGTGTTATTCATGTTAGTTATAGTGTCCTGGCTCACTCTGCACAATCCCACATCCTTCCTTTCTTCTTAATAACTTTCAAAATTCTTGGCTTAGTTTTCTCCCCTACTAATTGTTGTTACTCCTTCCTTGGGACCAAACTCCTTTCTTGTCAGAAGTCACACAGATAATGCTGGGGACATGTTGTCTACAGATATTTGAAAACATCTTCCAGCAGTTTTTAATTGTTTTAAAAGCTACACAACATCACCTAATGATGTACTGTGGTAATTGGGTGTAGACAGACCCAGGTTTGCAGAATTCTTGCCTAGTAAGGTGTGCTTTAGTAGCATTTACTTCTGCTAAGGTGCCTGTGTTTGTTTAGCCAGACTATAAAAACTGATAAAAAGCTGAGAGGCAACACTTTTCCCTACTCTTCCCTTCAGGATCTTCCTCTGTCAAATCACAAACACAAAACATCCTGAAGATGACAGTGAAGCATAATTTTATTTCATAGAATCAAAGAATGGTTTGTGTTGGAATAGACCTCAAAGATCATCTAAGTTCCGACTTCAATGCTATGGGCAGGGACATCTTTCATTAGACCACATTGCTCAAAGCCCCATCCAACTTGCCCTTGAACACTTCCAGAGACAGGGCATCCCCACCTTCTCTGGGACACCTGTTACAGTGCCTCACATACTCACAGAAAACAATTCCTTCCTAATAGCTAACATAAGCCAACTGTCTTTCAGTTTAAAGCCATTATTTCTTGTCCCATCACTACATGCCCTGGCACAAAGCCCCTCCCCAGCTCTCCTGCAGCCCCTTTTATGTACTGTTCAGTACTTCTGGAACTGAACAAACTTTAAGGTGTTTCATGTTTCTGTTCATGATGTGTGTTTTCAAGGTTTGAACAGATGCTGTCTAAAACCCTCAGCAGCACTGCCACTGAGAGGTGCTTATGGAATGTAAGGTAAGACTATGAAGACACTGTTTATCTTTTCATCAGCAAAGCTGCTTCAGTGAGCAGAAAGGTAGATTAAACTATTCTCTCCCCCTAGAACTGGATATTACAAGACACATATCAGATCAGAGTAAAAACAGCTTGTATGGCATCTTTACACTCTTGTGTACCTCCCAAGGCCAGCACAATCAAACTTCTGATAGCTTTGCTTTGTCCAGTTTCAGTAGGAAATGTAACTTTGCAAAAACAAAGGTAGCTAAATTATTGTGTGAAATGTATCAGTTTGAAGGAGTAAACATAAAAGCTGTCAGATACCTCCTGAAAGACAGGTTAGAGCAAGAAGATGGAAAGCTCCTACAGAAAATCTGTTGCTGGAATAGGCAATGTGTCTGATGGCAAGATATGAGAGCAAGGGGTGCAGGAAGCAGGGTCTTCAGCTGGAGTTTAATAACCAAACACATTCACTAGCTAATGAGAACAAATATATTTGAAAAGATCTCTAATGCAGTGACAAATAAACTTTTAATAGGAAAGGGGCAGGGGGAAGATGAAATCACAAGTTTTTTTAGCATAAACAGTTTCTAAGATAATCAAATTTCTATATGGACTTACTATTCCACAAATCTTAAAAGGTTTAGCCATTTTCTCTGAGAAAGCACTAACTTTCTACAGGTTTTCCTCAGATCAAAATTACCTTTTTTTCTGTCTTTTTGAACATGAAAAACCTCCAAGACAAATGATGATACCAATTTTTTTTTGTCTTGTAAATGCTGTTTGAGTAAGTGAGATAAAACTGCTGCCTGTTAGATAATTTGGGGAAAATGTGATCAGTCTTCATAGAACTTTATTACATAGTCATATTACTGGGACTCTACCCAACATTTATCATAGTGTTTTCCCTATAATTCTCAAAATCCTCATGTGAAGATGATGACTGTACAGATAGAGCATTTACATGGAAAAACTGAGCAAGAAATTTCTATAGTAACCTGGAAACAATTCTTCAATGTGCTATTCCTTCCAATAACACCACTTATCTACAGTGCAATGTGACAAAGATTCCAGATTATGATTTGGTTAAAAGACTGGCTTCCTGTATATCTTTAAAACAAGGAGTTCTCTGGGATTTTAAAACAGAAGTACAAACTGGAAGTAATAAAAGACTTGTCTTTTATTAGCTCCACTTTATACTGGAGGTTATAAAAGACAAATTTCACTTGTCTCACCAAGTTCTTGGCTACATGCTTTTTTGCCAGGATAGCAAACATTCATGGTTTATGAATTTATCCAAGTGTAGCTGTAGAGTTTGCAGTGCATTTCTACTGAGGACATTTAATACCCAGGAAGTTTAAGTGTTTAGGTTCAGATTTTCCACGATACACGGGTGTCTACACTCCTACTTACACATTTAACTTACATTTTGGCTTCTTTATGTTCTTCAGTTACTTAACTGCTACTTAATCCAGGGAGGATCTAAATTTTTGCTGGTCAGTATCTGTGCAGATGAGCCACATATGGTGAGCTGCTTTAAGATCCTGCCATGCTCCAAGTGGAACATGAACTTGATCCCAAGATGCCTGGTCCCAGCTGAGAGACTTAACTGTTTGGGTAGCAGCCACTGAGGAGCTGATCCTTCTTCTTCTCTCCTGACAAATTTGTTCCATTTGTAGAAACTAATTTCTGGGCAGAGGGATTGAGTTCTGCTTCCACACTATTAATACACAAAGACCGTTTTCCTCAGTTTTTACACACAGTAAAATTACCTTTCTGCTTGTCTAGCTACACAAGAGGCTAAAAGTTCCCTGAAGCAAGATTTTCACCTTTGTCCTTTCCATCCTTCTTCTGGACATAGGACACTCCCTGCTTGTTTCCCAAGATCAGTTTCTCAGGTGCCCAGCTGTGCCACTATGATTATAAAGCCTGGACAATTCACCTGGGACTGAAACGTCTACAACATGCAGCCCACTCAAGGGGTAAGGCAGTGTTTCACTAAATACTGATTTACCTAGGTACTTTAGAGACTTGTCATAAACTCCTAAACTCATTAAATTCAAAGACAAAACCCTTTCAAACGCCTTCAAGCTTTGAAAGCTCCAGTATCTGTGAGATAAGCAGCAAACCACTTAAATATTTAGTTTTAAAAGCAGTCTCTGAAAATAGATGCAAGAAAGGTCAGCAGAGAGACCTGTCAGAGCTCATCATGTAGATCACAACACTGCCTGGCATTTACCATCAGACACACGGCCGTAAATGCAGTTGGTAAAAGGAGTGGTAGTGACAGTGCCACTCACTATTTTCTACTTTTAGCAGAGCCCTTCTGTCAAATTCCTTATTGTCAAGGGCAAACTGAGATCCTACTGGATTTACTGGCTGAATTCTTACAGCTCCAGAGCAGTGGATGAGAACTTTGCCGACTCAGGGTCAGTAGCACTGAATAAAGCAAACACACTACCATGGACATATTTTCATCTCCCTCTAAATCCAAGTCGTAAAAGCAACAGGTAAAGATTTTAAACACTTTTTTTGTTGTTTCTCATGGCTGTAAGTAATCTGCAGAGCACCTAAACTGCCTGAGAACAGGAATAAGGGACCATTTCTCCTTTGAGACCAAGAGGCAGACTTCAAGGTATATTCCTGGTAATGTTTGAGCAAGCTTCTTTATATGACCACATATGAGTACAAAAGGCACATTACTGGCTGCCTTTTGCTGCCTCATCTTTTATGGGAAAATTAGACCAGATTCTGTGTCTGAACAGACAGAAATAAATTCTATGTTTTCACAGAATTTATTTTGGTTTACCCATCGAAGTTAAAAGAAAAAAAGAGCCCAGTATCAGGTTTGTGCTGGAGTCATGTGCTGACATGCCAAGTCCACCTCAAATCAGTAAAGGAGAGACCTATTTTTCTCTTGAAATATATGGCATTTAAATAAATGATTAGACAGAATTCTCAAGCAAAATAATTACTTACTTTCCAAAACTGAGAGTTTGGTGTCTTCATAAATGTGTGTTTACAGAATGGCACTGTGAATGTTAATTTGGATATCCAAAGAGATGTCAGTAAGCCCATTATACGAAAGTTCACTATATACCTATCATTCCTCTGTTATTCCTATTCCATCTCATTTTACTCTGCTGAGTTCTTCAGGATTTGTAAATCACTAATGTTCAGTTCCTTTTTTAACGTTAACAAAAAAAAAAGATTTTTTGCAAAAAAAACCAAAAATCTTTTTAGATGAGGGTATTCCTGTATTTTTTTTACCCTCCTAGAAGTAGGTTCTAACCACTTGCATGCAATTCTACCAGCTCAAAAGGTTTACATACCATAATAACACATAAGTTCAACTTGCAGCAGAGGATGTCCTACTATAAAACATTAAAAGTTAGCAGACAAAAGAATATTTTGGATGAGAAGACAAAAATTGAATCACTTCATTGTATTATAAAGTCAAACTTTTAGAAATATAAGCATAAGAGTACCACAGAAATAATTCAGAATAAAATATTAATTACTATTTGATATCTACTTATTAAGCAAATAATCTCTGTCTTTTTTATAAAGATAAACATTACAGGCTTATCTTTTTCTACAGGGAAGATAACTCAGTTTCAGCCCTGCTCCTATAAAAACTTTAAACCAAAGAAGGGTGGAGACTTGCTTTTAGAGATTGCAAAGAAACCGAACTTCCTACTATTTTTTTCCAAGCAATATGTAATTCCTTCCTTGGTTTCACCATGACTACAACTGTTATAAACATACCATAAGATTTACTAAAGTCATACAGGGGCTTGGTTTCTAAACTTACTGGTCATCAGTCATATTCTGCTTGATGGCAGTGGTGAGACTGTTTGCCTCTGGAGTGTTAGTCAGCAATTGATGGTAGAAAAATCCATTCCACCATTGTATGGTTCTATGTTCAGAGAACCTTATGAACAGAGCATCTTGTGTGGTCTGATCATCATCATCTTTCAAGGAACCACACAAATTGGTTCAGTAAATGTTTACATTCACTGTTTTTGATATAAAATGTGTCAAGAGTTATCAGTAAAATAAGCTTTTTTGTTTGTTTTTTCCATGAGCTATAATGCTGTGCCATGGGTTTAGCAAATTTGCACGGAGTATACATACTCACCCCATGCTTCTCCATAGCTGGAGAACTGGATATGATAGAAAGTCATAAACCTCAGTACTAAAAAAGACTCAAATCCTTGCAAAAAGCTGACAGGAATTTCTGCATCTATCCTTACGTGCAAGTGATCAGTAAGGCTGCGACTTTTCAGCTACCATGCAGTGAGGCCCATTGCAACATTCAAACTGTCTATTCAAAAGATACCTCATGTGCCAATAGAAACAAGATAAAATTAGCACAGGACTCCACTATGGTTAATTCATTGTGCTTTTGCCACTGTGAGTTCACAAGTTTCAGCAGCGGTGCTAGTTGAAGCAATTTTCTCCAGTTTCTTTCCTAACCTTACAAATCCTTCTGATCCTTGCACTGCATTTACTATAGCAAATGAGATATCTGGTTCAAAATAAACTGAAAAGGAGAAACTCCCCAAATAGACATGGGCCCTATGGTTTAACAAAAGAGCTAACACATTGTGCAAGTGCACCTCTCCACGTCACACTGCATTATCACACCAGGACAGACTACCAGGCTTCCTCATTTGTGGATGGCAAGAGGTGTTTTGGGCTCTGATATAAACTAGAAAGAAACTACAAGAAACCATACTTTTTTTTTTCTTCATGCTTACATTCTGAAGAATAATAATTCAATTCAAGTGGCCAGGTTATTTGCAATTTTCAGGGGAACACCAGAGAAATCTTGACATTATGTGATGTACAGTGCTGCTTTTCAAAAGCAGGGATGGAATGTTTTTTTGTTGTTTTTGTTTTTTCCCTGGAAGTTCGTGGAAGTCCCCAGGTAGAAGAATTTCCCACAATTTATTCTTCAATTGAAAAACAATTCATCAACAAATATTTACTGCACAGAAAATTGAATCCTACTTGGAACAATTTCTGTTAGAAGAAAAAGATTTCCCTTTAGCTCATCTACAGAAGGAAGCTCATCAATAATTCGATGGGTGAAATGTGTGGAGCAAACGGCAGCCTAAATACTCTTGCTGATGAAATTACATCATCAGGATGAAATTGTTATGTGGTCTCCTTGAATAGGTGTGCATCCAGCCACTCTGACTCTTGCCATTTCCTCAGATTGACCCGAAAGGCTCACATTGTTATGTCTGTGCTAATCTGCATGATCCACCCTAGCACGCTGACTTTGCAAGGACAGCTGTATTTCTGCAATCAGTCGAAATGCTTCTTTTGAAAGTGTGGTCATTCAATACATGTTTTTTAATGAGGTATTACTATAAGGGCTGCACTGCGTAGGCTCTTTAAGGATAAACTTACTCCAGATGAAAAGGATCATCTAGTTTAAAATGGTTAAGGTTGATTTTTTTTTTTTTTTCCTGATTTACTTTCAGCTAAATATAACAGGAGGTAAGATGCATAACCTTTCAAAAACAGGGCCAAATCCCACAGTCTGCACACTCTGATTGAAAGCATTACATTTAGCCAATAAATAAATATTTGTGAACTCTACCCACAAATTCCAGAAAAGATAGACTGAAAGTTATAATTGCAATTTCGGAGATCTTGCAGCCCCAGCAAATCATGTTGTTGACTCACACCAAACCTATCAGACCCTCTGAAGCCTGTACTAAAGGAAAGGATCTAGTATAAGATTTCCATACAAAACACCAAATTAATGCCATCATAGCAGTATTATCATATGCCCATGTTTGTCATGAAGCAGAAGTGGTAATTTCAATTAAATGACATATCATGTTCAAAATAACTCTCTTATCTGAATTGGTATTTCTCATAACAAATCAAATCAAATTTTGGACAAAATGGAAGTGAGACTGTCCCTCATCAACTGTTCCATTCCCCCTACTCATTCCTCCCTCCTCCGCACTTCTGTAAAACCTATGATATTAATTCTCAGAATCTTTCTCTTTTTGTGCTTTTCTGCTCCTAAAGTCCCTTAAGAAAGGCTCAGGACTGTGCTAGTTTCTTTTACTATTTTGCTTATATTAATATTCTGTTTCTGGGACCAAAAAAATAATTCTCATCCTTTGTTATTTTTTCCCATACCATCAATTCCTGAAACATATTTTGAAATTTTTACTATTTCCTCGACTGTTCTTCCACTACAAAATAGCTGAATATTTCTGCAAAGAGAGGATTTATATATTATAAATAATGCAGTGTGTGGGTGACCCAATTATTTTCTTACACTTGTTTGGCAGAAAGTTTTCATTGTATTTGAAAGCAGGTGTATAACCAAAAGATTTTCCTTCTTGCTGAAAAAAACCAAACCAAAACAAAAACATGCTCAGTGCATTGTAAAGATACCTTCTCTCTTGACCTTCTTCAGGAAAATTGCATTTGATTCAATTATGGAAGCTTTTCATAGGTGACTAGGTTAAAAGAATTTTTCCATCTGCACTTACATGACCACAGTTCCTGTTTCAGATATTTCAATAATTCTAAAATGTCAAAAATAATTATCTGAATTATAAAAAAAAAAAAAAACGAAAAAACAAAACTGTAACAATAGATACTTCCCACTATGTTATAATCCACTGTTTCTGTATGCTCACTGAGAAGTAATGCCAATGTAACATTTTAGAAAATAACATTATTTTCTGCTTTCTTCTAGCAATGTTTTTAATGCAGCTGCTCATACTGTATCTAATGTATTTAGTTACAGTACCCATGAAAACCTCCAAATGAAGACTTTCAGCTTCAACATATCACAAATTTAGAAGTCTCTGGGAATGATGAACTGCTTACCTAATTTTTAGGAAAGCACCCCACTAGAGTAAACACAGACATACAAGCTTAAACTCAAAACCAAAATATTTTTTCAGCAGATTAACAGCTAAACTAGTCTCTTCTGACTTCATATGTCTCAAAATCTAGCTCTGATTAAAAGCTTTGAAGAATTCTAGCAGAGCCCAAAAATTCAAATTCTTTAGAAAAGCAAGATCCAGAGCTCCAGTACTAAGAACATCCCTTGTATAGCATAGACTCACAGAATGGTTTGGATTGAAAGGGACATTAAAGATCACCTAGTTCCAGCCCTCAGGCTGTGGGCAGAGACACCTTCCACTCAACCACGTTGCTCAGGGCCCCATCCAACCTGGCCTTGAACACTTCCATAAAAGGGGCATTCACAGCTTCTCTGGGAAATCTGTTCCAGGGTCTCACCACCCTCACAGTAAAGAATTTCTTCATTATAGCAAATCTAAACTTACTCTCTTTTCAGTCTGAAGCCATTCCCCCTTGTCCTGTCCTTGTCCATGCTCTCAAAAAAGCCTCACTCCGTCTTCCTTGAGGACTCCCTTCAGGTACTGCACGGCCACAATTAGGTCACACCAAAGCCTTCTCTTCTCCAGGCTGGACAAACTAAATTTGCTCAGCTTTTCCTCATAGGAAAGGTGCTCCATCCCTCTAATCATTTTGGTGACTTCCTCTGGACTTGCTCTAACAGGTCCATGTCCTTCCTGTGCTGGCACCCCAGAGCTGGATGCAGGGTTCCAGGTGGGGTCTCAGCAGAGCAGAGGAGCAGAATCCCCTCCCTCCCCTGCTGCCCACGCTGCTTTGGATGCAGCCCAGGACACCTTTGGCTCTCTGGGCTGGGAGTGCCCATGGCTGGGTCATGTCCAGCCTCTCATCCATCAGCACCCGCAAGTCCTCAGCAGGACATGTTCCACTCTGCATTGATACCAGTATCTTAGGAGAAAGAGAAAGAGAGAGAGAGAAAGGGAAAGATTCACCACACACCGAGATTTACTGAATATTTCTGCTTTTTAAGTTTTATTTCATTAAAACACTACTGGAAAATGTTTGTTTTGCTATTATCTCATTCCTCTGTTTTCATACAGAAAATAAAACTCATAAAATGGAAGGAATATAACAATAAGTTTTACCACACTCCAAATGGACTGTTAATTAAAATTTGAAAAACTCTGGATGAACAAACCTACCAGCTCACCTGAGATTAAATGGAAATTGACAAAAATTCAGGCCGATAAAAAAACCTTTTTCTTTGAAACAATATAACCTAATAAAACTTAGCTGTAGAGGCATAAGACTGCATGATTCTTTTAAAGAGAAATTTAAACCCAACAAAACAAAATAGAACAGGAAGACATTTAAAAAGGGCAGAATTCACATAAGTTTTTTAACTGGCTTAATGCTACAAGCTATGGTGTGAATGTGAGATCAATCAAAATAGCAGAAATGTAAATTGCATCACATTTACAGTAATATGAAGAAATTCATAACACCATTTGTTCCATTGTAATTAATGTTTTGCTATGTCTAGACCAGCCTTCCACCATTTCTTTTCTGTGCACCATGAATATTTTACTTAAACAACAGTAATCTAGACCCATCTTTAAAATGCCATGTTTGGGAAAATTCCACTTAATGTAACCAAAAGCTGTCTTATACACTTCACTGTTTTAGGAGCTAAGACTTAAAAGGACTGGCCTTTTAACCCAGTCTCTCAATACATGTAGGACAAGCCCCTCATATGTCTTCTTACAACAAACAACGTTCTTAGCCTTTGTAGTATCTAGAAAGTAGAAAAAAACCCAAAACCAAACCAAACCAAACAAAAGCCCTCTGTAACAAACATTCAGAGAACCAGGTTTTAATATGAAACACTGAACAGCAAGATACTGGACCATTCAGTATAGTAATCTGGTAAACACGGGTCTGATAGGAAATAAGAAACTGCATTAGTCAGTTCATCTTTACAGAATCCTAAGATATTTTGGCTATACAATGAAACAGGATATGGACAGCATGCAACTATATTTAATAGAGGCAACTTAAAATAAAATTCACTGGTATGTATTGTATATCCAAACATAAGACAGTTTCCAGCACCTCTTATTGAAACCAATAAGTTTTTCCTTTCTTGACTTCACAGCAGCAGCTGTGCTCTCCATAGTTAGCACAATTAAGTCATATTCCACAGAGGAAGGATAAGAAATCCTCTCTTCCAGACCATATCTTGCTTTGATTATGATTCAATTCAAAATAACATATTCAAGTAACATATCCTGGCAAAATGAAGATATTTTACTCACAAATAATGTAAAATCTTCTGTCACTCAGAAAATTCACTTGTATCAGGAGATGAAAAGTTGGAATTATGGGAGTCAGGGTAAAGTCAGTCATCCTTTCCACAGTTTCTGATGATTCTGACTTGGACACATGCCAGTTTTCCTTAATAATATCAAATAACAACATGGAGCAGCACTTGACTCCTTGCAAATGGCCAGTCATCACAGATCAAAATTTAGAAAATCCAGATAAACTATATCAACTTTTTTGAAGCAAAAGTAGACAATATCTCTACTGCTTCACCTGAAAAAAGTGAGGAAGGAAAGGGGACCTATGGAGAATGTCCAGCCTAATATTTCTGGGGTAGGTAGAGAAGTTCTGAAATTGTTCTACCATATTCTGCATGTCAATAGCCTCAAAACATCATTCAGCAGATAAGAACAACTACATCAACAGCAGCTCATACCTCACTCACCCTGTGCTAGGACTTTTAATGTGGGAAAGTAAAACCAGATGGCACAGATCTGGTTGTCGCTACCACCAGATTTAATTCTTTTTGTTCATGGAGTGACATACAAGGACCTCAGTGAACTACAGAAACAGATCAAATATCTTTCACCTTGTTGTATACAGCAGAAAGTCTTTGGGACTCTGTGTTCTGCTTTTGAACTCAATATTCTGCATTTGCAATCTTGCTCTTTTTTTAGGTCAGAAGATGTTTACAGTTCTCAGCTATGAGAACAAAAACACAGGACTAGGATCTGAGGCTGTGTCTTGCCAGGACTGACATTCAATGGGGTGACTCTTCATGCAGAAGAGTACACACACACAGATGTGTCAGCATTTATGTGTGCACTCAAGAAAATTTCACTTTCTCTCGTGTGCAGGTTACAATATTTGTGTATTTAATTCTGTCCTGGAAGAGCTCTCCAGCACTGTTTCTTGGTAGGAACAATTCTCTAAACACTTTGCTCTTGAAATTTTATTAACTTAAGGGTTATTATTCCAGGACATATTGAGACCAAATTGGTTGAAAATGTTATGCAGTAAGCCCTTGGCAAATCAAGGATGCATGCTGCTGCGAAATTGGCTATATAAGATCCTAAGAAATGAAAAAAAAGCTTTTCCTCTTGACATTAAATGGCTGATTTTATATGGCTTGTGATACATTCTCATAACATACAATAAGTAATTAAAATGCATTTATTTTGCTTTACATATGAGAACTGTGTGATCTGAGACAAAATAATTCATATAAAACATTCAGTGATTTATGTACTTTGATGGAATCCACAAAACAAGGGTGTTTTCAGAATATGTAATTTCCAATTTATTAACAAGCAAGAAGCAAGAGAAAAGCATTATGTGCTCTCCTTATACCAGCCTCTTGCAGGAAGGCCAACTCCCAAACTGGCTGGAAAAGATCCAGAAGAGGAGTTGAGTTTTGTGTCTCTGAATTTGGGATGAGGCAACTGGCAGCTGTGCCAAAAAGGTGTTGGCTGCCATCATGACTGTACCCAATGTGGGCTTAGAACAGGAAAGTGTTTCTATTTATTTTTAGTTGTTTTTGTACTCCTCCTTCTTTTAAAGAAATTGTTATAAAAACTTTTATCTTGTCATCATGTGTAAATTATAAAGTATATTTTCAGTATTAAGGGGTTATGTCCACCCCACTGTGGGTTATGTATCAAGATTCCTGCAGATGTTCCGAAGCATATTTTACTCTGAAGATACTCCAAAGTTCTGGTTGACTTGAATTTGGACTAAGGATTTTGCCATTATATGCTTTATGAAAGGGAGACTGGTAAACGTCTGGACCTTGGAACTGATTTTGTAATATTTGGACTGTGAGTACACATCATGTGGTGAATTAGTATGTGGTGTTCTTATGCAAACAATAAAAACAAACAAAGAAAGAATTAAAAGTGCATTTAAGAAAATGAGTTTCAGCGTATGATTGAAACAATCCCATAATAGCAACAACTTTGCGGTAAAGGTACATAGTTGCCAAAAATATCCGCTAGTGTGTAAGCGGAGCATTCAAAACCCTCAATTTAGTAGC
The DNA here is from genome assembly GCF_049639895.1 of Pseudopodoces humilis. Lineage (NCBI taxonomy): Eukaryota > Metazoa > Chordata > Aves > Passeriformes > Paridae > Pseudopodoces > Pseudopodoces humilis. The sequence goes on from NC_142202.1 coordinate 61,853,776, forward strand.
ACTGCAGACAGATGCTGTTACTTAGTTAACACTGAATACCACAGACGAATTAGGCGCAGTCTGGAAACTGCTTCAGACCAAGACAAAGCAGTCTAAAGTATTGGGGCAAAATCTTTCTTTCATTTTCAGCAATACAGATCACTGTATGGCTCTGATTTTACACCAGTCCAAATGGCTACACTTTGGCCCAGAATGTATCTACAGACAGACCTCCCCCAAAATATGTTAACAACTTTTTTTTTTTAAAAAAAAAGGTAAAAATCCTAAAAAGTAAAAAATTATGGACATTTCAAAAGCTTCACCTAAAAAGTTCTCTATCTCACCCAATTGATGATGTCCCTTCAGCAACTGCAATGTCCACCCAGCTTAGCCCCCAAGAAAATCTAATGCTTAAAGGCAGCTTCTTCATCCTGATTGAATATATGTAATATTATAGTGACAAGAATGGCTCTCATTACTGGAAACAAAATACACAATTCTGCATTTTCTCTTAATGCTGATCTCTTAAATGTTAAAAACTTCTCTTATTTACCTCAGATGAACTGAGATTTGGATCCTACTGCAGAGCAGATAGCAGATAAACAGCGAAAATGGATAGTCTCTCTAAATCGTAACTGAGGACGTAGTACTGTAAAGAAGTTATTGTCTTCAAAATTTTAGTAGTTGGTTTTCATTTAGATCAAAAGGTTTCAGTTCTTAGAACTGCTTATATTGGAGGTTACATCTGTTCTTCCTGGATTTTTTGTAAGGGAAAGGGTTTTTCCCAATGCTTTTTGTCAAATCTGTAATCTACTACGTATGTTCTGTACAAATACATTATTCCACTTCAATAATAAAAAAAGAGAGTATTTAGACTTCAACAAGGCTCTGTTATTTACTACACTTATACATTTCTGCAGCTAAAACCAACCAATTACTGTGAAATATTTTCCACAAGCATTAATACAGATTTCTAAGAAGTGACATACATTTTAGCTCAGCTTTTCCAGAGTTAATGAAATAAGTTTATCATCAGGAATATGGATTTAAGCAATTTAGGCACACTTTAGAAAGTGTTTACTGAAAGGCATGTTTACATCTATCTTCTGCAAGCTTCCAGCTAAGAATTATTGCATATGTTCGATCAGGATGAAGAAACACAACATGCAAACTAACTGGCTGATTACAGACTTTTGCCTTTCAAATGGCAATCAGTGAAAATAGACAGCTGTTCAGTGAGCTAAAAAACAAGGCTTACTAAGAATCACAGAAACACAGAATGGGTAGGGTTGGAAGGGACAAGCGGAGGTCCAATCTCCCTGGTCAAGCAGGGTCCCCTGGAATATTCCACAAACAGTTCTGAATGGTGAATATACTTGAAGAAACTGAATAGTTTATAATAAAGAAGAAAAATTTTGTGAATTATTTGCTCAACAATATTTTAGAGTACAGCTGAAGAAATTTTTAAAATACTATATACTTACTGTTGAAAATAAATATAATTGAAAAAGATGCTTAATGATGAGAATTTCAGAGACACTACAAACTTGATCAACCAGCGCACATGGGTTATATACAAAATCTAATTCCTTAGCAGGTAAACCAAAAGAGATAACCTGAGCTTGAAAAATAAGAAAACAGGATAAAAACTACTTTTTAGTTGCTTAGGATGATTTCTGTTGTCTTGTTCTTCTGAAGCTCAAGGAATATATTGCAACATAGATGAACCAACAATTCTAGCGTGTTTCAATAATAAACTATTGTAACCTAATAAGAATAATTGAAACATTTTTTGGCATGTCTCCACAGATTCAATTTTGGGTTCTTTTTCTCTCTTAATACTAAGGAATACTTTCAAAGAAGGATTCATGCACAAATTTGCAACAGGGTTCCTTAACCAAATGATTTAGAAACCACATTATTTGTGAGATTTAAGCATGGCTAATCAAACTTTAGGCTGACTCATTTACATAAGCTCTTTATTGCTAGAAAACTGTATTTACAGATCTTGGTCAAATTTTCAAATTTATCACCAATCATTGTGTTAGGGGAGAAAAAAGACAATACACAGAAAAGCATATATTAAAATAGTACACATGGTGTAAGTTATAGCAGATCCATCATAGCACCAGTTATAGGGTTGCATGTGGATGGTCAGAACTGCATCTTATTTAATCAATGCGCTAGAGTTTGAATCATTATGATTCATTTCTCTGCTGGCTCCATACAAGCTCAGAAAATCTGGAGAAATATGTTAAACTAGTGTAACTAAAGGTACAGTTTCAATCCAGTTTAGGAAATCTGAAGAAAAAAAAAATGCTTCCCTCTTAATCAGTTAAACCTCCTGCAAGGTAGGGTCTGCTGACAAGGTAGGGAGAACACTGATTCTTACTAGAAGGAAAATACCAGGAACAGCCTTGCTCTAAATTTGATTTTCCGTAAGAGGCAGACCTTTAAATTTTATCAATCCTGCCTCAGCTTGGAAATTTGGGGTCTGGGTAGATATATGAATAGAGAACACTGTAAACAGAGGACAAATTTGACACTGCAATTCATTCACATGCTGGCTGCTCCACTTACATGCTGAACAACTCTCAGAAAAAATGTTTTGATGTATTTCTTTATATTATCAAGAATGTCCTGCCCCAAAAGCTTACATGTCTCTGGTGTAGATTAGTTATGGACTTTTCATGCTGATGAGGTAATCCCCTTAATGTACTATACACCATAGGATATCCTCCTCCTCTGTTTCATGTTCTGACAATGTTAAAGGTCAGGAAAGTGTTTCATGTGGTGATAGGCTCCATTTAAAAGGGAAACTACAAGAACAGAGGAAAATGTCTTTTTCTTTGAGTTTACAAGGATAATATATGAAACCTAGGTAAAAAAGTGCATCTTGAAACTACACTCATAGCTTTGCTGAAAACATTATATTAACTTCCTAAGATACGTTTTCGATATAGTGATTGGTAACATGGTGATACTGATAGAAGATGAGATCCATACTGTAACTGCTAAGCTTACTCATAGAAAATGTAGACTTCACATCAAACAGTAACAACATAAAAATAAATTATGTTGAACGCAAAAATTATGGCTCTAAACACATGACTTTTATTAAAAAGTAGACTTCCTCTGTAAGACAAGCATGTAAAAATTAAATTAACTCAGAAATAAAGATATTTTGTTACACAAATTATGTCTCAAACATGGTCCACATTTCAAGAGGGATGCAGACGAGTTAAACTTACTAAGCTTTAAAAAATACTACATACAATCTTTTTAACAGACATCATCATTCTACATGGACTTTGCAAGAGAAAACATGAAAAAGTTGTTATTTCAAAAGTGTTTCTTTATGATTAGTAGTAGATTTTTCCTTTGTCCCATAACTTCATGTTATTTTTTTAACAAAGGTATGAGTACAATTTATAAAGTCCCAGTTTTGGTAAAGCTTTAAACATCCAGCTCCTAATTTTTAGAAGCTTTCTCAAAAGAGTATATATTCCTCAGAGAAAAAAATATTAAAATATTAAACAAAGTGGTTTTAAATCAATAATGAACACACTATATAATAAATTATGTTTACATTGGATTGGATCTAATTATTTCTTCTTTATTGCTAATAATAATAAAAAAAGCTTTATTTGAATGAGGGGGGAATATTTACACAAGTTTTAAACAAAGAAAACAGCATTACAAACAAAGGTTCATCTTGTGAATTGTCTTCCCAAAGGATCATGTGAGTTTGGTAAGGAAGATAGAGCATTTCCTTCACACAGAGCTTTCTCAGTTTAAAGTCCGCTACTTGTTGGCATTCTTAGTTATGTTTCAGTGTAAATTCTCTGCAGCATCACAACCATACCATCCTCTCCTCTCCTCTTTAGCATTGAATTTGGGGGTTGGAAAAAGAGGAACAGAAAATACTGGGAAGAAACTCTGCTTAGTCTTCAAAATTAAGAATATTAGGAATGTTATGGAAACTAGAGGACTCCTCTGGGAGGTGAGTCATAATTGAATTTTCATGCTTGAATAAAGAAATATGATATCAAATATTTAGCAAAAAAAACCTTTAATCTAACAGCCCATGTAGTTAGCAAAAAAAAAAACAAACTACAAAAAAACAAAAACCCACAGAAAACAAACAAAAACCCCCCAAAACAAAACCAAATGGAAAAAATGTAAAATAATTACAAAAAATCTTCTCCATTCTCAAAGAGAGAGTAGCCTGATGTTTTACATTGATGGGTTCTTCAGAGAATAAAAGAGCCACAAGTCTAAGCTCCATCTGGGTCTTATATATTAGAAAATACCTAGAATTTCTGAACCAAAAAAAAAACAAGCTTTATAAAGAGATTTAAAATTCATATGCATAATATTCAGTATGTAGAGAGGCAGACTTCACACATCAGAACAAATGTTTTGTACTACAGGGAGAAGACACAAAATAATACCTTCTTGGAAATTTCTAAGACGTCGATCTAGAGATGCATGGCTTCCTGCTGTCCCAAGAACTTCAGAGAAAACAAAGAGAACCATTATAACAGTCTTCCTTAGAAGAAAGGAGTATGCACCATTACCCATCCTCTCTTTTGAGTGTAAATGGGCAAGCAATAAAAAGAAAGAAAGAATAAAAACACATTAACAGAAATATCCAAAGTACAATTCAGTTCAATACATAAGCATTTGTTTTGGAGAAGTTCAGTGTAATTAAACAGCCATTCTACCCAAGTAAAGATGATTTGGAAAGGTGTTTTATTTCCAGGAAAACCTTGCAAAAGATGTTAGGTTCATTAAAATAACATGCCAAAGTAAAACTGCTGTGCTTGCACTTGTCCTGTGTTTTTAATATTGCATATTCCTCCAACTCTTGGCTATAGCTTCCCTGACAGCTAGATATTTAGCAAATAAGAAAAGTTCAACAGAAAGTACAGTGGCATGAACAGTAACATAAACAATAAAAATTCTTGGTGTTCACAGGTAGAAAGTTACAGTAAAATTAACAGCTTCTCAAGCCAGTAAGCTACTCCCTATTTTGTTGAGACTTAACTTCCAAAATTGCAGTCAACAAGAAGTATCATTAAATCATAGATCTACTTTCACAGTCTCACAATGTTTGCGTTCATGCTACATATATACAGAAATATGTGTGTGGGTCATGGCAGGTGACAGAGAACTGAAACAGGTTGCCCAGAGGTTGTGGAATCTCCCCCGCTGGAGAGATTCAAGAACCATCAGGACACAATCCTGTGCCATGTGCTCCAAGAAGACCTTGCTTGAGCAGGGAGGTTGGAGAAGATGACCCACTGCGGTCCCTTCCAACCTTATCCACAACGTGATTCATTCTGTGAATACTAACGTGCCTTCAAAAAGGATTGAAAGTTAATGCACCCTTTTGGCAGTACTTTTAAATGTTGGACTTTTAAATGTCTAACGCTGCCCTAAAACAAACCTTCACTATGGCTCTCCAGTCTTATCCAGAAATAGAAAGAGTACCAAGGACAACAGAAGATAAAGGAAGATGAAGTTTTGTCCATTTCTGATCTGAATTTTCAAGGTTTATTCCATATGAATTTGTGGGAAAAACTTCCAATATAGGCTACAGGTAAAGTATCATCAAAATTAATTACTGTGTGGAATTCTGGTGGCAATTTAGTAAGATATCCCATATCTTTATTGGAAAAAGTTTTAGAAGAATATTGCTACTTAGACTACATGACAGCTACTGCCCTCCATTACCAAGACCCAACCTGTTAAATCTGGAAAACATGGGAGCCCACAGTTAAACATGAAACACAAATGGTGAAACTACAGAAACAGAAGAAATTATTATCTGATCAACCTTAACTATGTCACAAGCTTATCCTCCCCTTTTCTTGAGTGCTCTCTGTTTTGTTTTTTTTAATTACTGTCTTTTACCTTACTTTTAATTCTAGCCAATCTTCAGGAATCAGTAATATTTAAACAGTTGATCAATTTTGGAAGCATACATAATTTTGTCTGAAGAGGAAAAATCAATTAAAGAACTTAAGCGTTTAAATGTAACCAACCATCACTAGTAACTTCAGCTTTTACTATTTGAAAAACAGCTTCTACAGCTATAACTAGAAGCTTGCTTGTACTAAGATTTCAGATATGCAGTAGATTTTTAAAAACTAGCTTATCTCTTACTTTAATGCTTTATCTGGTTTATTCATAAAATTTGCAGCAATTCATTAAAAATTACTTGTTATATAATCTGTGTGTGTATTTACCTACTGAAGTTGAACAAATCAAAACAATTCACATTAGGCTGTCAATTTTAGAGGTCAGCACCAATACAATTACACCAGTTTCAAAACAATATAATAGACTGGAAACTCCAGCTAATCCAACTCTATCCCTGACTGCATTTATTTGCAAACACTGCAAGTGTTTGCCCCTCATAAATTTTGATTCAGGATCTGTTCTATCGCAAACATACCTTTCCGTATTTTCTACATACTTCAGAAAAAAGCAGCTCTTCTGTAGAACCTGACCTAGTGCCAGAAGGTTGAGCAAACCACTGATGGAGGAAGTGCTCTTGCTTTTATTTAACTGCTGCAGTCACATTATTATCAGTTAGTAAGGTTGTGTCTACGCTTGGGGTTTTTTAAACCAGAAATTACTTTAGGGGTATTTAGGAGTTTTTCTGCACTCCACCATGTTCTCCATGCCCTGAAATCATTCCCCAGGAAAGTGACCTTCTCAGTAAGAAACTTGATCTTACAGGTATCAAATGACCTGAAAAGATCTTTCAGCAGTTTGGTCAGGATAACATTAATAACTCAGCCCACAGGAGAATATTATGTATCAAAGCCCATGTAAATTTGATGAATGTGGATTGCAAAGAAACTGACAAACCCCCAACATTGTTCACCAAACAGTAAATGAATGAATTCCAACCGATTATGTCTGCAGAACCATGAACTGTCAGGTGGGAAGACTCCTCAACTTCTTCAAAAGGTTGCAATTCGGTATTTACCACAACAGAAATGCATTTTCTCAGCCTGTATCTGAAGCTACTCAAACATGTAAGAAATTTCTTCTATTACCCTCTTTTTTCATGTCCAAGTAAGCTATCACAGCAGCTACACTACCATAAAAACATATGAAGGAACCCTATATACCAATACCTACACAGTATATGACAATATACATATTGAACTGAAAAACTACTACACACATAGCTTTGAAACATTCTAATGAACTTAAATTTAACACATATCTCACAGCTGTGGAAAAGGAATTTTGATTTAATGTAATCATCATTTTTATTTGAAATGCAAGTCACACCTTCTTAATACACACTCGTAAGGCACCTCAGAACCCTATGCATTTACCTTACATTTATGAGTTACATGCCTTTAGTTGTTCTAAACAGATAAAGACTAATGGAATGCTGAGTCAGCAAGTCAGCCAGTACAAACTCTATGTTTCATGGTTAAGGCTGCTAAAAAAGTAACGTCTTGTACAAGAATTTCCTTCATAAAACTGCACATAGAATATACCCATTTCTAAAACCAAGGCTATGTTGTACAAATAACTATAGACCTCTAATTAAGAAAACTATATTATATAGAAACATTTAGCTTTGAATAAAGAAAAATCTTCAAGATCCTTCACATCTTTCATCCTCTCAGCACAGATCAGGAGAACATCCTGTTTTGGATGTGAGTGGGATTTTTTTTCTTTTTCACATCAATTGCCCTACATATGTCAGCAGTGTAGGTTTGGCAGTCTTCAAAAAAATACCTGAAAGTGTCACAATCTATAGAATACTTTTTAGTAGGAATAATCTGAATACTTGCTCTAATGGAAAGTTACCACAGGGAAAAAATAGAGTTTTTGCTCTATCCCCACCTTATGGCTAGAAAAAGAATTTTTCTATTACAGCATACATATTTCTGGATTTTTCCTTTACTGAATGACTACAACCAGAAAATAGTAACTATTTGTATTATGAAACTTCAGATTATTTTTCAGCAGTCATACACTTCACATAAAACCACAATTAAACTCTGAGGCATGAATGTCCTCTCTAGCACCTGTGTTGATTTTCTGACTCAAAACAACAGAGACAACTTTACATTCAAATAGAAAAGTGATTAGTGGGCCCTGATCCATCAAGTATACAAGTTCATTTATTCATGTTGACACCATTAGGAGTTAGGTCCATAGATCTAACCTTCACTTGACTAGGTCCATATACTTATATTGCTCTTAATATTCAGAGCTTTTAGAAATTTTAAATATAATAATCAAGTGATTTATACCACTCAGAAAATATTAGACTTACATGCTCTACAAAATCAAAGCACAGTATGCGTGAATGCATGCTGTGACTGTGAGCTGGAATGGGGCATACTCCTCACCAGAAGACTTATTCAAGTTGGCAAACAGCAGATACACTCTCACCAGTCACTCCATAGTGAAATGAAACAAAAATAGCAGGAGCACCACTCTCTTCCCTCACAGTCATCTGCTGATCAACACTTTCCTTCTTCTTTTGTGGCTTAATCAGTTGTGATACTACCCTGGCCCAGGGTCTAACACTAGCCACATCAACAGCTGAAAACCAAGATAAGGGCTACCAGAAGTACTTTTACCAAGTTCTATTTCTTCATTACTTTACCCTCTTTCACTGATGATCAGAGGGAAAAGGCAGGGTAGGATGTGAAACAGAACATGGGGAAAGTTGCAAAGCAGAAAGAACAGAAAAAACGGATGTGCCTCTAATTTTTTAGGACACCCATCCTGCTTTCTGAGGAAATGAGGAGTTTTAATTGTATTGACAGAGCTCCTCTTCTTCCAAAAAGCTCTAGAATCTTATGCTTAAAACCAGAGGAAATTCAATATTGAGTCAGTTGTTTCAGAACAATAAATTTCTCAAGGTTTCATGAAAACAGCTGAGCATCACCATGACTCTTCCCTCAAAAATCCTTGCCTTTTTCCTCCTAATGGCAAAGAATCAACACAGGAATTCAAATAACACAACTTAATTAGGTCTTCTACTACAGATCTAGTTTAAAAAAAAATTTATAGAACTACATGCTTTGATACTTTGCCATTAAACAGGGACATGACACAGGAATAAATTAGCACTATAGCCTCCAAGTTTATATTAATTGTATTGTTCATGGGTATTTAGACAATACTGCTGTAAGTTTTAATTTTAAAAATCCAGTAAGGAATACTGCATAGAGAAGAGACCCTAGGTATTATACATGAAGGAGAACAGAAAAGCTGCCAAATAGGAATACAATTAACCTTCTGGTTAACATTCAAGAAGATACTAGAAAAACACAATAGCATTTTACATTTCTAAAAGCTTAAGCCAACTTCATTGGCCCCATTAATTTTCAGTAAGTATTTATTTGAGGTTTAGGAGAGAAACCTGAACACCGTCCAAGCTACCCTGGTCTTCTTAATACCTGCCTGCTCCAGTTATTACAAAACATTCACAACGTACTATCAAAGTCCCTCTACTGTTAAAAAGAGGTGGCTTCTTAACCATGAATACAGGCCAAAACCACTGTACAAAATACTTTAAAAGTACACTGGTGGTTGATTTTAACCCTTTTTTGCCTTCCGTTCTCCAAAAGTAGCTGATCTACTGTCTGCTAAATGTATGTATACTAAATCTATCTACTAAATGTATGAGAATATTCCACTAAGCTCAGAGTGAATCTTGCTCCTAGAAAAAAATAAAAAAAGAAAAAGCTAAAGTGGATATCAAAACAAGTCCCAACAAAGCTATAGTACTCAAACAATTGTACAATGAGGAAGGTGTGTGATTATACAAGACTTAAGAAAATATTTCAGAGAAAATTAAGAGAAAATATTTGTAAAGAAAATCTAGTGTTGCAATAAAATTGTTAAATCAAAGACAGCAACTAGAAATAAAATTATAAATATGTAGCTAGATCTTCTTTATTCCTGAGAATGTACTTTAGATTAAGTCCACATATCCTCTACATGTGTATGTTCTTGGCCTTCTTTGTGGATTCCAAGGAAGTAAGAGAAGAAAATGCAGAATAAAGAATATAGTCAACCCTTACAAGAAGCTGAATGTACTAAACTCTGTCAGTCACCTAAAGCAGGAGAGTAATTCTTCCTTCCTTTTTGCATACTGGAAGAGGATGACTTTTCAAAGGTTATACAGCATTTTAAAAAGTACATGGACATGATATGAAATTATAAGTACTGGCATTGCTACATAAGACTACATAAAATTACATACATAGACTACAAAAATATTCCTAAAATGCTTTTTTTTTTATTTCTGAGTTTCTAGAATATACTTGGTAAGGTGTCAAACAAAATTAGGCTACTCAATGCACAACACTTTTAAAGATTCTTTATTTTAAGAATAGTTCACTGTGCATATCAAGGATCAGCTACCATATAATTCCACAAAACTGCATTATCAGCTCAAACTCTAAGATTCATCTATAACTTTATTTTTTTTTAAGCAAAGTGTTCAGTAAATTATTACAAATATCAGAATAGGAACAGAATATTATATTAAGAAGACATTTTTGCATAATGTACATTTACAGACTTCTGACAAGTTAGTATGACACTCAAAAGAGGGAAGGAAATAGCTTGTCACTCATGCCAACTTATCTTTGTTATTTTTACAAGATCTAACTTCGAAAACATCAGCTGTGCCAGATCTTTCCTTTTTCATAACCTGTGCATCTGTCCACACCGACTGAATTACAGACCACCAAGTTGTCACATATACTACATCAACAGGTCAGCTTAAGAGTTCAGACCATGATTTAAAATAGCAACTATGTATTCTTTCCCCAGAACTCAGAAGTTTTAATCTACTTTTCAAAGCAATTTTAAAATTATCAAGACATTTATAAATAAACTGAAGACAAGGTATTTAATATACTTGTTTCTACAGTAATTGTTTTGAAAGCCATAATTTTGTTTAGCTAGTAAATCTGCTCTGAACTGCACAATCTGTACTGGATTTAGTGAAACCTGTTGAGGTTTTTTTAACTACTGTTCCCTTTAAGAAGTTTCACACTTTTAGTAATAAATGCCAGATCGTACCCGAAGGATATCTATGGTACAAGCATTCCTCCATCATCATGAAATAAGGTACATCAAAAGTCTTAAATGACAAGTGATACACAGTTTAAAATTATGCATGAAGTGTATGAAAATATACATTCTAAGATTTTTTAATTTTTTTTTTTTAAAGAAACAGCGAGATAGTCAGGAGATAGATATCAACAAAACTACATAGTTCCAAAAGTGCTACACAGCCGGCTTACAGTATAACTCAAGTTAGTCAGAAAACATGAAAAATGTCCTTTAAAATTCCAGTGGTCTGTTTTCTAGCCTCTGCTTTTCTTTAAAATAACCTGCAAAGGGAAAAAAAGAAAAAAGTATATATATATATCAATACAATTCAGGCAGCAATAGTACTCTGGAGCCATCAGTAGATTCCTTGAAGTTCTTACCCTGTTGGGCCTAGACAAAAAGAGAAAATAAGGTTTGCAATAACACAGCTATTATGCTCGATTTTTGTTTGCAATGCCTTATTTCTTTCTATATCAAGAGCACACAGACCTCTGGAAGGACATTTTTTGGTTTGGAGTTTAAATTGAAAAATGAACTTCAAAGCCCAAGTGGGACTATTTAAGTGTTAAAATTATTAAAATACAGGCAGTTTTTCCTTTCTTCTCACCTTAAAAAAATAGATGGAGCACAAAAATGTTCAAAAAGTGTTAAGATTGCAGTTAAAAAGAAACCATAAATGTGTAAGACTCCAACTGCAACATTCACTTGGCTACTCTACATATCCTGTATATGTTTCTGTTACTATAGTAATAAGAAAAGTATCAAACAAAACTTTTCAACAGACAGAAAAAAAAAATAGTGAAAATAAACAGAAGCCACAGGATCAAACTATCAGGTAACATCAAGTTTTGACCTACCAATTTTCTCAGCAGGAGAAGGGGGTTAAATAGATAAAATAAAGAGACTGAATTCCATAATGACATCAAAGTAAAGCAGACGTATCCTAGGGAGTGAAATGAGCTACAGAATACAAAAGCATTTCAGTTTTATTTTGACATCCTTTCTAGGGAGACGAAGTAGCATTAACACCTTCCCCTTTCTCTTCTTTTGCATGTACACAAAACTCACCATGCTCTGCAATGCAGTGAATTCCTTCTTCACAGATATTCACACAGCAATTTTTGTTATACTGAACTACCTATATAACAATCCACAGTCTAATTCTCCCTCCCTTAGTTCTTTCTTTGCCAAATACATCACACAAAGTATGTTTGTTCAAGAAGTATCCACACAATGCTGCCAGAATCCACTGTGAAGTTATTCCAGACTAAGCAGGTAAGAACTGAAGATGTAAGAAAGGTATTTGAACCTCTCTACTGTTTCTCACTTGTTCCATAAAGCTTCACTTATATCACTGAAGTTAAGACAGCATGCTTCCTTGATGTACTCTCAGCTGAAATAAGGATCCTCCAACTTTGGACTGCCTTTCAGGCCATGAAGGCTTGCTGGTAAGACCATTTTGCAGACTTACCCATATATTGAAATTATGACTTTAAACAGGGAATAATCAAGAAAATTGGGTTATATTTAATAGGGCAAGAATTAATTTGTTGTCTTGGTAACAGTAAATTATGCCAATGATGGACAAAGAATATTAAGTGTCTATAGGTTCTGAATTATAAATCAAATATCAGCTTCAATACAGAAAGCTTTTGTATATGCTGTCATAATACATTTTCCATTATACCAAAATAAAAAACATTAAAAGTGTGCTAATACCTTCGCTGCAGATATGGTATGCTCAGGTTTAATTATTTTACTTTTGTTCTCAAACGCATTTGTCCGGGCTTCTTCTGCTAGCCGATGGAGAAACAGTAAGAAGTTCAAATGAACCTTTAAAATAGAGAAAAAAAAAATTAGTCAGCTGTTTAAACACAGTTTGATTTTTTAAAGATTCATTGTTTGCAACAGAAAATTTGCATATTAAGACTGCTTTCAAATTCCTGAAAGGTGTTCTCAAAAAAAAAACTTATCACTCAGTTCAAGCCTCAGTATATTTCTAAGACATTCCCTTCATGCAAGACTCCTGTAAACAGAGTTTAAATTTAGTACACGTAAATGATAAAAGTGCTGTAGAAATGATCATGCAAACCACAACTGATCTAAGAGGAATAAATCTGATTTTTATTAGCAGTTTTTAATAATAAAATGCAAACACAAATATCAGAGAATAAGGAGCCTTTTTGCTTACTAGTAAATATAGTCAATTTTCAGTGACTACAATGGCCAGACTTTTACAAGCAGAAAATTCATCCCTGTCTTATCGCCAAATGGACTACAGACAAGTTCAAGGACTTCTGCCCCTTTCCAGTGTAAAGGGACATTGACATTAATTTCTCCAGAACTTGGAATTCTCCAGTGTCAGGAGGTTCTATCCATTTTTCCCCTGTTCATCACTTAGTTTTTTTTACATTAAAAGAACTGGTCAGGCAATATTCCGTTCTGTACAGAATGCTGTTCTGCTGATACAGAGGCAGGAAAAAATTGCAGCAGGCAAGGAAGGAACTGCTCCAGCGTGGACTAAAACTGCTAGCCGATAGCACATTTGTGTAGTAATTAAACAAGGAGCTATAATACAAACCTCTAGCATTATACAGACACTATATGAACTATTTTAATAATCCATCCTGAAAAATTGATAATTGCACCTTTTGTAAATTAAACTTTCTAAACAACATTACCTCTGCTACGTAAAGTATACAAATTACTTTTTCAATCAAGAGCTCCGAAAAATATTACTGCAATATATGAAAATTTTATTTGTATGAATAAGGTGATATATTTATTCTGCCATACCTTATCTGTAAAATCTGGAAAAATGTAATGTAGAAAGTTACAAATTAAGAGTTTACAGGAAATACTTTGGCAGTCGGTTTTCAGCACAAAGAATTTGTTACGAGACATGGTCCTGGTCATAAGAACTCTGTTCATATGAAAAGCATTTTAGGTGTTTTTTTTTTAAATATCCTGAACTAAATGAAGCCAAAGTGCAATAGATAAATTTACATAATATTTGACATCATTTGGAAGCATCCACTACACAAAAAGCAGATGTTCGTGCAGATTTATTTCACAAAATATAAAAGCTGCTTTAGAACCATTCTTTAGTTATTCACACAGAAATTATCTCCAACAGAATCAAGCAGCGGCACTAAAATAATGTTCAACATTAGAACTTGCCTTATTAAACTTATCAACACGGAGGTTAGATTTCTGGAAACAACCTGGAAGAGAAGTGAGAGGTGGAATAAAAGCTTCCATACTTGCATGTCCTTCTTCTGAGATACCTAAAAGCAAAACTGTGAATTTTAAAACCGCATTTAAAAACTGCATCTTCTCTCAGAATCACAGTCCCTTTATTTTCGTATTTTCAAAGTGAATTGCTGCATGTGGAGAAGCTTCCCCTGTACTCCAATAGATTTAAATAGTCACATAACTAAAATCAGAATATTCCACAACAGAGCACACAAGTTAATAAATATTCCAGATTATTCAAAGCAATTGAGAAAGGTTAGTGAAAGGCAGAATGACTGAATACCATGAATTACCAACATGTAACTAAGCAATACCATATTTGTTTAAAGACATTGCTTTACTACATATCAAATTATTGCCCTTCTGCATAAAATTTTAAAACAGTTTTGAACTAACTACTCATGAAAATCACCTTACAAAACAGAATATTACTTTCCAGAAAAGAAAGAACTTATGTAAAAAATTCACACCACTGTTTACACAACAACTTCCACACACCTGTTCAAGAGAACTGAGGAACAGCAGGGACAACCACTGCAATTCTGTTTTACTGTCATAACTTCAAAACAATTCTCTAGACTGATATTTCACCTCAATGCACACTTATTAATCATTCTATGGTGATAACAAATTAAAGAGACCATTCAGTGCAATTAGTTAAGCTTTTCCTGCAATGGAAACATACATGTGCCCTTCGAGCATAAAAGAAGCAGCTGAGATGCTGCTTTTCTTCTGTAATTGCAAGCTAGAACAAAGCTTGCATGTTTTCTTCTCTGACCATTGGGGGAATATCTGAACTTCAGTACTAAAATCTTTACCTCTTATTTTCAAAAACAGCCTTGAAAAAACCTGAAACAATATTTGCATCTCTTCATCCGAAGATATTATCAAACCCCTTAAAGAAAAAAACAAAACAAAAACAAAAAGCTTCCTGAGAAAGGCTGATGAAATTTGATAGCTACACTGCACAAAGAGGTAGATATTAACACTTAGGGAACAGGTTCTGACAAAACTTCAGATTTTGAGAAGAGACTCGATCAAAGATGAAGAAACCTTATTCAAGTATTTAACAAAATTATCTATGCCTTTCAAACTTGTTAGTTACGATCATGTAAGAAGATATTGGTTTAAGTAAAAATAATCACCGAAGATAAGGGAAAAAAGAAAGCAATCTGATTTTCTCCTAAAGCAGGCAGACCACTTTACTGGAATGGGTACATACTGCAGTAGATTCAGACATAAAGCATGGATCGCTCTGGAAGATAGCCCAGAAACGGAACTAGCACTTTTCTCATACTTCCCTTGAGAAGACATAAGTTCTCTGCTCAAAATGTATATGGCTCCATCTTGGTAAGACAGCTACTATAAAAGTTTCTGATGCATGTGATCAAATCACTCTTACAGGGTTTGCAGAGAATAACACAGCACTAGAAAACATACTCTGAAAATTTGTTACTTGTCTTACTATACAATATATATAATAATTATATATATAATAATAATACTACACCAATCCTTTTTTTTTTTCCTTAAAAGAAGCATAATTCCAGCTGTGTTGATTATTTGGCCACCCAAATAAAGAGCTAAAGAGCTGTTAGACACATGCCTACTTGAAGAACATCATGGACAACCACCACACCTGGACATTCTTGTTTAAAGGTAAAATAAAAAAGTCAACCCTTGTAATATAAAAGGCTGTGTAATTTGACATCACCAGAAGAGATAATCTAAGTTTCCATCACATTGTTAAAATTTATTCTGTTCTCATCCTTTGTGTTGCAATGAACATTTGTGTAGCCATATTTTAAGCTGGATCTGATTGTTGTTGTTTGTAAACTTCACTGAATTCAATTCACTCTGCAGCTCAGTGAACTTTAGCGCCAGGACCAGAAAGAGATAGGAACCAAAGGCCAAGATCTGGAGGGATGTCCCACTTACCCCTTTTCAGACAGCCACACTACCTTGAAGCCACATTGTAATTACCCTAGAAACACAGACCAACTGTTACCAAGGATTAAAAAAAAAAAAAAAAAAAGTGTGACTGTGTGTGCATTCGATTAGTTGACTACTGCATTCCACTGAGTAAGCTTTGAGTAGGTCTGAGCATGGGTAGCAGCAAGGGGCCAGGTCCTTAGTCCATTAAAAAAATCCAAAGGCAGCGGAAACATTAGGAAGAGATCATATTTTTATTGGTTCCACTCCATTAGAAAAATATTTAATGTTTACATTCAAATCTAAATACTCTCATGTAATTGCCATATTCATTCATTTTAATCTCATATTACTTATTTTCATTTTATATCTTTACATTTAGCTTCATATATCTAGATACCAACCTTCAGGATGCCTAAAAGACACAACTTTTATACACATAAAAAACGTGAAGTCAGAGTCCATACTAGTATACAGCATGTGTTAATGCTTTAATGCTCTGAGAGCCAGATACATTTGTAAACAAGAGGACATCACAATAGCACATCATAACTTAGCAAGTCTAAGTTATTTCAAAGAGTATCTTTTTAATGTTTTTTGTTTTGTTTTTTTTTAAACACAGCAACTACCACAGCTGTCTTGAGGTCAGGTTTTCTTGCTGTAGTCAAATAATTTCCTGGAGAGACAAACCCTACCTGTGCTGCAAACCCCTCAGAGCAGGTCAGAAGCAATTCAGCTTTGTTGGCCTGTTTTTGCAAACACGGCTCTTTTATCCCCACCTTTTTGGCAGGCGTTTTTAAACCATGATCAGGACTCCAGCACCTTACTGGATCACTAACAAGACTTGTCATCCCACAGTTTAAAGCAGAGACTACTTAGATGGCCTTCTGAAAACATATGAGCACTCAAGCTGCCATAGCAGCTTAGCAACTCATTGATATCACAGCTCTGGCTACCTGCACACCCGACCTGAACTACACAAACACCTGCACCTAGCAGCCACATAACCCGAATTGCTATTTCTCGGTGTGTCTACACCAAACTCTTTCAAACATAAGCGTACACATGGAGTGACACAAAAGCCACGCATCAGCCCGTTCCTGAATCCACAAGATCACTGTCAAAGACCTACAATACAGCGGCCACCAGCAAAGCGAGAGCGGCAATCTCTGCTTATCTATATTTTCTCACACAGGACAAAACAATCGCCTGTCCCTCAGGCTTTGCCGCCCCGCTGCCTGTGGGTCCCTGCAGAATCACCATTAGTAGTAACTCGACATTCCGTCACACCCGAAGTGTTCCAGGGCGCACAGGCCAGAGCACTTAGGGAGTAAGCGTCCCTGTTTAGGGCCGGCTGCTCCCGGACTCCCCGGGGCAGCCGCAGCCTCGCCTCTCCCCCGCCCCTCTCCTTCCTCACCAGCAGGTCGGCGTTCGCCGCCAGGCGTAACTGCGGCTTGTGCTTCTTTATTATTTTCCGCAAAGTGCTGCGAGGCGCCGTGCTCCTCATCCTCCTCCTGCTACTTTCTTTCCTCTCCTTCTTCCTCCTCCTCTTCCTTCTTCTTCCTCCTCCTCCTCCTCCTCCTCCCGCCGCTCCCGCCGCGCGCGCGCCGCCCTCGCTCCCTCCGCCGTTCGAATCCGCCGCCCTCGCGCAGCCGCGCGCGCCCGCCGTGACGCAACTTCCCAACGGCCGCGCGCGGAAGCACCGCCCCTCGCGCCGCTGCCGGCCCCGCCGCTTTCCCGGGAGCCGCGCCCAGGAGCCGCACAGGGGCTGCGGGGACAGCGTCCCGCCGGGCCCGGGCCCGCCGCCCGCGTGGCGCAGGAACGGGGAGCGGCTCTCCCCGGAGGGCAGGTGCTCGAGAGGCGGGCGGGTCCCGGCGGACACCGCCACGACCGGTCCCCCTCGCGAGCCCCTCCGTGTCGGTCCGCTTCCCTTGCGAGCGAACCGAGAGCTGGCTTTAGGCCTGGCTCTAGGAGTTACCCGCTCCTCTGCCCGGGCCTTTTCAGTGACATTGACGGGGAGCCGAGCGGGAGGTTCCCGGACTGCCGTTGGCGAGCCCTGGGGCGGCCGCTGCCGCATGAGGGAATTTGCCGAAGCGCAGGGAAGGTGTCACGGGTCAGAGGCACTGTCACGGCGCTGCCTCAGCAAACCTCGGGCGGCGGATTTTAAATTGGCGATCGCCGCCCAGGTGTGCCGGTATTTCCTTGCCGCAGAAGCCGAGGGAGTTGTACAGCACGCTTGTGCCCCCCTTTGATGGTGTGACCCTGCTGGGAGATGGGACAGGGCTGCAGGGCCAGGAGCCTAATTAGCACTAATCTTAGACTGAAAGGAGCCTGGAGTGATAGTTGCGTTCTGCACGTAAATCTGGACAAAATTCTACTTTAGTACACGTAGGCATTGACTTACTGCTAGTCAGAAACACACAGTGGTTCTGAAATCGGCCACCACTTTACGTGTCATCCTTCCTCCATCATCTGTCCCTGCACTCCTGCTATAGCTGACGGATGCTGCTGACTGAAATACGGGTTTCCCCGCAGAGGGGCCCCTGTAGCTTGGCATTCTCAGTGTATTTGGGCGGTGTGTACTTAGTTGGAGAAGGGGTCAGGATTTCATACTGAGGTATGGGGATTTTCAGCATATTTATTAGGTTTTTTTGTTTTCTTTGGCCTATAGGACGCTTGCAAATTTAAATGTTGATAAGATAAATATATTGTCTTAATATGTTCAAAATACCAGCACCCAGATATGAATCAGTTTTATTGAAGTATCTTCTTTAGTCTGTATGGTTTAGTATTTTAGATAATTTTACAATATGCACAAAATGTAGTCCAGATAGAAGTATGATATCTGACAGCAGGAGAGATTTTAAGATTTGCCAGTTCTTCATACTCCGTCAGCTATTTCAAAATGATGCTTTGTTCTTTCAGTTTTGACTGTCATTTGCCATTAATCATCAACAGGAAAGTTAATCTTAAAGTCGAGGTCTTAACATATTTTTTCTGTGAAAGAATAAGCACACTAACGTGCAGAACTTTTTTGTACAGTTTAATAATAGTCACAGTTAATGTCTGAGCAGCACTGCCGCAAGTAAACATTTGGGTTTTTTCAGTTAACTGAACCTCTCTGACTCAGGAGCTACATAGGGTCATATGCTGTAATGCTCATAATATACACTCAAAAACTTGCATCAGGATCAGCAGTAACTCAGCATGTCAGCAGATTCAAATCTGCAGCTGGCACAGATCAGTACTTCCACTGGACCTTACATGATCTGAGAACTGGGCCTTAGTAACTTGCACGGTTGGTGGGAAACTGGTACAGGCAAGTATTTTACAAACTGTAAGAACTGCAAAGGTGCCTCTACTGTAGGTCTAAAACTATTAAAATACACCACACAAATTTGAAACTGTGCTGTGACCTGCATAAAGCAACAGAAACAGAGTCAAGACTAGTAACTGTATCTTTTAGTCATGTGCTAGCTATGTAGACAATGACTGAATAATGAAATCTACTATTAAGTGTAATATTGTTAGAGTTTTGTTGGTTCTGATGGTTTTATATTTCTAGTGGACTTTTTTTGGTGTTGCTTTTAGCCACAGAAAATATAATTTAAAATGCTGGCTCAAATTTACATATTTACCAGATTTCCTTACTTCTTAGGTTTTGAAAAAATTACAATAGTTACTTCAAGCAATTGATAACAGAGGTCAAATGTACATGTAATGAATTAAATGTATGTAAATTATATGTTATGATTTACTGACCAAACATGAAATTCAGTATTTCAGATTTCTCCTTGAATTTATATTTTAGACTATTTATCAATAAATGTTTCTGTAAATATGATTTTAGTGGCTTAATTTTAATACACAAATATTGTAGGAAAAGAAAAATTATACTTCTGTACATTATGCATTGCAATGGACAAGAATAATTTAATAGTTAATAAATTCTTTTAAAAATCACAACTGTTTCAGTTATTGGTCTCTATTAACACAAGGATTAATGATGAGATTACAGTGAATCAGAAAATGCAGTATCATATTTCTGATTTTGAAAATTACTGTTTTCTGTCTTTCTGACAAATCCATAATGTTCAGTTATAATATTATGAAATATTTAAATAAGTAAAAGAATAATGAAATTGTATTTTAAAATAATTATTTGAAAGTTGGAATTGCTAATTTTTTCATACTTGTGCAACTTTATAAAAAAGGCAGTTCTGTGCCTTATAGGCAGATTTTCTTATTTTACCTGTTTAAAAGCTGCAGCAGTTTTGAATCCATTTTTCTACAAGCAGTTGCCTTGTTTCCAAATAACGTTTCAAGAATTTCATAATTTTCTTCTTTTTAGGAATTGCAGTTTTTAAACACACATTAGTTAATTTTGTGAACTTCAGCTGCAGCACATCTTCCCAGTTTTCCAGCAATGCTGAGCTGTGTTTTAGAACTAAAGGCATTGTATGGGACTGATGATTAGAGCAAGGAAATTTCAGCAGTTAAAATAGTACCATCCATGTCTGACTTCTTCAGGAAAACAGTCTTTTCATGTTCCTTTTCATTTATTTTAATTATTTTTTTTTAATACAGGCAATTTCAGTGATATTATTTTGTCACTTTTGCTCCCAGATCATGTGGGTTTTTTGAAAACACTTCCATACATTTCAGTGGCTAAAAAGAGGCCAAGTTTGGGGCCATCACTGCTGAACCACAAACCAGTAAACATTTAGCTCTCTGTTTCTGTAAGGAGAGAGATGAATTTAAAGACTAATTTTGTCCACTGCTTTGGTGCACTGTAAGTTGAAATAAGGGTAATATTTGGAAATTAAATTAAAAAGCCATGTTTCCTTTCTGTCCTGAAACTTTTAAAAGTACATCCTAACTTGTTAAATTTGTTCTCCTAGCCTGTACTTCATAACTGTTAGTTTAATTATTTTGTTTCTGGATTTTGACATTATCTTCAGACAAATTCTTCATCAGCTCTTCATCAAATCATAATTTTAAAGTCAATCTTCCCTCCAAAAATACCAAAGAATTCCATTTATAGAGTGTTATATCTTGAAATTAATAATTACATTTTATAAATTCTTGCTAAGCCAGAGGTCTGTCAGTTTATTCTCTAGTCGGTAGAGACTGTTAAATACTTTCTGGTGCTAATCCAGTTTTCAGTGGTTGATGAAAGACTTTGAAACATATCCTGGATATGGATGTCAAAGCCTAAAATCTTTTGATGTTTTGTTTGGTGATGAAAAGATATCTCTAAAACAGAACATAACAATTCAGCAAAGGTGAACTCTTCTATAGTGTAGTTGATAAGCTTGATCATAGTGATTGGGGCATGCAGACTGACTCTCCTGTTACATTTGTATATTCTTTCTGTTGGATAATTCAGGTGTGGTTGAATACTTTTGTAGAGAAACAGGAAAAGAGATAATACAAAGGAGCAAATTGTATGTTTTTCTCTCCTCTGTGGAACTTAAGGAAACCTCTTGCTTGAAAAAGAAGGGGAAAACGGCAATTTTAACAAGAAACTTTTGCCTTGTGGCTGTCACTATTGATGTAATGGCAATAATTTAATTGCAGCAATAAATACTAGTCAAAACTCTGGCATTCACCTTTTATTTTCATGAAGAAAGGAGAGAATTCCCTAGAATAAATTATTTTCATTGCTTTTGGGTTGTTTTGGTTTATTTTTTTGTTCTATTTCTATCTGTGTTTCAGGCCCAGAACACTAAATAAAAAAGGCAAAACATAATAAATTATATTTAAAATTGTGACTATTTGCTGATTTTAAAGTTTATCATTTAAGCTTCAGTTTCATTTTTAGGACATTCTGTCCTCTGTATCAGCCCTCTGTATATCAGGCTCTAAGAACCTGTCTGAAGTCAGTTGACTTCCACAGGCCAGACACCATCTGTCTGTTGTGACTGCTTTGATTGCATTCATAAAATGAATGTCATTCATGCTGAAGCATATAAATCACAGTTCAACAGTCACTCTTACCTTCAGAGATATTCCTTGTGCACTTGACATGCCATCAGCTAAAAGTGTATCAGTTTCACTGCTTTTCAAGTAATTTGATGCAGTATCACATTGGTATAACTGTCCATTACTTTATTAAAGTATGTAAGAGGAAAGTGCTTATTTTAGGTGTTTTCAATGAAAAGCATAAATAATAAATTACAAAAAAAATTAGTTATTTTAGATACCCACTTTGTCTGTGTTCATGTAATTTTTCTCGTTATTTTTTTTAGATTGGTAGTTTATTTGCATTTTTCTCCCATATCTAATATACCAATTTTATGCCAGTCCTATTTCCTCCCCCAAATTCCAGAAGGAACAGTGTTATTCTCTTGAGATGTCATGCTTGCAATGATTGCATACAAACCAGAACAATCTTCCAGCACCTCTGCTCCGATCAGCTAATCCAGACCTGCCAAAAAGACCCCCTTCTTTCAGAAACATTTGCAAACCTAGACAGTATTCTGAAAAATGTCTGTTCTCTGCCTTAAAAATACACATTTTATGCAAATGTGTTACAAACAGAAAAGAAAGGAGAGCACAAAATTTAATTATATTCCCCAGGATTTTACTTTACTAAAATCTGGCCTAATTAGCATAACATGTAATAGCAATGGCCACCTATAAGGACCTCAAAGATTAATAGATTAATTGATTACTCAACTGCCAACTTTCTAATTAAATTTATCAGGGACAGTGGATCAGAAGAGTTGATCACAAGAAGGCCTGAGTCTGATGGTTGCTTTTTTTCACTTTGTTCTTCATGTGAAGGGTAGCAACATCCTTTAGCCTCATTTCCCACAGGGACCATGTTTTTTCCCTGTTGAGGGTTTGTTGGGTTTTTTTCAGTCAGAAAGAAAGCCCTAAAAGTGTGATGTGCTATAGCATTTTTCCTAGTTCTTGATTAATTTCCCTTGGGTTATGTTAGCTCTGAAACACAAAATGATGTGCTTTGGAATGTTCTGCTTAGCTGTACAACTGTCTACCAATTTTCTGGCCACAGCTGCAGAGGAAAATGGGTGATCACAATTTGAGATATCCACACTTGAAGCAAAAACTTAATCTCTTGCTGATTTTTCAGGTGGCCAGTAATCGTCAGCTCTCCTAAAGCAGAGGTGGAAGTGGTCATTAGGCCAATGTAAATGAAAAATGCCCACTTCTTGCCTGGTACTGCCTACATACACCATGAATGTACTAAAAGAAGGGATATATATGCATATTTGTTAACATTAAAGCCAGTTAGAAAACTGATAATGTGTATATCTCAGGTAAAAAAAAATATGGTTAATTATATTTTTTTAATTGATAAATAGTAGGTGATAGCCAGTGGGATGCCTGCCTGCCACCTGGTTTGCCCCAGTAACCCTGCTGATGGGACTTCAGCGAACTAAATTAAAAAAGAAATAACAAAGTAAGAGACAGGTTATGTTTCAGATGAGGTGAATTGATTGCTGGAAATTTAAATCACACTTTTTGTGACAGAAGCCAACTCATAACATTATTGTTATATGTGAACATGATAGAAAAAAAAAGGAGAATGGCCACTGAAGTGAAGTAAGAATTTAAAGATTGCCTTCAGAGTGCATGGAATGTGCATATACTACAAAAGGAACTGCCATTAGTGCACAAAGTTGGCACGTATTATGCTGTCAAGAAGACAGGTGGAGAAAAATAAGTAATTTGTATTTATTTATTCATTTAACTACTGTAATTAATAAGGGAGTTAAAAAAGAGAACATTTCAGATAATAAGCAGATAATGCAAATAAGCTGTAATCAAAATGTGGTTTTGCCATGAAGATTTTCAGAAGTTATTTATTAACTGCCAAAAGAATATACAGTCACCTGAGAATGAAGTAATATAATATATGCCAGTTTGCTGCAAATGGTTCCTCAGTGATCTGCTCTCTTTAGTATGCAGACATGAAATCATTTGTCTTGAAAATTATGTTAAGAAATTAATGATCTAATACAAACTATCGAGTGGGATGCAAAGTTCAACTACCTTTTTTTTTCTGTGAAAAGAAAAATTATTGAAAACATTAGGCTTGTATTAGTAAAAAAGAAGCCCTCTAGAGAATTACAGCATTACTCTTTAGTTTCCATCATTACAGAAAAACTCAAATTTCTTTTGAGTACAGAGATCTTTGTCATGCTTTCTGCAAATTCACAAACAACATTTTTTTTCTTTTTTTAATAGTAATTATTAGCAAAATATAAACCCCTGTGAAACTATTCCAGGTTGTACTGAGAATCAGTAGTTTTCTGAGAGTACCAAATGGAAAGTTTTAAAATGCTACTGCTGTAGCATGAAGGAAGGAAAAGTACTTCTTCAGAGAATATGGTGAAGTACAGGAATTACTAAATCCTTTTCCCTTTGGCTAGTTAACTGCTAATTTTATTTCTGGGAATGTAGTTTCAGGTCTGGGTTGGTTTTTTTTAATATCTTGCTATATAATATTTAGAAAGAAGCTTCAAAGATTAATTATCCATTGAGCTAATAATTCTTTCAATAGCTTAGAATCATTCTGCCTTCTGGGGACAGTAACATTTTCAGTTTCAAATGCAATTAAATGGAAGTGGTATTTTAGAGAGTGAAAGATATACTTATTTGACTGTAAAACAATACTATAAGTACTATTTACATAAATGTAACTTTGAGCACAGTTTTGCAAATAAACAGCTGCTGATACAATCTTCTTTCCATACAGAACAAATAACACTTTTGTCAAACAGTGCTTGACACAAAGGAAAACAGCGAGGGTGTAACACTTCAGGTTAATAAAACTAAAGGATAGCAGCTGTAGCCTTGCACAGAGGCAAGATGCTGCTCTCTGCTGTAAGAAACTGCATCGGAGCCTTAGCCCACTACACCCAAGAATAGCCATAGTGTCTATGGGGATGCCATATCAAGTTTTCTTCCCCTGCCCTACATGACTGTATAAGCCTATTGTTAAGAAAGAAGTACATAAACATATGTGGAAGCACCATAGACAGTAGAACTGGTTTAGTAAACAGAGGTGCAATACTGATTTTCTAGCCACATTGAGGCTCCCTACCTGAGCTTACATAGGGTAACTTAACTACCACAAAGCTAAGGAAAATATCTATTTTAAGCTGAAAGCCACACCTCTTGCGTCAGCACAAATACAATTACAATAAAACTAATACCATAAAAACACAGAGTGAATCATAACACAAATGCAAAATTTTTTGGAAGGAACATACTGTAATGTGAGCTGACACTTGGAAAACAGAAGTCAGGTCTAAGGTCTCTTATTTTTACCCTGGGTATTTTAAATTTTGTGTTTAGGCTTTCTTGCCTGAATAGTGGCAGAGTTTCGTTTTTCAGTGTATAGTGATGTTCATCATAGTAAGTAAGGTTGCTGTGATAAAATTTTTAAGTACCTTCACCTGGGTAGGAGCTGTGTAACCAATGATGCTCCAATAGTACCAATTGTACTATGGAATGGTTCCCTTGGAGTAGGTCAGTAGCCTCACACTGCTGCTCATTGCCACCCTAACTGGTGGTGCTTTGGGCCTGTAGAAACCAACGATTCAGTGCTGCCATAAAAGAACACAATGAAAAGCATAAAATTGCTGTTTGGAGGCAGCTCTTTTGCCTAAAAATTTGGCAGGTGTGTGATTTTTCCATTTGTTTTTGTTTGTTTGTTTGTTTGTTTTAAGGGCAATACATTGATTCTGAATGATGCTCTTCCTTGTAGACGGAATAGAAATATACTTGTCATCAGGAGAATTTTTTTCAGCATGTTTTTCAAACTGGTGAAGAGATATTTGCTGTTTTGAAATATGTGTCTGCAGTTCTCTAGCATTCTTCCCACTTTTATCTGATGATGTAGTGATATCACTAGGCTGACTCTTGTCTGCAAAGTGTCTTGGAAGAGAGCCAGGACAGGAGAATGAGGGGAAAAAAGCTCAAGCATATAAAGAATATAGGAACTAGATGACCTAGTGTTTATGGGGGACTTTCGAATGTAAAGGTCATTCTGTGGAAGGCCTGTGCTCATTGATATGCTCAATGAGCATATCTCATTGATATGTTCTGCATCTCAATGCAGTGACTATGAGTAAGTGAAACAGATTAATTTATTAGTTAATTAAATTCATTAAAGATGGCTTCACTCTCCAACAAGAATTTGTAACATCTTTACAATACCTGTGCAGAATTAAGTAGATGGAGACAAGGAGTCATTCTGATCCTAACCATCCCTGTTTAGGCTTTATTTAGCATTCTTTAGTCTGGTAAAAGTTTGCCAGTTTGTCTAAATTTAGAGGCCTCTGAAGATTAAACAGAATAAAGTCGTAGAACTCTGTAGTGGGTTGACTCTGGCTGAATGCCTGGTACCCACAAAAGCCACTGTTGTCACTCTCCTCCAAAAATGAACAGGAGAGAGAAAATATAACAAAGGGTTCACAGGTTGAGATAAGGACAGAGAGAGATCACTCACTGAATACTATCATGGACAAAACAGGCTTGAATTAGAGATAGTAAATGAATTTCTTACTAACAAAATCAGAGCAGGATAATGAGAAGTAAAATAAATGTTAATTTATTTTTATTATATTATTATATATAATAATACTAATATTATATTAGTATTACATTATAATAATATAATATATATATTTATAGTAATATATTAAATAGTTGATATATAAATTCATTATTTGATTATACTATATTATATAATTATATAATAATATATTAAATATTTATTAACATATAAATGTATTATATATTATATCTAATTATATTATATTATTATATTATGTTATTATATATTATAATATTATATAATTATATATTATAGTATTATATTATAGTGTTATATTAATTTATTTATTATTATAAAATAAACACCTTCCCCCCACTCCTCCCTCCTTCCCAAGCTCTACCTCCTCACCCAGCAGCACAAGGAACAGGGAATAGGGGTTATGGTCAGTTCATCACACATTGTTTCTGCCACTGCTCAGGGAGAGGACTCCTTACTTCCCTGGAGAGAGGAGACCTACACCATGGGGTCCCTCCCACAGGAGACTTCTCTAACGTGAGTCCATCCTGTGGGCAACACTTCTCCATGAACCGCTGCTATGGCGGTCACTTCTCCATGATCTGCATTCCTTTAGGCACAGGCTGGCCCAAAGTGGATTTCCTACAGGGTCACAAGTCCAGCCATGAAACCTGCTCCAGCATGGGCTTCTCTTTCTACAGGTCCCTGCCAGGACCCAGCTCCAGCATGAGCCTCCCACAGGTTCACAGCCTTCTGTCAGACACCCACCCACTCCAGTGTGGCCTCCTCCAGGGGCTGAAAGTGGATCTCTGCACCCCCATAGTCATGCATGGTCTGCAGGGGCACAGCTTCAGCTCCTGGAGAACCTCCTCCCCATCCTTCTCCACTGACATGGGTGTCTGCAGACCTGTTCCTCTCACATGTTCTCACTCTGCTCCTTCTCTGGCCTCAATTACTTCTGCACAGTAACTCTGGTTTCTTCTTAAATACATTATCACAGAGCCATTATTATCATTCCTGATCACCCGGCTGAGCATGGAACTCTTAATCCCAGGGTCATGGGTTCATGCCTCACATTAGGTGTCAAAAAGGACTGCAAAGGGTTGACATCGGCAGTATGCCAGGTGCCCACCAAGCTACCGTATCATTCCCCCTTCCCAGCTGGACAGGGGAGAGAAAATAACTGGAAAATTTTCCCAGAAAATGATTCCTAGCTTGAAATAAGGCAGTTTACTAAAGCAAAAATTTGTGCATGCACAAAGCAAAGAGAAAAAAATTGATATTCTTGATATTCTTATTTTCTACTTCCCATGAGCCAGCCAAGTCCAAACACTTTTCAGGAAGCAGAACTTCAGCTCCCATGGCAGCTGCTCAGGAGAGCAAACATTATAAATAGCAAATACCACCACCTCCCTCTCCTCCTCTCTTTAACTTTTTTACTTGAGCTGATGTCATATGGTATGGAATATCCCTTTGGTTAATTTCTGTCATCTGCCCCAGTTATGTCCTCTCCCAGGATTTTGCCCACACACAGCCTGGTGTGTTATCAACCCTATTCTAGCTACCAGTTCAAAGCACGGCATTGTGAGGACTGTTATGGGCAAATAAACTCCATCTCAGCCAGACCCAATACAAACATATGTTAATAAATGCATATCTTTTAAATGTGTTTTGTAACATTATATTTTGAGCAGATTAATCTAATTTGGGTGCTTTGTGAACTCAGTACTCTCACTGATTTCAATAATTATCAGCATTTTACTTGCATATTGCTTTTTTTACAAAGAAGTAAACTTGTTTTTACTTCCAAAATAAATGTAACAATTACCTTTTGCAATTTAACAGTTCCTACACTTGTGAATTCTATATATGGATGACAAATCTTTATTTGCCCTTAGCTACAAGCCTGAAATACAGTTCTGAAATACATCTGTTTGTGTAAATCAATACCCAGATGTATAGTTCACAGCCTTACTCCTTTTCTGTATGATTCCCAGCACAGAGTACAATTTTAGTTACCTTTTACACAGTTTAATCTGTTCTTTCTTTAGGAGTCAGTTGCCTCTAGCAGGCCCAGCAGAATTTGATTGTTCATTAAGAATAAAATTCTTCTTTTTGACCTCATAGGCCAACTCTGTACTTGTGAGTATAGTGTTAGACATAGTCAAGGGTCTGAGAGCAAGAGGCATGCTACAATCAGGTACTTTTGACAAAATTCTCACTAAATATAAGATGATCTAGTCAATCCCCACGGCTGGCGACAACGCCATGCACCGGCCTCTGGGCTGTATCCAGGAGTTGGCTGGGAGACTGCTTGTTGTCTCAGACCAGATCTGCTGCCTGCTAATGTCATGCTACAGAGACAGTAGTTACTACTATTGCACTCCAGACTTTATGCCTGGCCCTGGGTTTAGTGTTCTGTACATGCAGGTGTGGCATAATGCAGCAATGATTGTGGCATTTGTCAGTGGGGCTGAACGTTAAGAGTCCTGAACAAGGAGTTGTATGTCAAAATTAGAAAAGCTCAATGGTCAGACTTAACAAGGAGTCTGGTCCATGTCAGGATTGTTTCTGGGGCTTATTTTATGCTCCAGCTAGCCAGGACCAAGGTATGAATCTCGACAACCCTTGGAGGCTGTCCTGACCACTAGCCTTCAGTATCAGCCACTTGTGCTTTTTCTTTCTAGTCCTTAATCATGCTCTGTTTGCTACAACAGTATTTTAACATCCAGAATGGGAAGTAGGTATCTCTGCATGTCCACAGCCTTGTGGCATGCTTCTGAGAGATGGGAAATGCAGCCTTCAGCCCCAGAATTTAATGGGAAAATGCACTGAAAATCCTTTTCAAATATACTCACCACAAAGGTATCATAGAGATGAATATGTGAAAATATCAGTTAGCAATTGATTATACAGAGTCTGGTCCACAAGTTCTGCTCTGTGCTTCAGTCATTGTAAAGAATTATTTTTCATTCATTCCTTGTTTTGCCATGGTTTTGTTTAGACAGTATCAGTTGTGAAAGTAGACTCTCCTCAGGTTTTATGCAGAGCTTAGAATTATGTTGTCTAACATTCAGAGTTGCTTGATGTCAGGGAGCAAGCACAGGATAAGAAATGTATTAAATCTTCTGTAAAACAGCTTAATTTCAAAATTTTATTTTTCCTTACTCCAGCGGGAAACAGCGCAATATCACAGCAACAAAATTAAACCTGCAAGTAAATGACTATAGGTCTGTGCATAAATTTGTCGGGGAACATGTTAAATATATTTGTACAGCTGTACATACAAAAGATCTGAATTCTCCTAGCAGCAGTGTCTGGACATGAAGTTTTGATTTAGATTGTGTTCCTCTGGAGATTCTGTTCCATATGTATATAAAGCTGAATTTAGCAATTAAATGTGAATTGAACACATAATTGCATACTTGTAACAAAGTACAAGATGGGGTTTGGAAGTTCTGTCTTGAGAAGGACTTGACTCCATATTTCCAATTCTGGTAGCTTGAAGTTGCCAATTACATGAATTTGCTATATTATACATAGAAAAAAGTCTGCCTAAACCTATTAGAGATATGACTTGCTATATGCATATCTAGATGATTAATGCATTTTTATACATCGTTACCTGTATTCTGGCATATCATAAATATTATGCATATTCTTATGATTAATAAATATTATTCTGGCATATCTTAAATACTTTTTGAGAGTCAGTCCTGATTTGTCTATTACCTGCTTGGATCCACAAATCTATATACACATGAACAGGAAAACGTCTTAGCATGCTTCCTGAAAACTGTTGCTCCAAGCTCCTTTTCTTAATCTTAATGAAATTTTAATGCTTTAACAAATTTTTCCATACATGAAGAACATAATATGACCTCAAATATTTTTCAGTCTTTAAAGTTTAGTAAGTGTCTGAAAATTATTAGTGAAGTTCTCACCCTGTACCTGTGCTAAACACAATGAGGGTACCTATAATACTTTACTAATGGCTAACTTCGCCACTCCCTAGTTAATTCTTCTTCCATCACAAAATATATGCAAAATATGTACAAAATATATAGATTTTATTGGGTAGTTTCTAATAATTTGCAGTAATTTTTTTTTCATATACTTAACTTTTCCTCTTAGAAACAAACAGCAAAAATATAATTTAAGAGATAAAATGCCCATGACATCTAAATTGGTGTCAGAAACTTGGGCCTTTTCAGTTCTGTAAAGCAACACAATCATAAGTTCATGGGATACAAATTTTGTACACAATCATGTCTTATATTTCTCATTGATAAAGTTTGTGTTTGAAATACTAGCAGTCTTTCTTTTTACTCAATTTCAAAGAAATCTACAGTCTGCAAACAAAATCAGGACATGTTTTGAATTTTATAGGATTAGTTGCATCCTCAATATCTATTATCTTTGTAAACAATACCTTCACTATGTTGTGTGTTAAATAAATGCATCTTGCCTTTTACAAGATGTCTTCCTATTGACTTCCAACTGAAGCACAACAAAAATGCTAAAAAAAGAATCCTCAATAGCTGCATGAATAGCTGTCCACTTACTCTAGAGATCAATAAAATGTTTGGCACTAGCACTCATTCTCATGTCAAAGCCAAAACAGAAAACATAGTTCATAGTGAAGCACAAGGACAAGAATGCTGGAAAGACATTCTTGCAAATATGTGCTACAAAACTGTACCATGCTCCACCTTCCCTGTTGCTTTCATGTGCAGCTCAACTACATTTCAGTAAAACAGTGCCCGAATGCAACTCAGGAATGTGTGTGGCTTCTGCAAACAGATGCAGAGCCAAACACCCTGTATTAGTGTGTGGATGTATAGCACAGCTGGAAGAACAATTGCAGCTGCTATTTAAAGCATGTGTTTTTCTTACTGGGTTATCTAAAAGCTTTATTTATACGGTGAAATTGTGTTTTAAACGTGATCTTGACCACATTAAGTTTTGCAAACTGTAGACAATGTGAATTTAACGGTGGCGTTTAGGTTTTCTGAAGTCTTAGCAGTATGACATACATTAGTAATTAAAAGTGATTAGTTCAAAATCAAGTTGTGTAGAGATCTGTAAATTTCAGTCACGGCCTAACATGTGGATGTCCACCTACTCAGAAAAAGCAATCTGGGGACCCAGACAATGTCACAATCCTCTATTACCTGCCAAATGACGTGTAAGGAGTATATGCTGCACTGTCACAATCTCTTTCTAGAGAGGTTCTGAGGTTCATAGGACAGGCTGGATGGGACTTAGAGCAAGCTGGTCTGGTGGAAGGTGTCTCTGCCAATGGCAGGGGGTTGGAACTAGATGATCTTTAAGATACGTTCCAACCCAAACCATTCTATGATTCTGTGATTCTATAAATCGTAAGAAGGAGGCAAAAGAGAAAAGGAGGACAAAAGGAGACATTTCCTCACCTTCAAGGCACCAAAAAAACCCTGACCTTGCCCCATATTCCACAACTGGAAGTTGAGCTGAAAAAATGCTGGAGTTTTAACAGGGACATCAGCTGACAAGCAGGAGCCTGTAAATATTTACAGTCTCAGGAACAAGCTCTATGAGTTTGGCATTCATTGCCCTTGACCATTTTTCAGGGTTCCTTGAGGGGTGTGAGGCACTGAGCAGACACGGAAGAATATGCAGATTATAGGGACATGGAATTTCAGAAAGAGACCTTAGACAATCACATGCATAAAATCTACTTATTTTATAAAATTGAGATGGATTAACTCTGATCTTAATTCATATAAAGAAAATATTAAAAATCCATAATGGTTATTAATTTCTCCTGAAATAAGAAAAATTGAATGTGTTTCAATCCTTTAATGAAACCTAGTCCGTTTTTTCCCAGTACACATATATTGATGGCTTTAACACTTACAAGATCTTTGCAAGCAAGTATCTAGTCATCACAGAACTACAGTAAAGTTGATAACAGAAATCATGATCCTCATTTTGTGGACAAGATAACTGACTCTATGATATCAAAACCAAACCATTGCCCAAAAATCTGAACACGTGCAGGCATACTCTAATAACAAATAGGTTATTGGGACTGAAAACTTTGAAGTGTTACTTTAGGTCTATGGTGATAGATGCCCAAGTCTGAAACATTGTTTAATTGTTTAGTTTCCAAACACTTAAAGTATGAACAGTAATGTTTATTTATCTGAATTTGTTTAATGACAACCTTAAAGTTACTTATTTTTAGAATATTTCTTCCATGAGACAAAGTTATCTTTTTCAGCAGATTTGACTTTTGCTTCTTCTAGAAGAAGAGTTATTCTGGGCTAACAAATTTCCATTTAATAATGCATGTATTTTCCTTTTATGAAGCTAGATCATTTTTCCATCACTTGTATTTCAGTATTTCTGAAACCAGGTGTTAATTTTCAGGGGGATAGGAGGTTTCCAAGCAGCTGCCAGGACTAATACAGCAGCCAGCAGTAAATGCTGAATAAGCTTAGGTACAAAATCTATACCATCTGGTTTCAGGACTCCCTGGCCAAAATATGTGAGACCAGTTCCTTTCATGTCCAGAAATCTTCCTGTTCGATGGAAATTGTGAAATGGATGTTACCTTTGCATTACCTTTTAATTCACATCTCAGAGGAAGATTCAAATAATGGTCTTAAGAAAATATTGCACAACTGTAAAACAGGAAAGTAAATAATGTGCTCAGGTTTCATAACAAGAAAGATGAACCCTATTTGACAAGCTGAGATCAAAGTCCTTGCTCAGCCTCACAGCAGTTCAGTTTTCCAAGCTGCTGTTTCTCAAAGTCAATGATAGCTACCAGTGCTCAATGCAGACATAAGGTCCCTCACAGGAATGATTTCCCTAGACCAGTGACTGAACAAGAACATACAAAATGAAGCCCTTAAGGTTTGATTTAAGACCAGGGAAGTAAGGTATGAGGTCCATCTTGGCTGCCAGTGAGGAAATACTTCTGGTTCCTTAGGTGTCTGTAAAGATCAACTGTGTTCTACATAAAAAATTGCTATACTGCAGTAGTTGATAAAATAATGGCTTAAGAGTGGCTTAGTTCAAAGACATGAGTATGAAGGCATAGATATAGCTTGGGCCACTCTGAAGATAACTGAGGAGATCCAAGCAACAGAACTTCCTCTGAAGACATGTGGGAAGAGGGTGTTTCCTGCAATTTTTTAAGTCCAAATCATTTAATCCTCTCTCTCAGGCAGTCATTTACAGTTACACATAATCCACAAGGTCACTTTGTTATCAAATCCCTGAAAGTACCAGGATATCATCCCATCCAAAGAGTCATTAATGTCTTTTAGCTTTTTATGTCTAGATTACACATCAAAAAAAATGCATATCAGAAAAAACCACACAACTCTTTTTTTTTTTTGCTATCACCACTGCTTTCAACACACTGATTAAATCATTGCTTTAAGTGGATGATTAAACCCTTTTGAGAAGGGACTGACATCCAACTGTATTTGGCTAGAAGAGAGAATTATGATTCCCCAGTCCATAGGCACTATCACAATACAGATAAAATTGCAGTGGTAGTGCTGTTGCGTTCCTGGTAACTGTGAATTTGTCTACACTGCTGTATAGCAAAATTGCCCTGAGCTCCATAGAGCAAGTCAGAATAGCACTATCATCTGATCTAGTAATAGGTTTAATTGGAGACAGACTAGCTGGAGGGAATTATGAATTAACAATTTCACATAGCCAGACTATTTTATAATGCAGTGTAAGTAATTATTTCAGTAAAGACAGTGATTTTGCCGCGTTCATGCTGTAGAACAATAGTGCCAGTATAAATCTCAAGATAGCACTCAGTGTACTTTAAGAGAGAACTTTAGTTACCTTAAAAAAATTTAAAAGGCTGTGGTCCAAAGTTCCACTTATCTCTGAATGTTTGATAAATGGTTGATCCACAGATACAGTGTTCTGGTTGCATCCATGAAGCATTTGTAAGTGATAAGTTATATAACTGTAGTGCACTGATATTTTTCAAAATGGCAACAGAGCACACATCAAAATACTGACCAATCACTGGCTAACCAACCATTATATCCCAGAGCAGCTTTTCCCTACTGTTGAAGCTGTAGATTCCACACATAAAAAGTCAGACTAGTCCACTGACCACAAAACCCCTCGGAGAAGAGACATTCCACAAAGTTCACCTCAATTCAGCAAGCTTTCCTGTTACTGATTTTCATCTGTTTCATTATTTATTGCATTTATTAGAATCTTCCTATTTGACTATTTCTGATCTTATGAAAGGTTCAGGGACTAAATAATACCAAAAAACATTGTTTCACGTGTTTTTTGTTTCACATTATATGGACTAGCTCCAAAAACTCATAAATCACTTTTGATACCAGAGAGAAAACATTTCAATGAAAGGAGGAGCATGCACAGTCTGTGTCCAAGAAGGCGAAGCAGAAATTTTCTCTCTCTTTTTCAGTGTTAACAGTCAGAGGGAATACACTCTGGAAATCAATTTTCTTTTACTGGAACTTGATGTGGGTAGTTGCTTGATGTGTTCAGCTTCTGTATGGCCCAGGTTCAACAAGACACTTAAAAGCATGGCTGACTTTATTCATGTGGGTATTTAGGTATGTGCTTAAGTACCTTGTTGAATTGGGGCTTATGTTAGGTCGTAAGTATTTACTAGGTCAAGCATCCAGGCTAAACATTTCTCTGTTTTTCCTAGTAACACTGCAAGTAACTCCAGTCTCACAATATATTTGGAAGTGCTTGCAGTGAATTTATCAGGTGATGTTACTCAAGGCCATGGAGAATACATTCTTGTTCTTTTGGAGAAACATATTAATTTGCCTGCTCAGCACAAACTCTGCAGACTGCTGAGAGGATATACATGGGCCAAACTTCAAACATACAGCATGATAGAGTAACATTTTATTTAAATATTTATGCTACTGCAGTATCCAGGAGTTGAAGCTAGTCTTATGCCCTATTAAATTAGGCACTGTAGAGAAGCTTGAGGTCTCTGCTCCAAGCATGGCACACCAGGGCCATAGCTGGAGAACTACATAGATTTGCCACAATGAAACACTTACAAAGATAAATCAAAAAGCGGAAAAATTAGGAAGGAAAAATATAGTGAATGAGTGCTTTTTCCTCCTGTAACTCTGGCTATTAGCCCAGACATTAGCCTATCTAAGCCACAAGTGAGTAAGTTGTTTAGGAAACACGATTCCAAGCATTGTGGGAGTATCTCTGACCAAAATTTTTCTATTTTCTTGGAAGAGAAGATGTGATTAAGATGGTGCTCTAAGTCTGCTCTTCAGCCCTCTGTTACTGAATTCTAACTCCATGGCACATTTTAGAAACAATGGTATGTGTTGTTCAAGGCCCTGTGACAGAAGAAAAGATGACTCTTGCGGTTGCTGGCTGCAGGCACCATTAGGAAGTCGTAGAGTCTGGCTGGGAAAACTGGTGCCTTGCTCAAGCTTTGACAGTGGAGCTCATACTCGCTATAAGTGAACCAGGTTCCCTTCCTTTCTCTACCATTTTCTCTGTATAAACCACAGTATCCCACTGTGTTTTAACTTTATTGTCCTGTCAAAAGCACTTCCAAAACCTTGAATTAGTACTGTTTCTGCCTAAAAGCCTCTTACAGCTCTACCTAATCAATCTGTATATGTAGAGGAGCTGTCAGTGTATGCATGGCCATAACAGAGCCTGAGCACGTGGGAAAGAAAAACTAAGGAGGTATGAAGAGGGAGCTGCAATTCCCAAAGAGAGTAGAACAGGCCCTGGGGCAAAATTCCTTTTGAAGCCAAGTTTTACAGTTCCATTGCTCACTTACTGCATAATTATCTTCCTTGACTTGCTTTTCTTCAGCTGCAATCAACAGAAGTGTTTCTCAGTGTCTTGGGTTTACCTCAACATCAAGACTTCAATCATTTTATTTCCAAGGGAAACTATTTTATGACTAATTGCTTCTGAGTAATTTAGCAAGGCTGAATGTTGGTCTTGTGAGTTGTGGTGTCTTTTTCTGGAACCAACCCCTCACAATCAAAATAGCCTAATTTTAACTTTGTGAACTGAAAAGTCATGTCTTCCAATTTTCATACAGACTTTCTGTAAAATTTGATTTAGAGTGTCAGTACATATTATAGGGTTTATTCTCATCTTGGTGGTATGAAAAATCTTTGCTGTTTCAAAAAAACCACAAATGTATTGCCATGGATTTTAACAGTAGTTAGGTACTGTTAACATTGACAAAGAATTAGTGGGGAAAATTTGAGCCATGTTTCTTTTTTAGAGTAAATTGGATACAATGCTGAAAAGGGGGAAGTCAACACTAGGTTATAAAAACTTCTGTCTTACATCTCACCCATCTTCACTATGTTTTATTTCACTAATGGGATCTATATATATTTTGAACTCTAAGATTACTATAAACTGTGAACGTCTCTTGAAGAGGGGGAACACAGAACAATGAAATGATAGAACAGAAAAAGAATGAAGTTGAAAATTAGGCCAGAAGATTGAAATCAGGACAGATTTAAATCATTCTTTGCTGTTTGTTCATCTTGGTTGTCTGATAAACTACCAAGCAGGACAAAGTTCAGGAGACTTGATATACTGCATGTTAAGTCTTTGTTGTTATAAGGTGAACTCCTGTTCTCCAGCTTGCTCTCCTTGTCTCCCACGCTTGTTGTTTTAATACAGAGGAAAGTTCAACTCCCCCTGCTTAACTCCAGTATGTCTTAATGAGAGAATTGTAACACTATCCAGTCATCCCAGCACACGTCAATCAGAATTTCATTGCTTTGCACAGCTTGACTTATGTCAAAAAGGATGGTTAAAATTCACCCATGTCGTGGAAACCTCCTGTTGAGTGAAACAGATCACATCTTAGCTATGGGAGGATTTTTTGTTTGTTTGGGTTGGGTTTTAAATGGTCAAAGGGCAAGAAACATTATTTGCAAAAGCTCTTTCACATAACTGGTTCTTAGGATGCTGGTATCAGCAAGATGATTTACACATCATATAGTTAAAGGGATGAAAGCAATAGAGTTTCATGTGCCAATGCAAAGAAACATCATTTACAAAAAAGTCTGATCATACAAAAGGGATCCTCTAGCCTATTGTGGTTAAGAAAATCTCATAGAGCATCCTAATAGATTATCTTTGACAGCATGGGCTTTACATTTACAAATGAGTAAAAATCAGAGCAGAAGGCTCAAAGCCAGCAAACTTGAATAATGGGAGGCATTCTTATTTATGGGGAGCAGCACTCGAACCAGCATTCCTGCAGCCTTCAGGGCAAGCCTCATTGAAATCTACATAGACATTAGATGGTTATTGCAATTGCTGCAGGAGAAACAACACAAGTAAGCATTTGCAGACACTTGTCTTGTGTTTACTGTAGCTCAAGTTGTACCTTCCAAGAGTTTTTAAACATACTCTTTTGTTCCTAGTTCGTTGCTTCAGTGAAACTGAAAACTCTATTAAACTGTGAAATAATTGTATTGTGTTATAGGAAGCCTCCAAGTTTATAGAGATAGGAATGTCTCTGTGATGGAGGATAAAAAACTCATATTATCCTTGTTTACAAGACAGTACAAAGTATACCATAAACTACTACCTCTGAAGTAACAGTGCTAGGCACATTTTTCTATGTAAATAGAGTCAGTATAAGGAGATAGCATTTAAAAATGGTGACTCTACATCCATAAAAGATTAATTATCTTGGGGAAGTATAAATTGCTTGTAAGCATAGCCCTTATATATTTAAATGGAACCTCTGGCACAGGGAATTACTGACTAGACCAGTCTTTTTCATTCTGAAAAATAAACCACCAAAGGAAAATAGGAGGAGTTTACATAATCATAGGAGGCATAGCGGTGAATAGGGATCCACTGCTCACGATTTCCTCCAGTGAAAAGCCAGGAAGACATCAAGTGAAGACTGCATATTCTGATCCAAACAAATGTGACAGGGAGGGTCTTCCTGTAGTATGGGCAGTAGTGGATATTGTACACAGATGGGTTTGAGGGGACACTGCACCAGGTAATGGAAGAAAAATCTTTTACAGAGTAATAAATGCCTAGAAATGACACCTGATTCTGGAAATCTCTCAGCTGGCAATTGTATAAAACTGGGAGTCCTCAAAGCACACTCATTTGCTTGTTCTGTTCTTGTTTTTCCCCGAGTCATCTGCTCATGACCATTGTTCTCAATGGATTTCCCCCTAAAAACATACTTCATTCATGTCTGATAGCAGCTACCCAGCCAAAGCAAAGGATGATGACATTAAAATAGAAATACAAGAGTCATCAAAGAGGAAGAAAGTGTCAAAACTAGAACATGTGGGTTGGGCAGAGGCATGCCAATACTATTACCACTCCTTCAAGGAATCCAGCTCAAAGCAAAAGAATTGGCGTTGCTCAGTGGTGCTCCCCTCAAAAGGAAGGGACAGAGTGGGGGAACACTAGATCTCATCAAGTTTCCTTCCGTAGAAGCTGGGAACAACCAGCATAAACAGGGCCAGAAGGAGTTTGGCAATAAAGTCTTGTGGCTTTATGGGTCCTCAGGTGTGAAGGTTGTTGATGAGAAGCTGAGGGAACAAATGCAGCCACAACCTCAAGAACTGAAGGACTGATGAACTGCAGGGTTGTGCACTGAATGCACATATGTGCCAGAGCCCCTCTCTCACTTTAAGTCAGGAACCTTATGAACCAGCTTGTGCAACACCAATCTATATCGCTATGCCAGCTCCACATTCCCCCTGAATACTGCGTAGTCTGCACTCATTCGCTACTTTAGTATTTACCAAAGCTCTTTTGGATGGAAAATCTAAGCACCAGCTGGGACTGGTCCATGTCAGGCAGGCAGCATTATCCATCCCAGTCCTGGTTTTTCTGATGCTTTTCTCTCTCCACACCTCACACAAGTTAGGGCTCATACTTTCTGAGGTGAGTGAAGGCTCTGGTAGGAGCCTGGTGGAAGGCTCATGTCCTATGGTGTCTGTGGGGAGGGGCAAGAAGAGGTAGCATAGTGCACACCACTGATGTGCAGCAAGGATAAAATCTAGCCTTCCAAACGGCTGAGACTTAAGCACTGCAGAAACAGGCCAGTCTGCCTCATTCAGCCTGGAGTCACTCTTTGGTGTGAGTATCACTAGGAATATCCCTGTAGCCTATAAATAAAAACAAAAATGTAGCAGCACATTTCCAGCACCTCAAAACTGAATATCTGTACAAGGTTATATATGGATGTTTCAGGTGTTCTGGACTCTTGGGTGACCCTGGTTGTTGTCACTGGACATCACTGCTCCCAGCACAGCCTGGAGAACCCCACTGTGGCTAACCACGGCAGAGCTCCATAGTTCCCACAGACAGGCAGCCAGTCTGAGAGACTGGCCCCAGGTGATCTTGGGAGAACATCCCAACAGGTGGCATCCCACAGCCTTGGTCTCACCACCTGGTTTGTCCAGACATGCTGTTTGTGAGCCTCCTGCGAGGCAGCTATGTCAGGGAGCATGCCATGAGCATGGTTTCATGTCAAAGGTTGTGTAGATGTAGGCAAAGTGATTTACAAAGCCAAGTGAAGAGAGAGCTAAGTCTATTCAAATATCAGATGCCATCATTCATCCTGATTAGCCTGGGATGATTCAACAGCTGTAACCATTTAGGCTACAATTCAGAAAGCCAAATACTTTAATCTAATGCTAGCAGGGGATTGCCAAGGAAAGGGAGGAACTGAAAAGAAAATACATCAATATTGCAGACTTCATCCTAGAAACAGAATTCCAAAACTTCATTAAAATTCTTATACTGAATGTATAAAAATGTATCTCATTTATTAAAAAAAAAATTGCTCCAATTTGTTTAGAAGGATCGAGAGCAGCCAGGTTGAATGCAATGTAGATAAAACTTAGATCCAAGAAAATTTATGAAGAATGCTATTATCCGGCAGTTCCTTATTGCAGGGGCATCTAAAATTCAGTGGGCACCTCTGTTATGCCTTTTCATTGTCTTAAAGCTCCCTAAGCACCTGCATAGCCACAGCAGGTCCTCAGCTGTGAGGCATGCTCTCATTTATGCTGTACCATGATGCAGAAATTAGGATGTCTCTCTGCAGCTGCAGTCCATTACAGCCTGCTTCTAGCACGTGTAAGTGTTCTAAGTTCAGCATGTAGCACAGCATGGCCAGCTACTCACAAATATATGGCCAGTGCTGGCAGCAGCTTTTCCTCTAGATGCTCTGGCAAAGGACACAAAAGAACACAAGATTAATGTAGCCTGGAGGAGTCTGACCCGGCAGGTGAGCTGGATGACCATCTAACCATCATTGTAATGTAGCTGAGTCACTGACATTGTATTAGGGTTGACTTAAGCCTTAAATATGTAGTGCCCTTATGGCTTAGTTACTAATCACTATTGAGGCAAAAAAAAAATAAAGAAAAGTGGTCAGGTAGAGTCTTTCCGCCCCTTTAATTCACAAAGTTAGTTACTAGTCTTCAATAAAGACCAAAAGGAGACACTTTTCTAGCTCTGAGTTCCAGTTGGGAGGGAGACTTCCCAGAGCTGCCAAGTCAGTAACTGCAGCACCACCAAGTGTGAATGCACTGATACCATCAGTGTTCGAAAAGACTTAGGTCCTCTTTCAGCCAATTTGTTCTTCTAAATTGTTTACTATTGTTAAAGTAAACAGGGTTTAATACAAGCTTGCTCTCTAGGGCAAAGTGGCTAGTCTTGGGAGGCAACTGGGATTTTTTAAGATAATTTGATATAAGCTTCTTTTCCTGATAGATACTGTTTTTAAGTGGCAGAGAGAAAGTTGGCCACCTGTTTGCACACGGTCAAAAGGAGTGGTTGGGCTCAGCCTCCCAGTTGTTCACATTTGGCATTAATTGCTCTGTGCAAATACAATGGCTATGTTCATACTAGTTCCTAGCTACCCTGCATAATCATTAATTTTGATTTTTTTCAATGAGGTACTTTCCAATAGGTAGTACAATATCAATGTATTGCCATCAGTATATATGTAGAGATCTGTGCTTTGTGTTACACGTGCAGGATAACTATATAGCTTCAGACTCAGGAGGTCTACCCACTAGGAGCAATTTCCCAAGTCCGCAGCATTAGAAACTCAGCAGATGCATAATGCAATGTTAAAGTAGTACATTTTAAAGGGAACTTGGCACCTTAAAATTGAAATAATCTAAAAAATACAAAACTGAAGGTAAAACTGGATATCTTATTCCCTTTATGTTTAAGAAACTACAGGAAAATTAAGCAAAAGCATTTTGTGGTACGTCTGTGACAGTATTGGTACCCCTGGGAGAAGAATCAGGTAGAAGTTCCAGAATGGCGACAATGTAGATTACATTTTATATCCTCTTAAGAGAAATGGCTTCCTTCATAAATTGTGTTCTTAAAAACTGAGCATAATCTGATATAGGTAGGGGGGGAAAATCAGATGTGACACCAACAGACGCTGATTTTTAAGCAAACTGTTTCAATATCAATAGGAAAATTTAAATAAAGGTGTATTTTAATGTCTTGATATTATTACAGAACTAATCCTAGCCAGACAATGTCAAAATACAGCTGATCCAAATTAGCAGATTGTACTTTGAGAGTATGTTCCAGAAAAGTCATTTAAGTAATGCCAGCCCAGCTTAGTGATGCACAGCACCACACAAGCTCAGAGACTGTTCTGACTCAAACTGAGCTAGGTCTGATGT
This sequence comes from Pseudopodoces humilis, assembly GCF_049639895.1. Taxonomy (NCBI): domain Eukaryota; kingdom Metazoa; phylum Chordata; class Aves; order Passeriformes; family Paridae; genus Pseudopodoces; species Pseudopodoces humilis. The sequence continues at coordinate 61,896,334 of NC_142202.1, forward strand.
CCCTGCACAAGTTTCATGCTTAATGCACAACCTGAAAATTTCCTTTGAATGATCAAAATCTGACTGTGTCTATGATATGCCAGGCAGGGAAAAAAAAAAAAGTTTCAAATTCAGACCAATCTAGAAAGAACAGATAAAATTCAGGGGTTCAGAGGGCAGCTGAGGTTTGAAGTGACTTTTTATAATCATCTAGTCTACTCTGCCTCCTTAGAGAAGAGTCAGCTAGAACAGGCTGTCCAGAGCCTTCCCTAGTCAGATTTTGATATATCCAAGGATGGGTGTTTCCATAGCCTCTCTGGGCAACCTGATCCAATGTTTGATCATCCTTACTATTAAAAAAAAGCTTTTTCTGTGCTTAAATGAAGTTGCCTGTACTTCAGTTTGCACCTATTGCCTCTTGTCTTTTTACTGGGCACTTATGGGAAGCATCTGGCTCTCAACACATTACCTTGTTCCTCTATTCTAACTTCTTAATCAAAAAGTTTTTTCCTCATGTCCTCCCAAGCCATTTTGTGCCCACTGATCCTTCTTATGTACTTTGCCACAAAAGACAAAAAGTTTGGCTCTAACATCTTTATAACTGTATTTCTATTGTTAAGAATCGCCCTTTAGGTTTTTCTTTGTCAGGAAGAAACAAGTCCAGCTCTCTCAATCTCTCCTCAGAGGTGATGTCTTCTGGGCTCCTAACCCATTTGGTAGCCCCTCCAATCTCTCTCCAGTTTCTTCTCCTTGAGCTGGGGCTAAAATGAGATGCTGTATCCCAGGCACGGCCTCCCAAGCATCAAGTAAAGTTTGATTCTAACTTTCCCTAATTAACTATCCATGCCGCTCTAAATGTTGTCCAATATGTGGTTAGCCTTATTCACTTATTTTTCTTGAGTCAAATCCTGTTCTTGCTCTGAAACGTAAATACCTAACTATTGTTTGAAATCAATCAGTAAGTGTAATGACACAGAGAACCTAGGCTGCTCTTCAGAGACGGACCCCAGAGTCCACTGTCCCCTGTTTCAGTGACAAACTTGCTCACCTCAATATATGGACATAGCAGAAAATAATAAAATAATTCATTCCAACTGAGCATTTCTGAGCCAGTCTGATACTTGACATGCCTTTAGAGTTTGCAGACTTATGGTGCTGGTCTGTGTGATGGGTCAAAGCAGAATTTTGCTATAAGAAGGGAGCCCATCTGAATATCAAAGATAAATCATCCTTAGTCAAGGAGGTCAGTCAGTAGCACAAATTCCAGAATTGATTTGTGGCATATGCAGGATCTGTTTAACTCCAGAAAAGTACTTCAAAGACAGAGTATGACTCTTAAAAGTATTGACATGCACCTCCACCCATCCCTTCAAAAACTTCTCACTGAAAACCCAAACCTTCCACCCTGACCTGCGTGAGAAACCTTGGCTGAAGGCCCAGCAGTTCTTGCAGGCTGCCTAAACCAGGCTTGGGTGGACTCTGAAATGAGATACAGACTCTCTTTTCATTATGATGGCAATGGTTTAAAGATAAGCAACAAAAGGGAAGGAAAATGAGAAGAATTGAATTCGAGCTGACTGTTAAGAATTTCAAGAAAGGGCAAGGGATAGAGAATGAAAAAATGTAAATTATCTTTTTAGAATAATGAACAAAGAGTAAATTGAGAAAATTACTTGCATCCTCTGCAAAGCATTTAGCAGCTTCCACTCTCAGTAGCTTCAGTGGGAGAGGCTGTAGTTTGCCAGCTGCTCCCCATGTCTTTAGCAAAACCGTGTGCCATTTGAAACACTGATCTCATGCTAAATGGTCATATGCCAGCTATTGGTATGATGTCTGATCTGGCTGCCCAAATGGAATTGCACAACAAGGAAGAATGGAAATAAGTTGGTGTTTAAAAGTACTTGTGTTCTTAAGGACATGGTTGTGCAAGTCCCTGACTCCATGAGTTATGGCACTGTTTTACAAAACACTAGTACCCAATGACACCCACCCCCTTGACTGCAACCATGTCCATAGAACCAGCAGCTTCAGAAGCATTTTCAGTACTGGAGTGTGACCCAGGGGATGGTCATCTCTTGTCTCCCAAGGAAGAAAGAGTGCTTGCAGTGAAGCAGCACAGACAGAGCCTGAAGCTCATGTCTTAACATGGGATTACAACCAGAGAACAGCAAGAACAGAATTGTACCATGGAGTCGGACAAATCAAAAGCCAAGGGCAGCTCCAGCACAGATCATACCCTCATTAACAGGGCATGATTCCACAGGGTCTGTAGCCCTAACGTAAGAGATGAACCAGGGCCAGGGTCCACCCAGGGGCTGCAGTCAGGAGCAAAAGGAGGAGGAGCTGCAGAGTTGGAGATAAATTGCAACATGTGACTGAGGGATTCCAGCTAGCTACAGAGTAGGACTAAGGCCCGTTGTGGAGGCAGGGCTGGAGATAGTCACACCTAGCTGAGGAAAGGACAGAGTGCCCGTTCATGACAGTACAAAGAGCCCCTGGACAGAGGAAATGTGGGTAAACATCCTGAGTGAGGCCAGCTGGGGCCACTAAGGCCCAGTTGGTGGCCTCATATGGCCCTGATTCCAGGAGGAGGCATTTCATTGTGTTGTGGAAAGATGCCATCTCAGAAAGCAGGAGCAAGCAGAAGGACAGCAGCCCAAGAAGAAAGCCTGAGCCATCAGCCTGACTCTCCTCATTAATGGGGACTAAGTACATGGGCCTAGAGAGGCCAGATCTTGTTTGCAAGGGATCATTAAATGTTGTCCTGAGACCAGCTGATACCAGTAAGACCTCATGATCCCTGTTGTCGACAGCTCATTCGCATAATTCATGGCCGCCTCCAATTATCTGTGGGAGCTTAGCAGGCCAGACTCTTCACTTGTGAAGGAGGTTCCACATGGGCAGGCACTTAATGAACAGATTGGATTATAAACACTAGCTAATCTTTCCCACATGTACACCTGAAGAGTATCACAAGTGACAGCTGTTTAAATTTCCAAGGAAATTAATGATTCCTAAAGAGGCAAGACTTATCAAGGCTTTGACTGGGCCTGATAACGGACAACCACCAAAGGGCAAACTGTTTATAATAGTCTATAAGTGCCTCATTCTATGGGTTCATCTTGGGAAGTTTTATTGACATGGTCCCTTTTATTAATGTTTTTGCTGGCAAAGACTAGAACAGCTTGGTTCAATCTACTGATGATATTAGGCTACTAAGGCCTCTAATGAGCACCTCGTATCTTCAGGTCACGGTCAGTTTAAAATGGCTGGTACTGGGGCCAGGACACATGGGCTCAGCTGAACCCTACGAGGCAGCTGCATTGTGCCTGCCCCATGCAGTGCTCACATCCTTGAGGGGCCCGTCTGCGAGACTGCTGAAACATTAACTCATGTGTGGTGACTCATTTGCTGAGTTCACTGTTTTGTGATTTGAGGGCTGCCGAGGGCTGGTGGGAAGAGAGTGATCCAGGTTTACTGTGAGACTATGACCAACCTTTCCTAACAGACCACGTATGGAAAAAGAGTACCAGTTCCTCTGTTCCCTTTTTCAGGAAGCCTGTTCCTTTACATTAGGATACAAATCTTCCATCAGTCACCCTGGCATTACTCCTTCCCCATAAAGCATGCCACAGGACACATTCACATTTCCAAGGGGACTTCTCAGAGCCTAGTTCTGTTTCAAAGAAGGCATCATGAAAGAAGAGTATTCATGTTGGCCTGTGAAAGTGGCAACATGGAAAAATCCTTATTAAACTCAGAGGTGAAAAAAAGTGAATTAGATACAGCAAGTCATTTTCCTCCAGCTTCAAGTAATAACAATTCCCATGCAGAACTGGGTTATGGGATCATTTTAAAGTTCAAACTTCTCTTCCTGGTCAAGGAGTGTTTCACAAAGGAGCATGGAATTAATTTAAATTTAAGACTACAGACAAAACAAATGGGCCACAAATGGTTTATAAATGTTTTCTTGCTTAAGAATAACTCTGTTATCCATCACTGAGTTCACTACTGAAGTGTTTGGCCACAGCAAGGAACCTGTTCCTCCTGCCACACTGGTGTAAACCAGAATTGATTCATTTGAAACAAATGGATGAAGGTGATGGTTAAAGTCAGGCTAAAGCAAGTCTAACTAAGAGGAGCCTGACTGCTGTTTTATCTAAACCCACGGTAATATTACTGTCTGACCCACTGCACTCAATTAAGCCTATTTTTATGTATGTCATATATTCTGCAAAGCAGTTCTTTCCCAGTTTATGTTCATATAATTACACTTACTCTGCTTGCCGAAGAATTAACCCAGTATTTTCAACTTTAATTTCTCTGTCATTCATCATCAAAACTAGGCTTCACTTAAAAAATGTTGAAGTCTCCTGTGACTAAATAAATAGTTTCTCTATAGGTTATTTTTTGTGCTTTCTCCAACTAGCTTAGCACTTTTTCTGGGAAGAAATAAGAAAGAGAGATAAACCTCTGATCTTCTGATTGGATTAATAAATAATGTGCATACACATACATCGTTTCCTCGGTTTTATTTTAAGATCTCGCATGACTGGGATTTTTCTTGAGATGCTGAATATCTGCCACAGAGAATGTCCTATTATAATCATAACAATGTGATTCTATATTTGGAAAGGAACTCAATTTGTGGGGCATTTGGAATCTTTGTTAGTTACATTTCAAGCCTGTTTGCTTTCATGAGGTGAAGAAACTAAGAACAGGCCGCCTAAGAAGGAGATGTGCTAGCAGGTAGCAGGACTGCTCTGGTCATATTGGTTGTTTACTAACCTGCTGCTGGATTTCTAACATAATAAAATTTCTGAACAGTTTAGGCAAAGATATGGCTCCACATGTGTTCCTCAGTGGCTAATACAGCACTTTTTAATCAACTTTTAATGCCTCTTCCCTTAAATAACAAAGCAACCATAAAGAGCACATACAAAATGAACTCCTGTGTGATGCCAGCTGGTTTAAGGCAGACAAGGGAAAGGCTGAAAACATGTAGAACAAATCAGACTTTTTCCTGAGCTGCACCTTTCTATTTCTTTCCATGATTCTTACATCTAATATTCCATGTTTGTCCTGAATGAAGACCCTGACCCCCTCCTTGATCCAGGGAGGCTGTATCCCCAGAGGCTGAAAGAACAGAGTGGCCCACCTGTATGGCAGAGATCCACTGACATGGCATGTAAGAGTGGAAGAAATGAGGAAAGGGAGAATTACTTTCCTTCTCAAAATGGCTTTGCAGCCTTGCCAGTTGTCAATGGTATGACAATCATGTCTTAATGCAGCTAGGTTTATAATATACCTGCATACCACTCCAAGAATTTCTTTCCTTTCCAGAACCACTATTCAAATGCCTATGCCCAATTTTCATGGTCAGATAACTCTATCTGGTGAAAGACTTCCTGTGGCAGACAGTCCAAACAGAAATAGCGGTCACTGCATCTCATGGATCCCATTGAGAGCATAGATCTGGGAGCAAAAAGAATCAACAAGACCCTTTTCCTACATGGCTAAAATTTTACTCAAATGGGCTGAGAGCATTTACAAGACTATGTGCAACAGTGCCATCTGATGGGCTTACTCAAAAGAGTCAACAAGATGATGAGGTATCTGGCAAGCTACCCTCAGTCCTAAGAAAAATGAAGACCTGACTGAGGAATTCTTGTTCATAGCCTTTTCCCATGAGCCTATCTCAAAAGACTTTTAAAAATAAAGTTATGTTGTTTTTTTGGTTTTTTTTTTTAATAAAAGTTACAGGGTTAAAATAATTTCCATGGTAAGATATTTGATTTAGCACCATGGAGCTTTTTGATTGAGACACTACAGCATAGGAAGCATACAGGTCAAGTTAAATGCACTAATTACTGGATAATCAACTTCAAGTGAAATTTCAAAGCTGGAAGCAATGAAAGGGAGTTGAGGGCTCTGCTGTCTCAGAAAAGCTGGTGTATTATAGGGCCAGACTACATAGCTACATAGGATAACAGAAATGAAAAAAAGGAAATATTGTATAGTTGATCACCATTTATATGTTCATACCCCTTTCACAATGTAAATGTCTGTGGGCTTCATCTTTTCAGAGTGCATTACCTTAAAATAGTTGTTAAAAAGTCGTGGAACAAATACATTCAGTTAACAAAGTTAACACAGGGGTTTAGGGTTTTTTAATGAAATTAATTCTTCTTCAAGGCCCCGGTCAAGTAATTATGTTTTGGAGAATGAAGCACGTTTATTACACATTAGAATAAATGAGGCTTTTGAGTTTCAGACATGAGTTCTAAGTGCTTGGGGTGACTGCCTTCTCCTAAGCCTCTTCTTCCTATAGTGCATTACATTTTCATTATTAAAAATGTTGAAAATATTGCTCTTGTTAAATCAACTCTAAATATAAAAATGGCCTTTTAATTGATTTGCATCTTCATTATTGTATTACAGCATAGGTAAAACAAACTAATTTCCCCAGGTCTGAATTCCTATGAACTTGCAGAAGTGCAAAGCAAAATTTATTTCACTTGCTGCAGTGAAATACCAAGAGCTGTCCCTGGCCACAGAAATCAGTTCATGGCCCTGTAATGTAAACAGTTTTTATCAATGAGCCAGGAGAAAACCTTAAATCATTATTTATACAATCTCTAAATAACACAAATAGTGGTAATATATATAAATACTGGAAATATAGATATAAATATTGGAAAGAAAGGACTTTTGAAACAGACCCAGACTATCTCGGTAAGCAGGGCTCAAATTCATGTTATTTTGTTAAACATAGGTAAATTAAAATCTTGGGGAAAACATAGGACATCTTTTCAGGATTCACTTTATCTTCAACAAGGGGACTACTAGAAATGTTTAGAGCTTGTGATAGATAACTAGTTGAATATTAGCTGTCTTCTTTTGTGTTTGTTTTCAACTTCCTTCCTAACACTTTAACTTCTACAAGCAAAAATAATAACTTTTTTATTCCATAGATCAACTTTTCTCAGAATGCAAAAGTAGTGCTGGACCACTGTCATATAAAAATAAGTTTTTCCAGAGATTAAAAATAATATGAAAAATTTTGCTTTACCTTGTGATTTTCTTTGCAGTTCTATCTTCTGTCTAGGGAGTGTTCATGAAGGAATACTGTCTTCCAACATCTGTCTCAGGGAGGGATTAGATGGATAAGATATGAAAGGCCAGGGTAGAAAAGAGGTTTGTGTTGAACCAGGAAGGGATTGTTTCATTTATAGCTGTTTGGAGCAAAAGAAGGAAATGAAGAATGATGGCAGGGGCAGAGTGAGTGGGATTGGTGAGATGTAGGCATCTCACACATGTCACTTCTGCTTTTGGAAAACTGAAATTAAATACACAAACACTATGGCTGAAACATCTTTGTGGACCTACCTACATCGGTGTTTGATATTACCAGACAGTCAGTCCTATGCCAAAAGCTGATAACTTTATATGATAGGAAAGCTCGCTTCATAGTGAGATACTTGGAGGTAACACTGATAGACTATTTAGACTCTGTAATTTACACATTGGCCCTTATTAAATTCAGGAGCTATTTTTTAGTATAGCCATAATTGAAAAACTCAGGTAGCCAGGGGTTTCTGTGTATGTGTGTGTGTGTGTATTATGTGTGCAGTGTATTTTGCAGCTAAAAAGGACCAAATCCACATGCCCATAGTGGAAATAGCAGAAAATGTGTCTAAGTAACACCAACACTTGCTGTGAGAGGAGCCACAGTGCTGGAGCAGGACACAGAGTGCTGTTTTTAGCCTCATGATCTTAGGAGGTATATGAAGTAAATAGGCAGCCCCATATCTGTGCTTTTATCTGGTTTTGTAATCGATCCCTAAGTCCTATGGGAGCAACTCACTCTGCAATGAGTGATTGATATTTAAATTGATGTTTACTGTTTAATCTTCTGGCTGCTATCTCCTTTGTCAGTAAGTGTAGATCTGATTATGGGCTGCAAAGCAAGATGGAAATGTGAACTCCAGCCAGTAACATTGTCAGAGTTGCTCTAAACCTGCTAAATCAATAAAACCATAGGCGAGGGTTCATAAATCTCCATCTGTGTATATAGCTGCTGTGATCCAGCTCCTTCTGTGAGCCTGCATGTGGCCTCCAAATAGAGTTCCTGGCAGTTCATCTTTTTGGTCTAGAGGTACATCCGTGATAAAGCAGATTTAATGGGGAAGATCTTGCAGTGGAACAACATAAACTTTATGTTTTCTTTCTTCCCTCTCACCAAAAAGCTAGTTTCTCTCCTGTCCAAGTCAGATTATCTTCCTATAACACCACTCATCCGTGACAGTCTCCAGTATTTTCCTTGATGACAAATTGAGCTCCATGACCTAGAACACTTACTTTTGGAACTGGCTGCAATGGATGCTGGAAGAGTCTTCAGCATTTGCATTTGGAAAGGGGCAAAGCTGTGTATTTATGTTCGAGCTTTCTGCCTGTGTGTCTGAGTGTATATGTGATCTAATGCCAAACTAGAAAGTTCATATATGAATTGCAAAACTAATGTAATGTGCAGTGCATATGGAAAGGAACATTTTCATTTATGGAGCATGACACACATCTGTAATCTCTTAGTATTGTTAGCCAAGGGAAGAACAAATAATACTATTTTTTATTAGTGAAGAATCAATATTTTTAGCAGTCTCTCATTAGAGTCATTATAGCTTGTGTATTACTAACACTGTTGTAGAAAATGTCTGCTGAGTTAGATTTGTAGAGAAGGCATTGGCATATTCTCTTTTTTTTTTTCTCATGTCTTTTTTTTAGCTTTTCTTGTCATAAATGCAATGTTTTGCTGCATACTTAACATAAGTTCTAAAGTTTCATGGGAGCTTTCAAAACATGAGGAATTCTTATGAAATAGAGGAAGGAATGAAATAAAAACTTAACAAGGTTTCAAATGCATCAAAAGCAAGAAGCGTGGCAAAGAGTCTGTAGAGTCGACAGATTCAGCTGTAAAAGTTTTCCAGAAAGATAAGATCATTAAAGAAAAACTTAGGAAGAGAGATTCCCCCCACAGCTTTTCTTTATAGAGGGCTGAATCTAATGGGTTGTTTTAAATTGCAATGTCAGAAGAGATTTTTGAATAAAATTTATAAAATGAGAAGTAGGAAATCAGAAGGACCAGATGGTGTTCACACGGGTTTTCTGAAAGAACACACATGCCAACGTAAAAATGTTATGTGTAATCTGTCACTTAAAATCAATCTCTTTCCCAAAGAAACAGAAAACAACAAATGTGATACCATTTTTAAGCCATCAGGAATGATGTGGGGAAGTGTAGTTTCTTCTATATAGAAGAAACTATGGAAACTGTAATAAAATCTAGACTTAGTAGCCACATGGAAAGATTTGATTTAGTAAGGAAGACTCAGAACTGCTTTTTTTGGTGAAAGTCAAGCTCAAATATTAAATATTTCTTTAAATGGGTGAGTATGCAAATAGCTTTCCAGCAGTATCTGCTTGGTGTTCCAGGCACAAGCAATAGAGGGGAAGATGGATCCATGTTAAGTGCTGCGTGCAGGTAGGTCTAACCCTTGAATATCAAAGAGTGCAGCAGTCTTAAAAAACATGCAGAGACAGCAACTCTGTTGGCACAGCAAAACTATGAAGAAAGAACAGCTATCTTCTGAGACTGAAACATCACTGGAACTCAAACAGATTCACTTTACTGGAAAAAGAAATTTCAGATTACTGATGACAGAAAAAGAGGAATCTTTAAAGTCTTATAAAAATGTCATGGAACACACATGCAAACTTTAGAGACAAATAAATTGCCATCTGTTTCTGTCTTTCATTGTGTTTTCACTTAAAACAGAGTCATCAGAACAAAAAAAATGTCCCCTGGTTCTCTTGAGCTGTGAACAGGGAATAATATTTCTTAGCACAGCAAAAGGGCTACTGTTAAATGGAGCTTGACGGTAGTTACTGTATACCTTTTGTGGAAAGAAAGGGCAACAACTCTCCTCCAAACCCAGAGGAAGCAAAAGTCTGGAGTAAGGCTCTGACATTTGGAAGAGTTAAAGCTCCAGTGAGAATGAGTGGATTAACCAGAACTCCTATTCTACACCACTTTTAGCACTAGTTTCTCACATTTCCCTCCCCGTCTTTCAGGATTATCTTCTGCAAAATCTGGTTCTTGCAGGCACAAGGAACCGCATGTGAGGATTTGAGGGACATACTAAGCCAGGGAACAAGGAAGGGGAGTGGGTGGATCCTTATTAGCACAAAGGAATTGATCCCATGTGTGAAAGAAAAATACTCATCTGCAGTGTGGGCAATATCTGAGCAAACCCAAAATTCCTAGGCCTTTTCCCCAATATTGAAAGACCACGACACTCACAGACATAGTCTCTAAAATACTAGAAACCTGTGATTGATTTTCAGGGAGCTCAAAATTATCCGTAGCTGCCAGAGAAATGGAATAATAGCACCCACATTACTAAAAGGAATTAGATTTGCAGTAATACCAGGTATGATTGCTCTTTCTTTCCCTCTTCCTTATTTAGATTTATGTACATGGGTAAGGATATATCTGTATTGCCTAAGGGATTTGGGTTTTTTAAAGGTACTATAACAAATGTTTACAAGCAATACTGCAATTAACAATTTTAGAATTGCAACCTATCCTCATTTTCCAGCATTTTATCTGAACTCTTTTGGAAATGGGTCTTTTAATCTATCCTAAGGCTAGTGACTAAGGCAATTATTTTTTAGGACAAACCTGCTTATGGCCAACATCTCAGAACTATACATGTCTATCTTTGAGAAGAACATTATACATATGTAGGCACTCATATACCAGCACTCATAACACCACAGGCCAACTTACAAGAAAGTATTTCTCCTTCTCCTATTCTTGTGCACCAGAGAACACCTCTTTTTATATGCTCCACTTTCCCTGATGTCTACAGCAATTATGTGCACAAGAGGTGCATATCCTGATATTTCAAAACATTTCACTTTGCAGAAGGAGTTATTGCTGAGTGTTTTCTTAGCAAAAGGCAAAGCAAGTAGCCTCTCATCTTGATTAAAACCCTCTGACTTTTGGAATCTTCTGCTAAATTATATTTGCCATACAGGAAGGGTGTAGGAGGGAGGAAAAAAATTGAAAAACTCCAGTCTTCTGTCAATTATCAAGTGTTTTAAATTTAGAGATTTCCCATCAACTAGAAACTAAATCCATTTGGTTTTTGCCAGAGAAAATGGGTGAAGATTTCTAAAGTGTGTAAAGACTTTGTGGTTCATTTCACAATAATATTTGTTGAACTTTTGTGGCACGCTTTCAGAGGAAGCAAGACAGGGCTGTGTTAGTCATGATTCGCTAAATAGTACATCCTAATCCTTCCTAGTTTTTGTTTATTCATGCCTTGCTGTGGGATTTAGCTGTTAGCTCATGGAAAGAAAAGGAAAATCCCAGCAGATAGAGGAATGCAGCCTTCCAGTCCACTGCTTGGAGTCAGGTTTGGATTTTTCTGTTAGGAAGACTTGCTCCAATTCTGACAGAAATCCAAATGCATAGGGAATGGGGAAAATGAGCAGAAATAGCTTGTCTGTTTCTCAGGTGAGAACTGGGGAGACCAGGCTCCACACACAAGATGACCTGGAAATCAGACGTGCAGCTTGGTGGGGCAACAAGGGGCAAGCTGCACCTTTCTCTTAAGAGCTCTTCACACTTCTGCCCAGTGCTGCTGCCAAACAAAGCTGCCGTCAGGCAGGCACCACCTAGTTTTTGGTACCTCGGGGCACCTCCAAGCAATGTCACCATGAGGAGAGAGTGCAAGCTGTGCTAGAAGTGTCCCCTTGAACTCTACCTCCTGCCTCACAATGTTGTTTCAAAGGTTGCTTTCATTCTCCACCCCTCCAGGCTGAGCTGACTGATAAGGAAGCTCCTTTTGGTTTTTTATTTCATCTGCTCTGAAAGAGGCTCCATTCATTGTGAGAGGCTCTTTTGTTAGAGAAAGGTGTCTCCTCTTTGTTTCATTTCCTCTTGACTCTTACTGGCCATCACCTTGGTGGAGCTGTCGGAGGGAGCTGAGTCACTGCTACAGGTGGTGAAGCCCTTTCACATTGGTGGGGAGCAGGGGTGGAGGGGTGGTGAACAAGGGAGGGAGTGTGTTGAAATCCTGCCTCTGCTTTTCCAGTCCAGGTGATCCTGTCAGTGACAGATCTAGTCTGAACTTCAGCTACCGCTGAGGAGGGCAAGGGTGGACGGAGTGGAAAACCAAAGCTTGTGGTGTATAATGAAGTCCTTATGTGCTGAAAATTCATATTCGATATGCCATAGATGGAGATGTTGACAGCCACAATCTGTGCTTTGCAGGAAGAAGTTTTGAAGAGAAAATACTCTGCCTTTGCGAAGGCTGGCAGAGAGCCGGCATGGGCCTGCAAATCATTGGGTCTGTTCGCTGATGGCTCCCACTAGGGAAATAAGGAAGAAATAATTTGATTTAATTGGTTTTTTGCTCAGTTTCTCAGTTGCTGGTTGTGTAGAACAAGAGGCACAGCATCCAAGAAGGTTTTATTTCTGTTCCTCAGCCTGTCACAGACTTGGTATGTGAAGTTATGCAAGTCTGCTCCATTCTGGGCACCTTGGTTTCTTCATATCAGGTTTTCTTCTTGAGTCTTTGCAGCTCTTGAAACCAAGTATCAAATATTGTTATTAACTAAAGTAATTTGATGGCATTTCTAGTCTTGGTCTACCAGTCCTCAAAAAAAGTCACAGGTTTTTCTCCTCTACACCGCAAATACATTTTCCTACACAAATTACTATGAAAATGATGTAGAAAATGACTCCATAAAGATTCTGAATGTGTGTTCCGTGGCCAATGTGTGAGAAAAACAAGATTCCATCTGCTTCTTCCTGAGCTGCTTTGAAGCAACTGGGATAATAGGACTCTAAAGAATGGTACATTCGTTAGTTGTGATCTCTTAAAAAGAGATCCTTTAATTTGAAGGCACATATTCTTGATTGTAACATAGAGTTTTGACATTCCTTTTGAATTGCAGTAGGAGCTTTTTGCTCAGCTGCTCCAGTACATTGTCTATCCAGTTCATACATCTTTCATCAGTAGTCTTTGCTAAGGTTATCTCACTACATTATTTCTTTTCACTTATTCTTGTAATATTGGACTCAGATTTTCAGGACCCAGTTTGTGAGGTTTGACAATCTGTCCCAAGCTGGGATGATGTTCAGTAGCTATTCTGCTGCCCCAAACTGCAATACAAGAATTTTCACCCGGAACTGGACTATCAGAAATTAATCCCTGAGATCTCGAAACCATGTTGGGTATTGATTCTGTATAAAGAGTAGTCCATCATATCCATATAGTTTCATCCCTCTGGTTCACCATATTACCATTCACCATATTACCACAGGTTGACAATCGCTCTACATTTTCCACTCTGTGCTGTGATAGAGGAGACACCTGCATCTGGTAAGTGTAGATTTTAGATTTTACTGATACAGGAATTCTCCTTAGTGTTTCTATGGTGGGTTGGCCATATACCCAGCTAGCAAATCCACTGGTATTTTCACTGTGTCAGCATGGAGATAAATAGATAGATAGACAGACAGACAGACAGATAGATAGATAGATTAAAATATATAGCTACAGCTATGTCTCCTGTGAAAGGAGTTGTACCTTTCTGAACTAAAGGGATGTGCCCCTGGCTATATTCAGGTGTATATTGCAAATCCAGTACATCTCTTTTGCCTGTGTAAATTTCTCAAAATATTGTACTGAAGAAGTAGTTAAAAATTAAGGCCCCAAAGAATAACCTCCCAGCTTTGGTGGCACTTTCATTGTGCATGGTTCTGCCAATGATTCCTCAGATCTCCCACGTTTGTCTAGCCTTTTTTTTTTTTTTAATTAGAATGCCATGTCACAGTCTTTTTTTTTTTTTCAAATTAAATGAGATCCATCATGAAATACATTATTTTGTACATAGGAATTAGGACAGGATGGAATTATTCTTTTACTAAAGCTAGATCTAATTTTAGGTTGTTTGAACCACTGTGACAGTTTTTGCAATAAATTGAAATTTGTATTTGACACTACCTTGATTTATTGTAGTTTTCAATTCTATATACTATTTTTAATTTAGGAGATGTCAAATAAGCTGTAGAAAACATTTATTTTCAGCTCATTTTTGCAATGTTATTGCATTTGAGTCACAAGAACAGATTTTTATATTACCAACATTACATTCTTAGAACATAGTGGATTAAACGCAGAATAAACATTAGGTACAGAACTTTATAGATTATATCATAAAGTGTATGTAATTTTAAAAACTCTTCTCCTTTCAGTACTGCCATTTCATATTTTAGTCTTCAAAACATTTTCTTGCACAAATTATATGTCATGCAATCTTCACCTTCACTATTTATGACAAAACCCATAATAATCTCCAAACCCGTGATCCTGTCTATTAAGACCATGAGGCTGAAGTGTCCCATAATTTCTGCTGTGAAGCCACTAATGGCAAAACCTACAGCTCAGTTCTAGTTCAATGAGATTTATTTCAATAGTTTTCCTCCCAATTTTTTCAAATTGTACAAAGCAAATTACAGGCACTTATATAATAATGTAGCATTTCAGGATGCCAGCAGCAGTTCTGGGGTATTCAGTATTAACGCTGTCATGCTTCGTTCAAGGTTGTAGAAAAATGTGCATAAAACATTTGGGTAAGCATCCTCCATGGTTCGAGTCATTTCGAACAACCAAACAAAACCTGAATGTTTTTGGGTAGCTAAAGCCTGCACAGATTCACATGCAAGTTTGGAAATATCTGGAATAGATTGATAGCATGGCCTGCAGAGCTTAGGATGTTGCATTTATTTCTATTTCTCTCTAAAAAAAAAAAAAAAAAGAATTTTTTTCTAAAAAAAAATTTTCCTAAAAGAAGTATTAGATTAAATGTTAAAAATTCAGATGCTTTCAGCCATGGCTTTTCAAAATTATCTCACAATGATACCTTGCACTGTTGCTGTCACTTTGTGTTCTTATGAGGAGTAATCAGTGGATTTAGTTATATAAGAACTATGTTGTACTCCTGCACATACTATGTAAATTTTCACAATCTCAGGGTATGTCAGGTTGGAAGAGACCACAGTGGGTCATCAGCTCCAAGCTCCAGCTCAGTCAGGGTCATCCTAGAGCTCATAGCACAGGATTACATCCAGATGGTTCTTGCATGTCTCCTGTGAGGGAGACAGCACAGGTAGCCTGTGGGCAACTTGTTCCAGTGCTCAGTGAAGTTCTTCCTCATATTCAAGTGGAACTTCATGCGCATGAGTTTCTGCCCATTTTCTCTTTCCTAATGCTTGGCACCACCAAGAAGAACCTGCCTTCATCTTCTTAACACCCTTCCTTGGGACACTTGTAGTTGTTGATGGGAGTCTCCTCTCAGTCAGCTCTTCCTGAGCCTGAATAGGCCCAGATGCCTCAACCTTTTCCCATAACAGAGATGCTCCAGTCCTTTAATCACCTTTGTAGCCCTCTGCTGGAGCTCCATGTCTCTCTTGTTCTGAGGAGGCCAGAACTGCACACAGCACTCCAGAAATGACCTCACCAGGGCTGAGTAGAAGGGGAAAATCACCTCCCTCAACCTGCTGGGAATGCTCTGCTTAATGCACCCCAGGATAGCAGTGGCCTTCTTGGCCACATGGGATCAGCTACTTTCTCCATATTATAAAAGGTGTCACTAAAAACTTTGGCAGCAATGTGAAATTTCCACATTAAAACAATAATAAAAATCATATTTCATGTTTCATGGGAATGTCATGGGGTAGCTGGTAATACCCACCTTCAGCTCAGCTGGTGATCTTCCACCTACCAATCCTGTTGGGAATGTATGTCCAAGGGCATTTGCAAATCTAGACCTGAATCAAGAGGTACAGAAACAAGGGGGAAAGTTGTTGTTTTGCTAACTGGGTGAGAATATCAGATTCATGTCTACAATTGAGACAGTAAGTTGTTGCTCGAAGTTTTCATTTTGGAAAACAGGCAATTGTTTGCCAAGTTGGAAAGAAGGACAGAAAGAGTGGCAATGCGAATGCATCTCTATAATCTTTTCCTTGAAGCGTTCCTACCATCCAGATGTTTCTGGTGACATCTGTCTTTGCTCAGTGAACATATGTCATTGCAAACCCCTCACCTTATGCTGAGTAATTGAAAAAAACCACCATATACTCAGCTCTGCAACACCCTGTTTACAGGAGAAAAGCTTTAATTTCAGCACTTTCAACTTAGAGTGCTATTTGGAAACATTTAGCTCATAAAAAGCCTCACAGTTCATGCTTTGAACTCATCATGACCTGAACATTTTGTTAACAAAGTACCCTGTTAATGTTTTGACCAAAAGAACTAATGTACTTGGGGATGGTTGTGTTGCCAAAGTGGTGCTTGCTCCTAAAAAGGGAAAGTTTTAATTCTATTTTCAAAAGCAATGTCTTACTCCTAACTATATATGGAAATGTCATCAATCAGTCCTGAAAAGAGAGTGTGTACTACAGTGCATTTAAGCAGCCTGTGCTCCTGCCTGCCTTTGGTGTAACCAATCTCCCCACACTGGGGCTCGTAGCGGAAGTCTTTCGCTGTGTCTGTTTTCCCTCCACTAGCCTGGCTAGATGTGAATATAACTTTGGTTTTAATCACCAGCAATGAAAAATAAAGGAACAAGCTAATCAAAAGAGGCACTAATAAACTACACTGCCACTCCCAGACATATTTACAACAGAATTCCTTAACTAAGATGTTTTGTTTTTTTACTTAAGATCTAAGCCACCTAAAGCCTTCACCTTCCATAGGTGCAATCTTCTGATATTTGTCCTGGTTTTAATGCCATAAAAAATAACGGCACTAAAAAACTGATTCTAAGCATTTTTAATCTCTCCCCTATTAATACCTACCAAAGGACTTCCACAATGAAAAATCATCTTTTAACTTTAAGGGATGTATTATTTAAGCATTAGAGCTACCAGGAATCGCAAAAGGTAGTTGTTTCTTAAGTAGTTGGTGAGGTCAGACACTGATTTTCTAAAACAAATCCCAAGATATCCCTGAGAGATAAATTCAGCAGCAATGAAAGTAGTGATCATTTGGAAATACTACAACAGTAAAGAAACACAATAATTAAGGGTTAATAAGAAGGGTTGTATTTGACAAATCAGAACTAAATCCTAAAAACCCAGTGCACTGGGAAATACTGCATGTGCAGCTGTCATTTACAAGCTACTTAATTGTATTTCATCTTTTTTAACCTTTCCATAATTCTTGATCAAATCTGAAAAGTAATATATATTGTGCATAGTTTAAAAGTCTTATTATATTAACTCCTGTTTTGTTGGGGTGTTTTGTATGAAGATCACCAAAAATTTTGTTTTGATTTGTTGTTTTTTTTTTCATTGCCAGTCATCTAACTTACTCTTGTCTCCTTCATATGAAAATAACAAGCCCTTCTCAATACTTTCAGAATTGCATCTTAGGAACTCAAAACAGTCATATTTGATTAAGTTAACATAGAAAATGGATTACTACAAGCCCCTGGTAGAAGATTTCACATAGAAGAAAATATCAGTCAAGTAAACTTGATGCTTCTTAAAATACTTCCAGCTAACTGTAGGACAGCAGAGATTTTGTCAAAATTAGCAGTCAGCATGATGTAAGTGTGTAGGATAAAATCTATTTTGTTGGTGAGGAAAAGAAGACTATTGTAATTTACTTAGCTACAGGATATTGTTTCTGACACTTCATCAGCATGTTGTTATTAATACGGAGGCTGAATATTATTCATGAATATTATTCATGTCATTCGGAGCCCTCACTTCCCAGCCAACTTCAGCTTCTTAATTATATGCAAACTCATGCAGTTATTTTTATTTTGAGGTTCAAACTATTTGTGAGGCCAGAGTAGTAGCAGATAAACAGAAAGAGACAGAAACCTTTCACAGACCTTAAACTACTGAGCACAGATTTCTAAATTTAGCATATTTTAGGTAGGAAGCCTGATGATCTGTAAGGGACAGTTCACCTCATTAGAAAACAGGACTCACAGTTAGAGGGACTTATTTGATCTTTACCCATGTTTGCGGCACCCTTTTTCTTAAAGAGATGATGATATATATTTCAGAAAGTTCAGCTAATTGTAATGCTTACATTAAATGCTGAATATCTTGAGTTACAGTAGGCAGTCATAAACCTTTAGAAGAACAATTGGATATGTTTTAGATTTAAGCCGGTCCCTGTTAACCAGAGTTCGGGGGAAATCTCTTTCAGTGTGAGTATTTTCATGAACAGTCTAGGTGATGGCAAACCTTATTAAATCTGCAGACAATAGGAAGGGTGGAGCTTCAGACATGCTGAAAAGCCTAAAATGATCCTGAAAACTGAGGCTGCATGAAAAAAATCAGGATGGTATTCAAGAAGGAAGAACACGAAGTTCTGCATTTGGCCAGGAGGATTCAGCTTCTCAGATGCTCGATGGGGAACAACTGGTTGGGCGGATAAGGACAGAAGAGGATCCTGGAATTATAAAACACTGTTGTCTAAGTATAAATCAGCCACGTCATCCTGCTCTGGACTGGCCAAACATTAAGCTAGGACTTATAAACACAAGAAAAGACATGCAGCAGCTTCTGTTCTCCTCAGAAAATAACACCTGCTGTTCTGCTTTAGCCAGTTTTGATGTCTCCACTTCTCAAACCATTCTAGCTCTATTTTCTAGAATGAACATTACTCTAGACTTTGGAATACCTTCTTTGGAAGACATTGGGCCAGCCACTGTTGCTGAGGACAGACAGAATAAACAGGGCTTCTGCTACTCCTCCTTACTCTGCTGCTCTGCTCTACGCAGTGCCCCAAAGGGCACTGGGCTGCTCATTTTGTGTAGCTTTTTTGGGGTTTTTTCATTTTCATTTGAGGAATTAGGCCTGAACCCCACATCAGACACTAATTCTGAAATGTTTCTGTTCCTAATTTCAGCAGAACCCTAGGCTCACCTCCAAGCTCTTTAGATAGGAAAATGTCATGTCATATTTGTATTGTCTTTACCTCAGCAGTTCTGCAGCGCCGCCAGGCCAAACATCCGGGACGGAAGGGGAGACAGAGGAAGGGATAAAAGGTCGGGTCTCCAAGTATTGCACATAACTCATTCAGGGGAATGAAGAGCTTTTGCATTCATAATTTTACTTGAGTTCAGGCCAGTCAGTAAACATCCTTATTCTGAAAAATATGTTGAACAGCTATTGAGATCTCACATTTTCTGCCGACAGCTTTTTCTAATTTGTTTCTGACAAGAACAAAGACATTTACTTGATCTGACCCAATTTTTCTTTATTCTGTAAACAGTATGCCCTTCAGAAAGCAGGGATAGTCACAAATGAATTATCATAGATTGTATGGGGAATGGCTTTGTGAGCAAAAGCAGCCACTGCTGAAGTCCAGTATTCCCTTTTGCCTACAAAAGACTTAAAACGTTGCTATTTCTACTGCAAGCTAGTCACAACACTGGTTTCAATTCCACCATCCAGACAACACACCACCTCCCTCAAGTGGTCAGCAAATTTAGGGTTGTTTTTTCTGCTTCAAGGGTTGTTTTCAGACACTGCCCAAAGAATGTGTTGAAGAACACACTTTTTATAAACATTAATAGATCAAATTTAAACCATTCTACAAAAAAAAAAAAAGTATCTTGAATGGTATAAAGAGATAAAAATCTCACTGAAACAAACACTTAGCTGGCATCAGTTTGGCTCTGTAGACTTTTGATGAGAAGAAAACTGAAATAGCTTCTTTTTTGTGGATGGGCCCTAATAGCTTTCTGCCTGCGGTTACAGGCATTCTGTTACGGTCACTGCCACGGCAGGGATTGTATAAGCACACAAGCTAATCAAAACAGTGGCACTTTTGGAAAAGCAGCACTGTTAATTCTGATGGCTTGCTCAAATCCTCATTGGAATAATTACAGTTTTCTTCTTTTGTTCAAAATGCTCTCCATTTAGAAACAGTTCTTTTGTAATTTGCTGCCTAATATATACTTGTGGAACAAACTGGAACAACGTTGGGGAAGAGCTCACGGGAACTCAAACCAGAATTACATAAATTAAAAAATCAATAATGATAGTAAGAATTTAAAAAGAGAGGAAACAGAGAGCTTCATACTTCAGGAAGCAACCCAGGCATCGCTGCCAGGGTTCAGGATAAAGTTCTGTCATGGAACAATGTGCTATAGAAGAACGTTACGGAGGGATGTGTACTCAACACATGAAGCAATGCCTTTGTATGCACACTGACAATATCCCCCACGGCAATGGGTAAAGAAATTCCTGCCATGCAGCCAAGTCATGCTCACCTACACATCACCGGACACCTGTGAAATTCTGTGGGTATTATCCAAGATGAAACATGATATTCATTCGGACCACTACTCCCCTGTCAGTGTCCAAACACTGTTATACTCAGTGTTACCTCATATGAGCAAAGACTGATAGCAAACACAAAAGGAAAGCAGTTCAGGTAGAACTGGGCAAGCAATGAAAAGTTAAGAGCACCATAAAAAATATTAGAATTTGTAGACTCATAAAAAATATCTAAATAAATCTGTCTAACAAAAGTCTACACAACACAGAGGTTTAGAAAGGAGGCAAAAAAAATCAGTAATGCCAAGTCACCAAGTTAAACTAGTTCATAGAGGAAACACAGCCCTCATTTCAAGGCCTAAGTCAGTCCCCATCAGAAGTCAAGAATAAAATTGTGAAGCATGACACATAAAGACAAATATATTATAAGCACTGCTCTTGCTAAAGGCAATATTCTGTTCTAGGAAGTAATTTTTGTGTTTCGTTTGCTGGGTAAAACTGCAATCAGGTGGCTCTAGCCACTTCTTTTAGCAAAAGCCTGTTAATTAAAGAAACACTACTCAGCCTCCTTCTTGGCATTAATAAAGTGCCAGAGGAAGGAAGACTTAAGCATTTATTTTCCTCTCGGAGCATCTAATATCCCACAGTACGGGCAGTGGAAAAATAGTAACACATTTCCTGACTAGGGAAAGAGAGAGAGAGAACATACTTATCACAAAACCCTGATGTTTCTTTTAGCAGTCTGTCTGAAACCTGTTGAAAGGATAACGTCCTCCAAATATTTGAAAGAAACATAAGCGTATGAAAAAAGGTCTTCCTTGCCTTACTACAGCACCAGGGTGGTTTAAGTTGGCTGTTGCAGGTCTCTGAAAAATAT
Source organism: Pseudopodoces humilis (assembly GCF_049639895.1). Taxonomy (NCBI): domain Eukaryota; kingdom Metazoa; phylum Chordata; class Aves; order Passeriformes; family Paridae; genus Pseudopodoces; species Pseudopodoces humilis. The sequence goes on from NC_142202.1 coordinate 61,917,570, forward strand.
GGCCAGATCAGACTGTACAAAACATGCAGGTGTTGCAACAGAAGTGAGGCTAAAGGCAACAGCTTAGACAAGCCGTTAGCTTGTAGTACAGATGCAAAGAGGAAGGAGATCACTGAAGATAACTTACAAGGTCATAATTGCTAACTTTATGTGATTGACATATACCCATCCAGTTGTCTTCTGTTTTCCCTTATTCTATGGCTCCACCTTGAGCTGCCTTTCATTCACTCTGGTGTCTAGGAAGCCTTCAGACAGAAAAGTGAATATTTGGTACCAGATGCAAGCCAAACTAAACTGCCATCTCTAAATATCCCTGAAGCTTAGAACTTTTTGAAATTTAAACATATATCTAGATCTGGATTTGGTTGCTTGAAGTCATCTTCACACCTTTTTGTTTAAAAAAATAGCTTTGTCTGATTCCCCCAAATTTTTTTGCTTCAGCCCTTTGAGTCGTGGTTAGATCGGCTTACCAGAGGCCCTTGTAACATACAATATGCATCCCTCTCCCCCGCCTCTTCACTTCATAATCTTCCAGAGATGAAATTCAAGATTGCCCTCTAATTATAACAGGACAGCTTCTCAGACAGATGACTTTCCAAGTAACCTTCTCATTCCACTCATATTCAGGGAATGAAAAAGTATGCCAGAGCGTTATGTGATGACGGATGAGGGCCAACATTACAATTTATGTTTGTGACCTGGCACACATATAGAAACAGAGAGTATGATTCAGTGGTTTCTGCAGCCTTAATCCCTACTAAAGAGTGGCTCTGCCAAGGTAAACGTGACATTTTAAATGGAACTGCTTTGCATACACTGCATGGAACCTGAGATCCCACTTTTGTACTGCGGTTTCCTTCTAAAATGTAGCTACTGCCTGACAGGGCAGAGTAAGTGTGCAGTCTGGGCTCCCTGTGCCAAGAGTGTTTGGTCTGCTTCAGCAAAAGGCAGTGATGAGCAGACTGTGCAGAAGGAGGGAGACAGATGTTTTTGAACATGTACATTCCCAAGGCTAAGAAAAGGAGTAAAAATAAAGACTGGATCCCAGTTTCCTTCCCCACCCAGGCAACTCCCAAGCAACAAAATCCAAATTAGGCCCCACATTTATAATAACAGCACATTTCCTGGTAAATCAATCATTGATCTACAGACCTAGGAAAGGCAGTCCATCTCATCATTATACCCACAACTCAAACCAAGGTTTTAGCACTGGGACCAGTTTCCTCTTTCCTCTCACCATTGCTTCCTTTGTGCTCTTTCTAAAATAAAACACTGACCACTTTAAAAAAGGAGGAAGAGAAGGAATATGAATCATTCAGTGCTCCTTATAGCACCAATTCAACCCAGCACAAAGAGCCAGCTTCTGCTTAAGCATATTATTAGCCAAAATCAATTTGTTTTATCCAAGAACTTGAAGTTAACTGATCAGAAGCCTGATATATCCAAGAATCTCTCTGCACCAGTGTGGCAGAAATGGCACTGGTTTTCCTCAGGCAAAACCCCACCAAAATACCTCACATACAGCAGGCTGAGCAGTACCACAAACTACAGCTCATCTCTCACCCCCTTGCTATCCCAAAGACCCTGCTGTGAGAGATTTATTTAGACTAAAAACAATTTCACCCAAACATCCCTCAGTCATCAAATTTCATCACTCATCATAACTTCTGACTGTCACTGGCCTGACCTGGAGTACCATAGGTACAACCTATGTACTGTATAAACCTGTACATGTATAAATTACGTCTCCAAATGCTGCATAAGCCTGGGTGTAGAAGAGCACAGAGTCAACAAACAGCTAGTACGGGTTTCCTTAGCATGATCATCTCTGCCTGGAGAGAACAAGGAAAATTTAATATTCCCATGCCTCAGTTCTCACCCACACCCTGCCCACCACAAGTTTCCTTCACTCAGGCACAGGTTATATGTAAACAGGTGAAAATTTGAAGCCCCAGTAAAGTCAGACAATGCTTTGGGCTCTTGAGACTGAGAATCCCAAGCCCTGTCAGAAGGAAAAGAAAGATTTCTATTTATCTTTGAAAATGTGACTGTCCTACAGGAACCTGTTGTTGGGACTCAGGTATGTGATGGTCTTTGAAACTAGTTTGCTCCTTATGCTCTGATATGGCCACAATGAAAAATTGTGAGTCTTCACATGCATCCTCAACACACACATGCACACACACGTCCACACACACACACATCCTCTCCCTTTCAGTTGTACCTGCACAGAATGCAACTGTGCACTCTGCAAAGCCAAAAGCTGTACACCTATACATTTCTAGATGAACCTGCTTGTATTACAACCCTTTAGACCTGCTTCTTTTATATTGGCAATATTTATCTCAGTATTGTATTAGCAATAAATCTAATCATAATCATCCACATAATCAACGTCATATTTTTTGTGTGCAACTAAGAGTCTTCTCTCTACTGCTCTGCCACTTCTGCTTAATGTGTACGTCTGAAAAAACTGATGCTGAAATAATAATTTTTACATTTCTTTGTTTAAATATAGCCAGAACAAGACTATTTCAATCATCTATTTGGTGTAAGCCTACTAAGGAAAATGCTACCAACTAGGCTTTTCACACCCTTAATGTTAGCAGGAGAGAATGGTTCAGAAATTCCTGTTCCTTTAGAAGAGAATGGGTAGGGAAATGGCAAGCCATTTCATGAAGAAATAAAACCCAGAAACATTTGAAAAAAACATTATTTTCCATTCACGTTTCTTAAAAATATTTTGAAGAATAGGAAAATAAATAATTCCATGGATTTTTCTAGTCAAACAGGTGTGAAATGCTCCCTTCCTTATATCACAGAGGTGCCAGGGAGGCTGGTTATCTGCTTTCACCATTCTAAATATTTTAGCTTAGCCACTGTTACTCCCCTACTTCTTTTCTCCTCTAGCTTCACCAGTAAACAAGCCCCTGACCAGATGTGTGCAAATACCACCTATCAGGGATTACACAGATTTCTTACCCTTTTGGCAAGGTCAGTGTGGACTTCAACCACATTTCTAGGCAACTAGACACAGCACCCTCTCTCATGCAACTGTAAGTTTTTCCTAATGCACTGGAATCTTCTACTATTTAAAGATTTTTTTCCAGAGCATAATTTAAACAGTATTGACCATAATTATATATGTTTTGGAAACTGGAAAAAACATATGATAGGAAATGGACTGCTTTCCATCAATTTACTTTGAGGCAGTTTGAAGAGGTCTCAAAATCTTTGAAAAATTCTGTTTTGCTTTTACTTGTCACATCTTTTTTGATATTAGAAGCCAAACTGCTGGAGTTTACAAGTCAACAAGTCCATCACATTTTCTTCTCTATACAACAACATAGTATTGCATTGCAGGAGTAGCAGTAAGACAAGGGGTAATGAGTTTAAACTAAAAAGTGTCAGTTTAGACAGGATATAAGGATGATTTTTTTTATAGTGAGGGTGGTGCAACACTGGAACAGGTTGTCCAGAGTGGTGGTAGATGCCCCATCCTTGGAATGGAACACTCAAGACCAGGTTGGGTGGCAGTTTGAACAGCCTGGTCTAGAGGAAGATGTCTGTGCCCATGGAAGTGGGATTGGAGCTAGATGACCTTTATAGGTCACTTCCAACCCAAACTACTCTGTGATCCTACAGTTCTGTCTATCTTTAGAAAAGTAGTACAGACAAAAACGAGAAGTAAAGCAACTGGCAACAAGGAGGAGAAATAGTACAGTGATTAAAAAAAAAAAAGGAAAAAAGACACAGGGACATAGAAGCACATCCACATGTGTCTCTCCAACTACCAGCAGATCATTGCATCTTAACTTCACAATGGAAGGATGAAAAACTGAAAGCAGCTTTGAAATGCTGTTAACTGTAAAAGATACCTGGGTACAAAGATGTTTAATTGATTCAGGGCACCCTCAGCTCATTATTCCATAAATATTTCTGCAAAGATAGAAAGAAATTAAAACACATTACAGCATAAGAAGATGATTTCATTTGGCTAAGCTATAGTATTAACTTTGCAAACATTGAGACATAAGATGTAAATAACTTTCAGATTGTGCGTTAGCACTTATTTTAAATGACTAGTTACACAGGAACTTTGGAAGCATATTACACATCATGGATTTAGGATCAGATTTAGCCATTTTTATTGATATAAGTACCCAGACAATTCACAGGCCACTTGTAATTTTTATTTTCAAGGAAAGAAAAACAAGAAGGTTGTGAACAAAAATCCTGCCAGTATTCAAACAAGGAAATGAAATCGGCATAGTGGAAATCAGAAACCAGACATATGTAGTCATGAGAAGGTGCTGGCATACAGAAATAGGTCTCCAAAGTATGTCCTACCTCTTTTTAAACCAGAAAGAACTTGTGTGAGTTCCTGAGGGAACAGCAACAGCTGCTCCCAAGGACTGGAGAGGACTTCAGGATGACATCCTGAGCAGCAGTGTCTGCTAAATTCTGCAGATGAGCAAAGTGGCAACCTGTTCTTCAGATCTTACCTGCAGGCACAAGCAGATTTGCACAAATGTTAATACAATCCTCTTTCCACTATTTAACATTTGTTCCTTTCTTAAATGTTCTTTGGTATTTCTATCTTTATTCCCTTTATGTCTTAAAGGCCATGCTCTGTAGAGATAGACACACAAAACCCTGCTGCAGGATCATTTCAGTGCATGACTACTGCACCTGGACACTGCACAAGTCTTTGGGAGAAGCATGAGGAACTAAAGACAGTCAGAAGCAGTGCTGGTATCTACCTCTGGCTAGCAAAGGGTTGAAGCAGAAAGCAAAAGGGACTGATTAGCCTAAGATGGATTAAGCCCACTCACTCTCTAAAAAATGTTCTAACCACCAGATCTTGGTGTGTGCTGGTGAAGGAGGGCATTCCTCCTTGTCCCCCTCAAAGCTGAGCCACAGTGCAGCTGGGCATGCAAGAGCTGCAGACAGGGAGAGAAGGCAACAAGGAATGTCATTGCAAGCAAGTAGTTAGGGCACTCCTCTTGGAGGCAGAAGGTACAAGGACTTAGCCCATTTTCCCAGGTCTGTTCTGCATTTTCTTTAACCTGCAACTACTGCAGTGACAAACTGAAGGGAAATTCATACCCTCCCAAGAAGTAGGGCTTAACCTCCTCCTCACAGTCAAGTAACTACTCAGCAGACGTCACACATCTCTTGCTGCTGTTACCTGTGGTTCTCCTTTAACAGAAGGGATACTCTCATGGCCATACTATAACTCAAGTGGGATACATTATGGCCTTGCAGCTCAGTTATTTCTGTGAGATGAAAAGAGAAGTTTGCTCCTTGTCCAGCTGAGTGGACCCAGCTTCTGAGGCATGCCACTGCCTGTGAGAGCATTGTGACTGCTGTGTGAAGGGAGCATCCCTCTGCATCCCTCTCCCATGAGGTACCTGTCCTCAGTAGAAAGTTGTGCAGACAAGCTGGTTGAGTACAGATTAGCACCCAGTATTTCTTAAAAGTCTGCTGTTTTCTTAGTGGAAGATGCAGGTGCTGAAATTAGGTGACCTGACTGACCATAAGAGGTTATACTGTTTGCACAGCTGACACTGAATGGGAGGTGAAGGCTAAGCAGATGAAGAATACACCTAATGTTGGCATACTTGATGAAATGTGTATTTGAAGAAATTTCCAGTCTCTTGAGCAGCTTCCAGTCCAGTACTCTCTCAGGTAGTGAGAAGAAGTTAAGACATACAGGCTCACAGACACAGAATAATGATCCAGCCAGACTGCTATAAGCTTTTGGTTTCTGTTGATACAAACCAGATGTTGGTAAGATCTGAATTTCTAAGTTTGTTTAACTCCTTGGAGAATCATTTTAGAATAAACACAAGAGGCATCTTTTCTCACATCTCACTCTTCCCTTGCATCAGACTTACCTCAGCTGAACAGGTTATTTATTGTCCAATCAACTGGGAAATGTCAATTACATAGCATTGTTTGAAAACTTGGATGGAGCAGGGGAAAGAAAATCACTGTGAAGTTTTCTAGTCAAAACTCAATTTTTGCATGTCATTTGATCTAATACAGTGGTTTCCCACTGTCAACTATAGATCTATTGATAAGTTTAAGAAGACCAGAGAAGAATCTTGCACTATTCAGCATATTAAGATAAATGTAGATTTAATGTCTGTCTCATTAGAAACTGGTTTAGGATTTTAGTAGAAGAATAAAATAATATCATTCTCCTCTCCCTTGTGATTCATTTACTGCATATAAAACACGTGCTCAGAGAAGTACTTCAGAGTTTACTTGGTTAAAAGAAATCAACAACTGTCCTGTTTTACTTGTGTGAGATAGTAGACAACCAAAATATGAAATTTCAACACCACCTAGGGAAACTCTATGTAGTTTCACAACCAACTTAAAGTGCCTTGAGTTATGCCATCACAAATGTAGCACTGCTGATGCCACAATGAAATTTGGGAAGGGGCAGGTCATGAAAAGAATGTTTCGAAATTTTAGCTTGCTGACATGCACTTTGCTCCTACACAACAAAACTACACCTAGGAGTCTACCCAAAGCTACTCCATGGGACTCAAGAGTGAGGAGAAGGGAGTGTGTCCCTGGCAGTGCCACCATGGTCAGCAAGAACAAGTCTCCCCAAGGTCTATCCCCTCTTACAGAGTGGGAATAGCTGGGCTCTATATGCTGTTACATGATGCTTGCCACTACTCTTTAAAAATCTCTGTCCCAAAAGTCATGAGAGGAGGAACAGGGAAGACTAGAACCCTTCCTGTGACGGCTCTCCCCCTTCAGACTAGCTGACCCAAATCCATTTTTCTCCCAGATGTCTGCAGTCTGTGTTTCTAGCTCACAAATGGGAAAAATTACCTTTTCTAAAGGAAAATCACTTCAAACATGGAAATTGTGGGAAGAGGAAGCAGACCAGGATAAATGGCATGGTGAAGTCTCTGACCAAAATAGCCTAAATTATACCTATAAAGTGAGCAAAAGTTGAGGAAAAAAGAACACATGGATGACCTATAATGAATTTTTCATCTAGAAGATAATAGTAATTTCTTTGTCATTTCCACTTTTTGCTGAGAAAATTTGTTGCTCTGTAATGCCTTTACATTTACAAATTTGCACAGATGTTTAGCACAGTGCTCTTCAATAGCACACTGCTGCCCAGCTCACCAGAAGTACATGTGGGGAGGATTTGGTAGAACTAACTCAATTGTTTTCACTGGAAGTGATCAATAATGCTAAAAAAATTTGTGGGAATTGTAACTATCCACACTGCAAAAATCTCTTATCTAAAATTGGAGTGTGCAGCTAGTGTTTCATGAAAATAAAATTAATTTTGCATCCATTTTCTGATCAGACAACCTATTCACATAAATATTGCAGGAAATTTTCTTTTTTTTTTTTTTTTTTTAGTATATGAACCATCTCTCTCCCCTTCCCTCAAACTGGCAAGGATTATATATCTCTTCAAAATAGAAGAGCAGATTTAAAGTAGCCAAGAAGAAAGCAAGTAGCTGAAGAGGCCACTTTCAGACTGGGAGGTGCAAAAGCATGCAGCAAGGCAGATCTGCAGATCACTGGCTTACAGGCTTCATAGTAAGTGGATGTGAAAGAGATGTTTGCAGTGCTGCAGATGTTTAATCCATTCAGCAAGAAAATGATAGTAAAATCAGTCTCCTGGATGTGATGAGTCTGCAGGGATATATACACATGTGCAAGAAACACCCTTCTTTCATTAGAATCAGAGAAGAGGAATTCTGAAAGTCCCCTATTTTTCTCAGTTGTGGTCACAGTCTGGAAGAAATTGAGAATGAGTGCATTAGAGAGCCTGTCTCTGGCACTAATCAATCTGGCATCTTTCCTGAGTGGTAAAAGAGCTGATAACCCATTTATACTGCTCATAGATCACTGACAGTAGTCCAGCAGACTGACTGATCAGCCAGGCATCTGAATAATATTCAGAATGAGACAAAATACAGCTCCTGCTGTAGATTTTGAACGCACATCTAACTAAAGCATATCCTTCTTTACAAAATGCCCTCTTTCTGTCAGTGTTGTAAAAGGGCTGCTTGACAGACCTGGTCTCCCTTGGTCTTTGTACATGTGACAGCCCTGGTATGGCCAGCTACTCTGCAGTCATTCCCATTTATTAGCTGGAGGCTGACAAGTCCATTGAATTCCACTCAGCAATAAAACATGTCTTCTGCTTCTGGGATTACCCACTTGCTTTGTTTTTGAGCAATTCTTAAGTGCTTTGCTGGAGCAAACCAAGCCACTCAGCACCACCTAAGACTTGGCGTTGCCAGCTTGGATTCTGCAGTTGTACGTGCAACACCTGACGCAGAGTTCCATTTAGGATAAGAAAAGGTGATGGATAGTCATAGATGAGTAGGTAAATCACAGAAGATTTGAAGGAAGATGGTCAGAAGTAGAGTTACACTGGCATAATCTTTAAAGATAATAAAGTAAACCTTCAAACCCGATGTTTTAAGAGATCTTACTCAACACAGAATTAACAAAAGGGAAATAGTCCTAGTTTCAAAAGGGACAGGACATGCTGGAACAGCCTAATACACTGAGATGACAAATTTAGGTTAAACATCAAACTTAACTATAAAATCACTTGGGCAGAATTTCAGGCTCTGAAAAGAGACAGATGAAACCACAAGATCTGCAGCTATGCAAGCGCCAGTGACATACCAGGGGACATGAACCAGGGCATGGTTCCACAAATGTAAGCGACCTCTTGTCTGGATCACCCAGGGTGATGCTGTACTTCTCTCTACCCATTGATAGACTGAGCTTCTTCTGTAAAAGGCAGTGGGAATTTTGCCATTGACTTCCAAGGGAGCAGCAGCCCTATGATTTGGCTGTGTACAATTTCAATTAAAAAGCCTGTGAATCACATCATTCTGCCCTTGGCAGCTGACAGATGAAGACAGCAGGATAGGAAAAGAGCAGCTCAATCAAATGGAAATGATTTTTCTTTTAATTTTCTTTCTAAAGGAAGATACTCAGCATAACTTGTCCCTTTTTTCCTCCTATTCTGTTACAAATAACTGTCTGGTGTGATTTGCTAGCATCTTATTTACTTTTCACTATCAACAGGTTTGATCCTGTGAGATTTATTCACCACAGATAAAACTCATTTCCACAGAGAAAATGTTTTCTTGTTCAGGGGTCATTCGAGTCCTCACTTAGCTTGATTTTGACAGTTAATCCAGGCTTTGACTAACGGCACACCCTTGTGAATAGGGCACGGGAAAGCTCTCAGAAGTACTTCTGCGAGCTCCAGTGAAGCCAGGGGAGCTGAGGGAGTTCCGATTGGAAACAGACCTTTCACTGCCTCTGTGCTGTGACACCCAGCTGGTTTGAAACACCTCATTGTGCACACGTGCCTGCATTAGACACTGTGAGGGCTGAAGTACATTATAAAAAAAACAAAACAAAAACAAAAAACAAACAAAAAAAAAACCCCAAAAACCAAACATTCCAAGAGCACAACTGCAGTTACACAGAGGACCATCGTACACAGTATTTTCTGAAAGAACATAGGAAGGACACAGAATAGTGCCACTGAATAACAACTGATGCTCAGATGGCTTTGGCTCAGCTCCAGGCTTCTTAAATGCCCACGTTCCAGTCATTAGAAAGGTGCCAATACAGGTCAGTAGACATGATCCTGCTGATTTCCTTAACACTATGTTAAAAATTTAAAAAAAAAACCAAAAAAACCCAAAAAAACCTAACACAAAAAAGACCCAAACTAACAAAAACCAAACCAAACCAACCAAAAAAAACCAAACCAAAACAAAACAAAAAAACCAACAACACCCAATGAAAAGACCAGAAGGCTACAGGAAAGGGGTACTGATGGCACATAATAGAGAGGCATTCCTGTGGGTTCAGAGATGCTGCTCCACCCTGCATCCCCACCAGATCTGCCCAGCTCACCTCCAACGCACTGAGCAGTGCCATCTCAGGCCAGCCCCAGCACTGACAGATGCTCAGGTCACTTGTGTGTTTGGCTCACACTGATTTCAGTCAGATCTAGGTACATAAAGCAAGAAGCATTTTGAAGGACCTGGGACTCAATTCTCTCTGTGTAAAACAGAGACATTTCCCTTTTCCCATGCTCTGTAGGGTCTGTTTTGATCTGCAAGGCCTTTACTTTCTTTGGGCATGTGCAATATTCAGCCCAGCAAGTCTGCAGCCCCGGCAAAGACTTCATAAACATGAAGCAAGTATATGATTAGTCAAAAAAGAATACACATTTTAACTGTGATTCAGTACTGACCTTAAAAACTTACTGCCTTCAGAAGCAGTAGCATGCTAGCTTCAGATAAGTACCCCAAATGACTCCAAACTAGCTAGGGTCAGGGTCACTGCCAACTGGGCTCACTCAAAAGTACTGCAAAGATCTTTTTGAAAGTGTTTTCCTAGAGATAATACTACTCTCTGCCTCTTTCTCCCACCAGCATCCGTATTCCCCAGCACTGTGACCTTGTCATTACATAGTAAATTAATAGAGGTATTAAGATAACTTCTTCTTTCTCATAAAAACAAAGCAGTAACTCTTAATCAGACTGAAACCTACTGATACAAAACTGAACCAAGACAATGTGAGATAAAACACAGTGCAGCAATAACCAACAACCTATTTTGGTGAGAAAAGTTTCTTGCTTTTTCTTTCCTTTTATGAAGGCATCGATTCATGAAGGGGGTGTCTAAGAATTTCCACTGCATAAACCCTTTTATCCACATGGTCTTCTTCATGTTTGTGCCATGTGACCTCTGGTAGTCCTCCTATTTAATACCCATAATCCACGCTTTCTTTGCATAACATTCATGATCCTTTGATACTGCATGGAGCAGCAGGGTTTAGAAGCTTTGCAAGCCAAGACATTTTACGTGATTTATACAATGAAGTAGAATTTCCTCTGCCCACCTGCAAAATCTGAAACATTTTTGTGATTAAAGTTCATTTTTAGAAGTTTCCATCCATGTAGGGTTTTCATTAAAAAATAAGCACATTAAAGGGATCCATATATATGTGTTTGCTACTCAAGTTTTCAGTGGGTCTCATGACTTGCCACTTGGAAGAAAAAATTTGATTTCATTTGAAACAGTTTACTTGCTCCATGCATTTGTTCTAGCTGTAAATTGTTTTGTTACAATATAAACAAACAGAATATAGGGAAGGGAAATATCAGACATGCAGAATTTCTCCTTTAATTACATCACTATGCACACTCATTTTTACTGTAGAGTTAAAATTGTTCCTTTTCATTAGCAATGTCAAACTTTTAACAGCTATTAAAATCACTTCTTGAGGATCAAATTAGAGCAATCAAATGCCAAAAAAGAAAAAAAAAGGGAGAGAGAGAAACCCATCTCCTACAAAACCATTTTGATAACTTACTCAGTTTAGACATGGAGCAGCAAGATAGTGGCAAACATTTTCATATCCCATTGCCTACACCCTGAGCCGTGCTGTCCCTTGTTAACCGCAAAGAACATCAGATTAATCAAAACAATATCTATCATATAATATTCCATTTAGAAGTAAAGGAGAAATTATTATCAATATTATAAAATTGTAGATGGTATGTCTGCAAGGATTGCAGGCAAAGAAGCAATGTTCAAAATTCTAAATTAAACAAATTAAAAGTCCTTATGGAAAATTAAAAGAAGTACCCCAAGATTTAAAATTAAATGTGTGGATTAGGATGTTGAAAAGCTAGCAAGAGCAGCAACCGTGGAAGAGAAATTATTGCAGGGTATATAAACACTAGTTAGAGGAATAGCATGGCCTTCTTCCATTTTGGAAGGCTGTTATGTTACTAAAAGGCAGCAGTAAAAGATCAGAGCATTGTTAATCAGCATGAAAGGAGAAGATCAGCCAAGAACAGCAAAAAATAAATATATTTTTAATGGCTATTAAAAATCGCAGGTCTTCTGGCCAAGCAGGGAGTCTGAGATGTCTGGTTACCTCACTCTAGCAGGAGACACGGCAATTGAATTTACCCTTTGGTGTTTACACAAAAGAGGCCAGTTTCAGCAGCACCTGAGGTCCATAGAAGCAGACAGCACTGGGGAGCCTGGACAGCTGCTCTGGCTGCCCTCTTGGTGTTGGCTTGGTTAGACAACATCTTCATCTCTTTGTACAGAGCAGCTGAATAACCCCGGGATGCTGTGGCACTGAACCACCATTCATAACAATAGCTTAAGTACACAGAGCCTGAATTCTACCTACATTTAAAATATAGTAGGTTACATTTCTTACAATGTATAGAATTTCTTACAAAATTCCTGCGCAGCAAATACCATGCCTCCACGTTTCCAGATGGGGCTGGGCCCTTTGAGGCACTTAAACAATAGAAAACACTGGAAATTTTAACTGCTGGGAAGACTTTCAGCAGAGTTCAGTGAACGAGGAATATGAAAAGCAATACATCAGTGTCTCAGGGGCTGTAAGTCTCACAGATTAGTTATGTACCCACCAGAGGAGGAGGACATGGAGTTGCTGTGTTAAATAAAATATTGTCTAAATCCTACCCTCCTGGGGGAGGATCTCACTGCTGGAGTTTTGATATCCCCTGCGGTCATTCAGGAGCTTCCAGACACTTCTGCCACAAAGCTTCAGGGTAGACTTATACCCAAACACCATCTTGCTAAGCATTTTTGGCAGGAGGGCATACAAATGAGATCAGACTGCTAACTCAAATGTATTGAGTGTTGCTCAGTTACTGAAGAGAATTCTTCTGCACGAGCCAACTTTTCCTCACTCACCTTCTAACACAGAAGTGGATCCATCTTTCACAGCAGTTTCTGAAGCGAAACAAAGTTAAAAGGCTTATTTCACAGGAGTGTTCAATAAAAGTAATGAAGTACCTTGCACCACAGACCAGCTACTGCTGCAGTGGGACTTACTGCAGTACGTGTGACGCCGTGACCAGGGTGAGAGCTGATGACACCCTTCTCTAGGGAAAGTAAAGACTGAAAAACACAAAGCTTTTAAAACATGATACTTCTCATGAATCATATGCCAAAAATTGCCTCACCCATGGGTCATTTAATATGCAATTCCAAAGCAGATGTATTTTTCCTAATGCTATTTACAGATCTCTCAAATTGTAAATTAAATTCCTTTTGTTGGTCAGACTTTTTTTCCCCTGTTGAAATATAACACTGATATATGTCTGGGTGTTATTTTAGGATGTCTCTAATATTTTTATTTTTATCTTTCACTGCTTGTTAAAGTTTCTCTGGCTCCCATTTAAACATCTGTGGAACATACAAGTGGATTTACATTTCAATAAGAAATTTTGGTTATTTTGGTTGGTTATTTTTTCTCCTGAATTAAATCTCTCCTCCTATTTTAATGCTTTCATGGGAGGAAGTCCAGTTTTCTTCTGCTGTATCTTAACTTTTTTTGGTTCTTTGTGAAACCTTTAAGTTAATTCTTTGATTGGAAGAAAGGAAGGATTCCTTTACTCACCTTATGCTTTGGCCATTCATTTTTTGAAGGATCTCAAAATTATATATATTATATTCACGAGTAATATATTGTGATTTATTTTTTGTGCAGGTTGCAATAACTGAGACAGCTTTGGGTTTTTAAGACTCCATTTGTTGTTGCAGCATTAAATTCAGAGGTACTAACTGCATTGATCCATGTGAAATGCAGCAGAGTCCAACCAAAGGCAATTCAAGAAAGCAGCATTTAAGATGCATGGCACATTTCAGCTGGGGTTCAGGGTCTGGATCTGAAACTGAACTAAAGCCAAGAATAATGCTCCATTTATTTCCATGGCTTTATTTCTCATTTAGATTAAAAAGGTAAAGGAAAAAAAAAAAAAACATGGAATTGCTTTAAATCTCACAGACCCGAATGTAGTCAGATTTGCAGAGTGTAATCCCACAGGTTCAGGTTCAGGAAACAGGGCTTTAAGTTTCAAATGACTGGGGTTTACATTTGATGGTACACTTAAGGTGGTCTAATCTAGCACTTTACTGGATTATTTTATCTCAATTTTTACTATAAATTTAAATTGAGAGTCAAATGTTCTTGCCCAAACCAAGCAGCATGGTCTCACAATGTTAAGATCAGGATAAGTATTTTCAGGTACAAGGCATTTTGGCAATTTCTATCAATCAGATGCCATGGAGGCTACAAGGATATACTACACATAATATTGCTTTAATTCATAGCACCAGCAACAGACCACTCTTTGATAATTATCATTTCAGTTCTGTTCTCAAAGCTACAAAATTCACAGTATGAAATCAGAAATCCTTTGGAAGCAGACTTTACCACCAGTTTCCTAGGACTTCATGAAGTATAGTCACAACCAAAATAGTAAAAAAAAAGTAATTAGAAGTGATTCAGCACCATACTGCTTTAGTCATCTTCAGTTCTGGAAATACTGATAAAGAACCTGCACTTTGCAGCCAGGAGCAAAGGTGAGTCAGTTATGCCAGACTGGTTTGTCTATGGTCTGTGTCACCCCAATCCAGTGCTTGATAAAAGCAAGTGTCTCATGTGTATTGTGAAAGATTACATATTGCAAAATATTATCGCTAATCTGTCTGCTTGGGCTCCTGTCATCCCTCCTATGCAGGACAAAGGCAATGTTTTCCACATTCACTCATGGAACTCTGAAAAGCATCAGTAGGACAAAATCTTTTTGAAAAGAGAGAAGTTTGTGCACCCTGATAACATAAGACTGTAAAACAGAATTACCTGGGGGAGGCAGTGAGAGAAAAACAGGTATTTTCTTATTCTTTTTCTTTTTTTTTTTTTTTCTTCAAAAGACTAAATGCACACAGAGAAGCATACACAACCAGACTAACCCTGCAGATTCCAAAAGATAACAAATTTCTGGGGAATCCTGTTTGAGACAGGAATACATGGAGAGCTCCCATGTGCTTTTGATGACAGCACATTTCTTCTTCCTCAGGTTTCTTTACTTACTCTGATCTGAAAGCAGAGACAAGACTTGAAGATTTTTCACTTCATTAACATTGTAGGAAAAATTAAAAAGGTGGTCAATCCTCCAGGAAAATAAACCTTTACCTTCTTGATATTTTGCTGCTTAAAGGACTTTCACCTAATTTATTCTAATTGCTTGACTCTTATAAATTACGGACCAGATCTACAACATCTACTGAATTAGTGCAGCGCTGCCAACCAAGGCAAGTTCATTTATAGGAGTCCAGATCTGAATGCTCTGTAGCCTTTGGGTATGTCTTCTGTCAGTAAGTGATTTCCCCAAATTACTTTAGAGTGTTAAGATATTTTACACTCTATTCATGAGATTAGCTTTATTACATTTATCTAAAGTTTCAATGGATGATGTAATTTTAAATGATTAAAGCAATAAAATTAAGGAGGTTTTTTTAATTAAAAAAACAGAAGGAAAAAAAAATCCAACCAAGCCCTAACAAGTTTGTCAGCTTTGTAAACTGAAAAAGAAGCATTCAGAACTGGCAAAATATTCAACATGGATAAGGCAGGTTATGACTGGGAAATGTGGAAAATTATTTGTCCAACTACATAATGACTTAATAAAAATACATACTTTACACAGTGCAGGCTACTATGTCACCATTTATACTTGTAAAAACAATCTCCTTTTATCTCTCCAGGCTGTGGAACATCTGGTAAGCAGCTTCCATTCTGCATTCTTTGTTGCCCACTAAAACTTTAGGGTTTGAGGAAAACCCATTACCCAACTTGCCCCTAAAAAGTAAATATTTTAAGAGATCCACCAAAATGTTTGAGGATAATTCACTTATTTATGGACATGCTATTAACTTTATATTTCAAGCCAGCTCTGCCTCAAAGGTTCTGCTTCTGATGGTGGGAAACCTGTTTTTCATGGCTGATGAATAGGAGGGAGGATAGCCCTTCTTAGAAGGAAAGCTTTTAACAACTTTTGAGAACTGAGCTGTGCAGTGCAACTCAATCAAATGTAGGAAGGAGACCTGAAGACTGGGCTTCTTGAAAATATTTCCACCATGACTGTCTTAGGAGGGGAATTTTCTCATAAGCATTTTATTTATAACTTTTTTTTAATCTCTCTCATTAAAAATATCAACACCCAAACTCTAAAACTTTTTCTCACTGACCTGCCACATCAGTGTCCTTCAGGACAGTCATGGTCTTCCTCATTTCCCTCATCTTGTGATGCTCCCTCCAGTTTCTCTCTGATCATACCTGTGGGTGACAGGATAGTTATTGGACAGCCATGGAGCTGAGCTGGCAGGTCAGATCCAGAGGGTCTCCTTTGGAGCTTTGCCTGATCTTGTTTAAAAGTGGAGGACATGGGAGTGGAAAAATATTATGCTGTAAAACAAACCTACAGATTTAGCGCAGCTACAAATCTCCCAGTATTTTTACATTCCCTTTGCCCCAGAGAAGCGAGTTTTGAAACAGCAATATTTTTACATGGTTCAACATTTGTCCAACTTATTCCCCACACAGAAAAGGTAACTGGTTGCCGTGAGATGGGAGGAGGTGGAAACACCTCTGGAGCAACTTTTCAGGCATGTTTTTGAGTCTGTCACTGGGGCACAGTTCTTACCATGCTCAGCGGGGTCTAAACTGTTGATCTAAGCTGATCTTTCCCACCTATCTTCACCCAGCATTTCCAGAGGAGCCATATGAAGAATCTCATTGGTTTTGAGCTCTTCTCCCTCCATAGACTTCTAGGTCTGGCTCTGGCTTCACACCAGAGCAAATGTCCTGTGGCAGCCTGATGAAAAGCTGTACAGGGACAGTGGCTCTGACAGGAAAATGTCTGAGTTGCAGTTTTGTTCTAACAGTCTGGGCAGGATAGGTTAAGTAATGGCACGGTCCTAAGGATGAAAGGCACTGGAGTTACATCATTTCTAGACATTGCAAAAAGACACAGGAGCATGAATCTGAGAAGGTTTGCTTCAAGTTAGCATTGAAAACATATGTACAGGTTCTCAACTGAGCTCTTAAGGCTCATACGATTTGTTACACTGGCACTTCCCACCCCTGGCTTTGTTAAAACCTACCCAGATGTGCAGTATTTACAGAGCCCCAGACATAAGGCATGCACATTTACTGCTCTGCCCCAGCCCCGCAGACTGTCCAACAGGTGGGACTGCTGAAGATCACGAATGCTGGTGGTACCAAATGAAGACTAGGAGGGAGACGCTCTGGGTCAACAGGAAAATACAAGGCAGGAGAAGGGAGTTTTACTTGCTTTAATAACTACCTGGTGGGACTCTCTGGAGGGAGTCCATGATGCCAAAGAGAAGGTGTGACTGTCTGCCTTGTCCTCCCTGCATTTCCTTACTCCCATCTCAATTTGAGTAGGACAAAGCAAGAAGACCCCTCTCTTGTTCTTATGAAACAAAACTCTCCCTCTCCCTCCTGCCCTGCACTTTGGATGAAAAGAAATGATGAACACACAACAGCCCCTCCCCTGGGGCTCCCAGGCAGGGTAAGGAGGCAGCGCTGGCACAGGTTTCCTTGTTTAACTTACAGGATTGCATTTATGTCTTTAGCTTTTAGCCTGTTTCTTTTTAAGAGAATATACTGGATAAAAGTCATTCCTTAAGGCAAAAAAAGACATTTGGCTTTGAGTTTCACTCAACTTATTAGTCCAAGCTGCTTGTGGTACAATTGTAATTGTGCCAGCTATCTAGTTAAATGTCCAGCTTGCTCCGGTTCTGTGAGTGTTTCTCCTCAGAGTAGCTTGTAGCTATACAGAAAAGATTACAAATCTTAGCACTTGGAGGAGACAAGGAAAACTATTACTGTTAAGTCCACAGGTATTTAAAGGGTATGGTAGTTTTGAACTGCATTTGCTGCTTTTAAAACGTTCTCTTTTGTGATTATTACTTCTAAATTACCTACTGGAATGCAAACATGAAAAAAAAAAGGAAACATTCAGCAGAGAATGTCAGCAACAGCAAAACACTAACAGAGGACTAACAATTTACCTGTAAGAAATTATCAGAAAATGGGTTCCAGTGAAGCATTTTTTTAAGTTTAACCTGCAACACTTATACAGATCTAGAAAAAAAAATATTCTTGCTCTGCTAGCACTGCTACTGGGAAAAGGACAGGTCTTAGCAGGGGAGCCAGGACTCTCTGCCTACTTCAGGAGCCAGGCTGGAGCTCTTGGCAGCACATATATCCCTTCCTAGATCTCCAGGAGCCTTCTTTGTGAATTCTGATGGTGATTTCCAGGCATGTCTTTATTTGTAGACCCCCTAAAATATTAGTCTGGAGAGGCTGAATACTGCCTTACATCCTATTGCCACTAGGCTTGTTTTCCTTTACCTATCATTTACTGGCCTTTTCAAGAAAAACATTGCCCTTGGACTCTTGTTTGTGGCAGCAAGGGAAGACAGAGGCAAAGCTGAGAAAGCATACATCCATCGCAAGCAAAATTCCAGGATGGGCGAAGTTTGACAGAGAATCCTTAAAGAACTTGCTTAGGACTGCCCTAGGAGCTGCAGGGGCTGCTCTTATACCAGGAGATACTCTCTTAGGAAGGCTGACAGCATGGTAGAGTCTATCAGAAATGCCAAAAGATGCTATACAGGGAGGCCTGCTTCCTCTGGTATAGGACTTGTAGGAGGTCAGATGGCCAAATAATTGTTCAATAATGAAAGCTGCTCTCTTATCATGACAGGGACAGGGTCATTTCTTCTCTTCTTCAGCCTCTCCAGAAACAGAAGAGATTTCTTGATCTGCAAATATATGGAATAGTAAAGTACCCAAAAAATACAAGTGAGAAAGGGTACATTTCTCTGGAATTCAATGAAGGTTAATTCACTGTTTTCAAAGAAAGCAGTAACAGCCCTCTTCAAAGCAGAAGTATCTCGTCAAGTACCCACAAGGACAGAGAGAGGCCTTTGTGATTTCAGGATCAGACCCTTTGGGAATGAATAAAATAGAAGGTTGTGTTATTCTGATAACATTCTTCTGTACATTTCAGTCTCCATTATGCCCTGAACAAAAAACATTTAATTTAATTAGGGATAGAACAAGAAGGCCATGTTATGGTTTTGGTTTTGAAGAACTACATTACTCAGGTTGTGATTTGCACAACCCAAATTGGGGATGGTTTAAATCCACGTTCCATTTTTTTAGCCCAACCACCCAAGTCCAGAGGGGACAGAAAGCACAGATAAAAAGGTTTGAGTTTAGTCTCATGTCTATAATAAAGTGGTTTGGGTTTAAATGTTGCAAAACCTCATCACTCAGGTTTTGGTTCTGCAAAAACAAAAACAACTTGGGGTTGGTTTGGATGTCATTCCATTTTATCTGAATCACTAACTATTGGGGAGGGGGTGGGGTTGGTAGTGCCCCATCTCCAGCTTTAGCAGCAGCTATAACAGCACTGTTGCAAATTTTCCCCTGACTTTTCAGGAGACAGAGGAAAACAAACAAAAAACCACCACAACAACAAAGATTATCAAATCAGTTTAGGACTCAGTCTTTTGAGATGCTAAGCAATTGTGCAAGGTATCAGGCTAACACAGCTGCTGGCACCTCTGGAAAATGTTGACAGCACAGGGCATTTTGTAGGGGTCTGAGCCAGCAGCACTTTGCAAGTCAGGCTCTTGACTGGCAGAGCTGTCACCATGCCCCTGAAGTTTGAGAGCCAAGGATCTGCTCCACTGAGCCAAATTTCACTGCTGTAACCAATCATGTAGGCCCCATTCATAAAGTCAGTCAACTTAGATAGAAGTAATTAGAGCTATAAAACATTGGAGATTTAGGAATTCAGAGGGCATTTGAAACTGAGATATCATATTCTCTGAGCTGAAATGTTAACGCTGTCCAGTACAGGACATGTGCTGGGAATGATTAGAAAAAGAAAATCCGATTTATAGTTATGAAACAATTCATTTAAACAATGCTATTCATAGAGTAATTCAGCAATTTTTATTATTCTCTCTTCTACTTACTCTGGCTCTGGATTGATTTTTCTCAAATGCAAGTTCATTTCTAAAGCAAGTTGTGAACATTTTCAGAAATTAATCCTAGTTGTGTCCTCTAGAAATAACTTCCCTCTTTTTTGATTGCTCTATTTTCAGCAAATTAAAAAATAATATATTTATATAAATGTATATTTATATGAATATATACATTGTCAATTTTATTAATAATCAGACACAAGCAGTTAAATTTAGGTATTCCTTTTATTTGGACCAGAAAAAATGTCAGTACAAGGTTCATTGAAGATACTTCCTTTGCCTAAATCACTGTCAAATCAGTTCTGCATTCAACAATTACATGTCAGTATAGTCCTATCAAGTAAATAAATGAGACTATATCAATGAAAGGTAAAACATTTCTGTCATCTTCTTATTATCTGATCGTCAGATCCCTCTTCTTATACTGCTGCATCCAAACCCGTCTTTCACACTCAAGTCCTGCATATTAATTTCCCAAAAATGACTGTTCTTTTCCAGAATCCAAGACTGGATGATGATTACACAGACTATCTGGTAGAGTTGGGCCAGCACACACATCTACTCTCCAGTCTCCTGACCAATTTCCTCAGTACATCCATGTTTCCAAAATGCTCAAGTCCATAAAGCACTGCCCTGGAAGACAAAGTGGATTGGAGGCACATGTTCTTGTTGTCATATTATTCATTCTTGGTCACAGTGACTGTATAATATATTGATGGATCTTATTGTAGCTTGTCTTATCCACGTTCTAAATTCTTTCAGCATCTCTTGTTTATGCATTCTTTTCTTCTTTCTTTTATCTTTTCCTTCCCTTCATTTTTTCAGCTTTCTCAACTAACTTCAAATTACACCCTTTTCCCTATGTCTCTTACCACAACTCCCCTATATCCCTTCTTTCTCCTTATATCCTTATACATACATACATACATACATATATATACATACATATATATATACATACATATATCTATCTATCTATCTCTCTATCTATCTATCTATCTATCTATCTATCTATCTATCTATCTATCTATATCTCCTTAATATCAAATGCCCATCTTAACCCCTTCACATGGACCCCTGACCATTATACTGTTGCAGTTGTAATGACAGAAAATTTCTCTAAGGAGTTGCATGTCCCATCACACAGAAACCAAGGATTGCTTTGTAATTCTGTAATTGTTTCACACACTGCATTTCTCCCTAAAACCTCAGCAAATTTTAATACTTATGAGAAAGAAGGTTGTCCTTTGTAATTGTAATTCCTAAACCAGATCTGATGTTGACATATTCTGACATAACCGATTTACACAGCATGAATTAAAACTTGGATTTTTTCCAATTTCCTACCTCAACTTCATTTAGACTCAGTAGCACTCCAGACTCAGTATTGACTAGACTCAGAAGAAAACAAAAACAGAAAAAAAAAAAAGGTATAACAGAAAGGTATAAAAAAAAAAGGATAAACAGAGACATCTTTTTACAGATAGCAAAATTAAAAAAAAAAAAAAACTGAAAAAAGCTTTGAGACAGAGGTTTCTAAGTTTAGTAAATTTTGTCAAAAAGGGTTGTGGGCATGGGTTTTTTCTGTGCTTCACAAAGGAAATGAAATGCAAACAAATCTCCTTTATAACTCATTTGAGACTTTTTAAATATTGAGAACTCAAGAATTTCATTACTAACATTCCCATGGCAACTGTAACTTGCCCATACTGCACATGTATATGGCACCATAAAAACTAACACTCCAGGCAGTAATAGAAAATTTCTGAACAATGCTTTTGTACTGTGGCAGTTATTGCAGAAATTAAGATGCTGATTTCCATCATATATGTTGTATCAAAATGTCAGCCAGAAAGCTAAATCCATATTGGATAATTTTCTTAAGTACTAAGGTAAGTACTTAACCTCCTGGGAAAAGTTCCCTTGGCATCATCCTTGAACATTCTCCACCTTCACCCACCTTTACAGTGTCCTTGGCTATGTCCACTACCACAAACCTTGAGCTGAGAACAGCTGCAGGTTTGTTGCATGCATGGGAGGATGCAAAAGGCTGGCAGCACATCAGTTCATCACTGACCTCATTTCACAGCAATACAGGAGCAGGCCATAACAGAGATGTAATTAACCACAATGGCCAACTCTTTGGTTCTACCTACAGATTCGAGGTGTTAGATCCTTCCACAACTTGAAATGCAAAGCTTCCCCCCAGTCTATGGGTTGAAATCCTTGCTGTTATGCACAAATTCAATATTCAGGGCAGTTAATAGCAGTGGAAACAGAGCTTTGATTTTTTTTTTCACATGGCCTCAGGTCATGCTTGACCATCAGGCTGGAAGTTCCGTTCAGTGCATCCACATTTAAAAAATACTAATAAACCTTCTGTGAGATGTATAGTGTATTATGAGCAAGTCATTGTGATACTGTCACCAAATGGAGAGATGAAAAGATGGGAGACTCCTGCTCCAGTTGTGGTTTTGGCAGCTGTAGAACTGTCGCTGGCTTGAAGCACGGTACATGACTGGCACAAAGAGCTATTCAGAGAAACAAGGGAAAGGAAACACTGTATATTTCACATATGATTTGACCTTCCATAATCAAATTTGTTAATAATAACCAGTAAATAGCTGAGTGGTAATGAAATAGATACAGAACATGTTCTGTGGAAATTTCTAGACAGGACCAGAACTTTCATGCTGAGTTCTGTAAAACACCACCCTTTTAAGGAGGAAAGAAGCCATTTGAAAAACAGCCTCCCCATCCTCCCTTTGACCACATGCAGCAGATGGATTCAGTTATGGCAAAATCAGTGGAATGGAGAAAGGAATTAAAAGTAATCAGGTAGCGGAACACTAATACATCCAAGCAGTAGAGTCAAGGCAGCAAAGGAGGACATATTGCCAGTGACTGGGGGCTGAACAGAGACAGAAGGAGAAGAAGGAAAGGAATTTTGGGGAAGGAAACAGCAAAGCAGGGCTAGAGGCAGACTCCCAGTCTTGGAGTTTCCCCAAGCAACTCTGTTCAATGAATGACATTGATTACACAGGCAAAGTACAGCTGCTCACACTGGGGAGCAAACTTAGCTGGCCTTGGCCACCAAGCGTGGTTAGGTGGACTCCCCCAGCAAACTCTGCATGTTCTGGGCAGGCAGGAGACCTTGGGCCTGAAGGTACATCTACACACAGAGACCTAACAGGGATGTAGAGATAAGTTTGAGAAGGGCAAGTCCACTGAAGCCAAATAAAGATTGTGAGCAGTAAAGATGAAGTGATAAGTAATAGGCTAGTCTGATTTTTTAATCAGATAAAATAAATTTAAGCTCCCTGAACTGTCAATTGGTGATTCTTATACACACACATATATAGGTGTGTGTGTGTATACATATATATGTATGTATGCTTGTATGTATGTATAAATGTGTATATATATATATATATATATATATATATATATATATATGTATGTAGATCTGGTACCTCATGACCCATATGTTGAGGAAGGTCAGAACAAATTATCATGATGCTTTCATCTGGCCTTGCACTTTATGAATATATGAATTCATCTTTGAAAGCACGGACCTTCCCTCATTCCCAGCATGCTGTGGCTCCAGCAGAACTCCAGTAGGAGTCACACAAGGAGAAGCCAAATAGGAGCCATGCAAGGAAAGTCACACCCAGCCAAGCAGAGGGGCTATCACAGCCACTTCTTATGCTACCACTGAAGAAAAAGTCTGAAGCATTTCCCAGTATTTTGTCCATATGTAAAAAAAATAGCTGCAAGGTCTCAGAATGGGGATGAGTATCCAGGCCTGCCTGGGAAGTTTCTGCTCTGCAGCTGGTCGTTTTGCACTGCTAATCTCACTGCCACCACGCAGTTTTGGCAGCAGTGCTGCTTCTTGACTAGTGCACTCCATGACTCTCATCTGCTGTCAGTGTATCATGGAGAGGGGATTTTGTTTGTGTACACACATGCACGTGTGACACAATGCTCCCTGGCACTGCATGCATTATAACCTCTGCTTTGACCTTTTCCCTTTGGAAAAGGCTTTGATGAGAACGCAAGATTTTTGTTGAGGCCTTGCTATCTACCCAAAGTATTCAGGCAGTGTGATAAGGGTAAAACACTGCAATGCTAGCTGAACAAACAAATAAACAAACAAGAAAACAAACCCAAACCATCTCTAAAATTTGAATTTTGCTGCCATATGATTCTATTTTGGCTTTTTTGCAACATTTAATGGTAACCACACTGGTGGCTGAACTCAAAGAGCCTGGCAGCAAACGCAAACCCCTCTCTAACTTTGCTGTTTTCTTCCAGATAACCTCATAACCCCCTTTTTTTCCCCTTCATGTTTTCCCCCATATATCACTGCATTTGCATTTGTAATATTTGAAATTATAAACACTGAATTTTTTTGTCTGCCTGCCACGGAACCACTGCAGCCGCTCCACCCATGTGCACATTCATCTGCTGCCTTTCCATTCCACTCAGGCCACCTCTGGAGCTGCTGTCCTCCAGGCTGGCTGTGGGGAAAGGGTGTCCTTAGCACGGCTGGGCGAGTGCACACGTGGGCAGGAGCCCAGAGATGCTCGGCTTCCAGGAGGGGTTCTGGCCAGGGCTGGTGCCTGCTCAGCCGTGGGATACAAACCACAGCGAGTTAGGCTGGTTCATTCCATCCCACGGGGAGCCAGCTGTTTTTAAAGAGAACCATATAGATCCCAGTGCCACACAGAGCAGCTGTGGCCCCAGCTGGGCCCGTCTGGGGTCTCTGTAGGGACATGGCTGCTCTTCACAAACGGGTCTCAGAATGACCCAAATGCAGATGAGGGCTGCAGGAAAGCCTGTGTCCCCCTTCATCCCCAGCATCCCTGTCCTGCCAGAAAATTCTTTGGCAAACAGAGGAAGTTTGTTGGTTTTGTTGGCTTTTATTTTTGTTGCAAGGTAGCGTGAAAATGAAAATTCCTGCCCCATATATGCCTCTGTCACTTCTCTACGAGGTACATAGGTTTTCTGATGTGCTGCCTTCGTGTTGCTGGGGTTTTTGCACAATGACATGCTCAAAAGCCTCTGATGGTCCACCTAAATATAAACAGCAAATTAGATCTACACAGACAGAACTGTCTTTATGCTTTCAAATAAATTTTCACCTAGAAACTGAATTTGAAGACATACAGTTATTTTTAGATTTTACATTATGCATCTGAAAAAGCAGTGATGGTCTAGTTTTCTACAAATGATCTTGAGTTTATTTCTGAAATTATCATACACTAAAAAGGAAGAATGAAGGAGAAAATTTGCAACTGACTGACACTTCACTACGTGCTATGCAGGAGGATTAGCTTTCAGTTAAGGGACTCCGACATGTAAAGGGTTACATTGCTGAGAGGGATATTTCCTCTGGGCTAAGATCTTGGCAGAAGAGGTCTTACAGCTCACACTTAAAAACAATAGCTCTGAGAAGGGCGGGTACCAGAGGCTGTGGTGTTTTTAAATCTCTGTTATATCCTAACACTTGCACAATGACTGTATCCTGAAAGGGGTGGATTTTCTGTCTTTCTGAGATCTGATTGATTTAGATTAGAATAGTTATTTGGTTTTCAAGAAAGAGTTATTGTTCCCATGTGCAGCAATTTTTATATGGCCAACAAAGCTGTGTGATGTTTCTAGCATATGGTGTGAGTGCCTTTAATGATTGGACTTAGTGATCTTAAAGGCCCTTTCCAACCTAACGATTCTATGATTCTATGATTTACTTGACAGCTCACTTTATATTTAATCCAGAAGCTTGGGTTAGAAGTGGGAAAACACAAGCAGTGATTAGAAACTCTTTAGCTCTCACCTGGCTCTTCTCACTGACTCCCTGTGTGGCTTTGGATGCAGAGCTAGAGCAATTTTTTAAAAGAAGCCTCTGAGCAGGACTGCTGAGCTTCTGGCTAGTGTGAGACACTGTAGACCTTCTCTTTACATTGCTGTAAAAAGTCAAATATTATTTTCTCCTGAAGTGTTCACCTAACAACTTAACTGAAAGTTACTAGCCTGAAATATCTGTCTCAGTTCCCCCATTTCAGAATGCAGTATGCTAATATAAAACTGCTTCATCAACAAGGACTGAGAATCAACTGTGTAAAATCTAAACAAAGCTTTGATGTTCACTTTGAATCAGTTCATACTTAGTCTTTATTATTTCAATACAGAATTAAAGTCAGGTTGAATCAGGATGTACATGTGCTATATAGACAACATAAGGAGGCCTTCCTTTTCTGGCAGTTCAGAATGGTCTGATTTCAGCTCAGTTCCAATGGCAATTGATTGAAGTGTTTACTGCAAGTCCAACAAGTCCCAGCTGCAAGAATCCTCGCGAAAATGTACAGGTTGACTGTTTTTCCTCTTGTGCCAAGCAGCCTTCACACAGGATTTGTGGACAGCTGGGAGCTCAATATCCAGTCAAACAAAGTGGCAAGGCAGTAGGGAATTGCTAAAATCTGTGATCTACTACCAAATCTTATAGAGCCAGCAGGGGTTTAATAACCCCTGATTGTGTCTGCAAAAGAAAATTCTTCCAGAATAAGCTGTCTCTGAATAAAGCCACATTCTGGCGATTGCTTTGGATGACTTCACTCATACGAATCGCAGGCATCCACTTTCTGTCAACCATTGTTGCTCTGCTGTGTCTGCATAAAATGGTGGGGTTTCGAAAGGGATCCCCAGCTTCCTTACAGCAAAGTCAGAAGTGTCCAGAATGAAAGTGATTCAGAAAACAAGTGTCATGAAAACAATTTGCAATTTACAGGTGACCAACCACATGGAAACATTTGGTCCTCTCAGGTCTCCCAGGCACTCCCCAGGGACTTCTTCTCTCAGTTCTCACCTGTCAGTGCCAAGATGAAGGATGTTTGGTTTTGTTTCCAGCATTGGTCATCCAAGCAGGTGGTGTATGGGGAAGTTTCTGGGGCTGAGGTCACCTTATAAGTCATTGTGCTGGGTGATGCTCCTTGACAGGGATTATTGGTGGGCCTGTGAAGACTGAAATTCATTCCCTTCATCTGCATCATCACACAAATGATACACTTTCCATAAAGAAGATACTAAAAAAAAATTAAAGCAGCAAAGCCCTATATAAGGACAATCAATCATATAGTGTAGCATCAGGGCCAATGCCATGCTGACCACCTCATGACAAGCAGCTCCTTTGGCAAGCACTGTCTTTTTACAGGCTGTCTACTCTTGTATTCCTGGAATTGTTAGGATCTCCTTAACTCCAGGGTTAGGGAGACATGGGTGCTTCACAAGCAATTGCCATTCTGAGCACAATTTTCGAAGTACCTTTCTTTCTAAGCCCTGGTGAATTTGAGTGGTACTTAGGGACCAAACACACGGTCAGGTCACTCAGACTTGTCCAGCCAGGAGTTACCAGCAATTGTGCACGAACGGAAAGGCAGTAAGTGTCTGGGTATACACAAGCACAATGAAATTTCACCTAATTTAAACCTCTTGTGCTATGAGGTAAGTTCAGAGCTGCCACAGACTGAAAGCAGGCACAGGGAGCTAAGGCAGCTTAGCACACACATGGTCACCTAAACCCCCATTTAGAATTTTCCTCCCAAACCTGCTATGCTGCTGGGGTTGTGTGGTTGATTTGGCTTGTTGGTTCCCAAATCCCTTTCCAGAATGGAACACAAGCGCATCAAAAATTACACAAATCTCGCATGTATGTTGGCAGCCTAAAATCAGCTTTGTGAGTGCCACCACAATAACTTTGGAGGCAATTTTAGAGATGGCTGCTACCAATAATCACAATGCTTGGATAAAAAGGAGAAAAAAGGCATTAAAAAAAAAAAAAAGCAGTAACTATTTCTCCTTCCCTCAACTGAAGAAACTACAGAACCTTACAACTTACAGCTTCCCTCAAATAGTCACAGAGAGAAGATAACTTTGTAGTGGAAATACTGAATTACCGTGCACTTAACTTAATTTTCAGAGAGGTTTCTAAGGAACTTATCATGTAATTTTCATAACAAAGTGTGTAATTATTCCTCTTTTTTATTGAATAGTAGCCTCAGGTCTATTGCTAAACCACATGCTACAATAAAGCCGTTGTTTTGTTTGAATTTAATTCATAGACTTAACAAAAGGACATCCTGGCAGAGCTTGTTTGAAGTGGAAAACTACTTACATCCCATGAAGCTCAAAGAAAATATAATTTTTTATACAGTCTTCTCAATGCCTTCATAAGCATTGTCCATGTTCTGGAAGATCGTGTCAATAAATCAGCACTAACTGTTGTTTGAAGGTCAGGCTAAAGGTTCTGTTTTTCTTGTAGCTGGCTTCTGTAGGTGAAGAGATATTTGGCTTCATGGCTTCATTCTTGGAATTAATTTTCCACCAATCCTTATGCTACTGAATACAAAATGCTATTGAATCTGTCATCATTCTGAGGAGCTAAATCTAATTGCCACCTCTTTGATATATTTCTTTTAGCATTTCTGTGGCTTTTTAATTTTTGTCTGTTTTCTTTCGTTTTCTGCCTAAGGCATTTCTTCTTTCCTTTTTTTTTTTTCTGGCTCCAAAGACCGTTCTGAATATAAGTGCCTTGTCAGGAGCCAAGCTAAAAGCAAAAATTGCAAGTGAAGCTTCACCAGTGTGTGCTGACTTCCTTATTAGTGTAGAAAAGGGTCTCACCTGTCCCACAGGACTGAGAGGGGGAGTGTGGAATTTGCTTCACAGGTGTAACAGTCTGAGTGGAAAGAGGTGTAGTGGACGACTGGAGACAGACATGTATGGACAGGGGCTGATGAGCAGGAGAGAGCAACACTGCAAAGCTGGCTGCCTGAGGGTTTGCAGGCTCTAGCTGCAGGCACTGTGAGTGCTGTGGGAAGGGCAAGAGGCCATGATGAGAGCCCAGCCAGGCAGGTGACCTGGAGTCTGGATGCCTGAAAAGCTAAAGGTAATTACGAGGGTGCAACTCCTCCGTGTTCTCATGAGGAGCTGCTGGAGGGAAATGCTGTGTGTAGGACGTCAGCACAGTCTCTCTCCCATCACATGAGTTCAGTCATCATATGCCACTTGGCATCAGTCCAGGGAGACTGGATGCACCAGTGCCCGTGGAGCCCTGGCTATGCAGCCCATTTCTTTGCTCCCTGTGACGTGTCCAGGTGTCATCACTCCCAGCACAACATGAATGGCACTGTCCTTTCTGCTGCAGCCACCGAGGCTCGTCTCACCCACGCTCCTGGGCTCCATCTTAGGCCCTCTGATCTTCAACAAGTTCATTAATGACTTGGATGCAGGACTGGAAGGGATACGAAGTAAGTTTGCCAACAACACTAAATTGGAAGGAGCTGTTCAGTCCCTCGAAGGGAGAGAGGCCCTGCAGGGAGACAAATTGAGTTTAACAAAGACAAGTGCCAGATCCTGCACCTGGCATGGAGCAACCCTGAATGTACATACAGACTGGGGAATGAGATGTTGGGGGGCAGCCCCACAGAAAAGGACCTGGGGGTCCTGGTCAATAGAAAGCTGAAAATGAGTCAGCAGTGCCCTGGCAGCCAGGAGGGCCAAAAGTGTCCTGGGGGTGCATCAGGCACAGCATCACCAACCAGGCAAGGGAGGGGACTGTCCTGCTCTGCTCTGCTCTGCTCTGCTCTGCTCTGCTCTGCTCTGCTCTGCTCTGCTCTGGGGTGGTCTCACCTCAAGTGCTGGGGGCAGTTTTGGGCACCACAATACAAAAAAGAGATTAAATTATTAATGAGTGTCCAAAGGAGGGCAACAAAGATGAAGGGAATTGAGGTGAAGCCGTATGAGGAGCAGCTGAGGACACTTGGTCTGTTCAGCCTGGAGAGGAGGAGACTGAAGGAAGACCTCATGGCAGTCTACAAGTTCCTCATGAGGGGAAGAGGAGGGGCAGACCCTGATCTCTTCTCTGTGGTGATGGTGACAGGACCAGTGGGAATGGCCTGAAGTTGTGTGAGGGAAGTTTTGTGTTGGATATTATAAAAAGGTTCTTCACCCAGAGGGTGGTCGGGCACTGGCACAGGCGCCCCAGGGAGGTGGTCACAGAACCAGCCTGACAGATTTCAAGAAGCATTTTGACAATACTCTGAGGCACGTGGTGTGACTCTTGGGGATGGTTCTGTGCAGCGCCAGCAGCTGGACTTTGAGAATCCTTGTGGGTACCTTCCAACTCAGGATATTCTATGATTCCATGAAAGTAACAAGGACCACACAGCAGACTGCGAGCAGACTACTTCAGAATAGAACTGAATTTTGGACAGAAGTGTTTGGATATGCTAAATGGAAAATAAAATCTGGGTTCAATCTTCTAAGGAAGAAAATGAAATCTTCGCACAAGAGAAAAAAACCTAAAATGAAAGAAAAAGAGAGAAAGAGGAAGTGCGGAAGTGCAGAAGGAAGGAAGGAAGGGAGGGAGGGAGGGAGGGATGGATTTTGGGACAGCCATCTATAAACGTCTCTCATGTCCTACTCTGCTACAATCAGACTGTATTTTAGATAATGCTCTCTTTCCTTCTGCTGCCTCTTCCCACAGGCAGCCCATGGCATCACAGTGTTGCCCTGCCCACATCTTTGAGGACTGAGCCCAGCCTTTAACAACAGCTGAGGTGAGGGGGTAGGAGGAAGAACTGCATGAAAGATTGAAGAAATTGTTCCGCTCTATTTAGATGGGAGAGCTCTGTATCCTACTGAGATCTAGAAAAGCAAGTGGAAATTGTAGACATAAGTTTTGAATAAATAAAATAAATTAAAAAAAACCCAGCAGCTCTGCAGTTCTAAGGAGAAAATAGTATTTGATTAAAAGACAAAACATGTATGGGGCAACTTTTTCATTTCCTGTTCATGATGAAGGTATTACTGACATTATTTAAGCTGTGTTGAAGACATATAACAAGAGTCTAAGCAGATATAAATGTTCTTTTGGAACTTTATTTATAGTTCCTTGGTACCCCATGCCAAATGTTAATAAGGTTTATGAGAAACCAGTGGAGACTGTAAATTGTTAGACTTCTAATTTAAATCATGTTTCTGACTCCATTTGTTTCCTACATGTTGATTTGGCATTCAGATAAATCTGATAAAATTCTCCAAGTTGGAGAGAGATTTGTTTTCTGTCAGTGGGAATCTAACTATTAGAAAGACAAGTTGTGAGGTTATTGGGAACAAAGCCACAGGCAGTAATATAGAACACTTGCATACCTCTTTATTATTTATTTAAATGTTTCAGTATTTGATAAATTGCTTATGCAGCCATTTAACTGACTCTTCTGGAAAGTGTTTATTTGCAGTCACCTCAATGTCAGCAGTGAAATGAGCTGGGACTGAAATTTCATTAAGAAAGTCATATTTCATTATTATGGCTCCAGCAATCATCATCCTGTGTACATTAAGTCCAAAACTTACAGAATGTAGTAGTAGTAGTAGTAGTAATAATAATAATGATAATGATAATAATAATAATAATAATAATAATAATAATAATAATAATAGTAATAGCTATGGCAAACAATGGGTATGAGCAAGATAGGATATTCACTGTTAATGCACTGGCCACATCAACAGCTTGGACTCTTGTGGGACAAATAGCTCAAAGAGTTATATGGGTCTTAAGCTTTTAATTTCCTTTGATTTTCCCATTTCAATTTGCAGCCTTAATTTCCTTTAGTGCAAAGAAAAGCTCAAGGTACCTGCTCTTTGTCAAAATGAGCCCTGCTGCTATAAACCTGAAACAGAAAGCCAAAAAAGGAGGGATAAGTTACAAGGGTCCTCCCTGGGACCTGTGGGTGTGGACCAGGAGCTGGTGCTCCCCTGCTTTTGAAATGCCCACCATCTCATTTCCATTTTTAGAGCAGCTAAACTCAGCCTTTTTCCTTCCTCCTCCTTAATGTGTGTCTACAAACCAGCTTGTCCCAGTTCAGCTAAACTGGATTAAACATTTCTTCCCCCAGAGCACAAGACTACGTTGTAAGGACAAGAGTCAGAGTCCATGAAGACAACAGAGAGAGGAACAGGTGGACATAAAGCCGGGCAGAGCTGTCCAAAGCTGGTGAGAGTTTATGGAACAAAGCTCAAAGCAGTGTAAGCTCCTGCATGGAGGGATGTTTTGCCCAGGTGTAGTCCTGCACCTGAATTTCTTTTCCTGTTCCATTCCCTGTCTCCTAAGCAGTGGAGAGCACCTCAGATGCTTACGCCAGTGCACCCACACACACTGACTTGGAAGCAAGCGGCAATATTTGCATCTGACTGTGTTGTGAAGGTTACTGTGGTTTAGAAGTCTTATTTTGAGAAATCAGTATTTGGAAATAACAGCCTCTTAAGAACCAGGACATGGAACACTTGTGGCTCCTTATGCCATATAGAGATTAATGAGATATGGGATTTCACTCCTCTCTTCTGTCAGTCATAAAAGTCCTCAGGGGATATGGGCACACCAGAATGAACACAATTCAGATACAATAAATAAAATTAATCATGGAAGGTAGAGTTATACTGGAGGGTTTTTTTGTGCCTTGGAATATGCCAGGTTGATTCAAACGAAAATCTGAATACCACAGGAAAATGGGATCAAAGGGGACCATGAAAGACATGCAGCTCTTACACAGATTATCCACACCTTGCCTCCCAACAGTGTGATTCAAACTCTGCAAAAGTTGATGTGTATCATAGGCTTCAGTGGTTTTAACTCAGCTCCTCAGTGTTTTACAGTCCCTTTGGAGCAAGAGAAATTTAACTTGCCCCCTCCCATATACCAAATAAAGTTTCCAAAATGGCACCTCTGCCTTGCTGACTACACTCTTTTCTTTTTTAATTGTATATGTGAATCCCTGAGAAACCTCACTCCAAGTTCAGGATAAACTCATGTTTCCTCTGCTTGCCAGAAGAAAATGAAAAGTAAAGCCCCATCAATTTTATTGCTCATAATTGTGGATAAAATGCAATATATTTGGCTCATATAAATTTGCTAGCAAATTATATTCAATAAAACCCTGGTGAGCAATTTAAAAGCATAAATCCCCCCATGCTGAAAAAAAGCTCATAAATTATACAAGAAAAAGGAGTGATTTCATCAAAGAGCCAAGATCTGCCCATGGAATGTTTCAATAGTACTGGATTTATAGTTTTCTGGGAGACGATTTATGATCCCTAATTTTCTGCAATAAAAAGCTCAGTGGGGATTCTCTGAATGAAATATCTTTTAACAAAGAAATAAATTTTTTAAAAAAAATAATCTGAGAGTGGATGCAGACAATGCCATTCTTGGAGATCTGCCCCTTTCATGTTCCTGCTCCAAAATTAATTGTGGAAGACCCTAATAAAAATTGCACAGTGAGAAGGGAAGGAAGACCATTAGACTTTAAAATAAAAGCATTGCACAGTTGGAGAAGGCATTTTTAGTAATAAATTCATCCATGATGCTTCATATCAATTGCCTTTAACTAAGAACAAAATCATCACACTGGGAAGGGTAAACATTTCCAAAGTACACAGGGATGATTGTGCTATGCAGATAACCTAGAGAGAGAGGCTGCGTGTGAATCATGTGCACAGGCGTGACATGCAGTCACAGCTGTATGTCCAGAGACATTCACTGAGTTTCGGAACTCTGATTCATGGCCCTTGTCAAATCTAGTGGCAGTGGCCGGAGAGGTCACTGCTCCCACGAGCCATCAGTCACCAGGCAGCAGGGACCAGCGGTCAGAGCACTGATCTGTTGCAGGTCACAGACCAGGGCTCTAAGATGAAGTGAGAACAAGATTTACCTTAATATGCCAGGCTGTGAATTATGACAACTGAGAAGGGAACCTAATGGCTGACTGCAAAAGGGATGGCATAGTGGGAAAAAAAAAAATCTCCAATCGCCTTTTAAAAATTTCCACATAAATCACCAATGCTGTGACCAAGAATTCCTGATTTGGGAATCTGCTACTGGGTGGTAAGAGAGAGAAGATAATGGGATGGATGGATGGATGGGTGGGTGGATGGATGGATGGATGCCATAGTAGACTATGGTTGTTTCTCAAGATGTTATTATTCCCATTTTATTTCTAACAGGATGAGGCATATAAAAATGTAAAGACCTGTATGAATGACCAGACAAGCAAACTGACAATCTGAGCACATTATCCTACATGCCAGGTTGAGGACTGCCCTCCCTCTCCACCATATCCACACATGGATCATGGGTATCTTACAAAGGGAGAGGGATAGCATCCAGGATAAGTGGGAGCAGTGAAAGTACTTACTGCTGAGTATCTATCTCTCAAAACCTTTTGCTGTCCCCCCACAGTTCCAGATTTTCAGAAATAGAAGAAGGGCGAAGGTTCTGTTCAAGTAGATTTCCCATGTCTATCCTTTGGATTTTCCCCATTTATTTCTCCTGTGTGAGGGGTCTACTCTAGGAGCTCTAAGCTTTTGACTTCCATGTGAAAAATACAGATGTGGGCAGTTAGGGGCTGATTCAATGCTCACACAAATCTGTAGATGAAAGGACTCTCGCCTTTGATAAATATTAGCTGGAGCCCTTGCCTAAACCCACATAACACAAATGAAAAGAAAATGCTCAAAAACATTTTGTTTTGACAGCAGTGGACAGAAAAGGCCAGAGAAGATATTTGACTGATCAGTCTTTTTCTCATTGAGTTTTATTATTAAATAAAACAAGAATTGTTGAAAATAATCTTAGTTCACCTACCTCTTTCTTATATAGCCCAGCAGACTGCAACAAGGAGGAAGATTTTGCAATAAATTATTATAAACTCACATTGCAGCTTTGGAGATCTACCAGCTAAGAGTGCTGAGGCAGAACAGCTGGCTGAAGGAAAGGAAGTGTGTCTTTGGAAAGGTAACTTTTAAGTAGTAAGCATGCAAGATTTGCTATCTATCCTCTATCCCTGCTCCAAAACTCTTTACAAGCACCAGGCATTTTTCCCATGTCTGTCTGGCAGGACCCAAGAGTTCCTCCTAGCTCCTCTGCCCAGGTGTTCATGCCAGCTACACCCACTGCTATGTTGAAAGCAGATCCAGATACATCCCATGTGGTAGGAACCCTGACTTATGGCCCAGGAGGTGACTGCAAAGCGTCCTTGCTGCTCCCTTGATTGGAACAGAGAGTGTGTGCCTGGAGCTAACTTACCCTGCACTCCTGCAGCATTTGTGGCTGAAGCAGACCAGGAGAAGGCATCCATCAACATCTCATTCAATGTTCCCTTAGGAAAAAAATACAGGCTGCAGCTTCATCATTCATTGCTCTTACAGAGTTGGTGTTTTATTTGATCCTTTTTTTATTTTTTCAGAGGATCTGGACTGTATTTCTAATTGATCAAGAATGCAAAATTAAACTTTTATATTTTTTTTTCCTTTTTTAGGGAAAATCATTCTGATTTTCCACAGATTTTCAAGTAAATACATCTATATTATTTTCATCCACTACTGACACCAGAATACACACGTGTAGCCATATATTAACATGTCTACTTGGCATCCCAGTGTGCCAAAAATTAGCATTTTCTTATGCAGACAGTGGTGTCTGGCTTCCCTACCAAATACCAATAAAAATTATTTGACATAAGTAGAAACATCCCTACGAAACAATTTCCCCACAAAATAAAGGCATTCAAAACTAGAGTTTTGTGATCCATTCAGTCAGCTGTCTAAATTTTAGAGACAAATTTAATATTTTTTTACATGTCTTGGAGATAGTTCTAGCATTTCAGTAAATGAGACATCACTGATACTCTAGTGACCGAGTGTGTCCCCTGAAGTACATCAACCAGTTGCCCTGGGAAAGAGCTGTTTCTCCTTAGGAACATATATTCCTGAACAGGCCTTTTAAATGCACCTTCTGTGTATTTGTCCAGGACTTTTACATAACTTGGGAAAAAAAAAAAATCCCAACATCTTTATCTTCATCCACAGAATAGATCCAAACCAACTCTCCAGAGTTTTACTTGATCCCACATGGAAACTCAGGTCAATCAACATGGCAATTATTCGTGCCATAGTGCAGCCTTACTGCATCAATAGAGGCTCCCAATGATCCATAAAAACAGGATTTTTGAACAATCCACCCATTTTTAGTGGATATTATCTGCCATATTATCTGTCTGAAATTGCAGAGTTGGATCCCCAGAAGTGGTTACATTCAAAGAAATTAAGGAGCCCTGCATGAAAGCTTTCTCTTTTTCTTGTTCAGCACTATCAAACTGATCTACAAGACATCTTGCAGCTACTAAAAAGAGAACCAGGAAAATAAGAAGCTGATTTTGCGTATTGAAATGCATAACAGGACATCCAAAAGGAGACAAAATAATTAAAAGACAACTGTACAGCAGGAATAAAAGAAACAATTTGAGGTGGAGGACATTCCACATATACAGAGTGGAAAAAGCCAAGAGGTGTCCTGCCTGGGGAGGGGTCCAGCTTGAACAAACAGCCTCACAGGCAGTTTATGTAAAACACAGAGTAATATTTTTTGCACAGTGTGTCATAGTAAAGTGAGAGTCATAAACATCCCAGAAAGAAAGCTGGAAGGGATCTCAAGAAGCCATGTATTCCATGGGCCAGTATGAGGCAGGCTAAGTACAGCTGAGAGTGTATGTTGAATTTGTTCTTTAAAATCTCTAATAAAGGTCAAGCCACAGATATGTTAAAGCACAGTAAGGTAAGGAAATTAATTCAAAACACACTACCAGCCTTCCAAATGGCTGGGTTCCCCAAGCTCACCTACATATTATCTGCAAAGATGCTTTATTGAAGCAATAAGCTATATCTCTATTCTCAGTGACAAAGAGAAGTACTGGTTGCTGGGATCAGATGTCCAGTACTGAGGCTGGTGCCTTTATTTTGTCCAGAATAATCAGAAGAGGATAAG
Organism: Pseudopodoces humilis; assembly: GCF_049639895.1. NCBI lineage: Eukaryota > Metazoa > Chordata > Aves > Passeriformes > Paridae > Pseudopodoces > Pseudopodoces humilis. The sequence goes on from NC_142202.1 coordinate 61,954,408, forward strand.
GAAGAAGTGGGAAGTGGTCCCTTTGAAAAAGAAATAAGAAATCCAATGCTATTCATACAAGAACAAGAGAAGTATCTCAGTACATCGGTGGGTTGGCAGCTGGATTCTGATGGCTTTTCAGTTTATTCAGAAACTTCCAAAATCACAGGCCATGGCACTGATCAGACACGAATCAGGAATTATGATCCTGAAGTCAGCCTCAGCAAAGTCACATTATTCAGATTTAATGCAAAAGTTATTTTTGTTTGCTATTGATTCTGGAAGCCTAGGACATAGAAGGCTCTTCCCAAATTTTGTGAAGGTATGATCCAAGACCCAAATGCAATACAGTCAGGATTCAGCAGCACCCAATCATTTAGGCTTAAGAGAGAAAATTATTAGAAGGAATGGAAAAGAAAGTTCAACAGTAAAAACAGGTGCTTGCCAAATAAGCTAAAAATGAGCCAGGGACCTCTGGCCTAACTTACTCCTTTCTCCACCTAATTTCAGACATAGAAAGGCTGAAAATGTCTGAAAAGAAAAGCAGAGCAAGAGAGGACTGTGTGCTTTACTGAGGGTCAGTTCTAGGATACCCCTGGGAGTGAATCAATATAACACAGGAGAAAAAATACCTGGAAGTAGTGCACTAACCTTCCTGTGTGTTGGCTGAAGCAGTCAGCCCACGGTGGTTCTGGGCTACAGTGAGATAAATCAGTGCTGATGTTCATGCCAAACCACAGGTACCACACTCAATTTGTTAGGGAATAACCCCATATCTTTCCAGCAAAATATTCACTCCTTCCATATCCTGTCAGTGAGCAATATGGAAAAATTTCCCTCTAATGGGTGAGTGCTGTGCCCTAAAACAAGCCTGGGAAACCATTGCTCGTACTTCGTGCATGAAAGTACTGGACAATTAGAAACTCAGCTGAACCATGCAGATTGTCTGCTGATGAGGGTAGATGCTTATTAAAAAAGCGTGGAGGAATTTATTCTTTGAAGTTTACAGCTGTTGCTATTTCAACCACAAGGCCAAGTTTACATCCATGACAGACGAAGAACACAGCACAGAAAAAAAGAAATACAGCTTGATAGTTGCATGATGATTTTACACCTTTCTGAGGGAGGCTTCTTTCCCTTCTATTTCAGTGGCTTTATCCACATAAAGACTTTTTTTTTTTTTGTATCCTAGCAAGATGAAGACTCTTGTTACCCAAGATGGGGTAGCTGGAACAGAAGGAGTGTCTTGGAGCAGCTCTTGTCCCCTCTGGGACAGAGACCAGATTGTTTTCAGCCTGAGTGGAATTGGTACTCTCTCCATAATGCCTTCCTGTCTCCACATTCCTCATAAAACTACCTCCACAAAAAATGGACCATCCTCCCAGAAGGGAGCAGGGATGGGACTCAACTAGAGATGGAAGAGCACATTAGTCTCCATGTACATTTTCTTTTTCAATTACCTGTTAAGATCCAGCAAAGAGTCTGGAGATGTGTTTTTCTCCTTACCTAGATAAAACAGTTATGCTCTTTAGATACTGCAATGACACTCTGATGCCATCTGTCTAACACAGTCCATTGGACAAATGAAGATAATCTTCCACTACCTTTGTGTTACATCCTTCAGTAAACTGGGCTGATGCCTGTTTGTACTTGACCTCACAGCTGGGTGATCTCCTCACCGTTATTCCAAAATCAGTGAAACAAGATAAAACCAGCCAAGACCAAACCTTAGCATTGTCACATGGCCACAGTTCAAATCTTCATAAGGAAACCTTTTAGGAGACATCCCTGAAGCTGTAGCTTGCTTAGTCTGACCAGAAGAGCACAGGTGTCAGGGCAGGTGTCGTTCTACGTTCATCGTGCTGCCTCACATGTTGGTGTCCCGGGGTCATGTGCACATGTGATGGACAAGGAGCAGCCTGTTGCATATTTAGCTGGGTAGTGCGTGGTGTGACAGACACAGAGCTATCCCACAACGATTTTAACAGGGTGCACTGGCCTCATAACTGTTTGTTGCACAAATATTTGGCTTATGCTTAATGGCAGACCGTAAGGAAAACAATTACAAATGGAAGAAAAATGGCTTGAACTCAGCCAGCCCTGCAGTTAACACAGGACAATGGGAAAATCATGGGCTCCCAGGAGTCCGGTTCAGCTTCCTGCAGGGCCTACTGAACTGGTTGGGAAAGACAGAGCCAAAAGTCTGACAAGCGAGAAGCACAAATGAACTCTGGCTGCATCAGCAGGACTCTCTTTTCAGAGCCAAGGAGATCTTGGGGAGCTGTTCAGGGCCACCAGACCGAGACTCAGGCACTCGCTGTAGTGTCTGCAGAAGCAGAGACCTGCCTCAGTTGCCAAAGGGGCAGAGCTGTGGATAATTTGGAGGATGGGGAAGAACTGCTCATTTTGTAAATGCCTTTTGGAAAAGGAAACAATACTATAGTTTTGAGAAAGTGGTTTTGACATTTTGTGGGCATCATTTGTCACTCTATCCTTGAGGGAAAGTCCACAGGCATCCAAACATGGCTTTTGGTGAAACCTTTCCTTCCGATATAACAGTCCCTGGCAACTCAAGAGAAGCTGAGACCCAGACTCTTGAAATATGCCCCAGCTGCCCGAGGCTCAGTGTCCAAGCTGAGGCCAAGACCCAGTTTCTAGCAATAAACTCTGCTGAAACTATGGGTGTGAGCCCCACAGTTCAGACACTGGTGGTTGTCTCTAGCCTGTGTCTCATGCCAATGAGAGCATCAGACAGTGCCTGATATCTGGGCCAACCTGTCTTTTTCTCTTGTGGGCTTTGTGACCCATCAGACACCAGAGGGGCAGAAATGCTGTCAGTCCTGCTATCTGAGGACTTGAACAGACACAACAGGGCAAGCTCTTCCCACCTGGAGAAAGCACTGCCTCTTGGTGCTGGAAATGGTAATGCTCTTTTCCAGGGCCCAGTATCCTCTGCTCTACTGCAAACACATAAACAAGGCTTGTTTAAGTCACCTGAATTCATATTTAACCTATCAGCACATTACTGACTTTGCACTACAGTGCAATAGAGTATGTGACAGGTCTGCTCAGCTCCTGTCTTCCAATTCCAGGGCAGTAACAAGAAGTACTAACGCATGCTCATGATCATCTTGAGCCATATCTGCACAGCATTGCCTTGTCCCTGTTGCCTTTCCAGACTAGCCGTTCTTCTCTTCCAAAACCAAACTGCTAATTTAGATAAAATTTCATTGAGGCTTCTGTGGGCATTGTAGCTGTGCACCAGTAAGAAAGGATAGAGCCCTTGCTGGACAACAGCAAAGACTCACTGGCTTATGTATATGAGGACAAGTGACTTCTAGGTCATATTTAATTTACCCTTACCACACAGACCATAATTCCATCTAACCAGAAGAAAACATTGCACGATAGGGAAAACAGGCAGACCATGAACTAAGCATACACCCCATGTTAAGTAAGCAGATGTCACAGGAAGGAAAATGCAATATACTGTAGGTGCTGAAAACCTTAAACTGACATATGCTTTTCTTTATTTCTGTCTAAAATTCTCCTTTAACATCTGACATCATGATCTCATTTTGATCCTTTCTGATATAAAGTGGTGATAGCTTATATCTGCAATTCTCTACAAGACATTCTTTTCCTGTTCATCTTCTTGTTACAGCTGAATTAATCTTTATCTGAGAGATGATTTCTCACCAATCCACCAGCAACACTGGTAAATTACTTTAGAGAAGGTCATATATGATCATAAAATGACATTTAACTCAAGAAAGAATCAGCAGCAGAAACAAAAGGTTTGTAAACATTAGATAGTCTTCTTGTCACTTAGCAGGGACCTATTCTCAAAAACCACTACTAACAAAGGAAAAACTGGCCCATAAGAGCACCAATCTTTCTTCTTCTGTCCACAATCCCTCACAGAAACTACAGCTTAAAATCTCAGCAGGGAGTTTCATGTTGGAAGCACAACTTGAGAAATATTATTTTACAGGGGCCCAATTTTAAGGAGTCCTCTCAAAAATCTGTCTTTGTTTTGGACATCATAAGCTGTTCAGCACCACCAGTCAAATGCTAAGCTCTTGGGTAGAAAGTACATCTTGCCATAAGCAGCGTGCATCTCTTCACAACAAGAACCCAGTCTGCTGTTTGTACTGCTTGGTGTTCTAACCTCAAGTAAATACACCACGTGATCTGCAAGATATGTCTCTGAGCATGCTTACATGGTAATAATGATGTTAAATAGAATGGCCATATGATTTATTATGTCTTGTGAAATAAAGCAAAGCCAATCTCTTCCCACCAAGGGAAGTACCAGCACAGTAGAAAATGGAAACAAGAAAAAATTAAATACCACCCAGGCCTGGTGTAAACATGCAAACTTTCTAATAAAATATCAGAACCAGATGCTGCTAAAGATGAGTGATAATTAAAGAAGATAAATTAAAGAAATGTTTTTCCAGGGAATGACTCTACTGCACACAAATTGTTTCAGCATGGGAAAAAAATATAATAAAATTACTGCTGCCGCCTGTTTTCAAAAGTTTCCATTAATAAGTCAAGGCAGGTTCCCTGCTAAATTCCCTTATATCCAGGCTCCCTCTTTGCCTCTGTTGGTTTAATCTCAGTGTGGTTTAGCAGAGTGAGCAGAGGACTGAGCGCCAGGAATTCAGTTCCAGCACTGACTCACTGTGTGGGCTCCCTTATGTCATGCTCAGGGCAGGTCAGGCCTGGAAAGCACATCTCTGAAAATGGTCCTGAGGGGTCCAGAGCCTGACGGTCTCCCCACTCTTGTGTCAGATGTGCACAGTTCACCAGAGGTTTTCCCCTGACTGTCAGCTCAGCAAACTGATCTCAGGCTAAGCTGGTGTAATGTGATTTTTTTCAGTCTGGTGTCTCATCGCAAGAAATAAGTACGCTGGGAGCCAAGTTATGCAGACACCTGTGCAAACTCACGGCAGGAAACGCGGCTGGAGCATTGCAGATGAAGGGTGCATTCAGCAGACCCACTAAGACCACCCTGGAGCTTTATGCGCCTGTGTATAAACTCATCTTAGTCCGGGTTGTTGTTAAGCTCCATTTTAGCTAAACACAAGATGGTGTTTAAGCCCCTCAAAGGCTTTTAATTTCTTTAGATTTCTCACACGCAGAAAAGTGTCCATCTAATTGCCAAAGGCAATTTTGCAGCAAGTAAAATAACGCGCTGCACCGGGAGAGGAAAAGAATGAAACGAACCCATGTAAATACAGGGCCTAGTTCCCTTTTAACCACATGTTCCCCAGGCTCACAACCTCTGCAGAAGCCTATGAGGAATAATGTGGTTTGCAGCTTGCCTGTAAGGCCAACAAATCTGGCGTGTTTGGGGCTGAGCGAGGGCTCAGCCCCAGGAGTGGCTTCCCCCGCCCCGCTGAGCAGGGGTGAGCGCCAGGTGAGGCAGCGCATCCCCGGAGCCCCGGGACACAGGGCCCCGAGGACCGGCACTGCTGCTCCCTGGCCGCATCCCCGGGACACAGGGCCCCGAGGACCGGCACTGCTGCTCCCTGGCCGCATCCCCGCTCGCAAAACCAGCGTACGGCAGAGCCTGGTGCGGCAAGGTGAAAGCACCGGGAGCTCCCCGGAGGATCCCGCGCCCGCAGCTCGTTCTGCCGGGCAGCGAGCTCGGACGGAATGGATGAACACACACGGAGTCAGGAACAGGGACAGGCCTCTGGAGCACGCAAGCTCCCAGCTATTTGCAGATGTTTCAGCTCAGGCTGGGAATTTATACTCGATGTGAGACTGCGCAAATTAATCTGTGCACGGCCCCAGCCCAGCCACCCAGGTGGCGAGGCCAGCTGCTCTCTGCACCTTTTCCTCCCCTGCCTCCCGGAGCCACAGGGGGACAAGGTAGGCATGACAGTAGCTAGGGCAAACTCCAAAACAGTAACAGGCTTGCTCTGCCAGTCAGAGACAGAAGAGCAGTGTTGACCAAACTCTCACTTGACCCTTCAAAAAATGCATTTATTAAGAACCTTTACTCCCTGCAGGCCACTGAACTTGAAATAAGAAATACTGGTTAAAGAGCTCATAGGGAGATTGGTGATTTCTCCTTGATCTCTGTTTCAGTCCTCATGCAACCAGTGCTGCAGGGCATCTGTCCCCAAAACACACTTCTCACCTGCTCGATAGACAGACTTCCCTGGAGATATCAGATAGAAAATTCACTGGGGAGGGGAGGGGAGGGGAGGGGAGGGGAGGGGAGGGGAGGGGAGGGGAGACTCGAGGAGAGGAGACTCGAGGAGACTCGAGGAGACTCGAGGAGACTCGAGGAGACTCGAGGAGAGGAGAGGAGAGGAGAGGAGAGGAGAGGAGAGGAGAGGAGAGGAGAGGAGAGGAGAGAAGAGAAGAGAAGAGAAGAGAAGAGAAGAGAAGAGAAGAGAAGAGAAGAGAAGAGAAGAGAAGAGAAGAGAAGAGAAGAGAAGAGAAGAGAAGAGAAGAGAAGAGAAGAGAAGAGAAGAGAAGAGAAGAGAAGAGAAGAGAAGAGAAGAGAAGAGAAGAGAAGAGAAGAGAAGAGAAGAGAAGAGAAGAGAAGAGAAGAGAAGAGAAGAGAAGAGAAGAGAAGAGAAGAGAAGAGAAGAGAAGAGAAGGAGTAATGAATCTGGATGTGTAATTTATATATGAGGGAAAGTTTAAACCAGTGTGATTGGCAAGAATACAATGTTACTAAAAGCCACAGACATGCTAATTGGTGAGTCATTTAAGTAAACCCTATTGATCTTGTAGGTTTGCCAATTTTCAATTTTCACTTTTGCTTGAAAACAGCCCAGAAAATAAGACTTAACCAGAAACTCATGATCAGTGACTTTTTCATCCAATTTTTTAGCAAATGTAACTCATCTATCTTGAGAGGTGCTTTTGTTTGACCAAGGGAACAGTCACAGAGCTTCCCTTGACTCACCTAAGCCTCCCCCAGCATTAGCCAGAGTTGCACACTTGGAGCAGACCACGTCCTATGTGCTTTCCATATTCCCATTATTTCCAAATTTCCATTGCAGCTGCAAATAAAGATATTCTTCTCAACCATCATGTTCACTGCCAGCAGTCCTAGGTGTATGAGAAATAATCACCAGAGGCCTGTGGCACCTCAGCCACGCCACTGCAGAGGTGGGGGATTCTAAAAGGTCAGGCTTGTCTCAGCTCAATTTTCTGCAGAAAATTCTCAGATCTGTGCATCACAGATCTGAGCCGCTCAGAAATTTGCCTGACACTGTCAGTTTGAAGTCAGTAAAGGAATGAGACTGATGTCTAGTGTTTCAAAGATGGGTGTAGTTTGACAATTCATCTAAAGGAACAAAAAAAACCCCCATTACCCCATTAACCCCTTCATCCTTTACTATTTGGGCTGAATCTAAGGCAAATTTGATAGAGTGGCTAAAGCAGGTATGCCTTAACATCCACCCTGCTCCTCTATCACAGGTGAGGAAAGTCTTGTCCACCTTGAAAGAAGCACCATCATCTCTTAGGTGATCCTGAGCTGCTGAGATAGAGGGATTGGCTCCTTCTCCCTCTCAGAGAGAGCTTCAGTAAGCAGGCACAGGCTTTCCACATTCTCAAGCAAAATATTTACTTTACAAGTGCTGAAACAAAATTTGGAAAAGTGAAGAATAATATTCATTTTGATGATGTTAAATTGCATTGAAGTCAAAAGTGAAAATTAGATGCATGCATATACACCAAGGGCATTATTCACTAATCACAGGAACATAAAAGAACTGGAAAATACCCTCTTTCATTGCCACTAGGAAAGCTGATCTGGAATAAATTACAGGCAAAATGTATAATTAAGCAAGCTATTATTATCCAGTGTCTTAGCAGATGCTGACCTTGTTTATGGTGACTGGGACAAGAATTCAAGCAAGGTTTGATTTCACAGCTGTGTCCATGATGCCTTGGACCTGTTGTATTGCCCCAGAAATTCCCAGAGTGTTAGCACTGTATCTAACTGTGCTGCTTATGGGTTCCTATCCTCCTCAGCTGCTGACTGGGGAAATTTTCTTTAGCTTCTTGGAAACGAAAAAATTGTTTCACTGATCTGTCAGCCAGGCTTTATACTTGAAACCTGTGTTTAATTACTTTGAAGAAGCTTTAATATTCTACCAGTACAAGGAGGGGGGACCTTCCACCGCATGAGGCTATTCTCTTATTTTTATTTTTTGCAGGTGTAAGCTTGTGGCTTAGTTACTGAAATAATAATTATGTTGAAAATATCCTTGGCATGAGAAATGAGCTGCCAAAGAGTTATGGGCACAGTAATTTGTACATGGAAATGAGGATCCAGGGAACAACATGAACATCAGTGTCCTGAGGAGCTTATGATTAAAACATTATGCTGAGCTTTTATGATTTCTACAGCTAATTAGCAGGATTTATAAGTGTCTTAAAAAAAAACAAAACCAAGTCTGAATACAGAAATGATCCTTATTTTCCACTTGTGGCAGAAAACTGCTGGGTTCTAAAATAGTGGGGAAATAAAGAGAGGGAAAACACCTTCATCTTTTCATGTGTCCACAGTTTAGACTAATTGCTCCTCTCTTTTGTGTAGGATGAGTGGACGGCTCTCAGGTGTCAAGCATGAAGTCTGTGACTTATTCACATCTTGTTGATTTCATAAAGAAAAGGTTTCCTGCTGTTATGGATTCAGACTAGCACCGGTTTTGTTTTCCAGAGGCGTGCTGGGGGAATGCGAGGTGTCTGAAAAAGCCACTTCCACCACTATATACTTGGTTGCTTCTGTTCCCCAGGGGTGCAAAAGGAAAAGGAGGGGCGTGGGAGGAAAGAAGGAATACCAAGCTAGTCTGTAGAGGAATGAAGGTCTTAGTCTGCAGCCACAGACCTGTGAGGACCTCTGCTGCTCCCAGGAGGGCTCTGGCTGGCAGCACCTGCATGATCTGCTTGGGAAGTTCATGGTGTGCATGGAAGGGCTGTGCCCTTTCCCTACAATTTTTGCATTTTCAGAAGCCCAAACATCTCCATGTAATCATGGACAGAAACCCCTGGCCAGTGTCATAAAACTCTTCTGTTCTGTCTAGACAAATCCTTCAGCCAGAAAAGGAGACACCAGAAAACGGGATTGCACGGACATCTCATTGCATAGGATGAGCCTTGCTCTAAGTGAGATAAAGACTGATGATCATTACTGAAACCATGGCAAAGGAATTGCTTCAATACAGACCCAAAGCAACTGAAGCCAGATGTGATGACTGGTTTTATGGTGGTTGTAGCTAGCTCCTGTGTGCAGAACAGCTGAGATTTCACCCAGAACACAGCTGGTTGTTTCGGCCAGGGTGTTCCTGGTTCAGCTTTGCCTTTGGGAAGAGACTCTCCAGGCACTGTGGGCATTGCCCTGTGCCAGAATCTGCACTCCTTGTGTTTCTATACAAGAGTACAAGGACCACAGGTGTGTCTGTGCTCCCCTAGCTGGGAACTGTGACCTGTGGTGGGGGACTGAGAGCTGCACTGGTGCCTCAGCTGCCTGGGCACAGAACTACATGTAGGGACGTACTCTGTGTACAGCCCTCTAAGGCAAATGTGACCTTCAGAGGATTGTACTTCACTTTTTGGTGGCTGCAACCATCTAGTGACAGACACAACATCTTCATATATCCCTGGGAAGTGCTTTACCAATTCTGTATGTCACCACAATGTCATAATTAAAAATACATTGTCTTACTGCACAGCTAGTGTCACCACAAAAGTCCATTTATAGAGTTCCACCTATTTATATTGGATCTCTATTTCCTCAGCTTAGATACATACAAATACTAGTATGCCACACTGAATAGTATCCTAGCATTTTATTATTTTTTAATGAACCAGTGTCATCACCTTGTCCAGTAATTTTTTTCTCACTCCTGTATTCCTGACAGTTGGCCTAAATGGGTATAATGGGATAAATTCCACTCCAGCATTAGTTTGGCACTTTCGTTATACAGTGATTGGTAGCTGCTGCACTCTTGAGACAGAGAATATGCCAAAGCTTATGGTGAAACCCACACTGGAGTGGTGCCATACCCTCCATATTCATCTACAGAGCCAGTCATTTTTTTTTAACATGGAGTGGCAGCAGTTAGAAACATTTTTAAAGTGTTGCTGGTGTAACATTAGATAGGAAGGTTTAGCCAGAGAACTTTTCACTGAAGTGGCACCTTGGTCTCCTTGGCCAGAGGTGCTTCAGACCATGGGAATATCAGGCTGGCACCTCCTACTGCAACATGTCCAGTGAGAGGAACATCAGCAGAGCTTGACTTCATCATATAAACCCAGGGTTGCATGTGGATACAAAGCTCCCAAAACATAGCTGTGGGGGAAAGAATCTCACCCTGCTGGAAAGAGGGAAGTGGAACAAAGGCGTGGCTGAGGCAGCATTGCCGGGATGCCAGCAGAGCTAGCAGAGGGAGGGCAGCAGGGCAGGGAGCACCCTGTCACACGGCAGCACCTGCATCCTCTGTCCTCCAGCACAGAGAGGGAGCCCTGCTCAGCCCCTTTTACAGGTGTGCAGGGAACTGGGGGACCCACAGCCTGCTGGGGCTCTCCTCCCAAGCATGTGCACTCCAGATGGGCTAGGACTGAACACCAGCCAATATGGAATATTATTTATAATAACAATAATAACAATATTAATAACATAAGAACATCTGGTAGCATTTTTTTCTGTCTACCATTTGGCTGGAGGCAGAGCATCCGGGTGACATGACAGTGTATTTCTGTTTCCAATTTAGCCTCAGCTCAGCTGCTGCAGTGACCCAGAGACAGGCACTTCCAGGGACGCATCCCTGCTCCCAGTCCTGGCTGGCCCCACAGGTGTCCCACCACAGACAGCAGAAGCACCTAAGATCATCCATGCTTGGATTTCCTTTATGGGCTCTTTCACAGGAGACTGCAAAGGGCTTTTTATGCTTCCATGACTCCTTTCCATCCTACCCTGTGAGGAAGTCACCCAACTACAATGGTGTGCGGTTTCAGACAGAAAACAAAAGCTGGCTGTTTTGAAATCAAACCAGAAGCTGCTCTATTACACATTTCATCCTATTGCAAGTATATTTGACTTAATATGTATTTAAACTATTTTGGTATTGTTTTGAATTCTAAGGCTTTCAAATGCGTCCAGTGAGTATGCTACTTCCACCAACAAAGATTTCAGGTTTGACATGCCACTAACACCTAGCCTAAAAAATTAATGCTGTAGTTAAAAACAGGCTTTTCTTTCCTCATTATGCTGACAGAAAGCTAAAAGCAAAATTACCATGGAAGCTGAAGCTGTTGCTCCTAAAGTGTATACAGAAAGCTGCAGTAGGAATACTTTTGTCCATCCTGCTCATCATTAGTTTGTCCCAGCAAGTTGTAGCTGGGGAGTTGATTTCTTTGGGATCTATTGAACTGAGGGTGGATTCCTCAGCCGTGGAACAGGCTTTCACTTCAAAGCAGTTAATGCATTGTGCATGGACTCTCATCTGCTATAAATTTATACAGGTTGATGACAAACTTAAAAGGTGGACTATTAAAACTTCATGTTCAAGACTAATGTTCATTTAAGTATTTGAGTGTTCTCTCTCAAGTCACTAAAGACTGAGATTTATGTAAAGCAAATGAAGCGTCCCCCTGATGCCTTTGGAGGCATGTATCCTGCTCCTGTCCTTGGGGTCAGCCAGCTCTGCATGTATGCTCCAGGACAAGCTCTCAACTCTCATTATATTATCAAATTTGCATATGAAGTAGCAAAAGAATGCTGATAAACAGAAAATACAGGCCTTTGGCTCAAAACTTGTCCAGTTATTAAAATCAGTTGCTTTACATGGCATCTGAAATGAAACCATTCCTCCTAATGCACTTTATACACCACTCTGTGAAAAGATTAAATCTAATTATTCAGCTTGACCTCCTAGTTTAGTCATCTGAATTTGTAGGGCAATGCAAGGTTGCTCCCATCACCTTTGGCTATAGTGCTGTGATTCCTACAATCCCTAAGATGAAAACTTCAATAGTGCAGCATTATTTGTAACTGAAAAGCCAGGAATTTGGGTTAATTCTACCTCCAGCCTCATTTTAATCCTCCCATAGGTTCCCTGTTGTCACAAATATTATTAGCATATGAAATCTGCTGACTGCTGAAGTCTGGGGAATTACAATAATGAAGGAATTTCCACACCCTTAAATCTAACACAATTTCTGAAATAGACAGTCTGCCAATGTATATTGTAAAGCTTCCCTGGTTGGTTCAACACTCAGTGACAGTAGCCAGGAGCCTGCAGCTCTGGTACAGAAATACAGGGCCAGACTTGTGGCTCCCTTTCCCCTTGGGGATGCTTGTGGTGCCGCCTAAGTGGGAACCCAACATTTACCTTTCTTTGGGATCTCATGGCTGGCCCTGGGTGCAGTGATTACATTACGGGGCCAAACACACTCAGACTAGAAATCTGGCAGCTGAACAGCCAGAAAGACGAACAGAGGAAAGCAGAGTGGAAATGAGCAGACTTGGGAAAAGAAAACTGGGAAGGAACAAAGAGAGAGCTGTAATCAGAAATCATCTGAAGCAATGCTGTTAATATGTTATCCATAACAGAGTCCTTGATGACAGTCCAGGACTCCCAGCCCAGGCCAGGGAACTGTCATCTAGAAAGGAGTAAATTCTTACATAGGTTCATGCTATTAATAGTGACAATGCTCAGTAAATCTTACCATGTGCTCTGTAAACAAGCTTTTTATTTTTGTGGCTCAGGACAAGTCCTTCCAAATACAGAATTTATCTGTCTCCCAGCTACACAGACCAGAGGTCCAGATTTGCACTGTGATACTGTGTATGCACAGGCTGCATGCATTTTTAGCATAAACAGGTATGATTCACCTTCCTCTTGCAAGATGTTGACCTTCTCATTTTAGTGTCTCCTCCCTTCCCACATCCTACCTCTCCAAAACAGGGTGTTCCCTCCATTCTGTAGGGCATTCCCTTACATATATGTCTTCTTGTGTTATGTCAACTACAGATGTATTTGTGACAGTCACCTAGGAGAGGGAGAAGTGGGTTCTTGCCTTTGTCTTAAAGATTTGACACAGTGGGAGAGTGGGAACTACATCTCCACGGTCACCAGAGAGCTATGGCAGCCTGGAGAGACAGCCTTGCCTCTTCCACTGCTTCCTCTGAACGTGATAATTAAATCCTTGAGCCCAAGGATGACAGCTGCAATGGGGAGACTGAAGTCCACAATCACAAAGCTTTCTAATCCCTTTTCTCCTAGCAGATGGGTTAAACAGCCCTGGTTCTCCCTGGTAAGAAGCGTGTGTGTGTATGTGTGTGTGTGTGTGTGTGTGTGTGTGTGTGTGTGTTCAAACCACGTGTCCCACAGACTGGGTAAGCAGGTAGAGCTGCAACTGAAAGAGGGTAGGCTTAGATTTGATATGAGAAAGAAATTATTTACCACAAAGCTGGTGAGACACTGGAATAGGCTGTCCAGAGAATCTGTGAATGTCCCATCCCTGAAAGTGTTTAAGGGCAGGCTGGATGGAGCTTTGATAACCTGGTCTAGTGAAAGGTGTCCCCATCCATGACAGAAGGGATGGAACTAAATGATTTTTAGGGTCCCTCTCAACCCAAACCATTCTGTGATTCTATAAAATACCTTCTCAGTCCTTCAGGGTGTGCCTTAGTTTACTATCAGAGGTAAGAAGTGAGCCAGTCAGCCACTCTTTGAATACTGATTCTCTGTGTAGCAGATGACCAAATACCTTCAGGCAGAAGTGCTCTGTCCCCCACTCCAGGGTTTCAATAGTATATTGGCAAGAAATCCTGCACATCAACACCGATTTTTTGGTTTTCTGGTTTTTAAAATGCAGGTGTGGAATGCTGATGAAAAATCCCCAGAGCAATGAGGGTTATGGTGTCAACATCAGAAAACGAGAAGGAATATCAGTGATTCACTCTCATATTTCTGCCCACATCTCATCTGAAAGAAAAACCTTGTGTAGTGCTGAGGGCCATACTGTTACAGAAGGGCAGAGATGTCAAATAATAGGAGAGGGCACACACACTTGTGGCCACACAAAAAAGTATCCCTAGGAATAAATACTGCAATTTATTGGCTCTGGCCATGGAACCATGGATTACTCTGTCTTCTAGAGGATGCAGCTAGCAGCAAAGCTCCCTCCTAACACCAGGTCAGTGTTGCTTTTAGTGAGCTGTGGGGGAAGGAAGAGATGTATTTCTTGGACTGATAGAGAGGACCCTGGAGAGGTCAGTAAATGGGAGAAGATGTGAAGATGACTAGCATCATATTGATTGCTGTCAGCAAGTGACTCAGAGGACAGTCCCTTCCAAAGTTTTTATAAGGAAAAGTAAAAGACAAGCAACAGGAGAAGCCATCCAGCCCAGTAAATGAGGATGGACAGTCCATCTCTGCACTGAGTAAATGAGTTGGTCCAGCTCCTACCACAAAATAGCAGAAGCTGGAGGGCTACACCCACTTAACTTCAACCAGCTTTTGCTAATGTGAGACCTTCACCACACATTTTGGGGGATCAAGAAACAGGAGTGCTACTGGCTGCATTACAATGAACAAAATAAGCAGCAAAGTGACTGCATGTGGGTAATAAAAATAACAGCCAGTGGGAAACATGAGGAATCATTTAAATGATGCAAGAGAAATGATATACATCAGAGTATATTTTTTTCATAGGCAAACAGATGAAAACTGGTCTTCTAGCAAAGCTGGGGTACAGCCAGGGACTTAGATGTTGCAATGTTTTAATTTGCAGATTTCCTGTTGCCTAGCAGACTCCTCAGCCAAGAATTAGACAGCCAAGATAAAATTCCCAGGGAGAATTAGGTACCTTAGAAGAGTATTCCTAGAAACCAGCACACTGAGTATGAAGTTATTCACACTGCCCTGGAGAAACCACAGAGGAACAGAATGGGACCACAGTCACAGACAGCAAAAATATCTCTCTACTCAGCCTGAATCTCCCCTGAAGGAAAAGAGTTCAAGCCCAGTTAAGTCTTTGTCACAGAAAGATATTTTGCTTTTTTCTTCACCTCCCATTGCATCCAGTATCTCAGTAGTTAGGTTACTTTAAAGAGAAGGAAAACCTGCTCCAAACCCCCATGCTGCCTGATCCGCATGCAGCAAGGACTCGGTGCTGACTGCTGCACAAGCACTCACATCAAAGCAGGCTCACCCCCACACTCTCCCTCCCCCAGCAACTGTGCAAGGAGTGGCAAGGCACAGTCTGAGGAAAAGTGTGAAGGCCAGCAAACAGCTGTGCTGGGCAAAGATGTGCTCCATTTGAGAACTTGCTTCGCAAAAACTCAGAGATAAGTGGGGCTCTGAAAAGACGGGCTGCAGCTGCCATAAGTACTACAACAGACAAAAGTTGGACAGCATGGCCTATCAAGTGTTCCTAGAAACCAGGACTTAGGTGCCCTGAGACATCCACCTATCTGACACTAACACACCAGTCCCACAGCTGCCTGTGTTACCCACAGGAAATGTGCATCTCTAGATAAACTTTGTAAAAGCTTAATGAGGAAGTTTCATAGACAGCTCTTTGTCAAGATTTTACCCCTAATACAGGATGTCACCCCTGTATTAGGCATGGAAAACTGACAGACAGATTCTGGTTATCTCTCCTTATGATTGCTGCCTTGTGAACGAAGACTCTGCTCTCCTGGGGAAGAAGAGTATAGACGTATATTTCTTTTGTATCAGAACTCTGTCAGAAATCGACCTTCTCTTTATCCCCACTTATTAAGTGTGTAAGAGTCATATTAATACGAAACTAGCTGATATATCCAAGAAACAACTATCCCAAAGAATATGTATGCAATTTTATGCACCTAAGAATAAAATGCTTCTGCATGAGCAGAATCTATTTAAGTGATATTATAATTATGACAGCTTGCTTGCAGGTAACCTCTCCACTGATTTTGGTTGGTATGCAGACCTTCAGGCACTAGAGAAACCTGCTTTAAAATGATTTAAATATACTTCTTAATGTCCAATTAAGAATAATCTTGACAATCTAACCTCATAAAACAAAACCAAAAACGAACAACAAAACAACATTTTGAAACCTGCATGAATTATATATGCTTTAGACCTGTATTAAGGACTTTTTAAAATTTAAGATAAATGTGCACTAACTCATTTTCAAGATGGCATCACTCCCAGTCTCAGATCCAGCAGATTTCTCTCTCTGGGACTGCCAGTGAACCTTTCCTTCTGCAGGCAAGTAATTTTCATTAGTGTCTTATCTAGCTCCTTAAGACAGGCTTGCCTGCTAGATAAACTGCTGCAATTTAAAACTGCAGGGAAGCAAACTGCAAACCTCTTTGCCCAGAATGCTGTAAACATGCAGGCATGAAACAAACAAAACAAGCTTTGAGTTAATGAGGATGAATGGTGAATGCCAACAGCCACCTCGTTTTCTGCTAAGCATTCTAGACTGAAAGGACTGAGATAAGCAGGACTCAGTGCCACTTAATGCAATGTGCTTCAGAACAATGTACCCAGACTCAGCAGAGTAAAAAGAATCCAAAAATAGACAATTTTTCTGACCAACTCCCACCTCTCAACATTACCCCAGACTACTCCCTTGTTATAATTAAGGGTATGTGGGGTATTATTGGTGGCAAAACTTTGTCAAATACACAGGACCCATTTAGCAATTGGCTGGACAAAACAATAGCAAATAGACCACAAAAACAATAATCCTGTGCTGGCAGAGATGGACACCGGATGATCTAATTGACCTTCTGCATTTGAACCTTGTCATCTATCACTGGCTATGGGCTGCAGAAGAATGGAAAACGTGTAAGATGAAAACAGGTTTAACAATAGAAAAAGAAAACACAAATGCAAATGCAGAATGCAATATGATTGCTCAAGATGCAAATTATAACCAGACCCTGGGACAGATTAAGAAATGATGAGTATACTCAGACTGCCAGACTCCAAATAGTAGGTTACTGTAATGCCTCCTTTTTAACCCCACTGAGCCAGCAGTAAACTTCATTTGCAGGACTTGGCTCTTCTTACGTTCAGGACTTTGCTAGAAATGCACATTCAAAGCTCCAGTTTTGCTTCTAGATCTATAGCACACTAGAGGCAACAACTTAGGCTTCATTTTTCAATAGGAAGAGTCACAGAAAGTAGATAATTTCATTGAGGCAGCTGAAGACTGGATAAAGCCTCTGTGTGTGGAAGATGGTTAACACATGATCTCTGAACACATCTCTAGAAACTCTGATTTCTAGTTTACACTAGGAGCTATGTGAATGCCATCAGCTGAAAAAAATGCCTTGGAGTTCTACTATAGGCAGCCTGAAAGTCTTTGGTTCATGGAACAAGTTAATCTGCATTTCTTCAATTTCTGCAGCCAGCCCCATGGCCTGAGGACAACAGAATGCTGAATGCTTCTCAACACTCTCCTTCCAAGATTCTCCATCCTTTTTCCAAGGCTCAGGCACATTATCTTCCCAAGCAAAATATAGGAAAGGAGACTATTATCCTGCTCTAGAATTGTTCTCCTCTTTTTCTTTGGGAAACAATGCAATTGCTTCCCAGTTCCTGGTAAAGAAGCAGCACAAATGCATTCCCACTTTGTCCAGATAAAGCTCAAAATCAGAAACTTCATGAAGGAGAGAAAATAAAGAAAAGTGAGAGGCCAGAGCTCTGCCCACTTTCATCTCTGCTTCACAGCTGAAGGTCCACAGAGCATCACAGTTTCTACAACACCAGGAGGAGGCTGGTAAAATGATTACACCTTGTTTCAAGCTAACCCACTGTTTCTAAGGGGGTTTGCTGAGAAGCGTCACCACCTGCTGGAGAAAACAGTGGGAGCCAGCCACCAGTTCTTATGGGTTGGCAGGACCTATTAGTTGGCATAAAGACATTTTTATTATCAACACATATAGTCAAACTGTCTGATTACAAGACTCAGCCAAGATTTTGCAAAGTGAGTAACTTGATTCCCAAAGATTTTTTTATAACTGACCATTTGATCAAATAAAGAGAGAGTAACAGAAAGGTTCATAGATTTCTTTATTCTTCAGTAAAGAAAGGTTGAGAAATACTAGCCTTATTCAAAATATTCAAAGACATATGTTATTACAAATCCCCCTGTTCTCTGCTATATGATTTTCAAAGTTACAATAAGGGAAAAATATAACCTTAAAACAGACAGGTCAACCTCTCCCAAGATCCTTATTGCAACAGAAATGGAGCTGAATGTATATGAATGACCTTCTACATTGTGGTTTCCCAATTTCTTCTCTTGAAAGTAGAATTAATAACCAGTTTAGGTTCATTTTATTAGTTAGACCCTTGAATAAAAGCAATTTCTGTCCTCTGTCTCTAACAAAACATCACTAATCTCAAAAATACCCCAACAGCTCTAGTAAGCTGTTACAGGTCTCTATTGAACAATTTCTTTGGAAATCAGATTGACATGGAACAATTTTGTTGTCCAAGAAAACCAAGACCTCAGCCAAAAAAAGAAACAAAAAAAAACCCTGAACCTTTCCCCTTGGTTTTCATGCAAACACACAACTGTAATAATATTTGAGCATATTTTATCATCAGAATCAAGTACTTCACTCTTAAACAACTTACAGTATTTAGCCAGCCATCCAACTAAACTGCTGGTCTCTCCAAACAATTAGTCATATTTTAAACCAATGATAACAGGCAAGATCATGGTTTCCATAATAAATATATATAAGTTGATCATTTTAGTAGAAACCATACTTTGTATCTGTTTCTCATATATATATATATATATATATTATTCTATGCATTTCAAGGCTGTTAATAGTCAGATGACAACTGTTGGAGAAAAGAAAAGAAATTGACCTGGCATAAATCCTACCTCATCCTGAGTTTCTGCTTCTAGGGCAGGAATCAGTAAAATGAAAGGTCTCAATAAACTTCATTCTGTCATAAGAAATTAATATTAAAGAGGAAGGTGAACCCACAAAGAAACCAGAACGAGACCTTGGCATTTCAACTCCCTTCCAATTAATATAAAGAGATGCTATTTCCTTTGGGTTTAAATCCCTACCCCACCTTATTGCTGTGTTGCACATTATACATAGAGGCTCTAACCATTTACTTGTCTGGATAAGCAGAGTGTGTTCCCAGAACTGTGACCACCAGGAGAACACAGGTCATCAGTGGCCAGAGCCCAAGAGACCGGCTGCTCTGTCCCTGCTAAGGGGTGAGTGGTTTTACTGACACAAAGCAGACGCCTTTAGAGACAAGGACATGGTACTCTTTGGTCCTTCCAAGCCCTGCACCACAAGGCACAATGTCGTGCTTTGACAGAAGAGGTATCAACAGTACAAAATAAAGCCCCTGATTTCCCACTGCAGGGGGGAGAAAGGGACTTTGGGAGAATGGGGGTCTGTAGTAGCCTGAGGAACCTGGACACAGATCCCCTTCTCCTCTGACTGCCCATCTGGGCAGTGCTCAGAGGAGACCTGACAGTGGCTGCTGGTACATTACCTGAAAGCCATCTGCAGCAGGACCCCCTTCTCACAAGGACTGTCTGAAATAAAGACATTTGGAAACAAAACCCAGACATTGTGGGGCTTTTGGGTGCTGGGTTTTGTTGTGGTTTGGTATTTTTTTTAGGCAAACATTAAAGCAGCAGAAAGCACCTGAACTAACTGAAATCTAAGTAACAATGTGGGGAAAGGAGAGAGTAAGGAATGGGGAAAAGAATGGAAAAGCTTGGTCATCAGTAATTCTTTACCTATAATAATTCCTAAACCTGGCTAAGCACCTAAGCATGTGCAAAAATGCATAGAATGAAGTCTTCCTCTGGCTCACCTCCAAGACATTAATGCAGATACACTCAAAATTAACTAGATTACGTATTTTTTATGAGATCTCATAGTTTCCAACTCAGTGTAAGAAGAGTAATTTTGGAGGGGTCAGTTGCCCTTTCTTATCTGAAGAACTTGTACCAATGTAAGATTACTAAGTGGGAGGAGAATTAAAGCATGTCACTGGAAACTGAACAGTTTAAGTTTCTGGAGATATACATCTGACTGTACAGTTCATTCTTTGATATTTTTCTTTAAAAGTCTGAAAGAGTAAAAGCAATTGAATCCAAATTAAACCATTACAGTGTCTGCAGGGAATTTTTTCCATTACAGGTTCAATAACCTAAATGAGATATTTTAGTTATTTCTGTAGAGTCCAGATTTACAAAAGCACACAAACAGACACACCTCTGAATATTGAAACTCCTGGTTTATAGAGTCACATATTGAGCTCAGTTCTGAGGAAACTCAGAAACTACAGTGCAGTTATGTGTGCAATAGGACAGTCAGCAGATGGGGATCATTTTGAAGAAAGGCACCCCCCTTGTCCAACTTAGGGCAGCTGTGAGTCCAAGTGTAGCACACCCAGCCACTGTAGCTGCAAATGCATCCTACAGCTATAGCAGGGACTCCTGCAAAGTTATAGTTCATGTGCTTTGTTATAAATAAAGTAACTTGTGGGACAGGGTGCTCCATGCTTGTGACTCAACAAATGTTCTGTATCTCTTTTTCAGATCTTTTCTATTAGCATGGCAGATTAGTTGGACACTTTACAAACTGCCCTATCCGACTTCTCACGTGCTCCAAATCTGCAAAGCAAAAGGTGAATGGTACCAGAAGACTCTTGGGTACCAAGCTTACAGACTGTCAAAACCCTAAGCCAAGGAGCTGTTAAGCCTCCTTTTCTCCATCCAGACTATAAAGAGGGTGTAATATTTCATGGTAAAATATTGCTATGGAAGACATTTGCCTATGTTTTTTTTTAATAAAGTCTGTTTGGCAGCTATAGGGAAATGGACCATTAGGTATTTTTCCATCTCTAGAGTCTATTATTCCAACCTCATTAGCAACAGCAGTCCAGTATCCATCTGTAACAGTAAAGGCTAGAAAGGCAGAGTTAAGCACAGACATAAAATCACAGGCTGCTGGAACAGCCAACACAATCAGTTATCCATATCTGGTAGCCAGTAATCTGATAGTCTGGTTTCTTACCTTTAAGATTGAAAATATCCATCATCATAGAATGAGAATTCATTTCTAGAAGAACAAACATAAAACTTTGAAAATAATCTTCTAAGCATGTACTGGAGGTACCGCACCACCCCGTCCTCTTCTTTGCTGATGTGTTGCATCCTGTGAAGAAGGCTAAGACAGACTCTCTGAAGTGTTGTGATGTTTTTCTCTTCACCTTGTCACAGCTCTGCTGAGTGATGGAGGAGGATTGAATGGTCTATTCTCTCTGGAGTGAGAGAATAGTGTCAACACTGCTCTAGATTTCAGATCTGGCAAAATGTGCCTGAAGGTGACATGGAAGAACAGTAAGTTTTAAATGACATCTCTGCTCTCATATGACTCCTGTGAAGATCTGCCATTAATAGCAGAAAACTTTCTAAAAAATTAAATGTTATTCTTGTGTCTCTCATACTGAGTATCTCAGCCCAATGCTGATTTAAATAAAGCAGACACTTGGTTTAGATGTGGAGGATAAGCAACAATTCCAGTTTTAATGAAAATTTATGAGTATGTTTTAGTCCCAGCACCATCAGTGCTCACGGACTAGCAATACTCTATGGATAAATTAGTCTTTCTTGATGTTAGCAATCATAGACATTCATTTTTTACTTTGGAAATCCTAACGCAGATGGAGCTTTTGTGGAAAAAAATCTTTCAGACAAGCTTTGAAGATAACCACTACAATAAAGGATTAATTTTCTCCATTTCCTAGGTCTTGATCTGTTTGCTGTAGTTTAGTATAAAATAAAGAGTAGCCTTCTTATAACTGACAAGTCAGAGTGAATGAAACCAATTGTGCAGATTACAACCTTTGAAGTTTTACTTGAAGATCATACTAATTGCCCAGAAAAATGTAACAGTAATTGACAAATTCACTTGCATTGTTTCTCATGGTACCAAACAGTTTTGTTCAGGAGAACATGCATATATAGTGGATAACTACTTTAGATTTCACCATGAATTTCACACTAATTTTAAAATCATTCTTTCTTTCATGTATTTTTAGTACAGTCCTATGGATCATTCATTCTTTCCAGTTAGAAAGCAAATGAATCTAAGTTGTGCTCACAAGCTCTAAAATATTAAATACTACAATAGAACTCTAAAAAATTTCTAGTTTCACAGATAGACCCAGGTTGAGATTTACAGATCCAGAACATTTTTCTTCCCTAGCACAGAAAAAAAACCTCAGCAGATGTACAGCATTGTGAGCTGGTTGTGATCAGCCCTAGAAGAAAAGCTGGTGGAGTGGTTTGGGTGCTAGCCTGAGACTTGGGAGATGTTCATTTTCCTGCTCCACTATGACATAATGTATGGCCTTGGGCACGTCACATTTCTTAAATGGGAATAACATCTATTTCATAAGGATCTTCTGACGACAAATGCACTCAAGGTGCACTCAAGGACACAATAACGCAAGGCACTCAAATCATAGAACCGTAGGAACATAGAAAGGTTGGGTTGGAAGGGGCCTTAAAGATCATCTCATTCCAGCTCCCCTGCCATAGGTGGGGACACCTTCCACTAGACCAGGCTGCTCAGAGCTCAGGTTGCATCCTATCCAGCCTTTAAAACTTCCAGGGATGGGACATCCACAGCTTCTCTGGGAAAGCTGTTCCAGTGCAGTGCCTCATCAACCTTGCAGGGAACAATTCCCTAATATCTAATCTAAACCTACCCTCTTTCAGTTTAAAACTGTTACCCCTTGTCCTATCACTATATTCTCTGTTTATCCTTACTGTAGTCCCCCTCTTCATACTGTAAGGCCACCAGAAGGTCTCTCTGGACCCTCCTCTTCTCCATGCTGAACAACCTCAACTCAGTTTGTCATCTGAGGAGAAGCACTCTAGCCCTCTGATCATCTTTGTGGCTTCCTTCAGACCTGCTTGAACAAATCAATGTTTTTCTTTCTTATCTTGAGAGCCTGACAACATAAACTTTACATAAACTATTTACATAAACCATAGAGTAAATCTGTAAGCTCTGTATTTAAACATTGCAGGTTAAGGAGTTCTGGGTTCCCATATAATTTGCAGGAGGAAAGGCCGCAGCAAAGAGTCTTAGTGCTGCCTGCCTTCCTGAAGGCAGGTGTTCCACGCAGGAAGATGTTCCCTAGCCCAGAGATGAATGTGTTCTTGCATTTCACACACAGAAACCACCTTCCTGCTTTGGGTAGGATATAAACTCCGGGTTACCCACTGCAGTCACAGCTGCTGCTCTGTCACTCTTGTACCACTTCATCATCACAGCTATATGGTACAAATACCCCCACGTGGCACCTCAGTCCAAACATCTCCCAAAACTCTTCTGCATGCTGCTGTTTGCTGGGTAACTGACTTAACCTGCTACACAACACTTCCGCTCTCTCACATTATCCAGGGTGGGATTAACCAGTCAGTGATCTCACACCTTCAGCCTGGTTTATGTCCTGCTACTCAGACCTTACCCACATAGACAAGGAATGTCTCACCAAACCACAGAGAGAAAAAAATAAACAGCCCAGCACATCCTCACACCAGCTACCCAGGCATGCTCTTGAAATGCTTGGGTTAGTACACTGCAGCATGCAAATGAAAGGAATCCCAGACATCCCTCAGCTGACAAACTGAGATGAAAGCACTGATTTCTCAGTAAAAATCAGTAGCCACTGAGATGCAAATCCAGATAGGCCAAAGACCAAAGTAGAAACATATTGTGTTCCTAAAGCGTCACTTTCACTGTAATAGTTGGAAACTATTATAAGCCTTGGAGAGAGAATTTTTGAAAAGAAACGAGAAGTAGTAACTAGGAGGTATTAAAAAGAGAGCACTGAATAAATAAATATCCACAATCACACACAAAAAAAGGCAATTTTTGCTCTGTGGCACATACTGTGGTTGGACTTCTCCACACCTTAAAACCCTCCAAAATCTGAAGAGAAATTGCAAATGCTGCAGGGCTGCAAATCCCTTTATGCCCCTCCGAGGTGGTAAATCCCATGGACCATTTGTAGCTCCAGTGCTGATCCTCATGGTTCCTCTATGTTAACTTTGGCACACCTTGCACCCGGATCACAAGAAGGAAAGCAAGCTTTCAGCACCCACAACACAGCCCTTCAGTTGAGAGGAAATGTAATAAAGCATTAAGTCTTAAGTGAATAAACAACCCCCAAGATTCTCACTTCAGTGTATGTTTCCTTTTCTCAAAGGCATAGTCTGAGTTTCCTTCTTCTGAGGTGAGCTGTTGAATCAGCTCATGGTGGATCTGCCTTCCTTCTGCCAGGAGGTCCTTGGGCAATTCAGCAAAGAGCTTCACGGCCTCCACAGTCAGCCTGAGGTTTAGGAGTGATGTGACAGAGACGACAGCTCGGTGACCACAGGAAGCTGATCCAAGAACTCACCTCTGGAGGTGGAAATTCATTCCCTTGATGTAATCTGTTCCAGCAAAATAACCAGTTTTATGCTGGCTTAATATGCTGAAGTGGCACAAGAAATGCTCCAGTAAGAATCACAGTCAGTGTAAGAGTGGGTAACTGCTGAGCAGAGGGTGAGAAAAGCCAAGACCAGGGAATAGGGGAAAGGCTCAAACCCCACTCCTTTCAGCAGCACTGCACTGTCACATTAACATCCATGCTTGTGAAACCGCAGGCTGAGGACTTGCTATGGAGCAATAACTCATCTGCAGAACCTTTCATAAGTGTAATCCAGTACTCCCAAGCAGTATTCGTATCTTACCCATCAGCTCCCCAAAGCATCATACATATAAAGTAACAATCTACTGAAAGGGGAAATAAAATTAGCTGCACAAATATTTAGATAACCCACGATAAAAGGAGAAGTAGGCAGCAGCTCATAGAAATCATAAGCCACAAACCTGATAAGATGGACAAAAGGAAATAAATTCTGTGACTGCCAAGAGAGCAAGAGAGATTTTGATCTTTGGGTGTTCGCTCTCCTGGGTGTTTCTTGTTTTTTCTTGTCCATCAAAACCAAATTGGTTCATTTTTGGATGGACAAAGTAGATGAAAATGAAGAGAGCAAAACTATTTCATAAATATTCTCATCCAGCATAACAGAAGCAGTGGCTTATATGCATGTTTGAAATGAAGGTGAATTAACTGGGCTCACTGTAAACAAAGAAGTTCAGTAAAAAAACAGACATTACCAACCAGAGTAGCTCCTAAATGAGCAAGTCTGAGTTGTACATATGCAAGAGCAGATGGACAAGTGCTCTGGACTTAGCCCTCTCCACTGACGAGAAGGAGACTAACACAACTGCTTGAGATATGAAAGACTAGGTGCCTTGAGACTACACTCGTGCCTACCTCAAGGGCATCCTGAGAAGGGAAGAAAATCTCAGAGCAGCTGGAGACAGCCTCTCAAGCTCATACTTGCTGCACAGTGATGGAGCAAAACAGCAGCTAATGGGGACAAGAAGCACACTCCATAAAAACAGAGCCCTGGAAATTAGTGGAAAGGGTAGGTCTCCCACAGAAGAACAAAGGGCCTGCATGTCTTTCCATGCCAGCAGGCACAGCCTGGAGACAGGAGATGCTGCCATGCCTACACTATCTCCCGTAATGCTTTAGAAGTGGCATCCTCCTTCACAATCTTCAGATTTGCCAGAAATTCCAAGTGGGGAAAGTTGCTGTTGTTCCTAATGATTAACAGACTATGTCATAAATACAACTGGTAATATTCATGTTCCTTCTCCATGCAGGAGATGCTCCAGGTAGGCCAACAAGATGCTTGGAGCATCTGCAGCAAGGTGCTCCTGCCATCCCCTCTGGGAAGCACTGGGATCTAAGACACTGTGCCAACAAGTAGGTTTCAGGTGCCTTTGTAAGCTGCAGCATGGCCTGTGGTAAGGCCACGGGAAGAGGCTGTCAGCATCCCACAGCACTGCCCATGTTCAGAGCACTGCCTTTTCTTGGCCTCAGCATGGCCACAAAGGGAGGAACTCACAGACTGAGGGCTTAGTAAGCTCACAAGTTTCCAGAAGAGTCTCCTGGCGAGAGGGAAGAGGAGCAGGAACATGGGCCACTTGCCAGAGATCGATTTGTCCAATTTAAAGAAATTAATTTAATTGTCTGTGGCAGTAGGAAAGCTTGCAGCTGCTGGCTCCAGGAAGCCTGGACAGTAAGACAACACGGCGCCAACGCTGCCAGAATTAAGCAAGTGAGGTGAACACCCAGCAGCCAGGACTCAGGAAGCTTGGTGGCTTCACATCCTTAAAATGACAGGCTTGCACACCCACCGTTTCATTCTGAACTGTTACATCCCAGGGCGGCAACTCTCTCTAAAATCCAGGCTGGCTGCTAATATTTAGTGTAGCTGGTACAAGAGAGAGTTTTAAAACCCCACCATTCTACAATTAAAACCTCACCCTGCAAAAACCAGGGGTCTGTCCTGCAAGGGGGAGCCCCAGCAGTCAGCTGGGGTGGTGGGACCATGTCCCAGCCCAGGGAGGTGAAAGGCAGGGAGAATACTAACAACTGTGTAATTACAAAATTATGTTTACTTTTTTTTTTCTTTCTTTCCTCAGAAGATAAGAACAGTTGGAGAAGTATATGCTGTGGGGCCTCAGCAAATCTACTGCCAGGATTTGCTGTTTGAGGCTTTCATCCATCCAGTTTTAATCCAAATTAGTAGGAGCTTCAGAAAGGGATTCTGGCAAAGTCACAGCTGGAAAGATTTTCATCACTAATTCTGCCAGGCATATAAAAATACAATTAAAAAAAATAGGAAGGGGGTGGGCTATAACAGCTCTTGGCGCAAACTTGTTACGGTTTGCTTTTAGAGTAAAAATGAGAACCAAAATAAAATCCGCATTTAATTAAGAAATAATCTTTATCTTTGTCTTCCTTGGCATTTTTACATAAGGCTAAAAATGCCATTCTATGATTATTATAGAATTAATTTCTTTGCTTTGTAAAGAAGCAGGACAGCTGGGGGTGAGCGGGGAGGGCCAGCTCCCCTGGCCCCAGTGGCACAGGGCTGTGCAGATTTTTGGCAGGTCATTCCCTGTAGCAAACAGCAGTAGTTTAACGAGTTCAGCCTGCAGCTTGTCAGTGGGAACACCAGAACGGGGAGGCAGCACAAGCACAGGTTGCAGGTGGTGCCCGGGGCTTGTATGTGTTCACCCAGTGAGCGCGTCCACACTGCCTGGGACCAGCTCCTCAGCAAGGACAGGGCCAGCTCCTGTCCCAGGCTGTGGAGACTAAACCATGACATTTTGCAAATGTCAGCTCTGACAAACACTGCTTAAGCAAACCAGTTCTTTTTCTTATGTAATTTAATTTATCCAGGGAATGTTGTGTTCAGGAATGAGGCTCAAGCAAGGGCACACAAGTACTCTCGGCCACATATGCATTTTGAAGAGAGAGTAGGAACTTTACAAAATGCTTCAAAATTACTATTGGTCTGTTTATTAATGAGACATAAGGTTCCCTCGAGGACAGAAGCCTATGTCCTATGGTGCTGCTTTTGATTCTGGTTATCCTAATCTCTGCCACAGGTGTTACTGCAATAAACCCATTGCACCTGCCCAGCACTCTTAATCTCAGACCTCAAAGCTTTAAGCCAAACAAACCTGATTTATAAAGGCATGAATTGTGACCACAGAGGCATCATTCCACCCATCACATACATTCACACAAAGAAGACAACCATGAACAACTCAGTGGAGAAGATTGCCCGTATGTAAATGTAAGGAGCTAGTCTGGGGAATCGGACTAGGGAATGAGAGGCTGGAAAGCACTGCTGTGGGAAGGGATCTGGAGGTCCTGGTCAAAACAGAGTTGAACATGAGTCAGCAGTGCCCTTGATGGCCAAGTGTGTCCTGGGGTGCATCAGGAACAGCATGGCCAGCCGGGCAAGGGAGGGGATTGTCCCGCTCTGCTCTGAGCTGGGGTGGCCTCACCTTGAATATTGTGTGGCGTTTGGGGTGCCACAATATAACAAAGACATTAAGCTATTAGAGAGTGTCTAAAGGAGGGCCATGAGGAAGGTGAAAGGTCTGGAACAGAAGCCTTATGAGGAGCATCTGAGGTCATTTGGGTCTTTTCAGCCTGGTGATGAAGGGAGACCTCATTGTGGTCTTCAACATCCTTGTGAGTGGAAGAGGAAGGGCAAGACTGATCTCCTCTCTCTGGTGACCAGTGACAGGACCCAAGGAAACCTGAGGTGGGGGAGCTTTAGGTTGGATATCAGGAAAAGGTTCTTTCCCCAGAGAGTGGTTGGCCACTGGAACAGGTTTCCCCAAGGGAACCACGCCTGACAGTTCAAGAAGCATCTGGACAACGCCCTCAGGCACATGGTGTGATTTCTTGGGGTTGTTCTGTGCAGGGCCAGGAGGTGCACTCGATGATGCTGATGGGTCCCTTCCAATGCAACATATTCTGTGATTGTGTAAAAGATCCAACCACTAACTCAAACGCTTTTCACCACATATCTGTGTTTCATGTCTAGCCAAAAATCATAGTATTTAAGGAACCTTGGCTGTTGTTAAGAACTTCCATAACTAAATTTATTCTGTACTGCAGTTACCCACTTGCATTTCCCCTAGTGCTACATCAGTAGAAGAAAAGATAGAATAACAATTAGTTACAAATACACAACATAATTCTCTGTGTTTAGTGGAAATCTTTCATATTGATCTCAGGATAAAACAAAGACAGTCTGGGCTGTCCAGTCATGGCACTGAACATCCATCCCTAGACATCAGTCAGAGACACCCCATCTTCTTGGACAGACTCCAGAGAAGGAAATATTGTGATTAATTATGATTATTTTGCCAATGGCATCACCTTATGGAGATGAGACTTTCAGGATTTCTTTATTTGATTATAATTAACTACTTATCCTAATACATATAATAACATAACATGACCTGCTATTTTGCACTTTATTAATGAAATATTTATGAGAATGAATCCATTAAGAACAAATTTTAAAACAGAATTTATATATCAAGTGGCATTTTCATTGGAAAAAAAGCTTCAAATAACATTTCCTAATGGAAAGAATTACCATGGTGATACTATGGTGTTTTGAACATGTTTAGATTTTTTTTTATTTTCACCTATTTTATGCAAGGCAACAAAAATTTGGATTAGAATCTCAAATGATCATGAATATATCATTGTACAAAATCATCTTTTTCTAGCACCTAAAACCAGAATTTAAAAAAAAAAATTAACTTTTGGGGAGTTTTAAATGAAGCACAATACTGATCCTACTCGAAGTACTCCTTGTCAAGCCTGGCACACTCAGTGGAATCCCCTGTGCCTTGGTTTGCTCTGGGTGTTCAGCAGCCTCTGAAGCACCTCCTGGGCACCTCCCTGAGTGTACAGTCAGCCAATATCCCAAGAGAAGCAGAAAAGACACTGAAATTTCCCTCCCACCAATGGACTTTACCTTTCAGCTGCCCACCTCACTTTTTGCAACCCACAAGAGTTAAAAAAGATCTTTCCTGGCAAATCTGTCTTGAGGTCCAGTGTCCTCAGTGCAGTCAGGCAGAATGTCCATTCTCCAGGACCTTGGGTCTGATGAGGAGCTTTAGCTAACGAGCTTCCATCTCGTTGGAGAGGTGTCCTCCCCACCCACAGGCTCAGGAAAGCTGAAACTGGTGAGAGGCAGCACAAAACACAAAATACAGTGTACAAAATAACAGCATCCAGGACAGAGAACTATAATGAAAACAGCTGTGAGGACACATACATAAACAAAGATTTTTACAGCCCACTGAGCCAGTAAGAGAACATCAGAGAAATATATTAAAAGGGTAGCACAAGGGCAGAGGAAGATATATTTTGCATTTTTAAATTACGTGATCACCAAAATCAATTACACGAGAGAGTAAGGTTAAAGAAACAAGTTTTTTTCTTCCAAATATCAAATAAAAAAGAAAGGCAGAGAGGGATACTGGTCTCTTCATTCTCCTGGGTACCACAACTCTATTTTTTTTAGGAAGAAGTTTCCAGACTGAAAAGACAGCCTTGTTCAACTCTGGACCTCAGTTTAAACTGCAAACTAAACTAAATAGCAAAGAAAGTACACAATAAATTTTTCTTCCCAGATTCTATGAAGGGGTGGAGAGTCAGAAAAGAGAAACATGGTGGTGTTGGGAGCTAAGCCAGCAGCTGAACCTCCTGCCAACTAACCCCAGAGCTCTTCTTGTCCAAAAGGGAAACCTGCAACCACTGTGTATGATCCCCATCCCTCTTCCCTGCTCTAACTGGACATTTTCTCTGGAAAACCTGTGGCCAGAGGACAGTGCAAAATCAGAGGGTCACTCTGTGATACCCTTCTCTGACTGATGGCCTTGAAGCTGTGGAATTGTCCTGGAGACACTGGAAAAAAACATTATGAAAAAGTCTTAAAAAGCAGAGCTAGAAGGAAAGCAAAGATTCAGAATTATTAAGGCATCTCCTCCCTATAACATTTCTACATTTAACCAGTATCAAAGCAGCCTGAAGGCCCATGGTTTATCTTCCCAGCACCATTTTTCAGCAATTTTGGACAGGTGAGCCTTGACTAGAACTCACAAACACTTGACTGCCTTCTGGCAGCTGTAGTGCATATGAACACCTGTGACATTGTCAAGTCACAACACTGAGCACTTGTCTAATAGAAAGAGACACTGAACTGTTAAGGATTTCTACCACAGCCTTCCAGGCCTCTAGAACAGGCAGAGGGGAATAAAGGGTCCACCAAAACCAACCATTGAGAGCTACTGTTGGAGAGCCCATGTCCAGTGAGGGGACATTGCCTCTCTACTGGAAGGGACCCAGATGTCATCCCATTAACAGACACCAGTTTCTTAGATGGTTTACAGGGAGAACTGCACTATCCTTGAGAAGTTCACTAAGCTGACACATCTGCTTGACTCCTCTCAGTGACAAGGAGAAATTATTGAGTCTGAGTTTCCGCAAGTTTGCCTAATAGCTCTAGTAGAAGTGGGAATTTCAGCCAAGACAGCAGGAAGTTCAGCCTTGTGTTCCTACTAAAAAAGCTTTTCTGTATGCTTTTACTTGTGTCTCTTTGTTTTAATGAGAAGATCAAGAAGCAGCAGTGCCAACATTGATTGTAGTAGCAGAAACAAAAAAAAGTTGGTTAGAGCTTTTGTCCAGGTCTTGTTTCCATGTGGGCTCTCTAATGTTTAATGAGAGTTGAACTTGTATTACAGTCTTTCCCTTGGAAGAGATGGTCTTCTTCACTTCCTCTGCCTATTTCAACAGAAGTGTAGCTCCGTTATCTGTAAGACATCATCAAACCTTGACCTTCTGTTAAAAACCGGTCACGTTGGCGACTAATTATAAAAAGTATTAGAGAAAGATGGCCGGTAGCATACACAGCAAACACACAGAAAATCTCTTTCCACTACTTCTCCCCTTTCTCTTCCCACAGATAAGTGGGAGGCTTGCAGCTGGAACACCACCACAGGTAAAGGAATCCTGTAAAAAGAGGGGGCTCTTTCCCTTTGTTGCCTCAACAAATTGCTCTCTACAGCAAGAGAAAGCTTCTTCCCATAAGACCTCGCAGCCATTTTCAGCTCCTCCCTCCATCCAATTTGCCGCAGCACAACAAAGCACTCCAAAAATAACATTTATTTTTAAAAACTGGAAAATGGCACAAACCACCCCAAAGGAGAGAATGACAACGGCATGAGTTCAGCGCGGGCTCATGAACTGACACTCCCCACCAGGGACAGGAAACTGGAACCTCACAAAAAGAGACTGAATGGAACCAGAGCGAAGGGAAGTGCCAGAAGCCGCGGCCACTGGTGGCCAAATCCTGCCGAAAGGATAACTCAGCTGCCCAGCAGCCATGAGCTAGGGAGAGCGCCAGGACTGTGTCACAGCCCTAGATCTATAAATGCCTGTGCTCTGGAAGTCTGCACGCACAACAGGCTGGAGCGTGCACACTAAGCAAGGAGAAATTTAAAGATGAGGAACATTTCCAAATGACAGCTTTAAAGCTGGGGATCAGCAGAGACTGAACATCTGATTTCAATTCTAAACGATTTCTGATTAGCCAATGTTGATGCAGTACCCCAAATACACTGACAGTTTCTGTTCAAAATGGTATCCTTCAGTAATGACTGAGCTGGTATGTATAGACTGCTGTACAAAGGTCACACCACCACTGCTGAAGGGACTAGAAGCTGGACCAGGCAAAGGAGAAATAAACTAAATCATTTCTGTTGAACAGGCAGAGCCAGACGTGCCACTACCTAACCTCTTGTATAACCACTTAGATCATGTGTAAGGTAACTTTCACAAAAATGGAATTATAAGTGCATAATAAATACATGTAGAAAAATTCCTTGCCTTTGAAGAACAGAAATTAATTTTAATTTGTTAAGTAATAAAAGCTGAATGCTAAATTATAATACTGAAATGCAGGCACGTTTTCAGAAACAGTACGTTTTTTGATGTAATATTTGAAAATGATCAATTCAAATTCTGCTTTTCAAAAATTTTCTGAGCTTTGAACTCACTCCAAGTTGAGTCCAGAACAACTATTATATGGCTGACATTAAAAGTGTCAAAACAAACTGATTTATAATGGAAACACAGAAAATAAATCACTATTTGAGAACTTTTTAACACACCGCAGCTTAGACCCAGAAGGCCAGACTAAGTTGTCACTGAGTTTGTAAGCTTTCCTGCTGTAGCTGAGGACCACAACACACAGAAAAGCAAATTCAGTTAATGAACTCGATCAGATATACACAATGACCTGTGCCTTCCTTGGAGAGGCACTTAAAAATTGTGATCTACAAAGACATTAACATGACCACAGTCAGCAACCTGCAGCAAACTGAGAAGCAGGGCTCCTCTGGCTGGAGCGCAGATGCATTCAACAAGGCCCTGCTTGGTGAACGCAGACCAAGAAGAATATGTGACCATATCTGACCACCAAAATGAGAAGAGCCATTAACATCCTGAATTAATGGGCTTAGTGGTTTTCAAATGAGGTATTTTCATGATGGACAGGGTGTGGATTCAGCAAAGTCTGCCCTTTAACAAACACAGCTTTGGTTTCAAAGATTTGATTAGCCTTAATACCATTAGGGAACCATTACTGATTTTATGCTGTTGTTGTTACTGGTTTAAATACCGATTTCTGAACCAAAAATTGCAGACAGTTGGCTTGACCAAGAGTCAAGGTTTAGGAATGCAAAAGCAAATCCAAGGTACAGATGAGCTTCAGATGTGGACAGGCTTCACAGGGTTTAACAGGCTCTCCAGCATTTATCAAGTCACAGAGACTTCTCTTTTTGTGGGGTGTGCATAAGACCAGTTGTTTCTTTCCGTTTTTTGTTAGTTTTGAACACTTGTGACCTCAGCCAGAGCAAGTAGAATTCATACAAGCAATTATTGCATGCAACAATTAAAAAACCCTCACGCCAACCTTAGTTTATTGTACATCATTTACAAAAAAACCCAAAACAAATGAAAATGATCTTCTTAATCAGCAATCCTTGATCACCACCACGTGTTTTTAAAACAGCCAGATATTCACAGTTTAAGAAGCCAAATAATACTACTACTTTCTTGTAAACGTTAATGGTGAAAGAACAAGAATAATGGTTTTAGTCAATCATCATTAGTACTTGAAAGTACAAATATAAATTAAATAAGACTCAAAAAACTTGTACAATAAAATCTGCTATAAACAAAGCTAATTAAAAAGAACTGCTCCCAACCTGGGTTGTGGATTTCATCTTGTTTTAAAATTAAAAGCAGTATTTATTTTTCTGAAGCATCCAAATGAATGCTCATATCCAGATGTCCTTACAAAGAAATGGTCTTCATTCTTTTCTCATTTTTTAATCTGTTTATATAATATTTTACTTGTGATTGTCCTTTTCTTCCTTGGCAATCCTCTTTGTCACACCACTGAAATACTTCTCACGGAAAGAATTGTGTCCCCTGTACGGCATATACTGACCATCCAACAAGTGAGAGTTCTCATCTTGATCCTGCGTGGCATCAAAAGACAAACATTAGACTTGAGGGTAGTGTGTTCAGCACAAATTGCCACCACCCTGCCTCCAGCCTTTTTCAAACCATTATGTATAAGGGTAAAGTAGCTCAGCTTTTGTTTTACACTTCTATGGCACACAGTTAAGTCACTGAAAATATCTCAGCTGACATCACCAGAATCCCACCTGTACACGACCAAATGAGCACAGGTACCATGCGCCACACAGGTCACTTTCCAGAAAAAACACTGTCAGGAGAATTCACTCAGTAAGAGGTCTGTGTAAGGCAGGTACAAACAGAAGAGGAACATGGCTAAGAACAAGGAAATGGCTAAGATGAGTTCCTGCAGTTACTAAAGCACTTTCAGAGAATTTTTTTTTTCTGTGCAGCATTCATGTATTTCTGAAAGTTAAAGTTGACACAGTAAATCCCTACACATAATACCTATTTGACACCAGCCAAGAACACAGTTTAGAAAATTGGCCCACTGTATATACAAAGGTTTAGTTCATCATGTACTGTGGCTTTGTACAATTAAGATACTTGTCAGCTAACATTAGCAATGCTGTAACATAAACATTACATCAAACTTTAATCTGAGTGTTAAAGAAAACTGATGGCAACTTCTAAAAACAGTTTTATGCTTCTGGGTGATGTCAGTTTACTATTATGCTCAAAAGCAGGAAGGAACAGTGACAAGCAGCCTCACACAGAATAACTGAATGGCGCAAGTAGAAAATAAAAACAAGCACACAACAGAACCAAGCCTCTACCACATGTTTCTTCTCAGTTTTTTTAACCAATGTAGTAACAGAGACATTGGTTCATTACTTTAAAACATATGGTTATTTGTTCGTATTTGAAAATAATGTTGCCATGGAATGTTTTAGCATTAGTAGGAACTTGGAAGTAGATTTTAGTCAATATTTTCATATTACAAAAATATTACAATGAAAGGATGAACAGAATCCTAGTGGACAATCTTTCCCATCAGCTCTTTTGTAGCCTTCCCAGGTTGTTACCTACCACGATCAACACCTCTCCTAGCTTCAGATACTATAACAAGCGTTCTAAAAGAGTGAAAGAAAAGGATTTTCATCAAAGCAAGATGCTTGTGTGCATGTAGAAGGGCCCTCTCCTGGACACAATGAGATATTGCTTTGAAGTAGGTCTCACCTGCTATGTCAGCAGACATCAGGAATGTGACACCAGCTTAAATTAACTTGCTGAATGTTCACTGCCAGGTAGATATCTATTGTGTAAAGCATGTACACCAGTAGCAGCAGCTCTATTTAAATACTGCACTGTTGGAAAATAGCAGAACAAAATGGCTTCAGGAAACCCAATGCAGGTACTGTATTATCTATTGTCTTCTGGTCACCTGTGAGAGAGTGCCATCTCCATGACTATTCTCAGGCTTTTAACATGTTTTTGAAAAAAAAATTACAAAACTGCCATAGACAGACAGGAAACAAGAGGGATTTAAGATGTACTCCTCTCACAGACAGCCTGTACCCATTTCTCCGGCCACTCTTTGGAAAAGAGCACTTTTTCTTCCCTTGAAATTCCAGGTCAGAAATCCTTCTTTGACATAAACATGTATTTTTATATCACTGGGATGTTTTATTAAGAATTCTATGTAATTCACTTATCTTGAGAAATGGATGGAATACCTGACCCTGAAAGATAATGATATATAGATCAAAGGTACTTCAAGATAAAAATGAATCCCCACAGCTTCTAGGAGGTCACACATGTGTACAACATTCATCTTGATTCCATAGGAAACAAAATGCTGATCTGGGGAGAAGGGATGAAGAAGGAAACAACCCTCTCTACTCCAAGCTGGTTAAGGCAAAGAGAGGATGTAGTGCACAAAAGAACAAACTTCAAGTAAAACACAGGTGTAATAGGGGCATCTGCATACACTAGATGGAAACAGGCTTGGTGCACCACTCCACAGCAGAATCTCCTCTCAAAAATCCAGGCCTCATCAAGAGCTCTGCAAACACTGCTCGCTAAATGAGAGATCTGCAGTCAGGCATGGATTTCTTAGGAAAGATTACAAAGAAAGTTCCTGGCCCACACTGCAATAATTCCAGTTTAAGAGGTTCCATTCCCTACCTGTCACCTGTACAGGCATGACTGTCTAATAAAGATGGCAATTGCTTTAGAAACAAAAACCAAAAAAAACCCAAACACCAACAAGAATGGGAACTGCTCCTTAAAACAGGGAAAAGAAAATAAGAAATCCTGAACTGCCTGAAGATACCAGTCACTGTTGAGATTTACTAATTAAAGGAATTTTATAGGCAGCATGAGGACTGAACAAAGTAACTGAAATTCTTGGATTTTAGAGACTAAGGATTTCCAAACAAATCCTAACTTACAGTATTTTATATCAAGAAGTTGAATGGCTACAATGTGAACACCAGGGATACGCTTAATTTAACTCTACAGAGAAAACAACTTGAAAAAAAAAAGGTAACTATTTATTTGCTCTAAAGACAACACTAAAATAAGTTGTAGAGATCTCTAATAAATAACGAAGAGGTGGAAGAGAAGGGGATGCTGAATGATAACAAGAAAATTTTGTTTTTCTTTAAATCTTGGCAGATATTAAGTGACATTCTTGAGATTTTTATTCATCTGGAATGCCCCAGTTCAGCTTCAAGGTAATTACCCACATTTAGTTTTCCTTTTAAAAAAAGTCTTTTTAGCCTTATCACTGCTTCCTACCACTCTACATCTGGTGCTGAACAGTAGCTATAGCAACCACTTGTACTGATGTTATACAGCTATAAACAAAAAGCGGTTAACAAATCAGGGACAGCAGGGTCGTATACCCAGGAACAGACACTGCTAAATTGAGTAGAAAAAATTCTACACCAGTAACAACTCTGGAGTGACCATGTGAATGCTTGACCCATTCAGCAGTGTGGGTCTGTGTGCCTGGTTCTTCATTGTCCCTTCCTGAACAATCATATGCTCTGAGCTTGTCCTTCAGTCGAGTTTTCTGTTACATCTTACTACATAACTTTTAGGCATCTCTCTTGGCATTAAAAAGGTGGGATGCCTCACAGGGAGGGAGAAACACAGGAATCTGGGCTGAGGTTGCAGCTGCCCCTGCCCTACCCACCCTGGGTTTTGAGGGGGACAGTGTGCAGACATGCTGTGGGGAAAGCAAGAGGGGAGTGTGTATTTTGGGATGAATGGGAGAAACAATGGCAAAAGTTGTCTGAAATGGTAGTTAAAAAAACAAACAACTCCTCTGCTCATATTGTGCACATGCTGGAAAAGCCTATTCCCATCAACATTGAGTTGAAACTTTTACCAGTTGGCACAATTTCACTGCAAACTTAAAAAGAACAGACTTGTAAGAATGCTTATAAGACAGTAAGTTATGTACCAGGTTTGCAAGGTTTTTAATTCAACATATGATCTTCATGCTTATAATTTCTTATGATAGATTAATACTTCACCTAGACATACTCACTTTTTGCCTTCACTTTGGTCTCCTTCTTATTACAAAAAATTCCAGTCAAATTGCAACACCAACTTCAGCAACTGACTGAATTCAACTCCAGTTAAGAGTTTATTTAAAGTGTTAATAGTGAAATCAAAATTTGCTGTGAAATCTGCAATTCCTTATTGGTGGCAAGCACTGGGGAAACCAAAGAACTGTATAACAGTAATAACATGATTTGTAATATTTCTCAGCCATTTGCAAGTGCTGCATTAAGGTGAAGTAAAAGGGCCTGTTACAAACCAGTTTGGTAAAGCAGACAGGAACTGTCTGGAAACATAAATATTTAGCATATCCATAAAAATTCACTCTTTCACTTAGGAAAAAGAAAAGCAGACAAAAGTGTAACTGTTGAATTTTATGGTCATATCTGGTGAGTCAGAAGTATCCAATTCAAAGATTGCTCAGGATATGAATACAGGAAAAAACATGTTCCAGGTAAGGGACACTGGGGTGGGGAAATCTTAGACACCAAAACAAGGTCCTAAACCAAGCAGGCAGTAGCTAAGGATTCAAAGCATTTTGCTCGCTAGACAAGTTTTGCATCATCAGAAACCACACAGGGGCTCTGGTATCTGTAAATTATCTAAAAAACATCTGGAATACTGAATGTAAGCACTTGCACAGTCTTATCTAAGCAGCAAGCCTGACAACTAGTCTCAGGTGCTCAGAGCTAAGCATTTCCAGACATGAACCTGCCAAACCATGAACTGAAGAACAGGTGACACACTGAGGAGTAACAAATGACGCAAGTCTGTTTGCAGAAGGGTTGATGTATTTTTTAGGTTAGAATATGCTACCCTACAGCGCTGGTAGCAATAAAACTGCTGTCAAAAACCTCCCTGAACACCCTGAGACGCACATGTCAAAAACTTTCATTGTCTACCCTCCTGGCTTGCTACCGGTGAAGTTGGCAGCTACGAGGCTGAACTCCACACAGAGTGTTTATAAAAGTTCAGGTGCTGCTTGAGAACTGCAGTCACCACAAGCATTATGAATGCAGCACTGAACCCCTGCTGTGTCATTAATGCAAGCACCACACAGACACAGCAGTCAGACTGCATCTCCTGCCATCTGAAACAGCTCTTCCAGCTGACAAGGAATGTACTAAAAACTCACTGAGTGCATTTGCATTAAGAATTTACCTCACATGTGTTTTGTGGGAGCTAGGCTGGCTGGGATGGACAGGGGGTTGGCCTCGACTGATCACACAGGAGGCATCAACTTAAGGCTGTGGGAAGCAGGATGCCAAGAGGGAAAACATCTAGCTTGATTACAGTGAGAAGAATAGGATCATGGGAGTTATTATGCTAATGTTGTTGTTCTATATTAAGCAATGTTTCTAGTTCTTGTTTCTGATTGGTTGGGAACATTTTACATATATGGTAGTTGTTCATTGGTTCATGGTTCTGTTACAAAGGTATTGTTATGTTCCCCCCATTCTGGGGTTATCAAGATTCCTCCCCTTACAATGTATGCTTTCTGTCCCGTTGTTGTTCTCCTTATTAAAGTTCTTTGTTTTTTGGAGATCCTCATCGTACCCATCCCTGTTTTAATTCTGCCATGCAACCCCGGCCAGACTGGTCTTGGTTTTGCGGAGCCAAATGCGACAGTGTTTAGCATCTCTTTTAACAGTATTAAGTGAGAGAAGTAGCAAGGATGGTAGGGAGACCTGAATGCA
Source organism: Pseudopodoces humilis (assembly GCF_049639895.1). Classification (NCBI taxonomy): domain Eukaryota; kingdom Metazoa; phylum Chordata; class Aves; order Passeriformes; family Paridae; genus Pseudopodoces; species Pseudopodoces humilis. The sequence continues at coordinate 61,993,652 of NC_142202.1, forward strand.
ATATTCCCTGGTCCCTCAGGAGAGGCACTTAGTGTGTCACAGAACAAAAACAGGAAAAAAAGCCAGTGTGCTTTGGTGTACTTGTTACAACTTCAATATTATTCCAAAAGCTAAAATGTACAACTCTAAAGATGAAGTAACAGAATTAAATAAAGTTTACCTATACTGCAAGGTCCACAAAGGTATTTAGTATTTACTTGGGCATCCAGATAGGCTTTGAAATCAATGGAATCTTGGGTACTAAGGCAAAGCCTCTGTGGATGGGATTCAGAAGCAACTGTAAGTTCAAAGATCTTTTTCACACTATCAAGGGACGTTCTCAGGATGAAGAGTTTACCAAAAACCAAGAATAAAAAGGAAGAAACCAAAACCAGAACAGTCCCTTAAATCACTGCTCAATTTTACAAAAGCTGTAACTCTGATCATAAAAACCAAAGTATGACAGAAACAGGGATCAAATGCTGAATAGCACAAACTTGTCACGAACGCAACAGCTACTATTTTACACAATATGATCAAGAATTCAAGCTTACCTTGAATTCTTTCACCTTTTCCATGGTTATGAGGCGCCTTGATGTGTGGCTGGAAAGCATCTGCTCGCAGTTGCTAATAAGTTTCAGGCACGGATGGCGGGGAATGATCTCTTCTGTGTATCTGGAAGAAATAATCATTCTTAGTGCTGTAGGTTCATGAAGTGGAAGACCTGCATCTGAAACAAAATTCTTACAGACTCTTCACAAAAAGGTTCACAGTTGAAAGTTGTTATGCACTTAAACCTGATTAAATAAATTCAGATATTGCTGCTCCAGAGTTTTGACATCATATATTCAAATCATCTTGACATGCAGTTTGTAGAAGAAATTAAAACCTCACAGTAAAGAGACACTCCCCCCATTTTCTGCATGTATTTAAATTACGTTGATGTATTTACACATGGGCCTGCCTGTATAATTTCAAGTAGAAAATGTTTGTAGCTATGCAGGAATAATAACTTATCCAGTCAGAGCTGTGATTTTAAAAATATTTTCCACAGTCAACATATACAAAGTTGCAGGAATAAGAGACTTTACTCTGGCTCCCTAAAAGGAGATCATTTCACTTCAATTTCAGATCTCATTAAGCCAGCTCTTATTAGATAGTAACATTCCTGAACTTCAAAATTTGGTATTACAAATTTATCTCATTATATAAAATTTATCTCACTATATATTTTCTAATGGCAAAAAAACAAAAAAAAATCCACCATCATTTAACATTAGAAAGGATTTAATTATAAGCCAACACTGCTACTATCTATAGAAGCATGAGTTACAGTGTTTTAAATGCCCCATCTCATAAACATACTATTTACTATACAGAAAGTGTTTTCTCTAAATTGCTTTCAATCCTTCTATTGCTCCAAATGCTGAAGAAGAATTTTAAAGATTTAAGAGCCTTGCATGGGACTAGAGCAGCAAAATGTATTAATCTAGCTAGTATGATAAATAAGAGATATCCTTCCTATATACTGAAACATTGATCAGCCATTTATTCCTAGGTTTTGTAATAAGCTTTCATGTAATAATTACTAAAAGATAACACAGAAAAATGGTTCTGGTACTGTTAGATATGATTCTGTACAAAAAACCCACTCCTATGATTCTTCAATGTTTGAAGATTAACATAAGTCAGACATTGAAACACAGAACTGAGCAACTTAATACCTATGACTTGAATTTAAATGGTACAAGGGAGGAGCTTTACATTTTTCCTGTAAAGATGTGGATTTTCTGAATGAAAGTAAAGGTGCTGGTCTGAATTAAAATAGGATCCATCTAGGTGCTGGTAGAAAACTTGGCATTCCTTAAGATAACAGAGAGCTATTAAACAAGTAACTCAACCCCAAATACAGATCTGCAAATAAGAAAAAACCTGAACACTACTGCCTCTTTTCTTTTTTCCAAAACTTCCAGACCACAAAACTACGTTTCAGTCACTTCTCATGTAGAAACAAGTATCTGCTTCTGCTAGGTGAAGTCAGAACATGCTTCTGGGCAAAGGAAAATAAAATTAAGTCTAAACTGCTTTTTCTATTACACAAGACTTCTGATGCATCCAGTACCACCAAACTGTCTTTCCTTTACAAAGGTATGCACCTTGCCACAACATTTTAGAAGTTTCTTTCCATAATCATACAGAAGGCTGACTTTAATGGAATTAGAAGAATTTGGACTCAACAATGATTTCAATGTCTGATTGAAAGAGTAAACTCTGGAGGGAGATGTTATCTTGAAGAGGGAGAGATCACTATCACGTTAGAAAGCCTTTTCTGTTAGCATTAATGAATATATTTCTACATTCTTTCAGATAAAACTCAAACATGCCAAGTAAGAAATACAGAAGCAATGATTTTAACAGACATCCAATTCAATATGGCTTTCTGTATTAAATTAATAGGTTTCAGCTTTAATTTAAGGTCATTTAAGGTAATATACAAAGATCTCAAAAAATGAATCTCAGGGCAGGTGTTGCCTGAGATATTTGATAATACAACATGGTAATAGAAAGTATCTTCTCCCCACTTAATTGCTTTTATGCCCCATGTTCATTATTGCAGGTGAAAGTAAAGTGACTATCCTACTATTCTATGCTAATTCTAGCAACTTTAGTATTTCATGTCATACTTGAAGGATTTGTGATGTACATATTTGTAGTATGTAAAAATTCACTTTTTAAAAGGCAACTCAACTAGACCTCCCCAGAACAGCAACTAAAGTAGATCCTAAATATGCAGTTCCCAAGTTATCTGAAGTGAAACACTTTACACTGTTGTAGTGAGGAAGCATGCTTTCACAAAAGTTCTATGAGAAGAAAGAAAAACACTGGAATCTTTATGAACAAAATAAATTCAGTAATTCCAAAGAGATTTTACTGTCATGAAAATTAACTATAATACTATGAGTGGCATTCATTGCTTTGTCTGTGAATTGTCTTATGAGAAAAAAAGCCTACAATGCCAATTTTATCATTTACTAAAACATGCAAACTACCAAGTGCACTCTCCTGTTACAGAAGCATGAATCAAAAATTACTTCTTTTGATTTCCAAATTTTCAAAACAGCTTGAGATACATAGGACTATCAGAAGTCATTTCCATGGTGAAACCAGGGACACCACCCACATTATGTAACAGTATGGTTTGACTGTACATAGAAATATATGACACTGTGGAAACCACCTTCAGAGCTCATCTCTATCTGGAAGACACTTTGAAACAGCTACTGTACATCAACTCCTCACTTTGCAGTAGAAAATCTTTATAAAAACAAATCAAAAAAACCCCCTCAAACCTAATCTAAGAGATGCTGAAATAAGACATGCAAACAGCTGTTTTCCCTTCTACACTCAGTTCTGATCCCAGGCTGCACTACTGAGCAGACAGGATCCCGCAGTCTCTGCTGGCCTCTCTCGTCTCTAACAGAGCTGCTCTCAGATAATTCCTGTCTCTCACTGCCATCTCTTGGTCACTTGACTTTTATTTCTTAGAAGAAAGCTTTATCAGTAGTGCCAAACCCCAAAGAACCAAGGATGATTTTTATACACCTCTACCAACTACTCTAGCAGAAACACATACTAATACCACTTGTTTCTACCATCTTAGAAATCTATCTGCACCTTGAAAGTCTAACTTCTTAGACTTTGAGCTTAAACATCAACCCACTGGACATGCATTTACAATGATATGCAAAGGCATTTTCTGTTTGGTAACAGTCAGGAATTATCTCCATTCAAAAGCTCCATTACAAAACATGGTTTCCCTCATGGAAGGTTTTAAAATACAAAGTCAGGGCATTACTCTTAAGTGCTGGTACTATGGAAGCTCCAGCTGTACTATGTACCAAAGGAAAGCACAGTGAGAATGCAGCATCCACTCTGACACACAGCACAGCAGAAATCAACAATACATACTCAGGCCTGTATATGGGCAGCCAGTAAACCAGTCTTCCTCCCATCACCAGATACTCTGCCCCAAACTTCAAGAGGTCAAAAAAGATGTCACTTAGATGGTAACTTGATGAAACGAAGAAGTGATTTTCTGTGCTGAACAAAAAATGTACAAGTGTAAGCAAACACAAGAGCACAGGAAAACTTAGATTTTTAATAATAGTAATTTAAAAAAAAATGTACTAAGCCACAAAAGCATCTTATGAGCTTTGCAAAGCTACCCATGACAATCCATGAGTACAACTTCTACTATGAGGAATACAACTTCTCAAGTTCCCCCTTAACTATCTTCTTTGACTTCCGCATGTATTAAAGATAAGTCCAAAGAACCACAGGTATGCTGGCAATAGTTATTTTGCACAGCAGCTTTCTAAAGGAATCAGAGTAAAAGTCAGAAGGCAAGGAAGGCCAGAGAGTGGAGAAGCCATGCAGTATCTCTGAAAAGAAAGGAGCAGTGGAAAATGCAGAAGAAAAAAGTTTAAGGTAAAATTACAAGTATTCTGTTTTAGAACGATTTCACAGTCTGCAGGGACCAAAGAGAACTTTCTGAGAAGAGGAAACACATGCTAATGGTGGTTCACAGAGGTGAGAAATAGGATTCAAAATCTGAACACACACAAAGGATAAAGAGGGAGAACAAACAGAACAAAAAGGGGTTTTCTTCTTTAATTATAATTATTACCATTTTTTAACTTCTGACAGCCAACCAAGAAGTAATAAATATTCAAAAAGTGCAACCGGGTTTCCATTAAGACATTTATATTCTACAACAGATGAGACAGCTTCCCTACCTTCTTTCAACAGACTTGACTGTTTCCTTTTGTGACCCCATTCTGCGAGGAGCTTCCCTGATACCATATGGTGCTAGACAAAGCAAAAGCAAAATACAGAGATGAGAACCTACCCTTTGTCAAAATAACATACAATTACACCATACATACACAACAGTGCAAAAACTGTGGCTTATACAAGGTTAAATAAAAACTGAAGTCAGTCTTAAGTCAGTGTGAAGTCTTAAAGTCAGTAAGAGAAATTTCTTCAAGATCTGTTGAAAGTTTTTTGCTCCAAAAAGTCACTTTAAAACTGTTTCAAGGAAATCCCTTCAGCTGTAAGAGCGTCTAGCAGCCTACACATTTGCTACATGACAAAGGACAATGCTGTGTTTTTTGTTGAAAGATATTCCTTAGATTTCCAACATGTGATAAATAATCCCATCTTTTCTTGTTTGACAGGCATGAATATGTACCCTATAGCACTTAACTAACCTTTTTCAAAATGAAATTAAGTATATCAGAATTTCTTGACATCACATTACACAAATGGTAATTCTCACACATAAGGAGAAACAGAGAAGGTTTTTCCTCATACATTTTTTGCACATTTCTAATAGCATAACATACTTACTTCATGTTCAAAAAATCTAAGTTTGTGAGACTTGTTTCAGCATCATGGAAGCACCAATGTAACCATTGCAGGAGTTTTACAAATGTTTTCACACTCACTTCTAAGTCCATGTTAATATTCTACACTGTCTTGTTGCTGAACAGGCCAAATAAAAATCAGCAATCAACCCCGCCAAAAAAGTCACTTAATTATTCTTAATTAATATGAATGTGTCATTGTAAAAGCCAGAACTTGAGATCAGAAATTGCTGTATCAAGGTCTTTCATTTACCCCCATGGTTTCCTTTCCCTCTCATACAAGACAAATGGTGTTTAGTAAATAGGTTTCTAAAAAAGCAGATCCTTTCAAACTGTTCCTGCTTCCAGTAGCTAAGTGCACTGGAAACACATTAAAATTTCTCTTTGGAAGCACTACATTAAGCACTTAACACGAGTCTCCAGACATCCATCAGAGATGCATGGCAGACTCCACTGTGCTGCCAACAGCCATACCAACCATTCTGATAAGAAGTCTCTATGCATCAATCATGTTATGCTTTTACTGAAGGAGACTTCTTCAAAGGATGATTTTCAGCCATATTGATTTCTGCTGGTGAACATAACATTCTTTCCATGGAAGAAAGTGTCATTGCCAGCTTTGTTACACATTAATAACTATCCTTAAAATAAATGCAGAGATGTCAAATGCAGATCCAGTTCCCATAGCGCTGCTCCCAGCAATCATCCTTGGAAACATGGAAGCTGCAGACCTGAGCACTTGTCCAGATATTTAATCAATGTACACAGACAATGTTTTAGTCACTGTTTTCAGGCAACAAAAGGCAGTAAAAACTTACGGTCTGTAATGATTGCATCAAACAACATCCCTTTTCTCCATATTGGTCTTGAAGAATCAGCAACGAGTGCATCGAGGTAGTATTTCTCTAAACCATACTGTCGGAGATTTGCTCTGATATTTTCATCTGGCCCTCTCCATTTCTGGTTCTTTCTGCTTGCCTTGCCTGGGAGGGGAAGGGAAATGGAAATGGGAAAAAAGAGTATTCTCAAAAAGAAACTATTATATAAGAAAATCTTTCATACACTCTACCATTTAAATTAAAGGAAAATAATCAAGTATCACCAAAAAAACCTTTCAAAAATACTTGCAATAAACTTCACAAGTAGTAAGGGAAAAAAAAAAAACACATGAGAACAGTTCTGCTGCACCATCTATATAGAATGTCAAAGAACACATTTACAAAAATGTTGGTTTTCAAGATGCTCTCTCCACCCGCCAATCACAACCCTGTCCACTAGGTTGAATATAATTCACCTATTTGCAGAGAACCAAGAATTAGATAAGGGTTCCGGGGTTAGGATTTGAGGAGCTTCCCACATCACAGGTTAAAACAGCACACAGCTGTGGTAATTATTATTTGGAACTTCGTTTTTGTCTTCATTATTCTTTTTCAAAAATATTTTTGCCTTAAAAATATTATCTTAACTAGCATACATGTAAATTGGTGAATAAAGCTATGCATGACCAAATAAATCCTGCCAAGATTAATGCTGACTTAAAATGCACTAAATATTATCTACTACATCAGTATTCTTAAATTCCAGAGGGTAAGATTTCAGTGGCTTCAAAATATGTAACATACCTAATCCATGGATTGTGTTGTAATCTATATCAGTACCACACACATAAGCCCCAAAATGTGCTGAGGAGATTAGAAGGCCACCTAGAATGGGGAGAAAAGAGGAAAAGTATAAACTTCTGTCATAAATGCCACCTGTGTTAGGATTTTTTTCCTCAGGAACTTCAGGAGCCTACACCAGCATCACACTAGACCCAAGGAAAAGAAAAAAAAAAACAAAAAAACTGAACAGGCAGTAAAACTATCAACCAGTTAGAATTACTATGTAATTATAATCAGACATAATAGCACCAAGTCATTTGTCTGCTCTACACGATTTTCCTTCTCTTGCTATGCCCTGCGTCATTCCTCATCTCTGGAGACTGTTCAGGAGTTTTGTTTATGCCTTTCTGTATTTTAAGCAGCAAGATCCTTTTATCATTACATGAACCAAAACTTTTGATTCTACTTTGCAAGAAGCAGAATTTCAAACTGTTGTCAAACACTTGGAAAAATCATCACCAAACAAATGGCAGTTCTACTGCATCTGTTCTCAAAGCCAATTTCTTTAACAGTGTCTAAAAAATCAGACTTCTATAAGACGGCTATTCCCATCTTGTAATTAACAATGGTCAAGAGCCTTACAAATATAAATATCTCCAATGTAAGCATAAATACCTAAAAAGTTTCTGTAATTGTTCTCAAGTGTGAAAACTACATGCAAATGCTGTCTTGTGAGTAGGCTGCCACCTACTTTGTCAGTAGTTTTGCCAATGTACTTACTCTGTAATAAAATCAGTTTTTCTAATTACTGCTATTACAACCTGCCTTCCTAATTAAAAAAGAAAAGAATACTCTACCAAAAAAAAGTGTGATTTCCCCTTGAAAGTGACAACAGCTGAACAGCCCACAGAAAAGAATAAATGACATTAACTCTTTAAGAGCTTCCAAATGAAGTAATGGACAGACTGCAGGAGATGAACAGATACCTGTGTGGTCAAGTTATTAATAAAGAGGTCTGTGGCTACCAGAATGGTTTATAGCAGAACAAGAACTGAGAACAAGGCTGTGAACCTCACTGATGTCAACAGTCCTGCTAAATGAAGAGAATGACTGCTGCAGGATGAAGGGCTGACAATGCACAAGCTGGCTGAGGGGTGACACCAGTTCTCCCATTCACCAGGAGAGAGGAAAGAACCATCTCAGGGGGCTGCACAGTCCTGAGCCACCGAGCACCAGCAAATCCCTAATGTGCTCTGTGTGCACCAGAAAACTTCTGCACCATATGGTAACAAACTCTACCAAAACTAAAGGTGAGCAAGAACAAAAAAAACTTTTAAAATTCCTCTGCTTTTTCTTGTGAAATGGATCAGGGAAAAACAAGGTTACTCACCCCAAAGGAATCACCCATTTCCCTTCTTGGTTGCAATCCCTCAGAACAGATGGGCGGTACATCCAGAGGGTCAAGACAAATTTAGCTAGCCCTGACCCCAAGTATGGCATACCACCCAGTCCTACAAAAAAAGTAAGAAGAGAGTCCTTTGCCCATCTAAGAATATTTTTAATCACAGACAAAAAAAAAAAAAAAAAGCAAAAAAAAAAGCTTGGAAATCATGAATTTACAGCTTTTAATAAATCTCAGCTTGTACTAGTTCAATTGTGTTCCTGCAGAAGGTGCATGGATACTTACATACTCTTATGGCCAGCCCTTTGATTATGAAACAGAAACAGACACAGACAAAGGGTTAATCAGGGAATCACTCTGTCCCTGGTGACTTGTAGCAGAATGATGATGGCACAGAGCTTCATGCCTTCCTATCATACACTATTCCTCCACCCCTTCAGCACAGATGAGGTATGGTCCTCTAGGATGTCCACGAAAAACATCCTGCCATTTCCAACTATGCAGTACTACAAGTATCTTCTAAAGGAACAATCAAAAAGATTGCTGAGATAACCTGAACTGTCTAAGAGGAAGCACAAAACATTCACGTAAAAGACTGGATTTATTCTTCTAGAAGGTTCCAGGTTTCCTTCTGCCCAACACTGGGGAAAGAATATCTAAACATGGATGGAAGTTAAAAACACAGCCTTGGCCATTCCAATTCTACTCGACAATAAAAAGGGGTTATCAAGTCTTCTAAAAGTCAGCCTGGTCAAAGAACACTTTGTAGTCCAAGGAAAAATGCCAGTTGTCCATTCTTACACTAACATGAAAGACCTGTGTTTTGGCTTATGCAGCAAAAACCAATTTGTAACAAGCAAGAACCATTTTGCAAGGCCATTCTGGTTTGGTACTATTCACTTTTTCAATGTAAAAAAGTCAGGCAAAAACACTGCAGTTCTTCAAAATGCTCCTCAGATCCTGAATATATATTTTTTCCAAACCAATAAGCTCAAAATCACTGTGTCACTCAACTCCAAACCACTTCCCAGAAACTCCAGTAACAGGGCACTGTTGTACTACAAACTTGAAAATCTTCTGAAGGTCCCCAAGAGACAATTGAAATTCCTAGGGTTTACTCAATAGAAGTGCAAAAGCCACTGTTACTTAGTCATAAATACATTCTACTGACAAATGGCATGCCACACAGTATCTCCAGTGTCCCCTTTAATCTCTAGCCTTTATATTACAAATATCTAGCAAAAAAAATTAAAATTGTAATTCAAACTACTAGGCAATTTGGGGAGAATTTTGTTTATGTTACCTTTTAAACTGAAACACAACATTTACCTTGAATTTCTATAGCTTCATAATTTTTATGTTATTTTTCTACTTTACCCTTCCTTTTTATTTTTCTTCAATTTTCACTCCCAAGAGACAGAATGCTCTCAAGACACTTTATTTTGTGGTTTAAGTTAGCAGGTTTTATAGTAAGACAAAAAGCCAAAATGAAAACAACTGCTAAGAGGTAAGTAGAGAAATTTCCTGAACCTTTTAAAGGACAAGCACAAGAAAGAGGAGAAAATTTTGTAAGATATTACTATGCATGAAAAAATCAGTTCCTATATGAACAAAATTTTAGACAAAAAGAGAGTTCACCAAACCTTTCTGTTTCTGTAAATATTATACCCATGCTCTTTTTCTATGGCACAGAGAAGACAAGCTGATACGAATTTATCCTACTAGAGACGCTACCAGTGTAGCCTTCTCTCTTCCTAACTTCTCTGCAGAGATCTTTCTTCATCTTCCCATTACTGTAAGTATTTTTAAATCTATGCATTTCACATGTGGTCACCATGATAAAAGTTCAGCAAGTTGAACACAAGTCAGCAGTGCCCTGGCAGCCAGGACGGCCAACCCTGTCCTGGGGGACATCAAGCACAGCATGGCCAGCTGAGAAAGGGAGGGGACTGTCCTGCTCTGCTCTGCACTGGAGCAGCTTCACCTCAAGTGCTGGGGGCAGTTCTGGGTGCCACATGTAAGAAGGGTACTGAACTATTAGAGAGTGTCCAAAGAAGGGCAACAAAGAGTGAAGAGCCTTGAGGGGAAGCTGTATGAGGAGCAGCTGAGGCATTTGGTCAGCCTGGAGAAGGGGAGACTGAGGGAAGACCACAGTGCAATTTACAGCTTCCTCGTCAGGGGAAGAGGAGGGGCAGGCACTGATCTCTTCTCTGTAGTGACAGTGATAGGACCCAAGGGAATGGCCTGAAGTTCTGTCTGGGGAGTTTTGGGCTGGACATCACAAAAAGGTTCTTCATCCAGAGGGTGGCTGGGCATTGGAAGAGGCTCCCCAGGGAAGTGGTCACAACACCAAACCTGACAGAGTTCAAGAAACATTTGGACAACATTCTCACGCACATGGTGTGACTCTTGGGGCGTCCTGTGCAGGGCCAGGAGTTGGACTCTGATGATCTTTGTGAGTTCTTTCCAACTCAGGATACTCTACAATTCTATAGTTCTAGGTCAGAAATACAGCCTTTGCTACATTTTTGAAGAAATTACTATAGGTAGCTTAACACAATATACTCTGCTATAATTATATGGCACCAGCTGACACAATAGATCAGCTATTTCACTTACAGCTGAGTTTCCCTGAGGCAAAAAAGTACTTCTATGCCATGCACAGCAATATGTGGAATAGAAGCTCCCCCTCCTGGCTAAGGTAAGGAAAGTTCAGCTGAGGAAGGGTACCTTGTGTGAGCAGTAGTATCCTGAAGACAGGCTGTAGTGGCACAACAAAGCAGCACTCTATGAGGAACACTATGAACTCCCTATTGCTATGTTGTGTTGTATGATCAGAAGTGCCCTCAGCATGCCCCTAAAGAGCCAGCTCCAAAATGCTGATCTTTGTAATGTCCTGAAAGTGACTGAAGGAAATGCTTACCCAAATTCCAATTCTTGGTCACTTTGATCTTAAGCAGACCATGACACACATGGATTGGTGTTTAGGCCATGTGGCATAAAGCACAGCAGTGAAGACACACTTTTTAAATGCACAAAATAAACTGGTTACATCACTGGAAGTTGTTCTCCTTCCCCCAAAATCTCTTTCAGGTTAACAAACCATTAATTTTATGAACACCATTTTGCCTTTGATACTATCTCAAATATCAGCTGGGCACCAGAAGTCATGACACCAGGTTAAAGAGTGGTGCAAGCACTAACACAGTCTTCCAGTTTTTCCCATCAGCTGAAAATATATATATATATATATACCTGTTCCAACAAATGGATCATATACAATGTCATTGGGTTTTACTCTCCCGTGGTTTGCCATGATGAAAGAGAGGCAGGCATCCATGCTGGTATTTCCAATAAAATGTCTCTTCTTTACACTGTAGGATTCAATGAGTTCTCTTTGGCCATCTGCAATCTGTTGAAACATTTAAAACCCCTGTCAGGTCCTGGATACATGATATAAACAGATATGCTAACAGACTTGCTAAGTGACACCATCCAAAACCAGGTAACTTCACTTTGTAACACATCACCTTGCTTTCTGATGTCTGAAAATATGACAGACTTCTTTCCAAGCAACAGATATCTTGGTTCAACACCTGGGTAAATTCTTCAAGACAGAGGTTAAAAAGGTACAAACATTTTAGAGATAAGACTCTTTCAAAGAAATTGCAATTAGAGTAACTCTGCTATTATTCTAAGCATCAGAAAAACAATTCTTAGCAGAATTAAGTCAGAGTTAAAAGGATTTAAAAAAAAACGAGGATTGGAAATGCACATTAATGTAAGCATGTATACACACGGACACTTAAGGTCATACAGAATTTCTTTTCTTTTCTTCCCTTCCTGAGTGGGCATTTCTGTCCCACTCAAAATCTAAATTTAGGATAGCGTTGACAGTTGAAAATTTAAGGGAAAAGCAAGCAAAGACCAAACACTAGCATTTTTACATCAGACTTCCAAAGTATGTTGGAGAAGACCAAAGCAATCTGGAACAAAACACATTCAAACACTATCCCCCCACCTCTGCTCAGCATCAGTCTTACTGGGTTAAGAAAATACACCTGCCTATTTTTTCAGGCTGGTTTAGTCATTTTTAAACACTTCAGGAATTCGCCACAGATGGGACAACAGCTGCAATGTTTTCCAGCACTGCCACAACCCAGGCTGCTCGCGCATTAATCACGGACATGGGGAATGTTCACAGGCCCCAACAGATCACATGAATCTCTAACTTCTCTGTACACAAGCCACTGACTATAGCTATGAAACCTCTGCAGTGGCTCTCCCTCTCTCCAGCTGCCCTTGACCCAGGACATTGCAAGCACATATTCCTATCAGCAGCTAGTGTCATTCTGGGAGATATCCTTTGAGAAGCCAGTTTTTTCCTCACAAAAACATAAAAGACCAGATGAAATTTCCTCAGGATATCCTAATAATGCAAGAGGTTTAGAGTGCATATGGCCAGCAGGCAAGAACATTTGTAGTGAAGACCACCGATGAGGGTCCAGACAGTTTTTGTACTTGGCTCCTTCTGCGCTGTCAGTGTTCCCTTGAGCGGGACTCACTGATGTCCAAAGCCTCAGGGATCAGTCTGTGCCTTTCCATGGCATGGACGTGCCTGCCAGGATCACCTGAAGCACTTAAAGAATGCTCCAGTGAGGCTGATGCCACTCAGCAGGGCAACGAGCCATCTACAGTTCTGTACATCTTTCTATGTGTTTGAAACAGGTGCTTTCAGCTGCAGCGAGGTCCAGAAAGATGTAACACACCACCCCAGCTGTGCAGTCTCACTGCTGTGCTGAGTTCTCTCAGTGGACAGCAAGACAAAGGTGTGTTTCCAGATAAAACTTCTTTTTTTCCACCTCTGAATTGTTAAGTAAAGCCACTTTTTCCTAGTCACAGTAAGGACTCCCAAGACTTGCTTCAGAGTATTATGCAATGACAAATTGAGACGACTGTAATTTCTGCTTCTATCAAAAGCCAAAACACTTTTTACATTTAAACTGAAGTTCACTCTCCTGAAAATACAAGCTGGTAAGAACTGAAGCAAACATGCTCACGCACCCATCTACCAAAATACAGATGAATGGGCTCTTCTGGAACATCATTTGGGTTCATTCCATAATCTTCCAAAATCCAAAAGATGTGTTCTGGATTCTTTAAGTTTACTTTTCCTTTGAATGGCAGAAATTCAAGGGCCTATACAATAAAGAAAAACAGCAAAAAATAAACAGGGTCAATTTTTTTTAAATAAGTACCTTCCCTCCCGCCAAGAAAAAAAAAAATAAAAAATTAAAACCAACCAAACAAAAAAACAGCAAAAAAGCAAACAAACAACGATTTCACTGGTGAGAAATAGTACATTAGTATTAAAAAGTTCATTCAATTTTCACTGGAGTTTTGAAATGCCTTTCTCCTAAACAAAGATAGCTCAAGTTATTAAGGATTAAAAATTGGGAACCATAATACTTCTTATTAACTGAACAGAACTCAGCTTCAGAAAAAATTAACTGTGCATATTAATTATGCAATTTTCAAGTTATAAAAACAACACTGATGATGAACAATGGGATGTGAAATTTCAGTGGTGTGCAACTACAGCAGTTTACATACTTACCATTATTTCATGTACACAAAAACTGAACAAACAGGGGAAAATAGCTACTTTTAATGCAGATAATTTCAGTCTCTGTAAATGAAGTAAATTGAATAAATAGCTGCCATAATAGAATGTAGAAGAGCAGAAAAACAGTAATTTGGAAAAAAATCCTAAATTAACTACTCATATAGTTAGGAGGCGAGCACAAGTACAGACAAGAACATGATGACAGAACAGGAGATCAGCACACAATCCACAGCTTGCAGCTGAAGTCACTTGTTCCACATTCTGCAACAATAAAACCCTAATAAGGAGACCAAGTAACAGATTTTCCAAGAATCTAGCACCTAACTCTTGCTATTTGAATCTTAAAGTTTTCAGCAATAAGCTTCAGTTTTCCCAGCACACTGGTCTGAAATCAGCAGTGGTATTTGTTTGGCTTTGTATACGCCTTAAACAGTTGGTTTATAGGGGGAAAAAAAGAAAAGTCGTGAACTTTGAGAGAATGTTAATTCAGACACAAAAATCTCATTTAGACCTGATAAGACATAAGCCATAAGCTTCCTTAAGATCTTGAAGAAACTTAAATACACATATAGCATGGAATAAAAACAACATGAATAAATTAAACTAAACAAAGATTTCTTAACTATTTACTTACATCAATCTTTTTTATTTTCTGTGCTTGGGTCAGTGTTTTATTAAATGTATGAATATGCACTTTGTAAGTAGAGTCCGACTGTAGATATGGAAGCTGAAAAAAAAAAGGCGAAGACACTTTAACTAGTACAGATGCAGTGCTATTCAGTGGGCTTATTATCCATATATATCCATATTATCCAGATTCTTTTCATGTATACCATCTTCTCTGTTGGATAGTTCTTCAAAGATGCATAGAGCTCCCCTGCAGATCTTCCATGGCCCCACAGTTCAAATATAGACCTGAAATTACAGAGTTTTTGAGAGTGCAGACACACTAAGCAAGGAAAATTACTTACTTACTCCTTTTAACCTACTTGGCCAATGCATTTAAGCTTTACTTCATGGAGTATTAAAGTGTGGCATTTAATTCTTGACAAATGTTTTCATTTTTGTTGTAACAAGTATTTTTAATCCTAGGCTGACATTTCACTGATGCTTTTCTTTGTTTGGTAACATACCAAAAGCTTCAGAGCTTTCCATATCGATTAGCAGTGCAATGGAGGTACTCCAGTGATCTTATTCTAAAACTAACACATCTCCCCACGACCAGTAGTAGGACAGAAAAATAAGCCATGGGCTAGCTATGCTTTGTACATAGAACTAGTATACATCAGCTGAGAGTGCACGGTGTGCAGAACATCTGCAAGCTGTTTTGTCACATTTTACTCCCTTAGCTGCCCACAGCTGCTTTTTTAAGGGCAGCACTCCATTCTTTAGGCAAGAGTGGAGAGCCCAAGTCATTGGAGGTAAAACTGAACACCTGAAACAATAAGCACCCAACAGGGACTATGCAACACTCTGCAGAGGAGCCCAAGCTCTGAAGAACACAACAGAGACACCACAAATTTAGTACAGTCAGAGAGACATAACATACCTATGCTGCTTCTCATCCTGAACCACACTTCGAGGCCTCTCTCAAGTGCCTCTCTGGAAAGCATGCTATTCAGACACCTCTAAAAAGGACCAGCTGGAACAATCACACTCCAGCATATTCCTGTGCTCTTGAATTTCCTAGAAGGGACCTCTGCTGCAGCAGTTGGGGCTGAAGGCTCAGGTGCCAGCACTGAGGGAGGGTGATGCAACATTTCCCTTCCAAACATGATTGTCAGTTTTCACATATCACTGGTTTTATCTTTCAATTCCATACATATTTTAGAACAAGCCACTAACTCAACATTATACAAGGCACATAAAACATGAGTGACACTACAAGTACTGTCTCTGGAGTGAAGAACACCATATCAAGACCCTGAATTGATCATACACTGAGTAAAGAGGATGGGCATGCTACATACACTCAGTCCTACAGGAGTCCTGCAGGCTCCAGTAACACCTTCTCAATTCTAGACGGAATCAGAGACTCTTTATTTTAGAACTCCATACAAAATTGGTATTTGCTACAATATAACAAAATCCCACAGCTTTTGTCATTATTTACAAGATTTTTCATCTCTTACTTTGCACATACTGTCCGCTTCATTAGTCCCCTTGCCATCTCTTCTGAAGGAATATTGAGAATCCAAAATGGAGACTGCAATCAAGAGAAGATAAGTGATGCAAATACCTAGCTGAAGGATGTCAAACGAATTACACAACTACATGGTTTTGTTCTATAAAAACAGAACATGCATATTGAAGATCAAAAAAAATAATAAAAAATAAATCTAATAACTTTAATCATACAGAGAATGTGGGGATAAAATAATTGATTTGAGACAAAACTGTTTACTTAGTTTGAATGTCTGAGGAATTGTTATGTATTTATTTTTCCCAACATAACTGACTTGGTAAAATATTGTTTGCACTTCTCTTGATTATTCATCTGCTAAAGACTGGAAACAGTTTGTTACACACAAGCAGTAACTAAATCCCAATTACGTTCTCTGACCAAGCACTGAGACCAGAATCATATGGTTTCCTAGCTGCACCTCTCCTCTGTCTCTTTGATTTACAGGCAAACAACAATTTTCAAACTGCTGTTGAGCGCTTTCAGTGTTTAGACATTCTAAAAAGCAAGGAGAGCCTCCCAGCAGATGGCAGTGCTTCTTTTCATGCTGGTAAGAGAAGACATCCTGAGGTGCATTTTGTGCATCTTTTTTTCAGTTCTGAGTTTTCACTGAAATTGAGAAGTCCCCAGATTTGGGAAGATTCCCGATTTTCCTATGAAACTTCAATATTTATTCAGCTGCCTACATTTAACAGAAATACTGTAAAGAACATAGTTGCATACCATACACACACTCAAGTAAAATAATTGGTCCTTGCTTACATTTACACGTATTTCCTGCTCGCCACTGAATTGTCCACCACAAAGGGAGAGCAATGATGTTATTTCCTAAAGTGAAAATATAAAGGTGATGCTTTAGAATCATTAACTAATGTTATGAGGAAAAGAGAAGAGGAAGAGGGATTCTAATGCAGATGGTGGATAGGGCAGAAGTTCACAAGTAAATTCAGATAATATGTATTGTTCAGAAACTGAAAATTAAGACTTCTCTGCCATAAAAACAACTTTCTCAAATTTCATTGGCAAAGTCAGGAAAATTTCAGTAATCAAACCCCACCATTTCACATTTTCTCCTTCACTAGAATCTTTGCTGTTCAATCCTATACTCTCACAACGACATTTATCTTACAATATTATCCACCCTCTTCTTAAAATATTTTTCGGACTAGTTCACATAAAAGTGATGTTTCACTAGTAAGACTGACCCAGGGCTAGGATCAGCAGATCATCTGGCTAAAAAATCTGTCCTTGCTTGTTTCATTAAGTTGTTGACAAATCATGTCCCTAACACAGCTCATTACAAAACCAAACAAGCTGAGCAGTCACCAAAATACATGAAATGAGAAATGGTTCTACTTTCTTCAAGAGCCGTATCAACCAAGTGCCACCAAAACCTTGGTGATAAAAAGAAAAACTTTCTATGTTATATATGTATAATTTTTTTTATGATAAAATGACCTTGCCTAAAGAAAACGCGGGTTGATCGTAAGTACATAAACTCAGGTGTCAGTCCCACAAAGCAAACAGGAAAAAGCAATGCACAGAAGAAAATGCTAATGAAAACAAGGGAAATAGATTATTCAAGACACACTGAACATTTGGTAACATGTAAGAGTCCAATCGATGAGGGAACATCACCCCTTGGAACAGACCAAGGCACCGAGTGCCACATCCAGTGTCTCCTTGGACGCTGCAGGGACAGTGCAGCTCCCTGGGCAGTCAGTCCATCGGGAGAGGCCCTGCCGTGTGCCCAGGGCAGCACCAGCCATTCCTGCACGCAGGGCACGCTGGCGGGATCTGACGTCTAACAACACTTTCAGTGGGCTTAAACACTTAAGCCCCCCACTTAACTTTAAATAAACTTTAAAAGTCACCAAAACCAAAAACTTGAAAACATTTTTGTAACCTCAGCTTCCGCTTCTCGCATGGCGCCCCGGGTACTCTGCTGGCAACCTCTCCTAGCGCCAGAGGCTCTGGAAAAGCGAGCGGCAAGGAACGTGCTGCCTTAAAGCCACCACGCGGAGGCTCTCCGTGAGCCTGGACCAGGAGGGAGAAGAGGGAACCCTACGCCTGAGGGTCCCTTCCCACAGAACGCGGGGAGCGGCGAGGGAAGGGGCGCCGGGCGCTCCGAGCCCCCGGCTCTCCCGGGGGGAGGGAGGGGACCGCCGCCGGGGCCCGGCTCCCCCGGGGAAGGGCTGTCCGGGAGCGCCCGGAGGAGAGGCGAGGAGAGGCGAGGGGAGGGCAGCGCTTCAACCGGCCCCGATTTCCATCCCGATCCCAGCCCTTGCCCCGGTCCCGGTCGCGGTCGCGGTCCCGGTCCCGCGCAGCGCTCACCGGCAGGCGGAACTCGAGGTGCTCCTGCGCCAGCAGCAGCAAATAGCGCCGCAGCGCCGGAGCCGCCAGCGCCATGTCCGGCCATCCCCCGCCTCCCGCATGCGCCGCCGGCAGGGAAGGGCGGGAGCGGCGGGAGGAGCCCGGGAAGGGGCGTGTGGCCGAGAGACCCCCGCGGCCGCTGCAGCGCCCGGAGCGGGACAAGGGCCTGCGCCAACTCTTCAGGAGTTACTGCTGGTTTTATCTTCTTCTCAGCCTCCTCGTAGTTGTATTTTGGGTGTGCTGTATCACGCACGCCAGGTGTCAGTGCAGTACTGCTGCGTATGGTTTATAAATAACTCCGTGTACACTGGGGACACGCTCTCCCAGCGGTGTTTCACTGTCAGGGGCGCGCTGTGGCTTCTCCCGACCACATTTAAGGATCTGGAGCATTAAATAACATTAAGAATTAACAGATGCCAAAGGAGTCGCGTTCCTTTTTCCGTGGGAAGGAGGTCAGCGCTGGCGGCGTGGGTGTCGCAGCAGGTGGAGGAACACATTCCCAGGGAAGGGGCAGAGGTGTGACGGTCCGGCAGAGGGGCAAAAAGGGGTTTGTATTGCGGATTATGTTTTATTTTAATATCTAGTCTTGATAATTGTAATCCCTAAATCCCTACTCACTGATCTCCCTACTGGGTTGATCTGAAAGGTTTGTCTTACTCGTATTTTGGTAAGCTGTTTATTAGGACCAGGCCAGCTCAGGACTGAACTCATGTTCCGTGTTTTATGTAGGGATTTTTGGACAGGTTTGTTTTTTGTTGTTTTTTTCTAAATAGCTATGATTTTGCCATGACCTTTGAGCACTGCATGGGACACCTTCTTTCTGCATCTCCGTAATCTCATCCTGCAGCTTCTCCAGTTATCCCTTATGCAGTAATCAAAACTGAGTTTACTGTGAAGCTTTAGCAATGATGATTGACAAGAAAGCAATCTAAAGTGACCTGGCACCTAAACGTGAGCTTTTCTAGAAGAGAAAGAAAAGAGGTAGATGTGGATCTGGCTTGTTCACCTCACTAGCTGAGTGCTGAGAGCCAGCTGAACTGCTGAGAAGCCCTGCGAGCCTGAGATTGCTTACAAAATCTTGGAATTGCTGAGAGAGCTTTAGTGGAAGAAGTCTGCTTTTATTTTTCCAGTCTGTCTCACTTTAAATTTCTTAGCTGTATTGCATCCATTTTAGAAACTCCTTAGAAGGGGCTGCTGGTATTATTTTTAAACTTAATCTCTTTGAAACTGCCTTTTGCTTACTTTATCTGCATTGCTTTACCTTCGGGGCATTGCTGTCCGTTCTCACAAGGTCAATACCTGTTTTTCACTGATACTGTTTCCTACAGAAGACTTTAACAAAAGCCCTGATTTTTTCTTGCTTTTGATTTGAAGATCTGTGCAAAATCTCTGGCAGTGTCTACAGGTTGCTCTACTTACTTTGAAAATGAATGTAAGTTACTAAGCAAGATTTACAGAGTATTTGATTCTGACATAAAAACAAAATGCTTTTCAGATGCTGTGTTTGGAAACAGAGCATACATTCCTGTAATGCCACTGAGGAGAATCAAGCAGCTTGTTAGTGTGGATGTGGGGAGTCATCTTAAAAACATTACATAACCCTTCTAGGAAGGGAGAGGAAGAAAATTTACACTTTTTAGCCTTCAGGGGAATTTTATATACACAAAATGTAATTACTGAACTTGAAATTTATCCAGGAACCTAGAATTAACCACTTTCCTCTCACAAAAAAAAAAAAAATAACAATGGTAATATACAACAATCACGAGTTTCAATTTGAAAGTGAGAGGCCGTGAATGAAAAGCCATTATTTCAAGTGTGCTGTTGCTTATCATTCCCAATTCCCTTCTCTGGCGATCGTTTTGCCACTCTTCTCTCACCTTGTGCACTTTCCTAGACCCAGAGGCAACACAAGCAGTTTTTGACTGACCTGGAGGTTCTGCTGGGGAATTTAAGGAATTCTGTCCCTGCTCATGGGCTCATGTGCAACAGCACCGACATATGTATGTGGGCAAATGCCCATGAAATCCTACTTTTAAAACAACCGTTTCCAAATACAGAAATACCCAATCTGTAATTCAGCTGTTAAACTGTTCAGAATTTGCATTTCTGTCCATTCCCCCGTAGAAAATCCAGCACTAATCCTGTGTTTCAACTTCAAATGCCGGTAAAAGTATCAGCTCTACTTATGTGCTACCTGGAAACTCCGGCTTGCATATTTCAACAGGTGAACGATACCAGCCAGCAAAGACGTGGCTATAGCACACTTATATCTCTGCAGGGATATAAAGGTCTGTCCCTAATTCAGCAGAATAACCACGTCCTGCACAGACAGTCCATAAGCCAAGCTCGTGGAGTGCCGTAGGCGGTGGGCACCACGCAGAGGTGCCAGCTCTGCCTGCCCGCGGGCTGCAGCCGGCAGACATGGCCGTGCAGCGCAGCCTTTTAAGGGAGAGCAATCTATTCTGCCTTTGTCTTCCGCACTAAATAGGGTGTTGCAGACAGAGACGCGCTCGCTAACTGTACTTTTACTTCTCCTTGCAGTGCCTGATGAGGAAAATACCCCTGCTCCCTCCACGTATTGGCGTTTCGGCTGCAGATAGTATCTTCCGTGCGTAATAACTTCCGCAGTGTGAGGGAACCTTGTCGGCACGGCGTGAGTGTGTCCACCTTTAATCAGCGTTCCGGCAGGAGAGAGGCTTCCCACCCCTGTGCATGGGTTGGTGTGCCGCTGCTGCCGCTCGGCAATGGTTTGCTCTCTCCGCAGCTCAGCCAGCAGTGCATCAGATTGTTTGGGAAGTCTCAGGGGCTGCCGAGTACCTGGATAAAGTTCTTGGAAAGGCGTCATTGCGAGAAGAGTGAGTACTGCAGTGTGTGCTGCATGGGGGCTGCGGGGCTTGCCCGGTAACTGCGGGACCGGTGGAGGGAGCACCGTGTGACATCGTAAGCATGATTTACTGCCCCGTGTTCCTGAGTTACTTCTGGATTTCACCTGAATCAGTTTTACTTACTTCTCTGCTGTAGAATTGTGAGTGGATTTAAAATCTTCAGATATTTAACCTCTTTTTCAGCAGCCTCGCCTCTCCCCCCGGCAAATCGCTTCCAAAAAACACCAGGCTGACTGGTTGTGTTTCCTTCACAGCTGACAGTGCACACAAGAATCACAGCTACAGCCAGTCACCGATTCGTTTCCTGCTTGAGTGCCATAAAACATTTTCAGAAATGGAAGGAGATAAAGGCCAGAGTGCTAAAGCTACCAGTGCAGTGGGTGACCTGAGGAAAAGTTGGCAGACCTGGGCAGAGGATCACATTGAGTATCAGAGGAAGAATCCGTTCAGCAGCGACGGCAGGCTTGCGTCTAAACCTGCACATTCTCACAGAGGAGACCCTGCCTATGGGAGACCCCCTGAAGGGTCTCGGACAGAGCAGAGAGGGAAAGATGCTCACTCACACGTGGGGAAGGAAGTAGAAGAGCTGTGCTTGATCATCAGAAGAACTGGAGAGGTGGGAGAAGATGGACACGTGAGTGTGACATTCGGGCAGCTGTTTGAAACATATGTGACTATTTCCAATAAAGTAGTGGGAATATTGTTAAGAGCCAGAAAACACGGTCTGGTTCATTTTGAAGGTGAAATGCTTTGGCAAGGAAAAGATGATGATGTGGTCATCACCTTACTACAGTAAGGCTTTGTCCTGGAATGAACTTTGCTGCATGGTTCCATTTAGAAAAATGCATCTAGATACCATCTTCACAGGTTTTGGTTACAGAATTTCAGCTCAGCTACCTACTGGGACACAAGCAGGAGAGGAAATGGGCGAGAAGGATAAAGCATGTTTTTGTAAAAACAGTAGAGATTTGGACAGAAATCGCAGATTATGAGCTACTCCATCACACTGACTTTGGATGTCCTTACCATCTACTACTACCAAGTATATGAGTGCTCTTCAAATAACTCTGCTGGCCTACTGCTTTTAGGTTACTGAAAGTATAAATTACAAACTTGCTATCCTACAACACTAATTCCTGCAGGTTGTGAAATACTGACTGCATGGGAGAATGGATTTGTAAAATGTGGAATTGAAAACTCTTGTGGGAATTCATACACTTCTTCAAAGCAAAAGTTTAGGTTCAATCTCACATGGTTAAACTGAATAAATGGAAGTTATTTTCATGAAGGAGATGGAAATTCACAAACTTGCAAAAATACCACAGCAAGGATACTTGATGGTTCCTAAATTAGTCGCATGTTGCTTGGATTTTGGGCAGTTGCATTAGTTCTGGTATTTAATAGTCTAATCTTACAGTTATGTCTTCTCCACACCTTCTGTGTCTCTTGCTCTTTTTGTTTCCTATCTCACACCATTTTTACTTTTTCTGTTCTTCTAATGCTTGAGAAGAAGTCCACAAAGCTCTGAAGCCTTTTTGGGCGAATTCAGCAATACCCCTTCATAGAAGGTAGAGTACCACTGTGTAAAGATGCAAAAGTCAACAGAAACTCTGTATTGGAGCACCTGCACTTTCCTAAAGAAATAAAAGGCTTTTCTTTCATCAAAATATAGCAATGTTTTTTACAAGAGGAGGGTAGAGATACTGTAGTGCCACATGCATAAATGAAAGCATAGCAGCACAGTCCCATACCTCATTTACCTGCTTTCAGAGCACAGTTGTGAGCTCTTCAAAAAGAAAAATAAAGGATTGGTACTGTCATAGTGCTATGAAAAATAATCAGGAGCTGTATTTACAATAGTTCCCACCAATAAAGCTATATAATTAGAAATCTAAAGTTCTGGTTTTTAGCAGTGCAAACAGAAGCTTTTGTGTGGTGTTAACTACAATACTTGATGGGTCTTTAAGATACTGTCTTGCATCAAAAGCATATTACAATTTAATTTAAATTAGGAACTTTATAAAAGTGATGTGTAATTATATGCTATTTATATAAAAGAACTTCTATTGCAAAAAGCCTAAAAGAATGGGGTTTTGTTTTGATGTTTTCATCCAGTGGGGATTTGCACCAAACTAAGTCTTTGGCTGAGGATTTCATTTTTAGCCTGCCTTTTTCTTTCTGGTGAAAGGACAATGAAAAGAGAGAAAAAAAAAAGGAGTAAATTAATGTGCTGAAATAAGTATATCTGGGGAACGGGGCAGTCAAATGTAGGTAGAGAATGGGTTTTAATCACCGCATAATTTTACTACGTTGGAAAAGGGGAAATACATGCTGCACCAGGCAATATTGTGTGCTCCCTTAGGTTTCAAACCTACTGCTTCTTTCTAAATAGACCTACATCTTGCAGCTGAAAAAGAAGACATGTAGTTTGTGATCTCAACATATTTAAAATGCTTTGTTCTTTTTGGAAAAGCATTTCTTGCCAAATGACATGAGCACACCTCAGGGTATTTCAGCTCCCGTTACAGGAAGTCTTTACATGCACTCAGATTTCAACACAAATTGAGCTTTTTATAGTGCAGATATGGAATGAGTTTTGTTTAATTCTAACAGTTCTGAAATCCACTCAGTTCCACTATGGTGTTAGTTCATAACTTGCAGGAAGCAGCACCAGGCACTTCAAGTGTCACCAGCTGACTAACAGGATGGCACTATCAGGAAAAAAAATACATTGCTGGACACTGTACAAATAATTCATTGCAAGACACACACGTGAGGCAGTATGTAGGCTGAGCACCGTAAGATACAAGTCCAGCTCACATAAATTTACTGGATTTTAATTAAGGCTGGCTCAAATAATTAAATATCAGCAATCTAGACTGTCACTGCCATGTAAGTGGTAGATACTTGAGCACATCTACAGACACTTAAGTACACCTCCGATCAAAACAGAAGCAGAGCAAACCCTTAATGACACGGTCTTACCTCATTTGTAAGCAACTAAAAAAAGCTTGCTCTATTATTATATTTTTAATAGAACCAAGGATTACTATGTAACAAAACTATTATTTATAGAGGGATTTTTTTTTTTAAACAGTTACAAAGCCACGTTTCCAACCTGCCAGCTTTAGATGAGCATTCTGGAAAGTGTGACTGAAATCCTTCTGTGTGCCCATGGAATGATTATAAACACCGAGCTGCCAAACTGGCTCAGCACACAGGTTGACAAATCCAGTCTTGTGCTTCCAACAATAGCCAGTATTTCAAAAAAAGACTAAAAGATAAATAATAGAACTGGTCAGCTTGCCCACTGGTACACTCTAGAATAAAAAATTACTCCTGAAGCCTGTATAGTCATGAATGCTCATATCTAATGCACGTAACTCAGTTTACCTACAAGTTTTAAAAAAATATGCATCATCTGTGATTAGATTAACATCTACAGATGAAATAGGAATTTAAACTTTTCAACATGCAACTTTTTTTTTTAAAGCAGGTTCCCATTAGAGTAAACAGAACAGAGCTTATTAAATTATTTTTGCAAAAATTGTAGCATGTGAGGGGTTTCAGTATTACAGATTATGTGGAGTAGTAAGTAAACTCCAACCTTTTAAAAGGTGTGCTTGCCCTACTAAGCATCTTTCAGCTGTTTAAATCTCTCCTAAATTTCACTTTGTGACAGATTACCTCAGTGGTCTTTCCTCTCCTTCCACTTAAAGCCTGCATCTGTTTTAGAGTGTTTATCATATAGGGATTATCTGTGGTTTGTTTTGTCAAACACTGAAGGCACTGTCACCATTTTAATAAATGTTGCACATTAGTTTGAAATGACAAGAGTTTTTATGCAGCATTTTATTGTTTACAAGTTTCTCAAATTTCAAATACAATTTTCCCTGGTTTGTTCCCGTTCTCCTACTGTTATTTACAACTCACACTTAAAAAGACTTTGGAATAGTCTGAGGAGTTATGACCAATTTAAGCACAATTTCCTCTTATTTTTAACAGTATTTTATGTACACTTGTTTCATCCTTTCAGCATAATTTAAGCATCACTCAGCATAATTTCAGTATTATTCTCTGGGTTCGTGTTAGGTTGGGAGTTTACGTAAACCAATTGAGCAAAACAGTACAAATAAAGCTTTGTCATTCCTAAACATGAGGTCAAAAAAGCAGCTTTTCTCAAGACTGCTAATACTGGATCAAAGAACAGAGCAAGCAGCAGTGGCTAAACAACTTTCCTTTGCTTCTCCAGACTCTTGGAGAGTAAAGAGTTTCTGAGTTCATGCTTCTTATTGATCTTTGCTCCTTAGAAAGCTCTGCAGATGATTTCTGAAGTTTTAAAATTACTAAAACTTCTATAGAAGACAGTGACAAAGTTAATAGGATCTGCACTCTGTCTCTTCCAGGAGCTAGCCAGTAATTCAGAAACATAATGGAAGTATTAGGTTAGGCTTTTCAGAAAGTATTTCTTCACCTAATTAAAAAAATTATCTGCAGAGTCCAAGAATGCTTGTCAGTGCAGAAGGAAAACAGACCACAGTTCTGTGCTGAAAAACACTAACGAGAGGCTGAGCATTCCTCTCAGTAATTGGTGTGCCTCTGTTTAATGCTTTGCTATTTCAGCTGTTCTGAGGCCTGTCTGTTGCTATCAGGGAACACAGGTTTTCCCCATCTTTTTCATCAGCAAAACACTGGAAGTGACATTATACCCGGATTTTTACCTTTCCAGTCTTGACATTAGTGGGGCCCTTCTACATATCGAAGTTGGCCTTTGTGCTTTCATATACATTTGGCAACATACAGAGTCTAGTTGGGATGGAGGTAACTTCCCTCAGAGCATCCCAGGTTTTGGGTGTGACTGGAAGTGTCCCAGCAGTTCTGGTGATTGCTGAGCAGTGTGTGTACAATGTCAGGGCCTTCTTTCTCCTGCTCTGCCCTTCCAGTGGGCAAAAAGCTTGGAGAGAGCACAACCTGCACACCTGACACAGACTGACCAGCAGGTATATTCCATTACATAGAATATCTGGAATAAAAGCTGAAGAGAGGGCTTTCTTTTGGGGGGGGGGGGGAGTGGGGGGGGGGGGACCATGGCTACTGGCATGACTGTGGGAGGTCTTGAATGATTACCTTTATTTTTTTCTTCCTCTTTCCTTCACATATTAAACTACCTTTATCTCAATCCTTAAGTTTTTTCATTTTGTTCTGGGTTCATAACCCACTGGGTTAGGGGATGAAGAGTGAGCAAACGGCTATCTAGGGTCAACCCTCACAGTGAACTATTCCACTGCACTGGAAAATCATCCCAAGATTAGCATTTATTAATCCTTTTTGGCAACAGGTCATGTTGATATTTTAAATATTACATTACATGTTTAGTACAGTTACGTAAGTTAATTACAGATCAGAACACACACACAGTATTAACTCTTGAAAATCCTTAATATTCAGGTATTTCACTAAGTTAGGAGTCAGCTCAGACTTTTTCATCTATTGCACAGTCAAAGTTCAGTGGCTTTAAGTCACACTTTTCCAACCAAATGTAAAAAATTAAAACCCTACAGGGCTGCAAATGACATGCAGTGCCCACTAAAAAGAATGACAAGACACTAGGAAGAACATCTTACAGACAGAGAGGTGTAAACTCTGCCAGGTAGAAAACGCAGCTCTTCAGAAGGGTGTGGACTCTCTGAAGTACTGTAAAAATATTACAACACATTGTATCACTAAGGCAACAGGTGCTGGATCCATGGAAAACACAGAATATTATGTTCAGGGAAGCTTGCAGGTGCAACAGACGTTCTCACCTCAGCTGCATCTGAATGCATCAGGCAAGGGCACTTGGTTAGATCGGCACCAGGACAAGCTCTGTGAACAAAGAAAATCCACTCCATGTGTTCTGGAGTTTTAGCTTGCCAAGTAGTCTGCCTTATTATGGTACTGAAAAACAAGTGCTAGCATTCCTGATTAGAGTCATGCAGCAAAGGCAACTGTTCAGCAGGTTCCTTAAGCAACTTGGCATATTCCAATTTTGGGCTGAGTCCCTGCTGTCCCAAAGTCAAATCACATTGCTCTTATGTAAGAGCCACAAACCACACGCACACACACACACACAAACACACACTGCATTTCAGACCAGCCTCTCCTATGACTTCATTTAGAATCCAAATTTGGCCAAGGCATTAATAATCTGCAAGGGACTTCCAGTGAGAATAAGATCAGGAAATCTGGACTTTTCTATCTAGTGCCATGCAGAAGAGCAGTATATTAAATCCGTTCTTCTGAACTCTTCACATTCTTGGTAAACATACAGTAACTAATTTCAAACATTATGCACATAAGAGGGAAAAAAATATCTTTAGGTCTATTTACACATAAACTATATTCTAGTTATACAGCATTATCACATTTTGGGCACATGCATTGTGCTGCAAACAAGTCAGGTAACATTGAAGTGGTTTAGCACCAGAAAGTCAGTACTTTCAGCAATGTACCTACTTATCACTAGGCATAGTAACAGATCACACAAATGCAGATGGGAACAAATGTTTGAAATGTTACCTGCAATCCCAGAACAATGCATCTTGAAAATGAAAGCTTGATTCCGCAATAAATACTCCCTTCTGGTACCATTCACATGCTGTTAGTTGTAACTCGTTGCCTTGGTTGCAACGCATTCTGCTCCTACACTTTGTCTTTTAGTAGGAAGACTTCTCTGCCTGTGTGCATGTATGTGTGTTTTATGCATCTATACAAATATAAAATTACAACTAAAATATATGACACTATTGCCAAGGAAGTATATGGACTGACATATCCAAATGGAAGAATGAAGTTAGCAGCTACAAATTCTGTATGTATTTCCTCATAAGGAACTAAAGCTTTTTTCATCCTGGGATATTATTGGCATCATCAAACTGTGCAACCTTAAATCAGAGCTCAAAGACCAAACTGGCTGACAACACAAGCTTTCAGCTGGCAGCATTTTCAGTTTGCAGTCTCTCGATCAGTTGTTCAGCCTATGAAAGAGAGAAAGCAATACATTAATTATATCGTGGACCTTTGGTTTACCAAAAATTCCATTTTAAAAATAGAGACATTAACAGAGCATTTGCCTTTCACTTTTACAGATAAAGTGTACAGGAGATGCAGAATACAACAATTCCTTTCAACAGCCAACTCACAGTTTCCACCAAACACTCATGAGGTGATCAAAGAGGAAACAACCTATGGAGGCCAGGTTTGAGCACATGAACAGCAGATCTGTTAAAGCACCATGACTTCAGAGACCTCAGAAGACAGCAGTGCTCGGAACATCCAAGTGGTGAGGCCTGGGATTCTCTGTGAGTCGCTCCAGAACAGCATGTTGTGACCTCTCATCACCCACCCAGCTGTGCCACCAGCCACGAATGCTGCTGAGGGATGGAGGACATTCATGTGTGTGGCTCCTGTCATGAGCTACTACCTTGTTCTTTGGTAACATCACTGCACCAACACATACTTTTGTCATCATACATGGCTATTTATGCATCATGGGCGGAACTGGGACAGCTGTACTTTGTACATGTAACAGCACCAGCTCACAGAGCCCTCAGGAAAGCTCAGGGCAGGAGGAAGTCTGCCAACAAGCAGGACAGATTGGGCACATGGAGGCTAACAGGGGCAGGGCACATCTGAAACAGATCAGTTTACTGTCAGCCTCTGATTTTTTTGCCATGCTTTTGAATTCATCTTTTAATTCGATCTAGTGCTTGATGCTTTATTAAGATCTCCAAAGGAACTACATTAAAAGCTGAAAAGTTCAAGTTTGGTATATTTTAAATGCAGATGGTAAAAATGCAATCAGCTACTTCAGGGAGGAGCCACTCAAGAGGACTTCAGTAATTACTGCAGTTTATTTACAAATAAATCTACATAAAGCATGTAGCAACTGAAAATTATATTATCTGAATGCTGTTTTGCATTCTCAAACAAGTACCACATTCAAGACACTATAATTAAAAAAAAAAAACAAACAAAAAAATAAAACGACCGCCAACCCAAGAACATTTTCCAACCTGACAGCAGGCCAAAATACTAAAGTGTGTCCATTCTGGATAACCAGACTTAGTACACATCTACCTGAACTGCCAAGATAATAAGCATATGTATTTGAGGGACAAATATTTGTAAGATGCTCAATAACACAGCAGACACATCTGCTTTATTTGAGCTAGGAGTGAACTTCTGCAAGGTGCCACACTGTGAAGAAGCCATGTTTCTTCTCTTCAAGTAAGAAGCTGTCTATATTCTTTAGATGAGAAAATTCTTTTTTTATTATTCTTATTTCAGGAACCTTGATTTGGGGATGTGCAATGATACCAGGATGCTGCAGCTGCCCTGCAAGGACAGGTGCTTTGCTGAATCAAAGCAGTGAGAGTGAGGTTTAGATCTCTAGAGAGAGATTTTCAAAGTGCTTTAGTCAGTGTCAGTTCAGTCTCATTGCTGATCTCTACTGACATAAATCAGTACAAACACTCTTTTTGTAAAGCAGGCGCTAGGTTTAGTCTAAACGTGACAAGATAAGAAAAAACACATGAAGTGATAAATGCAGTCATCAGGTGGATGTGTTTTCACATACATGGGATTAACCAGGTTATGTGCAGAACAGTCCATCTCGTTTGAATATAGCCTTTTCTATTAAACCCCAAATATTTACAAAGCGTCCACAGAAGCACATCACAGAGCTTGAGCTTTAGCTAAGATCCAGAAGTACTGTTTAGTACAATAGTGCTGTTAGTTATTAGCACTCCACTCCCCTTAATAAGCATAAACATTAAGGTTTACCTTTACTTTTACACAAAATATACATAACTGAGAACTAAAGTAACAACAAAAATAATTAGTCAAAGAATTTTTGGACACAGCTAAAAGGTTAGAAAGACATGGCATTTTCAGCTCACAATTGAAAACCTATGGCAAAGCTCACCTGCATTACACTTACCGTGATGAACCAGTAGGAATTGATTCTGTAGTAGAGCCTGGATAAGAACCCCATCTGACTGGCTGGGGCCAGGACGTGAAGATGCAAGTGGGCTATTGAGCAGAATGGAGGCCAGTGAAAACCCATTCTTCAGAAAAGGAAAAGAAGTACAAGATAGTGGTTAATTCAGGAAGAGATAGAACATCACAGGTTATTTATTTAACATGATCCACAGGGCTAACAACTCACTGCATTTTCATTGTACATAGAAGCAAGAACAAAAACATGCCCTTTCTTTCTACCACAAAAAGCTCTTCAGAAGTTCATAAATCTCCTCCATCACATCTCTGTATTTAAGACGCATTTTTAAAAGAAGGAGTTAAAAGAAAAAGTGTTTTAAATGTATCCTATCTAGTTTTCAGCTGGAAAGCTGAAATCAATGATTTCACTATCAATGAAGAGCTGGCTCCCTATTTCTCTTCATGCTTAAATTATGTTACAGTTTGTTTCAGCTATCAAGGGCCTTAAACTGGTGTGTCCAGCACCAAAATCCAGTGAATTCTGGTATGACTGAAACACAGTGTAGTGCCCTGCTTCAACAGGCCAAAGTTTACCTCTCTTCTGGCATCTAGGAATTTGAGAATATTTGCAGCACATAATGACACAATCTCTTCTAGGTTGTTTGAAGTGCCCTCCCTACTCCAAGATGTGTTCAAGAAAGAATTTCAGAGCTGGAACCCAATTTGTGCCAGAACTCCATCAGAAAAAAAAGTTTATATTCAATGCCAGCAGATTTTAATTGACAATTCATGCAATAAGTGAAATGCAGATCTGATTTCTTCCATAAATCACAGTGCAGGTTCTGCCACCATATCTAAAGTAACATTCAGAAAAATACAAAACAGACTCAATAGAAAGAGGAAGGTTTCTATTACATACCTTACATCATTCAAGTCATTAAAATTATTCTTCTGGAGAACAGCTTTTCCAACTTCCATCATTCTCTTCACTATTAAAACACCAATAAATTTCATTTTTAAAAGGTATTCTTCAGAATATTAACAGACTAATCTACATTCAGGTCACAGACATGGGTTTTTCAAAATATAAACACTGTAACTACTCCTAGTCAAACAAAAGACAATCAAGAGAGTGTGTGCAATAATTTACTTGAAAATTGCCACTGATACCAACTCCCACACCTGCAATGTTTTCCAGTGTGATATTATTACAAGAACTTTGGCCAAAGCCATGCTATCACCACACCCTTATTAAAAAACCCAACAAGTACTGATTGGCCAGAATGATGACTTTACACTAATTCCAGTGTTGTATCTCTACACAGCTACAGGACTTTGATCTCCAGGTCCTGTGAAGCCTGGAGATCATTTCAGAGATGGTACATAAATTTAAATTAAAATAACATTGTCAGTCTTTGTTATTACTAGCACACAGTTTCATTATCACTGAACAATACAGTAACCCCAATACAAAAACTCAATGCAGAAGTCAGAGGAATTGCCTTGAAGCCAAACACATACAGAAGTTTTTGGGTTTTTTTTCTGGAGAAAACCACCCTATATTTACAAGAGAAATACAGTGATGCGAGATTTGCAAAATGCAACTCTTTTCTTGCATCACCTATAAATTTCCCTAAGGTAGAATTTATTCATGGCTTCAGTTTCTTCTGTTACTCAATACACTTAGCTAGCCCTGTCTTGTGAAACAAATTCCAGGACAGATTTTTTTAAGGGAAAAAAACCCAAAATAAGCCTAGCAACAATAAATAATGGCTTCAACACTGCAGAATATTACTTCTTCAGAATTTTTTTAAGTTAATTGAAACATAATTTCTCTTTTTCATCTGTCCCTCCCTTTTTTTCCTGACAAATAATGCAGCACTCATCTGAAAGTACACTTTATAAAAGTCTTCTGTAAGCTTTTAGAATTGCATATGCATATCTAAGAAAATCCAATGAAGCAGCACATAAATGCTTTAAAAATAAAGCTGTACTTCCAACAAAGTGCAGAGACATCTATACTCCATGCAAACTGCAATGTTTTTCCAGAACTGCACAAAAAAATAGTGCCATTCTAGATCAGCACACAGAAGTTCCCAGAAAGAGTGAGTCCCTATCTGCACTCACTACCAGCTATTTCCATGTCTACAAATGGTGTCCAAAGTTGTAATTTACTTGATAGCCCCCTATTTCAGGCTGGGAAAAAACGATTTTCCATTAGGTTAAGCACACACTTGCAGCCTTACCTAGAGGTATGTGCTCTGTCTTCAGTGTTTTGCAGTTTCCCATGTGCTTCACAGGCACCACCAGGTAGTGGTGGGGGGCGCCAGGTTTTATATCTCTAAAGCAAGCAAGGTCTTCATCCTAAAAAAGGATGCAAACGTTTTAAAATTGATTCGGATGAGGACACTGGCACAGAGAAGGTAATAATGTCCATATTCCCCATATCGATGCGATACCAAAAGTCACAGCTGACGCGACTAGCATCAAAAGCTGAGGGTTTTTTGGAGGCAGCCTCCAAGCACGGTGCGCGTCCGCTGCTGACCTTCCGCAGTCAGGATTCCTCGGCGCCAGCTCTGAGGCTTCCGGCTGCTGTGCCAGCACTTAGGGAAGGCACGGTGCTTTCCCTCCGAGCGATGTTCGCCCGCTCCGTCCATGCAGGAGCTGGGGGCCCTCAGAGCCGCCGCGCCTCCGCCCAGCCTTGGGCCCTCCCGTGAGGGAGCGGGGAAGGAGGGCGGGCGCCCCTCACCCACCTCGCAGGGGAGCAGCGCCGTGCCCGGCTCCTCCCGGCGGGCGATCCTGCAGAACACGCACTTCCCGTCGTAGCCGCCATTCCCGGCTTCGCTCCCCTCAGCGGCGGCAGCAGCACCCGCGGTCTCAGGCCCGGCCATGGCCCCGCTGCCGCTGCCGGCGCCCCGCCCGCCGAGGGAGGAGTGCCCGGCCCCGGGAGCCGCCGCTGGCACCGCCCGGCTCCTCCCGCCGGGCACAGGCGGAGCGGAAGCGGCGCTCAAAGTTTTCACCAAAATAAAAAATAAAAATAAAATAATTAAAAAAAAAAAATTAGGGGCATAAAACCATGTGAACGCATTCTGAGTTCATTAAAAGTCGAATTGCCACGGGGAAAAACAAACAAG
Source organism: Pseudopodoces humilis (assembly GCF_049639895.1). NCBI lineage: Eukaryota > Metazoa > Chordata > Aves > Passeriformes > Paridae > Pseudopodoces > Pseudopodoces humilis. The sequence goes on from NC_142202.1 coordinate 62,027,242, forward strand.
CAAACCAACAACAAAATACCCTACGCAGTAAAGAGGGCTGACAGAAGGGTAAGTGCATATGATCTTTCTCGTTTTTCATCAGAAGGTTATATCCAGCAATTCACTGATCAACACAAACCAAGAAAAGCCTTCGAGAAATTGAAACATTTTGCCCTTAGTTCAAGTTACTTAATTCAAGTTACTTGGATATTTATATGTGCACAAAACACCATTTCAGAACTGTTGCAGTTTGTTCAGGGTCACTAATATAATTCCAGATATTTTTCCAACCAAGTCTACATTTTCTCTTCTACACTCCCAGCAGTGAGGGCTAAAATATGATGTTTGTTCTAACTGCATAAGCTGACAGCCCTGTAATTGTTGACTGCTCATGACAGATACGCTAATTCACAGCCTAAGTAAGATATTTCATAAAATCACACAATGGTTTGGGTTGGAAGGGACCTTAAAGACCATCTTGTTCCGACAACCCCTCCTGCCACGGGCAGGGGCACCTTTCTCTACACCAGGCTGCTCAAGGCTCCATCCAGCCTGGCCTTCAGCACTCCTGGAATGGGCGGGGGGGGCATCCACAACTCTGGGCAATCCATTCCAGTGCCTCACCACCCTCCTCCTATTAACTACTTCTGAAGCGAATAGAGGGTATTGGTAAGTGGTAGTTAGCCTTCAAGTTCTAAAAATGTTCTCTTAATAGTTTGTATTTAAAATCATTTGCCCTGTTCATTAGACTAGAGCTACAGAATCACTGACCCTGCAACTTAAATGTGCTCTTCGTGCAGCTCAAAAGGCACAAACTACTTGTCCCACAGGTTACAGGCTACAGTGTTTTAAAAGGTAATGAGATGAAAAATTTAGACAGTGATTTTCAGAAATGGTTTGGGTTTTTTGATGGTTTTTTTTTGAAGCAAGATGTATCTGTACAAACAGGACATGGTTGGCTATTCTACCTGAAGCAACTCACTTGCCAGATGTGCCAACATGCAGAGTGCTGGGCAGCCCCCTTGCAATGACCTAACCTGCTCCTTTTCTCTGCTACAAACAGGCAAATCAAATCTTTAGAGTTTATCAATGAGGATTGTTCTAAACATAACTGGACTTTCCTTTGCTCTAAAGCCAGCCTTTGTGCAAAACATCCAACACAAAACCTGCACTTAAACCACCACCAAATAAAACATCTGCAATTACCTGGCTACTGACAAGCCTGATTTGTGTGTATTTGAACACTGTCCTGAATCAAAAATCTGTGTCCAAGTACCACTGAAGGGACACATATTTGATGTTGCAAGAACAAGATCTTGTTCTCCCCAAGAGAAAAATTACTAGTGACCATGATTTTCCAGTTTCTTTAGAAAAGCTGTTGCTGCCATTTCACTCAGAGCACGGCTCACGGATAATGCACTTGTTCAATTCCACACGTAATTGTAGCTTCTTTTCTTTCAATACCACTGATGTATACAATGAAAGCCAAAAAAACACAAGAACCAGGTACTTTTAAGACATCTTTGCTTTGCTTAGCTGGACATAAAAATACACGTGAACACTTTGGAAATACGAAAAGGGTGCATACAAAAATGATGCATATGGACTTTTGACTTCTGCAAAGAGGTTGGTCAAAAAAGATAAGGGGATACATGTCATTCACTGCAGCTGAGAGTAGCAGCAAGAACTACCAGGTAATCTGCTAGCTCTTTCCTGGCATTTCTTAGCCCTTTGTGACAGTTAGTCTCAGAGTGAATTCAAAACACAGCTCTCTTTGAGGACATACCATACTAAACACAAAAAATCCCCAAACCCAACCCCAGCAAAATTTCCAACCTCCTTATCTCTGTTTATAAAATACAGTATTGCTGATATTCTTGTTTTATGAGGTGGCACAGGTATAAGGCATAACCTGTAACTTAAGATTCATCCTTTCATCTTTAAAATGTTCTAAAATTTGTGAATAAAGGAAAAGGCATTTGTAACAAGTTTCTGAATGCATAAATTCCTTTATTGAAAATATTGTGATAGCACTGCATTACATATATTCAATATTCATAGTTTTAAGGGTCACAGAATTTTGATTGAACAACACTGTTTTGAATATAGACCACAGCGTTTAGATATGCTTTGACAAGGATAATATAATGAAGTAAGTTGTAGGTAGCAAGAGTGAAATGTATGCAAAATGTTGAACTTGGTTTCATTTTGTTTGTTGTGGGGATTCTTTGTTGTGTGTTTGGTTGGGTTTTTTAACTATTAAGTGGTCTTCTGCCACCATTTAAAAGAGAAAAGAGTGTTAGATATTCTGGGTATCTTCAAAGCATAATGCTGTCAACAACTTTCAAAATATTTTAAAGCACTACCAATACAAACTTTATTTATGGCTATAGTAGACCACAAAGAAAGGAAGTGTGAAAAGCTCATGTGCAGCGTGTTACAGGCTTACTGTGTATAGCATTGTTTTTTTAGACTGTGCAACTTCTGTGCAGGATTAAGATTTAGAAATGCTTTTGAAAGAAAAGAAATTGGCTTTTTTTTTTTATTACTTAATATATTCAAAAAGGACTGAGCAGTAAGTAAATTGAGTTGTATTACTCAGTTAATAATATTCCAACATTAGATTGTACTGTTTTAATGCACACTACTTTCTCTAAAACCTGCCTTTCTCAGGACAATGAAACATTCAAGTCTGAGGGCAGGACAGCATCCTAGTATTAGTTAGGCTTGGATTGTGTAAACAAAACCACAGCTTAATGGCAAAGCAGAATTCCTTAACAAACAGTGAAGATTGCCAGTTCTCTCTCACACTCTCCCCATTTACCAAATGTTTTATAATTTTGTAATATATTTTATTAGTAAAATAAATTTTACAAATTTTGTTATATAGAGTATTTTCAGCTTTGACAGGGGGAGGGGAAAATATCTGATAATTTCATTAAAAAGAAACAAGAATATTTACTTGCCTGTCAAATTCTAAATCAGACTGCTGCTTCAAATATTTTTTTTTAAAGGAAATGATATATTTAATTATTAGGAAAACAAGTTTTACACTAATGTGCCTGTTAGGACACAATTGTATTTTCTCCTTAACAAATTCTCCAATTTGTAGAGAAATACTCATAAAAACACAGTGGGTGGCTTATTTTGAATCATTTGGTGGTGATACAGAAAACCAGTTCTCTTAGAAATGTCCTTCATGAGCAGTCAAATGCAGGTGCTCAGAGCATGCTATCCCAATTCTGTGGACTGCAGCAGAACTGATAAAGTCTACAGCAGGGGGCAGTCGCCCAATGTCTCCATACATTGCCAAAATAGTAATATATTAATAGGAATGTGACAGCAGAGTTAAGAAGAAGCACTATCCACCTTCTCTCTCATTTCAGGAAAAGAAAATGAAACAGAATTATGCACTCAAGTGTTTCTGCAAGGAAAACAAACCCTCTAATTAGGGTATAATGAAAACCAAATCTCATTTACAAAACAAAAATATAAAAATTAACTTCAGAAATCAAATAAATTGATTCAGAATAAATGCCAATGCATAAGAAATCTACCTCAACTGTGATTATCAAAATGAGATTTGAAACATTAAACAAAAAAAACTCATAGGTAATACATTTACAAAAAAAATCTACTATACAATAACAATAAATAAAATAATTTTAAAAACATGTTCCCTTAAGTGCTGTGTACACCTATTTCTGATTCTTTTCCATGGCAAACAATATGCTGTAGATTTTGGTAAAGTAACCTTTTATTTTTGGTCAGCATTTGCATGTTGAACATAAATACACATGGAATGTACAAGACAGTTATAGTTCTTCCACAGGATCTTTTTCACAGTTACATAAAAAGTTTTCAACTTATACATCATGAACATTTTCATAAGCATTGTATCTTCAATGGAAGAGTGCTGAAGAGGAAGTAAAAAACACTTCAGAGTAATCTCTTACTGTTCTGTCTCTTACTGCCTCTCAAAACCAATTCTTTTATTCTTGGGTTGTTTGGTTGGTTTTTTTGCGTAGTCATGCTCCAGTACAAACTCGAGGAAAAAGCGTGTAACATTGTGAGGCAGCCTGCACCTTCTGGATAGCTTAGTGCCTAATGGATCCAGTCCTTAAGGCAGTCAGTGTTTCACTCAAATGTCCATACTTCTACATCTTGTATTATGAAATCTTCTTTCTTAGTTAAGATGTCATTATTGAAGGTGCTGCAGGAGTTGCTTCGCCCATGATACAAATCTGCATCTAACCATAAACCAAACCGGCCACTAGAAAGGAAATACACGACAGATTTAGTATTAGATGGAACAGTAAAAGCACTGAAAGCTGTCTAAACAATCAAAGAAGTGATACAGAGGAAGCTAGGTGACCCTGAGGCCAAATGTGAAGAGCTCAGTCCTGGCAAAGCACTTGCCAAGAAGCTCATGGTGCAGTCCCCGTGCTTTGTTTGCACCAGTGAGCAGGGCAGTGTGTAGGACCCTGAGAGGGCCCACAGCCCTGGACCACCCAGCTGCTCACACTGCCAGCTGTGGCTACAACAGGGCACAGACCTTGGGGTCCCTTCCCTGGCTATCTGGATGTGGACAGAGCACCTTCTGCTTATCCACTCCTGATGCAAACCATGCCCCACTGTCCCATGGTGCAACCTCCAAGTAATCTTCAGTTAGTTGTACAGCCTTAGCCCTTGATTTTGTACCTACTGACCTTTGAAACTTGTGACCTGATTATGCCCTGTATGCATCCTTGCTTTGTGCATCAAGAGAATAAGGATCACACATGATAAACCCTAGAAACTGATGGCAAAATTGCCATTAGGGATTATCTTCCAGTGACAAACCGCTTCAGCAATGAGTAATGTATCTAGCCAAAACATCTGTTTATTTCCTGGCTAAAAACAACCCCAACTCTGCAACAAACCCTACTTGCCTAATATCAGTCCCTATAAGCAAACAAAATTGCTCTCAGTCTGTAACAGAAATCAAATTGCTGAGGTATCTCCACTGAACAGCTTACTGAAAGTAAGATCAGCCACTTTACTGGGAAATTCTTCTTGCATCTACCATTGTCCCTATTTCCACTTAAAATTAAAAAAAAAAAAAAAGTTGGCTATATGATTTGAAAACCAAATATTCACTCACCCTCCACCTCCAAGCTCCAGAGAGGTAGTGTCTCCATTGATGAAGTAGGTGTTTTCTCCACTCCATTTAAATACCTGAGGAGGGGAAAAAACATGAACACATTTGGACTATGAGTAATCTCAAACTACTGGGTACTTGCTCTTAGCAGCTAAGAGGTGTGGTCATCTTTTTCTTGAAAGGGGAACAAGTAAGGTAGAAAGTAAAGGATCAATACATATTTAATATATAATAAAACTGTTTACATATTTAATACATAATAAAACTATTATTACTTTAAACTCTGCTTCCCTCCCTAAATCAAGTGGTACCCTCTTAAAAAAGAAAAATGTGTTCAATATGGAAAAAGTGCATAAGCCATGAGCATCAAGGGGTGTTTGAGTAGCACTCTTATTTTATTGTCACTGTGATCCTAAGAATGCATGAAATTATATCCTATTCATGGTATCATTGCCTTCCAAGGAGAGTCTTTTGACAATCCACTCCTTCTTCCTGCTTCCCCCTTCAATTCACTTAAAACTCTCTCCTCATCCTGACAGACTGTCCTCTCTTCAGATAATTGCAGACACTTTCGCTTAAGGTGTTGCAATGAAGCAATGAATTATTAATTGCATTCATCAACATGTGGAACATCTTCTACACTCAAACATGTTAACTTCATAAAAATCTCATAAATGTTCCAGAAGTGGAACCCAAAAACCTTATTTCAGAAAGTGGACACCTACTTACCTTGAAATGTGGACTGAATGTGTAGAGGAATGTTTCACCAGTGCCATAGTAATGGTCACTAAACCTGAAGGGATGTGTAGCATACGCTCCAAATATCTGTCAGAATAAAATTATTACAGTACTTTTGTGGAAAGTAATAATATCATAGAATTCAAGTGAAAAACCCCCAAACATTTAAAAATACTTTTTAAGAACAACTGAGCTGATTTTCATGTTAGAACCAACTAGTGAAGTGCATCAGATGTGCAAGTATTCTCCCACATCTTCTGTATCCTGCAAGTAAAAGCCAATGACAATAATGGCAGCAGCATTGCTGACTCTAGCAACTACTGAAGAATGAGACCTTCAAAGAGGCACTGCTTGTGATAGATCCTTAACTGAGATACCTAAGAAAGGTATTTCCAAAAGCTCTACTGTACTCATTGCAATTCTAAAGCTTTTATTAATGCTGAAACACTTTCCTGTGGTAACTCTAGTTTAGGCAGTGGAAAATATAAGAGGAAACACCAATGTCTTATTTTTGTATGACATCGCTTCATAGTATGACTAACATTTCACTTAATTTCATAATGGTCACTTTTCAAAATGCTGCCCTTTCTGCTCAACCCCCGCAGAACCTTACCTGGTTGTCCATATCCTTGATGACAAGGAGAACTGGACTGTCAAGAGAAGCCGATTTGCGGTACAGAGTCTTCAGGCTGGTCCCGTGCTCCAGTGTGCTGTATGCCAGGCGCCACGGGTAGCCCTGCACCCGCGCAGGCAAGCGCCGGGCAAGCTGAGCAGGAGCAGGGAATGAGGGAAAAGGTTACACAAGCAACACAGGCAGTGCCCCAACCTATTCTCTTTCTCACACTCAACAGAGACAGCACTACATCTAAGGAGGAAACCTGAGGGTTTCCCAGCCGTACCTGCTCTATGTGCATGTTCTCCAGGAGAGCGCTGTGATGCTTTAGGATAGGCAAAGTATCATCATCTTCTTCTTCTTCATAGTAACTGCAAACGCTCTTTCGTCGTTTAGCTTCTTCTACAGTAATGATCTGTGGCAAGAGAACAAGTGTCCAACCTAAAGCACAGCTCTTAACACCATCAATCCTCTGTTGAAGCCAATTCATTTAAAACTTATTCCTCAGCTGTCACACTATTTGGAGAAAAAACACCATATGGGATAATTTTATCAAGCACAGGTACCCTAAAGCAAACGGGCAAAATCTTTAGCTGGGACTCAGTGCCACCATGGCACACAGGAAGCAACAGCAAAAGCTCTGAAATGAAGCTGATGAGAAAGAAAAGGGGAAGCAATGAGGCCTAGATACAAAACAAACAGGAAACCTTAAACCGTCCTTTCCTTCCACAAGTTTATCACCACAGTGGTCTTATCCTTGGAGCAGGAATCTCAGGATGCAGCTGCAGAGCCCACTGTGCTCTGCTACGCAGCTCACTGCCAATAAGGCTTCCAAATGGCTTTCATGTTACACACAGATCAAGTTTTGCATAATTCCTCCACCCTTCAGGATCACTGCTGGAACTTGCAGAAGCTGTCAACAGTCGATATAACTGGGAAGAGATGCCTGGAGGTCCTACACACACCTGCTCCTCAGGCGAGGAAGCAAATGCACTAGACTGACTCCAGGTGTGGATTTAAGCACACAACAAAGCACAGAAGTTTTGCATGATGACCAGGGCTGGTGAGGAGCTCACATAGCCCTAATACCCTCAGTCACACCGGGCATCCCCAGTGGGATGAGAGCTGCACTTCTGCTGCATGCACTCATGTCTGGCCCACGCTCTCCCGCAGATGCTTAGAGCTGAACAGGGCACTTGGGCACTGGCACTCCACGGCAGGGTCAGGAAAAGAGAGGAAGTCAGGACCACAAGGCAAAATGCAGCCTGCAGAACAAACACTGCTATATGTCCCTGCACACCTGAGCAGTTACAGGTATTCCTGCCCATGATACTGCAAAAGCTCTACAGCTTCATCCTGTACCTCCAGCCCCTCCTTCTGAGACTGCAGATAATCCTGTGCTGGAAAATTTTTCATATGGTCAATTTCAGGAAAGGTTTGCACTGCAAAATTAGGGTAATTAAAAATATAAAAAAACTGCCCACAACAAACTGTTCAAAGAAAGCAATTTTTCTACTTGTATCATTGATCTTTTTTCATCTTCTGAGTGGTTTGCCTTCCCTTCTCATCTCCCAGATCATTCTTGTATATATATATTTTTTTTTTATTAACACCTTTTAGACCTTAAATCGAAAGTACACAACTCCCCTTTTGAGGACTTTCTTTTAGTAATAGTCTCTCCTCCAGGAGTGGGGGAAAAGTATCAGCCAACAGCAAATCAACCAAGAGGTATCTGGAGTAAAATACAACCAAACTCACTTAGGCAACCAGAGAAAATGTATTAATACAGTTGTAAATTGAAAATTGGTGCCAGAGACAGAAAAGCTTCTCTTCTCTGCATGCACATTTATTCAGTGTCTGAACTGCACATGTGAATGAAGTTCAGTCAACAACTGCAGAAAGAGGCATCTGCAAGATCAGGTATTTACAGACCACACAAAAGCAAAAATGGGTTAAAAGAATTGACCACTGCAGAAACCAGACCTACAAAGTCTTTCAAAGATTTTACAGAGCTGAGAAAGGAAGCTACCTGAGGTGGAAATGCCCCCCACCTGAGTACAGAGCATGTTTATTACTAGGACAGAAGTTCTGTCATCAGATCCATGCTGTTCAAACAAGAAACAATTCAACATACCTCCACAAAAGGTTCCTCCTGGTCTGGTCTGGCACAGTAAATAATTCGAATATTCAAAGGCATTTGTCTCTGTTTCATCATCTAGCAGTTTATTTTCAGTACCCACTACTCTACCCCTGCTCTAATGGCAAGAGTTCTGAGCCTCAAGACTGACAGACAGCTACTGGCCATGGCATGCTGTGAAGGAATTGCTTATATGCTTCTCTACAATTAGAGTTTCTGTTTCCCCGCAAGGGAGAGTGAAACTTTCACAGTCATCATGCCCAAATTTGGACTTTATTCAACAGAGATTTCCTGGCAGACCTACTTTAAATTGGTGAAGCTGGAATATATTACAAATAAAAGAGACACACCTTTAAAAGCAGTTTCCAGCTTTTCTTCCTTTCAATAAATATCTATATGAAACAATGAGAGACAAGCTCCCAGTGTGACCAGATCTCTCCTACATCTGTCTTCACTGATTTTCCTTCATTGTGGTTTTATGAAAATAGCATGCAGATAACTGAACAGTGAAATCTAGAGCAATGTATGACTGCACTCAGCTCTAAGCAAAACAAGGAAGGATTTTTTTTTTTTATCTTTCAGCTCACAAAGCAGCAACATTAAGAAGCTACAAAACTGTAAAAATATTATCTTGGGAGTAGAGGTTGATACTTTTCAAATTACAAGTCCCACTTCCAAGCTCCGTTTTTCAACAGAACATACTGTGAAGATAAAAATCCTCAAAAAATGCTCAAAAAAAAAATAGGGTAGTAGAATTTAAAGAAAACAAGTTTATGTTTAAGACAAATAATCAGATAACTTTTTTAATCACCATCAAGATATTTCCCACTTTGGAATTTATTTGTCTCATTTATCCCATATCCTTAGCACAGAAAGTGTTTGAGCATTGAGAAATATGATGCAAGCTTATTTCCCTTAGAAACTAGGCTTTGTACGCAGAAGAAAGAGATAACAAGCACAAGCATGCCAAGTGGTTAAAACAGATTGCAGAAGACCACACATGAAAAAGCCAAAGTCCAATGATAAACTTATCCCACTTACACCCAATATTCAAACAGTACTGCTGTGTGCACCGGAGAAGCAAGGGTCTGGCATATCACCACACCTCAATCCATTTCAACCAGCACACAGGAGTCTGGGTTGATGTTTACATGCATATATACATTTTGAAGATATTTTTAGTATATAAATACATTAGTAATTTAGCAGTGCTGACCACATATGCCTGTATAGCTTTGCAAAAGACTAGTATCACATGGTCAAAATATTTATACAACTTCTGCTGGTTGCACACCAGAGAGCTCCCAGTTGTTTACCTGCTCTTTCTAGGGAGAGAAGAAATGAAGACTGAAAGAATATGAATACATTTCTGAGATAGATACAAACCATAATGAGTCCTGTATATGAAGCAGCAACTATTATAAAGAAACACCATAAAAATCCTCAAAAGAACAACTGCTGAGATTCTTGGCAGAGGATGCACATTTGATACACACAAGCTTCATGTAAAGGCAGAAAGCACTCACCTCCCAGCTTTTAGTAGTGGGCTCACTAAAGAAGTTGTCAATCATGTCAAGCTCCTCCTTTTCTACTACAACAAAACCTTGCTCTTTGGCATCTTTCCCATATATTTCTGGTGACCACTGAACGAAAAATGTGTACAAGTGATCCACTCTGTGAAGAGAAGAGGAGGAGACAACCATTGCTCAGTGTCCATGAACACAACACTGTCATGTAGCACAGAGGTTTTGCCCAATGCGAAAGCAGGGACAACTACACAAACAGGATACCAGCATACCTCCACCTTCCCAGACCACAAAAGGCAACAGCTCCCTCCACCTGGCAGCCTGAACCACTTCAAGGTTTCTTCTGCTTTCACTCCCCACAAGATATTTTTCTCCTCTCTTTGCTATATGCAAAGCCAAAGTATCTTGGTAAAGCAATGGTCCCACACAATTCGTATTAAGTCAAACTGATCGATATTAGGTCATAGTCACAAAAGTTAACTCTGTAGAACTTTCACTTTACCCATTTAGTTTGACCTCCACGATGAAACAAGCAATGAGATCACCAGTGAAGTCTACACTACAGTTTTAGCTGCCCTTTAGAAGTTATAGAGGGTAACCACAAAACAATCTTCATTCTCTTAGCATTATGAAAATAAGCTGTTACCGACAGCTTTGCTAATGATATAGTACCAGCAGCACATGCTCTTCCATAAATGTAGTCAGCTCTCAGCCACTGCCTTTAAAAAGATATTTCTTGACAACATCCATAACAAACCATGAAACAATTTCTTAAGAAGGAACTTATGTGTTAAGTTAAAATGAACACATGCAATTTCTAACAGGAATATAACAGAGGATCCATAAGAAGCTAAACTGCCAACAAAGAATCAGACCCACAGTAGAGGGCAGATAGTAAGTGCATATGACACTGGATCTTTTTCCTGCTTTTCACCAGAAAGTGAAAATCCAGTAACTCTTAGATCAATGGAAAACAGAAAAAAAACTTTCAGAAATTTAGATATTCCCTCCACACCCCCCTCTGCCATATTTCAAATTACTTGGATTTATATGTATGCACAAATAATCCTAAAATACCCTTTCAGCCCTGTAACAGTTTGTTAGGATCACTAGTATAATTCCTGATTTTTTTGAGTCTACAAAAAGAATAAAGGATTTACTTTGCTTCATCATGGAAATTATGAAAAAGGAATAAATTAGCATTGCTCACAGAGGTTTCAGAAAAAGCAGTCTGATTAACTCTTTGCTAATTAATTAGAGCTTTAACTGAAAGAGACAACTGACTTGAGCACTATGTATTTTATGTACAGTAGTCCTACTCTGGAAAGCTAACTACTCAATTCCTATAAATCCCTAAGAAAATACAATAAAAGTACTGGTTTCTGCTGTCTGGCTAAGATCAGTTTGAAAGCACGTTTAAGCAGGTGCATGAAGGAAAGCAGCACACTCATATCTCAAAATCACAGAATGTATTTATGTTTTAAGCCATCTCTGGAAATCATCTAGGCCAGCTCCTGCTTATAGCAGAGATAACTTCCAAGTTAGAGCAGGTTGCACATTCTTGTCCATTTGAGTTGGAAAATCTCCATCAATGATTCTACAAGTTCTCCACGTGTAGCCAGTCTCCTGGGTTTGTTTTTTTTCCCTTTTATCACCATTTCCTCCAAAGCATGCAGCACGTGATCCGAGACGCGTCGGGTGCCATCCTATGTTTTCTGTTTCTGGTTCCCTGCCCTCCATTTTTAAACCAAGTGTCCAAAAGGAAGAGGGGAATAATGACCACCCAAGTTGTTTAGCTGTACTTCCTTCCAAAGCCTTCTTTACTGCAAGGACACACCACTGACACATTTAGTTTGCTCTCAACTTCCTCAACTCCTTTTCGGCAAAGCTACTCCCCAGGCTGCCTGTCCCCACCTACTGCTGCAGGAACTGCTCCATCCCAGGTGCACAACTTTTGCATTTGCCTTTTCTGAACTTCCTGACATTTCTGTCAGCCTGTTGTGTTGAGACTCCTCTGAAGAGCAGCCCTGCCCTCCAATTACGAGCACTCTCCAAATTTTCTGTCGTTCCCCAAAATGACAAAGGTGTGTTCTGTCTCAATGTCCATGTCATCAGTGAAGGCATTAAGTAGTATCAGTCCCCAAGAATATCACTTGTACCTCACTGCCACTCAGACCAACTACCAACCCTTTGAGGCCAATGGTCCAGTCATTATTCAACCACCTGTAGCCGACCTGTCCAGGTCATATTTTTCCAGTCTGGCTACAAGGATATTATGGAAGATTGTGTTGAAAACCTTAGTAGTGTTATGGTAAAACAACAATCCCTTGCTCTCTCCTTGCTCAAAGAGCTAGCAATCTCAAACAGAAAAGTTATTAGGTCAGTAGAAATGAGATTTGCCTTTGGTAAATATATGACAGCTGATCCTGATTACTTCTTTCCCTCTGTGTGCTTGGAAATGGTGTCTATAAGAACTTGCTTCCCAGAGACTGAGGTGAAGCTGACTGCCCTGTACTCCCACAGATACTTCTTCAATTTTCCTGGCAATGGTTGCAGCATTTGTCTTTCCAATTATTAAGGAACACTCCCCAGTGAACAAAACCTTTCAATAGATGATAAAAAGCAGCTTTGTAATAACATCAACCAACTTCCTCAATATACTCAGAATGTTTCCTGTCAGGCCCCATGGACTTGTACATGCTCAGTTTTTTTAAGTAGTACATAACTAAGTTTTTCTCTGCAATGGACAGTTGATAAATAAATCCAGACAGTCCAGATTTAAGCAGCAGCATAAAATAGAAATAGGTGATTACAGAGATGATGTCATTCTGAAAAGGGATACTCTTCTAATAAAAATTCTAACATTATGCTACAATGGTATTTCCAAGCTACCAAACTGAAAACATTTGAGCCAATTTTTAAATTGAAAAAACACTTCTTGAGGAACTTCCTTACAGCCAACTTGACAGCTGTGAGAAAATTTATCCTAAAACTCAATAGCTGTTTTGGTGATCACATGCTTATGAGCGTATCATACACTAAAAGAGAAACATCAATAAAACAAAGTACTTGGAGAAAGAAAACTATAGAAACCTGAAGTTAGTAACTCCAGAAAGAAAATATTTAAAAGGCTCTAAATCCAACCACTGCTCCTGGCCAAGACAAAGACATTAACCCAGAGCAATCCTATGACAAATGTGCTTGACTAAACGATGATTCTTCACAAATCTTGAGGACTGAATTACTGTAAGCCCTCATATGCTTTTATGAACTTATAGAGACTTCTATGAGCCCTCAGTATAAGACACTAAGCTACAGATAAAAACAGCTTTTCATGAATTTCCTCTGTACAGTTTGATATCTTATTATCAGGAGTCTAGGAGTATTCTCCTTATAAAATGCTAATTCAAAACTATTCTAAATCTTGCAAAAAAGTGGATGCCCTCTCAGCAGCAGAATCTCAGTGCAATGTCTTTTACATCAACTTCAGTGCAAATTATACATTCATAAACCAAACCTGTTTGCAAAATTTACACTGTGGAAAATTAGAGAGATTTACTTCTTGACTGAGGAACTAATCAATGCTATTATTTACAAACAAAGAAATTCTGCATTACTACCTCTGTCTCAGTGCAAGATACTTTCCTGCAAAAGGTCTTGAGGAAATGTGTGACCTAATTACTGAGCTACTACTACTCAAAATCCACTAGGATGGGAAACCTACATACCATTTAAACATAAATCCACACAGTAAGAGCACACACAGACTTACCCTCTAATACTGTAAGCTATACCCATTGCAAAACTTTCCAGCAAAATAGTCAATCTCTATTTGTGTCCAAAAGCATGGGTGCCCCTCTGCTCAGCTGAACCTGGCAAGAAGCTGCCCTAGACTGAGTAATCTGTATATAAGGCACCTCAAGATGCCCAGCACCCCATCTGCGTGCTGAGGTGAGCAGTGCTGTGACCAAGCAGGCAGCACAAAGCAGTGCTGCAGTCACTGATTAACTCAGCCATGCTGGTCACAGGGCGATGTGTGCCGGGACACACGCAACACCCGGGGAGCCACACATGGAGAGAGAACACCTACAGCAAATGTGACAGAAGATCTAGTGCCTTTATAAAGAGAATCAGCCTAAAAGTCCTCTTCCTGTATTAATAAAGTTTCCAGAAAGTAGTAGCAGCCTGCACATGGAAGAACAGCTCTGTTGGGAGCTGTGGGCTATGGGACCAGGCTGAAATTTGAGCCATTTTCATAACAAATGACAGAAGCTGTTTTAACAGCAAATGCTATGATCATAGGAAAAAATAAATAAAAACAAATCAGAACAAGATTTAACTTACACTAAACATAGACATGCAGACCATTTTTTTCACAATCTCACTCCAAGTTTGGACAGTTTTTTTGATTTTAATTACTACAAAGCATTAAGACACTGCACAAGCTACTGTGACTGGACTGGAGAAAGTGTTTCATTATATTGCTTTGTGGCCAACAAGATGAGAGTGGTATTCTTGATATTTTCACACATGAATATAAATTGCATTCCAAGTAGTTTTAAACTTAGTAAATGATCTCATATCTTGTCTAAAATATGTGGCAAAGCTATCCCAAACAACCTACTGTTCATGGCACTCTTAAGATGCAACACTTATGTTTATACTCTACACAATACCTACGCAAGAATATCCCCAGAAGGTAGGAAGTGCTGTGTTTTGCTTTGGGAAAGCATCCAAGATCTTGGAGAAAACACCGTCTTGTTCAAGAGGCTAAGACATGCCTGGCTTTAATACAAAGGAGTTGGTCTTGCATTTAATTTCTGCTCCAAGTTCTACTTGATCTGTCACGCAATTTTGGGGCGTTAAAACAGGCATGAATAGCACCAAAAAGTCCCAAACTTACAACCAATCATTCACCACTTTGTTTGATCAAGATCCAAACAGAAGCTGTGGTATCAGGGATCTGGTCTGTCAGCCAGCAAGGCCAGGTGCTGCTGCAGCAGCTCACTGCGGAAGTTACTTTTTACTCATAAAAACTGAAGTACAAAACAGTTGTCAATACTTCAGTTTATATATGGATTAGGTCTGGTCACCATTCAGAAAGTTTCTGCTCATAAAAGGGCAAGAAGAAAAGCTGTTTTCCAGGTCTGTGGTTAGAAGCTTGATAGATTTACTTGTTGCACAGCAGTGATTAGAGATGACCTCAGTCAGCTCAGCAGCTTTATTCACTGTTAGCTGCACTATCCCTAAAGCACTAACTGACTTTGTGTTGTGTCACTGTACAGCATCACTCCAATTCCTTGAACTATTTATTTTACTATTTACTAACTTCAACCTAGAATTTTCTGAACCCACCCTTTTGCAATCCCTGTAGAGTCAAGGACTGGGATCCTCAGATAGCAAGCAAACCAAAAGCTATCCAGCTGCTCTCCCAAGGACCACATTCCAGCTGGATTAAACCTCTCCCTCTCCTCCAGGAAGAGTTTGAGGACAGCAACTTCCACACTACTACAGACAATCAAAACACTCCTTTTCAGCAAAAACATATAAACACTTAAATCAACACACATGCTACATATTTGAAATTAAATATATTAAATAAAAATTATTTTGAAAAAATTGAGTGCATCTGAAAGAGACACTTCTGAGATGGATCACAAGTTCAGACTCCTCCTTCCCGGCATCTAATTTACTAGAATCACTGATTTTTGCTCATCAACAAACCAGAGAATTCCTCTAGTTGCCTTCTGTCAAGAAAAGGATCACATATTTGATTCCAGTGAAAATTCTTGAGTGATTTATGTGGAAAATCACAGAACTCCACTTCCCTAGTTTGTTGGTTTGCTTTTTTCTAGAGTACTATTTATGCATTAATGAACACCTGAAGAAAAGTATTTATGTTCCTCAATTTTACTGCAATGGGACTATTTTTTAAGGGGAGAAAAGACAGAAACACTCACACCTGTTTAGTCAGGAGTATCTCCCTTTTCCCACATGATGCCCGTTGCTCATGTGAAATACCTACTTCTTTTAGCACTGACACCTTAGTGGATTCCATGCCCCTCCAACCACTGCTCCACTTTCCCTCACTTCTTAGATTACAGCTGAAACCCTGATCATCTCCCAGTTCTTTTATCATATGTTAGCTGCACATATATCTACATATATATATACATCTTTCTAACATCAAGTGGCACCTGAGCCCTTTTCCCTTCCCACTGAGAGCCATATTAGACCAGCAACAAACACTGCTTTATGTCACTGGCATACAATGAAATGAGGGCACCCCTCAGCATCCTTGTTGCACTTCATACCTTGGACCATGTAGGTAATGTAGGATTCAGCTTCGGAAAGCACTACATATTTAAAAAGTATCAGACAGACATTTTTGTGCTAACGGGAATGCAGCTTACCTTTCCCGAGGAACAGCAAACCAGTATTCTGGCTGCTTTATCTTTTTACTGTACTGTTGAGACATGGTCATGCTCTGAGACACAAAGGACTTTCTCATTGGCTTGCCTACTTTAATGCACAGGAACATTGGAGGAGTCTTGCTCTTCTCCTCTTTTGAAGGAAGCATATCTGAACAAGACACAAGAGAAACGGTCTGCTTACAGGAAAGTACAAATACCGCAGCTGATGAAACACTGTGACAAAGATTAATAATCTTGTGCAAAGGAATACTCAGAGGCACCATACACAGAATTACACCTGACATCAACAGCACAACTAGTTTAGTAAAACCACGTTCATCCTAAACTGAGGCCATTTATTCCCATTTTATCACAGCTGGTATCCCCTGTCACCCCTCAGCTGTACAGCTATGTACAGAACAACCCTGTAAAGAAACAGGTAAGATGACCAGGCTGGGTGCTGCCTGCAACACAAAGCAGGCAAATAAAGGGGACATGTTAGGCTCCAGAAAACCCATCCATGCTGAAGGGTAATCCTGCATGCACACACACACAAAAAGCCCAGTCAGTTTCTCAACTCAGTCAGTCACACAGCCATACAAGCACCTTTTATCTGCACAAGACAGGGCCAAGCCTAAAAGCGGTTTAAGCTCCTTAAATTGCTACTGTGACAAAAAAACCTGCTTATTGAACACTTATCAATCACATTGAAGTTGCTGCCTTCTTTGTTTTAGGTGCACACATACAGCCAAATATCACCAGCAAGATATAAACCCTTATGAAAAAAAGGAAAAATTATTTAAAGAACAACTGTTCTTAAAATAAAGACTTCCACTTTAATCATCCTCCACCACCTGAGGTAAATCAAGGGTATGTCCACTGGTTCATTAAATTACCCAGAGGGGAGCATCTACACCCCAGGACAGACCAGTGCTTAGAGGCACTGGGCTGCCACAGAAATGGTAATATGTGTGCACATGCTCTGAAGAGAGATTTCATTCTGGTATGTGATTTCCTGGAACAGCCTGGATTATTTCTGACAATGCAATGACCAATAAGGAGAAAAGTCAGTATGACTATACATGTATTCCTATTTATCGCTTCTTTAAGGGTTTCCATAGCATGAGAGACACCAGGCACGTGCAAATACTGTCAAGTGCCCCCGTTCACAGCAGTGCTCTACTACCTTGGATACTATCAGAAACATAACTGACAGATATAAGGCAATGAGGAGTGACAATTCCTAGGCCATGAAGTGTCCCTGCCAATACTGAAACTGGATTTACTATCCTTCTTAAAGTCAGCAAACAGAAATAAAGATTATATAAGCAGTGATCACTGAATGTGGAAAGAGCACACAAACTACTTATCAAACTACGAGCTTAGAGAATTTGAAGATAGCAGGAAATATAAAACTCAAATACACAAAGGGTAAAAAAAGAGACCAGCTATTACAGAAAGAAGAAATTTAGAGAAGGTTGTTAATTCAAAGGTTACCGTCATAATGCTGTCCAAGTCTCAGAGGAAACAAGGATAACCAGAGACCTACCTTCAATTGGCACTTGAATTTTCTGCAGCAGCCACAGTCTGATTTCTGATTGATTGTCTAACTGTGTTTCTTGACAGGTCTTGTCTACAGCTGGTACTAATGAAGAGTCCACAGACTCTTTCAGATCCTTTTCCTCTGCTGCTGCTGAGCTGATTTCTAATGAAGGTGCTTTCCTTTCAACACAGCAGGAATCAAGCTCCATACTTTTAACTGTATGGACTTCATTAGCTTGGGACTTTGAACAGCTAAGTGTAAGGTCTATGCCAATTGCTTTATTGTTTTCACCTTTCTGGATTTCAGCCTTGTGTAAGTCTTCAGATGACTGAGACCCATTTCCATCTTTATTGAGGTAAAATTCAATAAGTTTATCTTTCTCTAGCTCTTTCTTAGTGTCCAATTCAGTCTCCACCTTACCTGTCGGGGTACTGACACATTTGTTTACTTCTGGAATAACATCTTGCTTTTCACACAGCTCTAAGTCTAAGTCAGCTTTAGGTTCAACACTGTCCTTTTTTTCCAAGGAATCAACTGTCAAGTGCTCCGGGACTTCTGTAGTAGGTTTGGTTACCTGCTGCTTAGTTCTCCCCAAGTCCCTGGGGTCAGCCAGCAAGCCTTCCATTACTGAGATTTTCCTGTCCAGCCCTCTATCCATATGAGATGATGTCTTTTCCAGCTCAGTAAAGTCATCCTCTCCTTCTTCTAGAAGGGATTTTTCTTTGGTTTTGGTATCTGAAGCATTTTTTTCCCTGGAAGGGTCCTTCATACATGCATCTGCATCAAACTTTTCCAAATGTTCAGTGGCAGTGATGTTGTTGGGAAACTCCAGAGACTTTGATTTGATTGAGCCTGTACTCTCTGATGACTGAAGAACTTCAAAATCAGCAGACTTTTCCTTATCTGGAGGCTTTATCTGTTTGGCACCCAGAGCAACAGATGCATCCCCATTCTGCTGTCTCTTTTCCTTGCTAAGGGATTTGAATTTGCTGAAAGGATTGATATCTTTCTCAGAGGATAGGTCTTCCCATTCTCCTGGCCTGTACAGAGGACAAAGATCCTTTGGTATGTCACTGTCAGGGGAAATGATGGATGTACATACAATGTTAAAAGCAAAATGGAAACAGAAAAAAAATGAAAAGAAAAACTAAACATCAACTTAACTTAAACCATGAAACTCAACGAAAAATAACCTTCTCCAAAATAAACATACAGTACTGGAAATAAGGGACTTTAAAGACAATGAAGAAAAATGCTGAAAGTATAATACCAAAATAAAATGAGTAAACCACTTGGCAGAATATGCCACGTGGGTGAAGAAATGTAACACATGTAATAAGAATGTGCAAGTCACCAGAAGTTCCATAGCAAAAAAACACAGGACATGTATTTAGCTGCTGCAATTTAATTCAAATCATAATAATATTGTAACTTCCCACACCTGACAATGAGTCAACATCTACAACCATCCATGCTTCCCTAGTCAGTACAAATATATTTTTGAGAAAAACAAATCAGAGATAATCCTGTCTGAACATGTTTACTGCAGAACAGTAAAAGGCAACACAGTAGCTTTCTTCTTTTATTTGTCTCCACTATTCAAACATACTGTTTGAATGCAGGCTTTCTCAAATGTTTCTTTTTAAAGCAGGACAATCATAAAACATTTAAAAATTAAAAATCCTGAATAAACGTATCAGCATAAAATCATTGAGTTGTTTGTTACTGCTAAAACTCTGAAGAGAATGAGAATACAAGATCCTCATCATGCAAAAATTACTAAGAAGCTATTAAACACTCCAGAAATGAGTGTAGCAAGTATCCAGAAAGTTTTTCTTGAAATGAGAAAAAGGAGAAAATTCAATGAATTTCACTGTTCAAACAGGTATTGCCTATAAGAACAAAACCCTACTTAGAACAAATGGATAAGCAGTGTCTGGTCTGTGCATAAATGAATGTAGCCCACCCCAGAAAGTCTATTATGTATTACAGATTGTAACTATCAATGCATTTCTGGTTCTGGATAGAAGTATTCCACAGTCTGGTGTTTCTGTAACTCCTGAAAATGGCAGCTAAGGTGCTGTTATCTTCAAAAGTTTCAAATACTCCTCTGAGAACAGTCTTGGTAAAACAATAATGGTTGAAATCTAAACCTCTTCACATCCACTGAAAGAGCTCTAGAGAGAGGTCAGTGGAAGAACCCAACTGTGGCATATTACAAATGGTTTTATCAATTACTGGTTTGTACTGGTCTCCTTTGCACTTTGGTTCTCACATTCATGACCCAATTGTGTTTAATGCCATGTTATTGTTCTGAAGAACAACACAAGTGAATCATTCCTTTGCTGGCACTTTACTCTGCTGCACTAAAACTCTTTCCTTCCATTCCTCCTTCCCCCACCCCCTTTCCATGACCTTACTGAAAATCTGCAAATGTAAGTTCAGGGAAGAACACTCCTTACGATGGCAATGCATCTTTAATCTTCATGTGAGAGATGTCATTGTAGAGAGCTATTGAGACAACCTCCTCCATGGGGCAGATGAGCCCATATTCTTCACAGCCATTCTCAATTACCAGAGGATCAGACTTATGTGGGTCAAACATAATGTTGTTTGGAGTTACTATCATGACTCCTCCAACGACGCCCTAAAACAGAAGAGTCGGCACATGACATGTAATGCACTTATCGTTGGGTATTGGATTTTAGGCTACTATCCTAAAAAGCAAAACCACTTTCCTGTCTCTTTATACTGTGGCATGCAGTGTTTGCCAGCAAAATACTTTGCTTTCCAATTGCATCAAGTCAGCCATTGTAAGGAGAGAAAAGTAAAAAATTCTTAGTAACATCCAAGTTCCTGGCTGGTAAGGAAGAACATCTGAACTATTCAATTTTCAGTGCTGGCTGCTACAAGCTAAAGATGTGATTGTCAATCAATCGCAGATGAACAGATTAGTGGATTAATTTTTTTTTAAAAACCACATAGCATTTTATTCTGGATGCAGCTACTTTCATTTGATCCATGAAACTACATGCAACCAACACCTGCATACAGTTTTACTCATGGAAACATCCAGGTTGCTATGCCAAGCTAACATCAAAGGTCCCCCTGATCTACTTTCCCAGAGGTACATGCAAAAAGCTTCTCCATACAGTGATCTGATATGAGACAGCTTCTTCCCCACCTAGAAACAGCTCCTGTGATTGGTCCAAGATGTGTTCTAGCAATGGATTTGATACAATCAGCCATTATTCAGCATCAATCCATGGTAACTGATCATTTTTCAAGACTTAAGAAGATTTCCACTGTCTTGCTTCTGCACCCTCTCCTCCAGATGAACTACAAAATTCACCAACTCAGAAGCTGTGTGTAAATCATGATATCTGACAAATGGGAGACAGATCAATTGGAATGACCCATACTGCAGATACTAATTATCCAAGGTCATGTGCAGGGCAAGCCAAGGAAGGCTCATAAATAGGTAGGTAAAAGACCACAAGCTTGGTTTGTGGGTTTTTTTTTTAAAGCAGTAAGATACCAAGCTGATGGCTTAGCAGTGGCAAATGAGTACATTAATGCCTCCTCCTTTATAAAGCAAAGACTTCACATTTCCCATTTGCTTCTCCTGTATGACTCAGTTGACAAGCTTGGTTTGTGTTTGGATGCCAGAATCAAAACAAAGTGCAGAGGCTTCTCCCAGAAGCCCAAAGACAATACATCAGTAGACTGTACCTCCCACCCAGCCACTGCAGGCAACAAGGGATTTCAGCTACACTGACAAAGAAGCTGTCTCATTTTTGATTGCTCTGACTGAAAATTACTTGTTCCATCCTGCAGCCATAAAATTGGCAATCTGTATCCTCTGCACCTAACAAGGATCACATAGCAAGTGACAGTATTGCCCCAATTTACATGCAAGACATCAAGTAGTTCTCTATTACGTTCTACAAAACAGCAGACTGTAAAATTGCAGAGTTGTTAAATACAGTCTACATCCACTCAATGCAAAAAGAAACCAGAAACTGTAGGTGTAAACACATCCATCTTACAAAAATCAGGATAAAGGGGGGAAAAAAAATGTTGAAATGACAATGATTAGCATCTCTAGTGTAATAAATTCCAGAGAACTTGAAAACCCAAACACACAGACAGTTAACTGAAACCAGAGTCAACAAGGACAGATATATCAAAGGCAGTTCAGGAAGACAGTGTCTTGCAACCTTGAGAAAGGGGCTAAAATACTACCCAAGTTTTGTGCCTTTGCTTCTAAAACACTTGCTGTAATTTAGGATTGCAGTCCTGGCATATGTTACAAGAAACAGAAAGAGAAGACTGTATAATGCAATATTTATCCTTTTATTAGGCTTGCACAACGTTCATTTTCAAGTGCAGAAGCAACATAGACCTATCTGGAAACACTGCTCTGGAAACAGTTAAAATTTATCTTCAAGTCATAAATGAAATAGATGAACATATACTCATTTTATAAAGCTGTTGCTCAATTTGATGGAACTGGACAACTAATCCTGACATGTCATAACTCTGAAGTGCAATTCTCTCTGTGTATCTAGCAACACACAAGCAAAAGAACAAAATTATACATCATATCACATTATCAACAAACACAGCAGCTATAGATAAAGCCAATGTAACTTTTACATTCTTTAAAAGCATGTAGCACATTTGACTTTCCCAGTATTCATCTCCCATTTATCCAAAGAGCATCTCAAACAATGCCCCAAAATCAGGTTCTACCTACCTTACCATCTGTGAAGTAACGACAATTCATTTTTAAAAATTTGACAACCACAGGTTCATCTTCTTCTGAAGTAGAGGACAAGACTCTCTCCACTGGTTTGAAAGCCTTTCTTGCCAAATCAGCATCCTTAGAAAAGTTCAATGCAGAGCAACAGGATGAGAATCTTATATTTCTAAATTTTTGAAAACTAAAAAGCCAGGTTCAAACAATTATTTTCCATTTGCATAAGGAAGAAAAGCAATGGTCATGTATGTAGGTACACTTCCCACAGTATCCTGTATTGAAAAAAAGAATAACCCTTGGAATCTTACAAGAAACTCCATACAAGTAACAGGCAATAAATTAAAATACACCAAGGCAGGCCAGCTCACCAAAATTGAATTATAAGCTCTCATTAGGGAGAGGGCCTGCCCTGAGACATCATCTACACTGAATACTTCTACTCACAAAGCACTGGTGTGATTCCTCAAGCAGATGGCATCAGGTAAGGTTAAACACAATTATTCACTCCAAGTTTCTCTCCACTTTTGATAGTGATGTATTTGAAATGACTAATTACTTTAACCTCAGCAGATGTTAAAGACAGATAAACTGCCTAAAAATCATCACGGCCAATCACCCTTCTAAAGAAAATGAAAGATCAACTATGCTGAGGCCTTTTACAAAGATTAAATCCAGCAGTCTTGTCTAAAGACAAGTCTGTATATGGGTACCACCACAATTTGTTTAACTAAAGAGAAACTGACTGCTCAGACTAAACTGCAAGAACGCCAGTGCAGGATCGAGGGTCTGGACTGCAGAGCAGCATAAAAATCACCAGTAGGAAACACTAAATAATTTTTCATATTTAGCTTTCTATTCTTTAAAGACTATGCACTACACTATTTTTAGTAGTTCTGAGAGACTTAAGGCCCAACTGAACTTGCAATGGGTTTCCACATTTTGAATTCCCTTAAATCTGGAGTACTTTTAAGACAACAGTAAATCTTATAGTACAGCAAACTAATTTAACACAAGACACTACCAACAAGGTCCATAAACTCAAAACAATGTTATTTACAGCCTTGATTTTCAGCTTCAGAATCAGAAAATATTTTGAAAGTTTAAGACCAGTGAACCATGTTTGACTTACAGGGAGTTTATCATATTCAGCATCTGATGACGAAGGAGAAACAGGAGCACCAGGACTCGAAGACAGCCTCTCAGCACTTGTATCTGGCACAAAGAGAATCTAAATACAAACAGGTATTTCAAAACAGTGAGGCAAAAGCTTTAAAAGGTTATTAACTTTGTTCTATTAGAAAGACAACACAATACTGATCACTCATATCTGCAATGTACACCTTAAAAACATTCAGAAAAATGAAACTGATTTCCTTATTTCAGCTTTTGTCTGCTAGGTATTCTTAGGCAAGTCACACCATCACTCTGTGCCTCAGTTTCCCTATCTGCAAACCAAGACACTTCAACCTCCTCATGGCTGTGAAGCAGAAGTAGAGATCTGCTCTTTATGAACCAGGTGTTAATCTTCACACTTGCATTTCCAGTCCTGGACTCTCCTGAACAGTCTCTCTCAATTTATTTCTCATCTTACAGGAGACTGACTCATACCCAACATAATGGCACAAAGTCATTTCAGTTTCTGTCTCTCTCTAATTCTTTAATGCCTTATAGATTGCATTTATCCAGACTTCCCAATAATCCAACTCCCTTGTAACAGCTGTATTATCTTCTTGAGCTTCAGAGTCATCTTTAAGCTTTAGTGACAGTACATAAATAACAAGTCAGATATGGCAATTACAAAGCTTCCCTTTCACACCAATTCCAAGTAATAATCTACTGAGTTTCAATTTGTGGGAGGGCTTTACTGTCCATTATCCTTGTATCCAAGTACCTAAAAGACACACATAAGTAGTTAAAAACTTCTCAATACACAGCAAGTAATTATGTTTCAGGTATTAAAAAAACCCCAATAAATAAAAGATTTACCTGGCCTGGCACAATGGTCTGTGTGAAAAGCTTATTGAGCTCCACAAGCTTGTTTGGGGTGATGTTGAACTTTAATGCTATGCTGTTTATGGTGTCCTGATTTCCAGCCTGAAGAAAGAGTTGATGACTAAGATACCATACTGAACACAGCACCACACATGAACTTAACCCATTTAACAGACTGTCTGCAGGGATAGACTTGATAACCTCAACACCCCATCTATTTAATAATTTAGGTGATAAACCAGTATCAAAAAAAGGACAGAAATATTCTTTCACACCATACAGTAGATAAAATGTAGAGGTGTTACAGGTGTCCCTCTCCTTTTCTCTTAAAACTTTAAAGCAGCACAAATGTATTTAGAACTGGTCTGGCAAGGGGGAAAAGGTCATACACTGCAAAGTTCACTACACCTCCAGCAGCCGCAGCATGTCAGGCATTTGTGCAGTTCCCAGCTGGGACACCACCTTCCACAGAGGCTCTGTTTGGTAGAGAGCGGAACACATTTAGGGACCCGAGGGCTCACACAGACATTTTGGGCAGAGCTAGGACACTGCTGCCCTGCTCCAGCTTAGAGAAACCAATCTCATCAAGCACAGGTCAACTGCTCGATGACTTAAGCAACACGGCAGAATGGGAATATTTTTCAGAATAACAAAACCATAGCTCTACTAGAGAGCCATAATGCAGAAGTAAAAATTGAACTGGCAGCTGCAAGAGGCAGAGATCCTAGGTTGGACAGAGATTCAGGATGTGACCCTAGCTCTCCTTATACGGTGGTATTTGAATGGTATCAATAGGCGCAATCCCTATTGAGATAGCTGCAAACTGAGAAAGAAATAGTGCTTACAGTTTTGTGCCACTCCCTCCCTCTCAGTGTCAACAACTCCACTTTCAAAAAGCAGGCATAAACACACCACACACCAGAACTTACTGTATATTCTATGGTACCATGGGGCTTCTGAGAAACCATTTTCTTCTCTTTCTTTTCAATGGTTTTGTTTTGATTGTCATCTAAAGAGCAAAAAAAAATTCAAGTAATTGACTGTCAAGATGTTTACCTTTCAGTATGTTTTGAAAGAGATCTACAGTATGTACAAATTGCAGCTGTGAAGAAGAACAAGAGGACACACTAAAATGCCTATTAGCCCTAAGACTGAACTGTAAGACAAGAAAACTTCATCAAGTACAGCAGGTTTAGTAATTGTTCAGGAACTCTGCAAGAGTAATGTGTGTATGATTAGCAATTATAGCAATACACAACTGCTCCCATGGTTTTTTCTGTGATTCCTACAAAATTGAGCTGCTGGGTACAAGTACTTTGTACCATCAGGTGAATATACATACATCTACTGCCTTGGTACAACCACAACAAATATTGGTTAATCACCACTTCACCACAAGTACATTCTATTTAAACACTAATCTCTGAAGGTAAAAGTGTGCCAAGAGTCCTGCAACGCATTCACGTATACAGTCAAGCATGAAAAAGCAGAAAGTTTGTGCAGAGACTTTTTCTATAAGCTAAAATAACAGAACTCACTGCAGCTGCAGAAACCCTTGCAGGACCCAAAAGGCATTTGTGAGAGGTCAGCACCAGAGCTCTCTACTAGAGCATGATAGAGATTTCTTACCATAAGAATTCTTATGACAGCAGTGGGTGGGCAAAGCCAAGGCTCAGGCAGGATGGAGCTGCCCAGCCAGCCCAAGCCCCACAGGCTTCCCCTCCAAACCCAGAGCCCAGACCCGCATACCTGGGGGGGGTGAGGGCAGCATGCAGCCCCAGCTCCAGGAGTGGGGATGGGGTGCCAGGAGGCAATTCATGTCTCTCCCTGCCTGACTGTCCCCAAGACTGTAGAAAGGTCCTGCTGCTGCTGGCAAGATGCTGCACCCCAGATGAAGTGAGGGAAGGCAAGAAGACAAGGCAAGGCTGGGCCCAGCAAAGCCAGCAGCCAGGAGCAGGGACACACTGTCCTCCTGGGAAGACTCTTCCTGTGGTCCAAGCCAGCAGCTCTGGAAGATCAGGGAGGAAAGGACTGGGAACGGTAGCACAGGGCTTCTGACTTGCATTCGGGCTTTGCTGCAACCTTTGCTATTTCCAGCGAGCAGGAGGCAGATAGTAAAAGGAAGGGCGAGGACTCACCTGCCACACTGTAATGTACACAAGAAACAAGGAGGGGCCCAGTGTGCTGCACCTGACCCTTCAGCTGGCCCACGTCCACAGCAAGATGAATGCTGTGGGGCTGCCTCAGTGGTTCTGCTCCCTCAGTCAGAAGAGACTCCCAAGAGCCCTGGACATGCATCCAGGTGTTACTGCTGGCATATCCCACCCATAACCTGCCAGGGATGCAGTCATGAGAAGTGCATTGGTTAGGAACACTACAGATAAGGCAATGGAGGCAGAAAGTGTGTAGAAACCAAACACAGTTTAAGTACATGCACATAGTGTAGATGGCATGAGTGACAGTGGGAGGAAGGGGAGGATCAGGATGATGCTGGCTTTGCCCTGATAGCCTTTTGAAACACAGCATCACTCAATGATCTCAGACACTTCGTCTCTGAGACTGAACACCTACACTGAAACTTTTTAAATTAGCTTTCTTACTGTGTTTTCCTGACCATTCGTATTCACCATTGTCACACCACCTTTTGCTGATCAAAGTGAAAGCAGTGTGTGGAAAAATAGTCAATGGCAGCATTATCAGGGCACAGTATTAAACCATCAGAAACACAGTGACAACATGACAGACAAAAAACTTAAGAAATACTGGAAGTTTTCTTTATCCATTTCCTACATACAACTGACAATATGGTACAATCCTGCCTGAAGAAACCCTGCCAACTACTGATCTCACACTGTTTTGTAGTACCAGAAAATAACACTTCAATTAGACCAGGATAACTATAATTGCAACTATGTATCACACCCATGTAAGCAAACAACTTGAACTTTTTGTGACCTTCCACTGGAGAAACACAAGAAAGGTAGACTTCACCTTCTAGTTAATTCTTTGGTCTAGCTGGAAAAAGTAGACAAGTTTTCAGGTATTTTACCCTTACTTATCTCTGTACACAAGGTAGGAAACAATTAAGAGCAATAAGCTCACACTAACTAGACATACACCAGGCAAGACCTCAGAGGGGTGGCAATAAAAATAAAGTAGACCAGAGAGATGTAGAGAGAGAAAGAGATTTTGCACCTGTTGAATGGGAAAAAGTTTAAGTCTGAATGTAGATGGGAGAAATTGCAATACACAATAAAAGCAGTTTCTCTGAAAGACTTATAATATTTGCTATTAACTAAACATTTTTTGTTCCAAAGCCTTGTCTTTGAAAATGGAGGGCTGACCACAACAGCAACCACCACACCACTGTGGCACAAAAAGACCACAAAATAGCAATACAGACAACTTTCTCCCCTGCAGCTTCCTACTTGGGAAGTAGGACACCCCTCTCTCTCCCCCTGCGAAATATCAGTATTTTCCAGGTCCTCCCAATTGCATTGCCTGCTAAGTTTGGAGATTAAAAAATACTATCCAGGAAAACGTTATAACCTGAAATACTGTATTCACAGGGGACATATAATATACTCTAGTTCCTGGCTGACAGGACTGTGAACCAGTTTGTTTAGTAGGGCCCAGAACACAAGCATGGTACAAGAGAGAAGAGTGAACTAAACATGCACACATAATTGAAAAACTCTAACTGCAAGACAAGAGAAAGAGAAGTTTGAAAGAAAAGCTGAGTTCAGATTAAACAGAATACCATGATTTTTTTGTCAAAAAATGTTAATAAATCCTAAATAACTTGAACAATTAGACACTTTTCTTTCACACCTATGTGCAAGAACACGTGTTGTATGTCTGTTTAGCTACAGGCTGAAAGAAGCAGCCGCAGTCTGTGAATTTGTCTCCTGAAACCAAAATTTGACTTTTTGTCATATATGGATGTTGTTGGATTTGTGTTTGGATAGTTTTTTCCTCTACCCCCACTGCCCCTTCTTTTTCTATGCCAGCAACTAAGGATTGAGAACACTGTCCATATATTATGCCTAACTACTAGACAGGTTTGGGCAATTCAAAACCACATCTAATTATTTGAATAGTGTGAATTCTTAACTAGTCTATGTTTTTAATTGTGCATATAAAGATTTAAAGTCATAAATTAAAAATTTCACATCTTAAGAAGAAAAAGTTGCAATGAATCCATTAAACCTGACAGGTACTGCTAAGCCCACATACTGCACAAGTGGTGAGGCTGAGGTCACAAATCATGCTCTACATGAATGGTTTACAGCAGTGACTGTAAAGTCTGGCAAAACAACACACCACAATATTCTGTCTCTCCAGTTCCCCTCACTTTCTCTCATTTCTCCTCCAGGAAGCCAAATGTTTTCTGACATGATCTGAAGGCAGGTACCTCTAGTATAGCCACAAAGACATGCAGAGCACATGCAGGCATGATGGAAGCCTCAGGAACCACATTTCTTCAAGTCAGAACTAGATGAAGAGCTCCACAGGCTTTAAACAACTGCCTTTGGCTACTTTTTGAACTTGAACATTTGCTTAGTGGTGAAATGACTCACAATTCTGCCTCCCAAATTTTCCTGCACTGCATGTACACTGGAGATAGGATTGCACACCCATGAGAAGTGACTAGGTGTTAATGCAAATTTGATCACACCGCATTTTTAGGCAAAGGGCAGAGTGGGTGGACTGAACCTTTCTGGTTTTGGGAAACTTGAAAATTTAAGAATTATATAAAAATAGCAAAAGAATAAGCAGTGAGAAAAAGAATGCCAAGTGAGAACAGGCAATAAAATACAGGCTTACTGAAAACAGGTCTAGAATGTGAATTTTTCTGCCCTTAATGATATATTTGTATCACAGTTTCCTAGCAGACTCTTGACATTTCATTTAGCAATATTACAGGAAACCTTACAAAAAAGAGTTACCCAAGAGTAATTTGGAAAGCAACTATTGAAGGAGTATGATAAAGAGGTCAATCAGTTTATCACCCAAAAGACCTTGACGCATGATAGGAGAATTACACCTCTGCAACTGTGTAAATAGCTCCGTAAGTAGATAGAATAGGTCAAGGAGCATCAGGAGTCCCCTGGGCTGCCCACATGGAGGAGAGGCCATCACCCCTGCAGGATGATTCCATCAGCACCGATGATACAGACCAACCTGCCCAGCCCAAATCAGTGTGAGGTGTGGCAACGGTGACAGTGACAGCTGAACCTGCCACAGAGGTCCCCAGCCACCAGTCAGCCTCATGGCTGGTTGTGCTAGCAGGAATGCTGAAGCAAGTAAGGGGACAAAGGACTGACCACTTTCCACACCTGGCAAACAAACTCAGTAGCCTGAGAGGATAGAGGCAATGGCATACTTGGTGCAAAAGTCCATTTTACTCATTAATTTCTGTCTTACCAAAGATTTAGGCCACATGTAAGCAGGGAAATCTTTCCCCTGATTAGCTCCTTGGCTTCTAGAAATCACAGACTTCCCAGAGCAACAGTACTGAACTGTAACTGTTCAGTAACTGAACTCCTCTGTTCTTTCAAGAGCTCCACACCAATTCTATACCAATGAACTACACAATGAACTCACATTAACATGATGAGCTCATAAAGCAGTGCTTGCCTTCTTGTACTTCATACTTAATTTCACTGAACATCCTAATTAATGCTATTTTAAGAGTGAACAAATAAATAGTCATTATTCACCTTCTGCATACCATTAATGATGTCACAGATTTCCAGCATCTTTTCTTAGTTAATTCATTTTTTCCAGCTGACTAATCCTATGATACTTTGGACTCTTCTATTTCTTTGATCACACAGATTGGCCTTCTTGTTAGCTTTCCCTCTCCTACTACATTCTTTTTGAGATGGAGGAAGTAAAAACCAAACACAGACTTTAAGCTATGAAAAAACCAGTATGTTTTGAAAAAAAACAATGTGCTGGTGACAGAAAAGAGTGCTTCCTTAAACCTGTATGATACTAGTCATTTTTCCACATCACACACTAATAATTTTTCCACACTGCTCAGTATGTCACTGCTGTTTCAGGACATTCCAGACCCACATCTCTATTACAGATTTGTTAGAAGCAATAAAATTATAGTTCGTCCTAGCCAAACACCAGGACAAAGGAGTGAAAACCTACAGGTAGCTTAAAAGAATCTGAAACACAATAAACTTGGGGGAGAACAGTTATCCCTCAGAGTAACTTAATCAGTGTATGGATAAGAAATTAAGCAAACAAGGCTTCCTGCGTTTCCTTAGTTAATTCCTTAGTTTCCTTATCAATGAATGAGGCCTGATACCAATTATGGTAACAGAGATGGAGTACAGTAAGTATCACTTAAGTGATTCTAAACACAGATACCTCAAGAATATGAAAGACCTTCTTGGGACGATGGAGGGGGAAGACAAATCAGTTTATCTGAACAATTTTTTTCCATTCCTACTTTCTACCCTGACTTTTTAATAACTTTCAGCAATTCTGCTATGTGCAAAGCTGTGCATAGGATGATGCAACTGTGATTTAAAGCATCTTTCCAGCTTTCCTCATGACTCTCAAAGTGATGAACTGAACAGCATTCACATTAAAATTACTAGTTTTAAATAAAAAGTCTTTCTTTTGGGTCCTGTCAAGCGTGGGTGAACCCCAAAGGATTCAAATTCCTGGTTTGGGACACCTTCCACCCACTGATGTTTTAGCTGCAGCATCCTCTGAGAAAGACACTTCAGTCCCATTCCCTCCTTTAGCCAGATGCAGCAGTTAGGGGGTACAGAAAAAGGTTTTTTGGCTATCTGATCAGACCTATCTCTGTGAAGAAAACCAGCAAGCTAGACAGAAACATTCTGGACTCAGATAACTACTTCCATGTTAAAAGAGAAATAAAAAACATCCCTACACTTTCTCACCAACTCAGGTATATATTTTTCTTTTCTGCTTCCCGCTTTCCCCAGTTTCCTGACAAGCCCTCACCCTTACTTCTGTGTATTTTTACTCCACTGAATCGTATCAGTTGGCTTCCTCCTTTGGTACTGCTGAAGCCACTTGAAACAAAAGGGCAGGTGTCATCCATCACAACCACACTTGTGCTCCTTCATTAGAGAGACTTCTCCTGACATAGGAAAATAGCAATTCCCTGATCAGATCCAGACACATGATTCCGAAGTATCTATGCCTGAAATAACTTTTCTCCATTCTCAATAAAAACTGATTGTCCACTAATTATTTTCCATGCAATTCTTTCAAAGGAATAAAGAGATCACCAAAAAATACAGAGCCTCAATGAAAAATGACAATCAGTTCAAAGAACTGATAAAAAAGGTAGTAACTCCTCCTGCTGTCAGGTATTTTTGGGCACACTTCAATAAAAATTTGACTATTGATATTCATGCAATATTCACATACTACAGCTTCTACACGGAAAACTAGAAATACTTAAGGAACTTAAATTTCCTCTTTATTTACTTCATCCCCAAGAAGTAGCTTTAGCTCCTTTGTGGTCTGACAGCATTACTTCTGAAACCTGTTCAGGAGCATGTCAGCATCTAAACACATCTTTCAGTAGAAGTATCACCATAAAATTTCTGACTATCCACTACATCAGGTACTCAAGCACAATACAGAGTAAGGAAAATCAGCCCATCATCAAAGAAGGTCTGAGGGAAGGAATACTTAGGCATCACAAGAGAAAATGTGGACATTTTAGAAAACTGTTAACACTACACATGCTGGTTTTCTTCACTTATTTTGCTGCTTGAACACACCACAGCTTGCCTGGGAAGGCTATGCCATGTAAGTCAACCAGGACAATGTCTCCTAAAATCAAGCACTGCAGTGTCCTGTCTACTGATTGGTGTTTACAAGGTCATAGGTTAAACGTAGAAATGAAAATCAAAAAGATTCTAAAGATACAGGATACACACCCTGTTTTTGTGTCTGGAGATGACATCAGCATCTGATGCACTGCTGACTGTCATCACTTCATCAAGCAGCTCCACAGAAGCTAAAGAAAAGAGCAATTCAGTTTATACATGCTACCTATCCCAAGCATGACCCAACAAGTTGCAACAGAGACGTCACAACAGACTGTGAAGTTATTAGGAAATGTCTATAGAGAAAGCTGGAAGTGAAGGCGTTACACAATCAAAAGAATCTGGCTCAACTTTGTGTTATTATTTAAATGCAGGTGAAGACAATGGTGCTTTTTCAGAGCATTTATATTAACTTTTAACAGTATTTTTCAAGTACAATATGGGAACTTTGTGAAGAAGAGAAATTAAAAGCCTGCCTTGAGGATACCAGCCCAAGTTATACAGACACCCTAAAAATGACTCTCATGCCTCTGCTTGGAGACCAAAAGGTCTGCAACATGATTTCAAATGCACTATATTGTGTTCATTATATGCTTGGCTATATAGCCATCTTAGAGAAGAATGTCTGAAATGAAAATGAGACTATTCTGCCTGTTCCCCAAGGGCAGAAGTCCCAAGAGAGCTATGGTGAGTCACTGGGGAGAGAGCTGATTACACATGGATGCTGCAGAGGACTGCTCCACAGGCACTCAGGGTATGGGCTCTGGAAGCCTGTGCAGGGGAAGAGGCAAAGAATTCAATGTGCCTGGTTGACAGCCCTCCCAGGAAACAGGGAAGAGAAAGACATGTGAAAGTCCAACTCTATCCCAGCACAGGACACACTATCAAGACTGCCTCCGAAGAGCTGCACGTGCTCTGCAGGTAATCAAGACTAACTTCACAGGACACCCGGGCTCAGCAAGAACAAGACTCAGCAGGCAGCTGGCACAACCTAGGAAAGCCAGACTACCCCAAGCATGATAAGCCAGTGGATCCTGGAAGTGACGAACTTGTTAACCACAAAGACATATTTCCTTTCATTATTGCAGAAATATGACAACTCTTTCATCTTCCTTGCTGTCAGAAGCACCAGAAAACTACTGAAAATTCAACTGCTAGTATCACATACTGAGCTAAAATTATTTTTAGTTTCTCTTTTGTTCTTAACACAGTTAAGAAATCTCTTATTTTTTATGTTCCTGGACAGCTTTCATGTTCTGTCCTTTACTTTCCCATTCAATTCCTTTGCTTCCTACTTGAAACATACATTAGATTACTGACTATCAACAGGTGAGTTTAGAAGTTGGTTTTATATATCCATATAGCTTCATTTCCTTCTAAAAGTAGACTTAAAAACAGTTCAGTCTTCTGTTTCAAGATTAAGTTGCCATGTGTGCCATGGGGAGCTTGGCCAATGTTAAGACATTTCCATGCAAATTTTCAGAATTTAAATGCTAACAACATTATTACTGGTACTTCCCAGATTGAATTCTCCTGCCTATGGATGAGGCATCCCTTCTCTGTGCAACTGTTTCTAGAAAACATCTGTTAACAGCACAGCTTGAACATAACCTGGTGGCCTTAACACTGATTCACTGGGATTCAAGACCATTTGTTCTCATTCCAGAACAGGTCACCTGAAAACAGCTGCCTTTCAGTCATTTGTCCACTTTATTCTTTCCACATGGTTTCTATAACCAATGCTAATAAACCAGCGTCCTGAAGCTTCCCAACCAGCCACTGCCTAGTCAGTACCTTCAGTTTACGCTCATATGCAAGTTTTTCCAATCCCCTTGGTATTCTACACAGGCAATTATAACCAATTGACTTCCTCCTATGCTTCTTCAATTTTATTTGAGATCTTCATTCTGAAAGAAAAATATTATTTCCATTTTCACCCCTCGTTAAATCCACAGTCATTTCTGGTCTGAAGCACAAACATTAAGGCAAGGTCTCAGAACCTGGGAAAATTTAGATCCTGTTCTTACTGTTGCATTAAGCAACTTAACACAACACTGAGTAGCCCACTTTGTAAATCACTTAGATTACTTAGAATAGAAAGTACTTTGCTACACAAATAGGGCTGACCAAATCAAGCCCTGATTACAGTTAGTTATCTACAAGCAAAAATTTGTATGGACTTTCTTTTTTTTTAAATTCTTTCTTCTTTTTTAATGAGTAGCACCTTAATTAGGTCCTTAACACATCTTACTGTTCTGTATCAGGTAATACAAAAGACAAAACCAGGACTGATAAACAGAAGGAAGTTTCCATTTTTAACTCAATATTTATTGAGAAGTCCACTTCAGATTAAGCCTACTTAGCAGATGACCTAACTATTATGCGATGTGTGTTCACTAAGCGTCATGTCATTCCATTCTATTCCATTCAATTTAAATTCTCTATAAATGTTTACTGCGTTGCAAGCAACTTTCATCTTTGAAATAAAGTACTTCTGATATTATGGGAGCTGCCTCTGTTGTTTCTGTGCCAGTCAAGGCCAATCTCACCACGTAATGAGTAATGAAAATTGCTGTGCCCTCTCTGCTTTACTTACTAAAATTTGTTCTTGGTCATTTGCCTATAACATTCAGAAGCCTGGCAACTGCACACAAGCTGTACTGCTCCTGTATCACTCCCTGCTCAAGGGATGGCAGGGAGAACAAGTAAAAAAAAAGATATCTGCTTTCTGCCCCTAGGGCACCTCCTGCTCAACATGTGATATATTATCTCATTAAATGGATATATACCACTTTCCTTCTCATGGTGTTTAGGAGTCCTGCTCGTTTTATATAAATCAGGGCTACAATAGAGGGGGTTTTGTTACTCTCGCCTCCCACTCCTGCATAATTTGAGCACCATGCAGTAAATGGGAAGGGATGGCTTTATGATTACAGAGCAGAAGCAACTGGCTTTTATTTTGTTGACAAAAGTAACTTTTTGATTTGCAACAAGCCACCTAAACTAAACTTTTCTTTATGACATGTTCTTTAATGGAGACCGATTCCTCACATACGTTGCCTGCTTAGATTTTCAAGCAGTGAATCAGTGGAATATTATGCATATCTGATAGAAAGACACATTATATCACGCTGGAATAAATACATGGATAAAATTCAGTGTAGTTTTTGACCACTGTCACACTGCTTGTTTTCAGAAGTTTACACTTTCACTTGCTTCAGTGTCTTGAGTGGCACAACACAAATGTTTTCATCCAGTTCAGCAACTCCTGATAGGAATTGTGGTTTCCTAATCTCACAGGAGTCAGATCAACATCTTTCAATCAAAACAGGCTTCCTAGAGAGAGCATGTCAGAACCAAGCAGCCAAGCTGCAAAAGTAGGTCAGCTGAGTTATCCCAATAAGAAGGGGAGAGCATCCTGGGCACCGAGTACAGCAGCCAGAGCATCTACACAACCACTGTAATGTGCCAGACAGACATATCTTCAAAAGTCTGAAAGCTGTTTACTGCAGCAACAACAGCAGAAAGA
Organism: Pseudopodoces humilis; assembly: GCF_049639895.1. Lineage (NCBI taxonomy): Eukaryota > Metazoa > Chordata > Aves > Passeriformes > Paridae > Pseudopodoces > Pseudopodoces humilis. The sequence continues at coordinate 62,063,446 of NC_142202.1, forward strand.
GTAAGACAAAGTTAAAAAGCAGATTACCACATAAGCCAAAAGACGTGGCAAAAATATGGAGAAAGGAGTGTTATTTGCATTGATCTTCAGGAGAAAACAACAATCAGTATTAGCATCTCTGTTGTTTCAAGGCAAGAGAACAAGGGCTGTATCTGCAAGGCAATGTCTTATAGGATGAGATTTGGAGACTGAATGTTGCAAATTATTATGGAACTTGCACTGAAGAGCAGTGCAAGTGCTAAGAGGAAAGGAAACTATGAGACTACACTGGAGAAACTTTCTGGCAGTAGGACCTATTCAGCCACTTAGCAGTGCCTCAAGAAAAAATTATCATTCCTGTACACCTTCAGGTTATTTGTAAGGGTGCCACCACAGTGCAAGCCGATATGCTGTACTGAACAGTATTAGCTGGGAGAGGGATGCTGGAGAAGCCCTCCCTAAAGGATGCGCCAGTCGCACCTCCTCCTGCTCCTCCTTGGCTCGGCGGTGCCACCCGCCGGCTGCCGGCATTAACACAACGCCGCAGCTGGAAGCAGGAGAGGAGCTCCTCGCCGCACCGCTGCGCTTCCACCTTCCTCAAATAAACCAAGTCTTTTAACCACTCTCTTGGCAGGGATAACCGCCTCCAGCTCTGCACAGCCTTCAGAAGCCGTGTTGGTCCTTCCACCGGAGAAGAGGAATTTACTAAGTCAACAAAATCTTCCTGACAGCATTGGTGCCCGTGGGAATCTATTAAAAAGCACAGCATTCAAAGTGGGAGTCAGGATGCCACTGCACTTACAAATTCAAAAAGGCAAACACATTCACAAGCCTCTAATGAAGGGACGTGGTGTGCAAGGAACAAATTATAATGAGATGTTATGTTCCTTCCCCCATCTTTTAGAAAAATAAAGAAGGATTTATTGTCCTGTGAAATATGAAAGGGAGATTATTCACAGGACAGTGGCCTTCATTCTGTTAGACTGACAGACACAACTCCTCTGGCCTCAAATCATCTAATGACAGAACTTCCACTAAGCCACAAAGCTTGGGCGTATCATGGAAATCTGCAAGGCTGTTGCTACATTTAATACATTTTTCTTCTGAGAAAAACATTTTGATAAAGTACAGAAAGCATTTCTAGAAAAACAAAAAGAAGTAATTCCTGTATCAGGTTTTCATAAAGTTAGAATTTTACAACTGTTTGAGTTGAAAGGGACCTTAAAGATCATCTAGCCCCAAGCTGTAGGCTATGTTCTAGACATTAGTCAAAGCTGGATAGTTGGGCAGAAACAGACACCAAAACTCTCAAGCCCTTCAGAAACATCAATAATGGGACAAGTCAGAAGGGAAAAAAGACAGGGAAGGGGAGAGGGGGAAATGAGAAATATGCATCTCAGACATTAAATAATTAAGACATATATGCATGGATAATCCCTCTCAGACACTTTCATATTAAAGTATATCAACAATGAAAAGATAAAGTCTTTACAGATTTGGAAGTACCTTCCCACCACTGCAGCTGACACATCTTCCAGGAGAGAATTGCCGAATGTACACCTGTGTCCTGGGGTGACTTAATGATACTGGTATCCCCAATCGTCTGGTTTATGTTATATATTAAGTTCTGCACCTTTAAGACTGGCTTTGAGAGCAAGAGAGGGAGAAGAAGAAGCGCGCAGTTTGTGTTAAGGAAAAACATCACTCCCCCAGAGTTCTGCCCCAGCTGGCAGAACTCAGCTCAGCGAGACAGAATGGTTTGTCCTCTGCCACGCTATACGCACGTAAAAGGCAAACTACTTAAACAAGTCCAGGTCTTTCAGACTGCTGTGGCTGCACAGACAGCTCTCAGAAACTACTCAGGATGTTGGCAAAGGTGGCAGCTTTCTGGAGAGCAGCAGTAACAAACAGCTAAGCAGTTAACACTGCAAGCTATAGCTGCAGTGGGTGAAGGAACTATAAGCCATGTAGTCCAGCGTCAGGGCAACTAGCAATTCCACTGAAAAGACTTCATTTTGAAAGCTGCATGTGGAGCTACTGCACTTGTTTCACAATCAACTCTTTTCTGTTTCTATTTAAACTTTCACTTCTGCAATTTGATGCTCTGGTTGGGTAAAAGCCTTTAGGAACTACCAAAAGAAGGCGTTTAAAAAAGAAGGATGTTTTTGCCATTTTGGTCTGTGCTCAGCTCAACAGCAGCATTAAACTATTTCTCAAAAAAATTCTGTATTTTTGCAGAACCCAGAAACTCTGTGCACCTACATGAAGATCAGTAGCATTTCAAGTCAGTCTGTAATGATGCTCACTCATCAATGATGCTTGTCCACATGAAACCAGGAACAGTTATGAAAAACAACGTAAGTAAAACCTGAGTTTGTACTGATTGTTGGATCACAACTCAAAGACAACTCAAAGACATCAAAAACATCTTTACACTCTCCTTAGCTAGCACTGCCACACTCTTCAGTGACAGGGAGTGATCCCATTGCCCCCCATCTCACCACCCCAAGTGACAACTGTTGCAGAATTTTTAAATGTAACTCCTGAAAAACATGAGAAACAAAATTCAGCTGCCTCACAAACCCCTAAATTCCTCTAGGTACAAAACAACAAGTACTTCTAGCAGAAGCACTTTACTAGGAATGCAGAAGAAGTTTATATTTTCATGTTTGGGGTTTTTTATATCAGCATACTACCAAAGCAGAAAAAATTTACAGGTTTGTTCATTAACAATTCTCCAGTTTTCCTTTTACAGATTTCTAGAACAACAGTCAGAACTTCAGACAGAGAAGAAAGTTTTCTTTTAGTTCTCAAATTATGATCTCATCACATTCAAATCTGTCACAAGTGCCTGATCAATAAATCACTGTAAATCCTTCAGCTTGCCAGGAAGCATTACTCTAGGGTTTATCTTCTTTATAGCAAGGCCTATACTGCCTAATAAAAAGCACTCTGGTTATTGCACGACCCACTCGGTACATAACATTCTCGCTGCAAATTTCTTTTTTTTCTCCTAAGAAGGACTCCATCCATGCACACACTGTGTGAGCAGTAAAGAAGTCTGCTTTAGGGATAGCTACAGTTTTCTGTTCAATTTCTTCTCTTTGGGAAAAGATTCCTTACAAGATGGAACCAGAGTTCTCCAAATCTAAGAATTCATTTCCAACAAAATACCAAGACAAAATCTGGAATGAGAAGTATTTCATAAATCACATTTAAAATCAGTTAAGAGTATCTAACTAATTACAATCCAGAACTGCGAACAGATGTGTATATGACTCATATATTAATATACAATCAATATTTTTCTGAAGTACTTGCAAAAAGAAAATCTAAAAAGGAATTTATAATTAATTGGGATACTTAGACAGCTGGGGGGTGAAGGGGAAACAAGCCATCACGCAAGCCCTTTAACATCTTGTTTAAAAATATGTAGTTAATTTACTTACTTCCTCACACTTCAACAGACATACATGAATATGAATTAAGACAGAAGCCTTAAACAGTATACATCAATTTATGAAAGAAATAGCCCTGCCAAGAAAACTGAACCCCATAAAACATTATCTTAATAATCTTAAAAATAACTAAAATAAAATCCAATAATAAATTAACTGCTGCCTATAACAACACTGAATTTTAGAAGTGAGAAACAAGATATAGGTATTTTTGTGAGAATGCAAATTTTAATTAAGTAGCAGTTATTTTGAACTATATAATTCTATTTGCTTTTATAGCAAGGATATCCAATTACTTATCCTTTTAAGAAAGGCCTACAGACTATGAGAAACATTAGCAAGCTATCAAAACAAACATATTTTAAAATACTACAGCATTAACGTAACTCACCAGTACTATAGTATCTTTTAAGTTCTGTGCGTCTGATGTCTTTCAGTTGATTGTACTTTTTCTTTTTCTTTTCCTTGTCTGGAGCAGTTTCCTTTTCCCCAGGAAATTTACAGTTTTCTTCAGAGGAACTGATTTGCTCCAAAATAACTTTACTTTCATCATCTTTCTCAGAAGGTGTTTTGGAAACAGGAGATCCAGGGGAATTAGCAGAGACAGCCTCGGTGGTTTGTTTGACTTGCCTTTTCTTTTTCAACCTGTGCATAAAGAAAAGAAACCCATTTTAAGATTTAGCCAAACTGTAGAGACAAGTTAACTCACTTTCTAAACTGATCTTTTTAAAAACAAATTTCATATCAGAATTCCTTACAACCCTTTAAAAATCACACACTGGGCATCAGGAACTTGGTAACTAAGATGATCCTACCTCATACTCCTTCCATTACACTGTAATCTCAAGGATACCTTCTCAAGAATAATAAAAAAGGTAGTAAAGTTTTTACTGTTTACTGAAGAGAAGGAACAGGGAAAAACAAACAAACAAACCAATGAAAAGCTGGGTTTTTTTAAAAGGACCATACATCTAAATATAAAAATAAGATACTGAATTCATGTTTTCAAGATGAAGCTTGGTATAAAATAAAACTGCAGACCACAATGTACTACAACACAACAGCTAACAACAATTCCACAGTCCACTGCCCTTTCTTTATAAAACCATCTGTTCTCATATAAACTTGTTACTTTTTTCCATTTTGTCCAAGGTTATCTCTTTATACTCCACAGCTGTTCTGGCACAACCCACACTAACTGGTATTCCGAGTGTCACCCAGGAGCTCCTTCTGCAACCTTACCAATGTGGCCACAAACTGCTTGTGCCAGAACATTTTCCAGCCGCCTAGATTTTTTCTGAGAGAAATCTTAATGAGCTGCCTATAAATTCTCCAACTTATCACTATAGCAACAAGAGTATTTTCTTTTCAGAAGACTTCTTAAAGCACAGTTCAAGTGAGATGGATGCTTCAGGAATCCTAACACAGAATTTTCTGCTAAATCACCATCTATAGCACTGAGTTTGCTTAGTGAGAGTGAAGACTGACTTTGTGGGTTGAGGGTCACTGTCACTAAAATAGTTCCCAGTTAATCACTGATTCATACAATACAAAGTGAAAAACTAATCTATCTAATGGTCCTCTCTTCAGTACATTAACTTATTGGTTACAAGGTACCTAAGGGAGTGAGTAGTATATTTATCTTGTTGATGCCAAAACCTTTGTTTTGTGCACAGGAAGAATTACGCATAGGAAATACAGTGAGTCACGACAAATGGGAAAAGGTTACATGAGCTCACAGCAGTAGCTTACATAAGTGAAAACTTAATGTATTAAGTTATTAATATAATGCAGGAAATTTCAGAGATTCCTTCTTCCACCACTTATGTTTATATGCTTTTCATGTATTCTTCTAGACTACAACATAAAAATAAATACACAGAGCAACTGAAAATTTTAGAAAGATGTTCCAGGCTACACACCTTTTTTAAAAATTAAAATATTAAAACCAGTTCCAAATTTAAAACATTTAGACTCAGAAGGGTCAGTTTCTCAGACTACATGTGACCAACACTTTCCAGCGAAACACTTCAAAATACAGTCTTACAAACTGTGTCTATCACACATGTATGTATACATATTTCTTTAATGCTTCCCAAAATAGGAAGATTCACATTCTGCAGCCAACCCAGTGAGGATGCTGTGGTTCCCCACTCATTCAAACCCACAGATCTGTAAGACAAGTAGTAGTAGAAGCTCGTGCTCTACCCAGCAAGAAACAGTTACTGCATATGAAAATTATGGATTCAGTCCTAACTACATATGAAAACATCATACAGGGATTTATAAAAGTGACTACATCTATATAACAAATGAAATGTTTAAACTGACTGAGTGTTAAACTAGATTAATGAAAATCTGCATATGCAAAGGAGGCCTATTTTTAACTAATAAGCCACAGCCCTTATGAAAGGCTGCTGTAGCAATCACAGAACATTACAAACACTTTGCATGCACAATGCGTATATTTAGCTCTAGTGTAAATCTTGGCAAAGCAGCCCTCTACACTGAAATGGCATATTCCTACCACGGTTATACCCGATTCCAGGCTTCTAAATGAGCCACATTCCCAACTTTTGGCTCCAGCGATTCAATGCCCTTCCTGTGTGTGTGTGCATATCACAGGATACCCAAATCATCTGCCTCAGTAGATGAGAAGTAGCAAGCATCCATTGGCACCCCATTTCTACTCACACTGTATCAGAGACTTCTGTCTTCAGATTCACAGTATTTGTTTTGATCACAAACTCTGTTAAGTAAGCTTTCTGTAGTATGAATGTAGTATCTCAAAACAACAAAAGAGCCACTAATGGAAACACAGAACCCTTTTTGGCAGGGGGAAAAAAAAGAAAAGAAAAACTTCTCTAGAGGTCAACAGTCCTTGTGACAACATGAACAGTTTCTGTACTTTCCTTAAAACATTCTCATTTGAACTGGAGTTTTCAAAGATGCCCCTGGCAACTTTCAGAACAAAGAGCTAAAACAGAACTGGTCCATTAGTGATTGAAAAAACAAAAGCAGAAAGGAGAGTCTGAACTGACTGCAATGCAAGTGACTGGTTCTTGTCTTCAGCGTTTTATCTTGCTGCATTCCCACTACTACAGCACACTGGGGGCTCATTACACAATGTACAGCATTCCCAACACACAGCTGCTGCTGCTTCTGTGAATGGACAGTGCCACCAGCATCTTTCAGGTACAAGTGATCAACAATCTGGGCACTCCATATTTTCTATTCCATCCCCATGGCCGGCATCAAATTTTCAAATGGTGCCAAGCTCCTGCCCACTGCTCTGTTTCAAGGCCATGACCATCCAACTCCAAAAATGCTAATCCTGGCATAGTAAAAAAGACTAAATTAAGACCAAGTATCCATGACATTCCAGACAGGACTCAGAGTAACTGCAACTCTGTCTAGAGTTATGATCTCTGCTTGTAAGAGGCTTCTTCCAGAGTTTTCTAAAGCCTGGTAAAAATTACCCAAACCCCTCCAATTCACCACTCCTGAAAAGCCTTGCCTGTAATATCCCAAGGAACCAAAACAAGCCTTCAACAACATTTAAAGCCATAATGGCAGCCTCAAACCTACCATGCTTTTTGACATTATGCACACTCTAAGTAAAGCAAAGCCCTGTATACATGAGACAATTCATTATTAATGCACACTGGTAGAGTGCAGCAGAGACTGTGCTATGAAGAGCACAGCTGGAGAGCTCACTGCATCTTAAACCCCATCCCCTTGAGGTACCTCCTTCAGCCTCCACTCACCCTTTTCTCTGACCTGTATAGACTGGACACACTGATCTGTATATCCCACACAAGCTGCCAGTCCTTCTCAGATTTCAAACCTGTCATCCCCTAAAGAAGGTGGGGGCTGAAAGTCTAATCTACTCTTCTCCCAGCTCTCAGGTATTTCCCTTCGTGACAAGAGCTGCTATGGACAATGGTTTTAAGAACACAATTTTTTGAATTATTTATTTTTTCAACTACTTTGGAGGATTTTGAGTCGGTTTGTTCAGTTTCTAAGGAGAACAAATCCAACATTTAGTTTTGCATGTTAAATAGTTATGAAAGTAAAAGGGAGCTGAACAACAAAAAATTAAACCCCTCAATTTGATCAGCGTCATGTTCTGCAATTAAAGCAGCCTTTCAGGCAAAACAAGATGCATAAAGTGAATTCATAGTGTTGCTGCAGAAAATGCTTGGTTTTGAGTATCAGTTGATGGATATGTTGCTTTCCACTAAGAAAGTTGCTGGGGGAGAAAAAACCAGGGAGGGCAGGATAAACAGACATCTTTACCTGTAAAAACACTCCTGTTTATGAAGAAAATCTTACATATCTGTAATTTCATTTAGACACCAGATAACATTTTTCAAGCCAATTGATTCTGACAGGCAAAACATTTCTTCTGAGTTTATACAGAGGGATTCTCTTCCAGCCCCTCAAGTGCTTTCTGAGCAACAATCAGTAAGCCATTTTCTAAGTCTGCCCAAATAAAAAGTTTACCAGCAAAAGCAAAACGTACTGCAATACAAAGACAATTTAATTTAATAAAGACTAATGATCTGAAATGGACATTCTCACAGGAGGCAGGTAAAATGCAAGGTTAGCAGTGCTTACTTAAATTAATTGCAACTGATTGTTTACTACCTTGGGCACTGACTTAGAGGAAAAGAGCTAGGAAAGATTCTAAGAAATGTCCTACTTCATCTTCCAGACCCAACTCCATTTGACTGCCTATGAAAGGCAAATAACTAGTTTTTACAATAAAACAGCCTGAATTTCCCATTACACTTACAAGGTGGTTGGTTAGGGTAAAACCAAAACTGCTCAGAGAAAAGAGGGGTGATATTATCTGCCCAACTTCTACAAGAGACTACAAGCAACCAGTAAAGCAACTCTGACACCGAGACAATAAAAACATGGAAATCTGACAGCAACTTTTTTCCTAGAAACTTTGTTTTGTTTTGCTTAACATTTATCTAATAGAAGTGTCTAAGAGACAATTCAATACTATCTCATTCACTACAAAATATTACATTCAAAGGGCAGTAGGTCCATATCATAGGATGTTCTAAAAAACTCTTGTGATAGTAAGGCATATTTTTTAATGATTTATTAGATTAATAAAGATTATAGAACATGTACAACTCTTGCTTTAGAAACAAAAGCATCCAATAAAGTGGCCCTCAAAAATATAAACAAAAGAAGCGAGAAGGGAAATCTTTTTTATCTTTCAGCTGACAAGCTGAAGTTTTCCTTTTTGGAAATCTTCCACAATGTGTATCCTCTAAAATGTGCCTTGATACCTGGCATACAATCATCTTAACATCCTGCAGAGCACAAACAGATCATGACCTTCAAATACCATGGTTTTTTTTAATCTATTTATGCATATATATACAATGAGATTAAAAAAAAACCTTCAAAACACTTTAAACACCTTATCTGTTTAGCTCTCATTAAGATTCCTTTATATAAAAATGATATGCGCCCAGTTATTTACTTCAGAATTAATCATTTTAATCTTAATTTAAATCTCTGCACTGATTATAATATATACTAGATTCTTTCTACCCTCCATGCCTTTCTCCACCCATCTGGAAGACCTAAATAAATGAAGTTCATGCCAAAAAATCCCCCATATTTACCTACAGAAATCTTACAGTAAAAATCTCCATTAGGCACCCATTGCTCTGATTTTAATCAGCCATTCTCTCCCAGCCTGCACAGATCACCTCTCTCCCCTTCATCCAGCTCAGAGCCAGCACAACTCAGCCAGCTCCTGGCATGGTTGTGCTCTCATCCCTTCCGATGGAACATGAAGAATAAGCAAATCTCAGACAAAATAAATCACTGCTGCTTGCAAAGCCAAAGGAAGTCAGACTGCTTACCAGACCATAACACTTTACCCAGACCTCCCCAGTGCGCCTACGTTCACTTCAGCACAGAAACAAATACAAAGCCATTTCACCCTCAGAAATCTTCCTACAAGTGAACAGCATCCACCCCACAAGGCAGCACACTCCATGGAACACCAGCCATTTCAGGCTGGCACATGTCCTGTTTTGGAAACAAGCAAGCCACAAGGCTGTATGTTTACTATTAAAACAGACTATTAAGGCAAATTTAAGGGAGAGAATACATCTTTTGCCAGATATTTAAAGAACTAACCACAGGGAGGAAAAAATTATTGGAAAAAAAAATCTGAAAAAGTTATCAAGGATAACCGAGTGGTTCCATTACAGTAAAAGTGTCCATAACCTGCTCACTCCAAAGGACAAAAAACAACTCCTGGAAGCTCTGATATTAGCAGCACAGGTCAAAGCTGGAAATTTCCACTTTTACTGGAACTCCTGTTACTGATTGACAATGAGTACCAGCACCACACTTCACAGATGGTCAGCCAGTAACAATGCTCAAGAAAGCTGGCATGTTTCAGAGAGTGAAGTGCTGTCCTGACAGCCCAGGGTATGTCTGTTTTCTTCCTAGTACTGCCATTAGCTTAAACACCAAGTCACTACATCTGCTTCATCATCTGTAATGTGAAGAAAAGCATTTGTAGTACAGTTGTTCAAGAATTTTAAAGACACTATATTTTCTGATAAAATGAGTTCTAAGATTAAGTAAAATATGTTAATCTCCCCTCCCCAGTTTTCTGACTTAGATCAGAGAATTTTAAATATCCCATCTAACATCTTTTATGTTTACTTAGGGGGTGGGAATAATCCCCGTTTCCCTGAGTAAAACTCAAGAGGGCTTTGAGCTGTCATAAAGTTTTTATTTTCCTAAATTTAAGACTACAGTGCTCCCAGACACCTTAAACAAACTTGCCATTGTCAAAGACAAAAGTATCCCCATCTTTTGTGTTTACTCAGCAAAAAAGTTTATGATGCATTCAGCACTCCATTGCTATGGCAACAATTTAATAAAATCTTTTCCATAGGAAAAGGATTCTGGAAAGCTATTTTGCTTGCTTTAGACATGATTCTCTCCCTTACAACCTTAGTTACTGCAAGCTGTCAAAGAACAGCCTTAGGCAGAAGGCAAAATGGAGAAATCTTTCCCTTTGGATGATTCCTTTAACTTTGCCAGAAGTTCACTTAATAGGCTTATTCAATCAGAGCAGCACCACAGAATGATTTTGTCACAAATACCAACTTGATTCTTAACACACTCCCATCATGCTTCTCCTGCTTTCCCCTGCTGACAATGCCAGATACTCTCTCCTATTGTGGTGTTCATTCATCACCCCAAACACAGGCCAGGAATTCTTCTTAAAGTGGCTCAACATGACATTCACCCTGCACTGAAGCCCTGGCAAGGGAGGATGGCCCTGCCCTGTCATCTCCAGACAGTGCTGGCTCCCAGCCATCCTCTCCCACTTCATGCCAGCCCCTCCAGCCACCACTCCCCTCCATAGCAGCTGAGTGAAACTGCAAGAAAAAGGGAACTACAGTTACACAGCACAGGAAGATGTTATGGAGAAGCTGCACAGAAGGAGTCACACCATTGTAAAACCTTTTTATTTTGACCAAGACAATAAGCTCATAAGGCTGGCTGACACACATCTCACATTTCTCCAAAACTTTGATAAACTCCTCACTCCCTGCCTCAACCAAACACTTTCCATAAAACTCAAATTCCATGAAAAAAGAGGAAGGTCCTTTAAAATTAATATTCAATTAACATATGGAAACATGCAAGAATTGAGAACAACCCTGAAGACAACAACAGGGTACATGGAAAGCTCTGGGGGATGTGCGCTGCTCCATACCGTGGTTGCTCCATACCCACTTTCTCAGATCACCTATGTAACAAAATTTCCCAAAAACAGAAAGCAGTTTTAGTATTGATTAAACTGACTGAAAACAGTCAGAAAGAAATTTAGTGCTCAGTCACTCAAATGGCAATAAACATTAGCAAGGAAGCAATAAAACAGTAGGTGAAAATCAATGGTCATTTAAAGCAAAGCTCACAGGCAATGTGCCACACACCATGCAGCAGTAATGTAGCTGGAACCCACCTCCAGGACAAAAAGTTCAAGGAGTGCTATCTTAGTATTTCTCATATGAGAAGTACTAAAGATACTAAATTAAATTCTTTCAAAAATTCAGATAAAAGTAAAATGCAGATAAAAATAAACAGCTTAGGCATGCTTTTTTTATATCTTTGCCAAAGATATAAAAAGGTACAAAGAGCAAATACAAAAATTCATCATGGCAGGGCCATGGAGAACACAGTGACAGGGACACAGTCTTTCAGTTTTGGTGGTTTGTTTCATTTGTTTTGGTTTTAGGGGTTTGTTTGTTTGTTTTCTCAGAAGGAATCTACATGGCAAACTGTTAGAAGACTGTACACATGTGGGCAGACTCTTAAAGGATACCTACATGCACTCCCTTTTTTATTGCCACTCCCCTCATTCTTGAGCATCTGTGCCTGGCCCCCAGCAGAAATCAAGAATGGTGAGTGCAACAGTAATGAGGCAAAAAGCACAGCAAACCTCCAGAGCAGGATGCTGTTCGAGGGAAAGGAGATTTGTCTCAAAGCCTGTAGCTCAAAGAAGCACCTTTAAGCCACTTCTGAAGTGCTTCTCTCTCTGCTCACCATGATTCTGGCCCCAGGAGCTGTCCCCATTCTTGCACAAACCCATTTTTTGCAGCTGCACAGGGACCAGATCTGGGAAACTATGTAGGTTAAAGGTAACCCAGCAAAAATACCAATATATGAATTAATTTTTTCAAAATTGGATTTCAAGATAAAATTTAAATTAATTTAAATTAAAAAATTAAAATTAAATTTTCAAAATTCACTCCCCCATTAGATCCCACTTGGCTGTGCTACCATTGGTGTCAACACAAAAGGAGAAGGTCATAAGCAGAGGCAAGACTGCTCCTCCAAGCAGGCACTTTACTGAGATAGTAGGGCTTGTCAAGCAACAGCCTTGGTTGTTCTCTATTACATAACTTGAGATCAGTGAAAAGAGAATGCCGGGAAGCCAAACCAGGCACACACCACACCCAACAACAGGCCCAACAGACCTCTGGACAGGAGCACTGAAGTGGTCATGGCAGATTCTTCCCATTTATCCAGAAAAGGTGATGATGGGAAATTCTCATAAACATTGGCACTCCCAAGGGCTGCAAGATGGGCAGCTTCCCCTGCTGCAAAAAGGAAACAGTGACTCTGCTTCTCCATCCAACAGCAGCAGAGAGAGAGGAAAGCGTTGCTTTCTCAGTAAAAAAGATCTTAATGCTGAGTAAGTTGACACAACTCGGTAAGTGAAGTTCACCTGTCAGTGTTTGCTCACCAAAAGAGTTGGGGTGATCCAGAATTGGCTATGGTTGAGAAGTCAAGAGACCAAAGTAAAGTCAAAAATTCAACAGTTTCTTTATTTAACTGACTAATAACAGAGATATCTTAGAGAGGGAGGGGACTTGGATTTAAAGCACCTGCCTTTGCATTAGCCTTTGCTCTTCCTAAGAAAGTTACTTTGCAAATTACCATTTAAATGTTGAGGTGCTCTTCATCACTGTACCAATCTAGCAATTTAATACAGCTGTAAACAAAAGTAGTTAAAAAAAAAAAAAAAGAAAAAATTTTTAATAATAAATAATAATTAGTAATAAATAATAAAATTGTATTATTAATATACAAGATCAAAGTTTTTTTTTTCTTTTAAAAAAAGGCACTAAAAAGAAAGCCAATAAATGGTAACTTTTATAATAACACCAAAATTATCCAAATGTCACCACATATTTCTCAATGATTCTGTTAGCAACAGCTGGAGATCACAGGATAAGAGATACTGCACACAGGCCTACAAATAGGTTGAAAACTTAGCTATTCAGTAAAAAATTTACAGCAAAAAGCACAGCAACATGAGTAAAAAAAAAAGGTTTTATTTCAAGTATTTCAGAGTAATTGCTAAAAACAAATCTCAACCAACCAACTGCCTATCTCATTTCTGTGTTTCTATTCACTGTCCTCAAACAACTTGCAACCTATTTTGGGCAGTTTAATGGCTTTCCTGAACAGATTTCCCATGAACTGGCATGCAGCACAGAAGAAATGTCCAGGTGCACTTAAGATTTTGTTACATGGATTAAAGCTCTGAAAAGACACACAGCCATCCTGACATGAGGGGAAAAAAAGGAATCTGTTGTTTCAGTGTTTAGAATAATGGCTGATACTGTCTCATAGAAACGATCTTTCATAAGTGAGAATCATGATCAATCTACACCCAGAACAGGTGTCTGCATCATCTTCTATACAAAATAATATGGCACCACTTTTTTAATACTGTAGTGAAAAGACCATTAGCCACAGGTATAAAGATGACAAGGCAGGGAAAGCTTGTCTGCATGGGACAGTCACATGGCAGGCAGCTACAACTTCTAGCAAGCATATACCTTAAAATAAGAATTTGACATTGTCTAATATTTTCCAGCAGCCATACCATTACAGTAGTGCAGTAGTCCTCAATTACATTCATAAGAGATAAAATGTATACTAATTAATATATCTTAAAACCCCTCTGTTGGTTTTATATCAAGTATTATATTATTTATGCATTTATTTTTGCCTGAAGAATAGTTCGCATTTTTTCATTTTCACTTCAGCTGAAACTTTTAACCTACAATCAAAATGTATATGGCTGGAAGGGAGAGAAGCAATTGCTTCAGGGAAAATGAAAAAGCGAAAAGTAAATCTTGCCCTCTGTCAGTGTGATGGAAGATGGGAAGACACAAGAGGCTCTGCTCAATCTCCATGTTCTCTGGACTCTGCAAGTCCATGAGGTCTCATTGCACATGAGGCAGTAGCTGAACTAAAATAATAAGGTGATGAAACCATGAAGTTACAGTGCTCCCAAATTTAATCCTGTAAGGCAGCCCTTCCGCTTAACACCAAGCGGCCTCGCTCCTTGCAGCAGCCCCCAGGCTGCAGCACACGCAGGAGGCTGAGTGCTGCTGCCTCCTCCCTGCAGATGCAGAACAGGAGGGTGGAGAAGCAGGCCAGGAGCTATCTTCAGCCTCCTGGTACTTTCAAGGATAACAAGCTCCTACCAAATCCAGCTAGCCCAAGCCAGATAAGGAAGTTGCTCTGTGACATTCTGTCCTGCTGCCTGCCATTTTGCCTACTGTTCCATTCCAATGTTCTGGGATGGGAATGAAAGCCTCCTGGCATGCTGGGTCCTACCCCTGCCATGGCAGGTGGGTAGGGAGCTGCTAGCTTCCCCTCCCCTCTGATGCTCTGGCACTTCTCCCTGCAGCCATAGTGCTTTGGACCTGCTCCCACCACTCACGCCTGGACACCTCAGCTCCTACAAGCAGCTTTCACTGTTCTGTAACACCTAACAGTATGGTTTTTCACATGCATAAAATTGCTCAAATGCATCTGTCCATGGGACCAGAGTCATATGCTGTAGTTTAGGATTGCCAAAAAAAAAATAAAAATTTATACATATATATATATATATATATTTTTTTTTTTTTTTTTTGGCAGTATTTATAACACAGAACATCTCTGGAACAACAAAAAATCCTTCCCAGCCTCAGACAAGCAGAACTGCTACATGCAGCACCTGCTGTGGTCCAGGTGGAAAGAGCAGCATCATCTTTTTAACGTTTAGCTCACTAACAGATAGTGAACATACAGATAAATCTTCTGCTTGAGAAGATTTGACTTTTAAAGATTGTCTGATTGAAACATGTGATTAACACCTTCAAGACATTTATTTATAGAAGCATTACTGAAAGCAAAAATCCATGACAGAAATGTACTGTTATGCCGAAACCATAATATAATTTAAACTAAGCTTACCAGTGATTGGCTAGCTGTTAGGCTTACACCTACTGAAATAAAAATAGCCAGTCCAGAAAAATAGTAGCAAAAGCCTGAAGTTATTAGCAGTACAATTAAGTGTTATACAAGACAAGTTCTCTGTGCCAGAAACTGCTGTCTCACAGGAAAATACTCAGTGTATTAAGACACCCAGAGAGCTGATTTATGGCTCATTTACATTACAAAGGTTTTCCAGCATAAGGACAATTATCTCCCTCCTCCCCAAATTCCTAACCACTCCTGCTGCTCTCCTTGGGATTTTCTCACATAAATCAACAGGAGGAATCCCACAGATACCAGCAGAATAGCGTGAGAGACTTAAAGCCTAAGTAACATACATCTTCAAATTTCAGATGATCCTAGGGAACTCTCCTTGCTCAGACTACAGAGTAGGACAGAAAAAAACCACCAAAAACTTACACTTAACAACTCACCTCCGCATAATCAGATTGTCAGGCACAGAGTGGGGTGGAAGAAATCCCTTCCACACACAGTCTGGAAGCTGGATTAACACTGAGGGCATGAGAGTTTACCATGGGGAACCTAAGGCCAACAGGAATATCTACACAGCCTCTTACCCTGTTCAAAGCCCCAGCGCGGAGACAAAAAGGTTCATTTCCTTGGGGAGGCAAGAGTGGGGAGCCCAATGCCTAGAGGCATGCAGCAAAAACTGCAGAACATGCAACTAATAGTTCAGATACAGTGCAAGCAGACAGGTATTCAGTGTACCCACAGAGGACCCACAGTATTTCCTCTCACCAACAGAATTCCCTTGTGGTTAGCTATATAGTGCTTTCCAATCTCTCAGAGGGGGAAAACCGCCCCTTTCCAAAAGCATGTTCCTGCAGGTATCACTTATACCTTTCCCCTTAAACATACATCACCCTTACCAGAAATAAGACTACACAATGTAGCATGGCACACACCAAAACCATACAGGCAAAAGCAAGCAGTAGGCAGGCAATTTTATTTGTGAGCCAGAACCACCTTCCTTAAGGGTGCATGTCTAGCTTCTTATCAACTTGTGTTTTCTTCAATCCAGCAAGCTCTAACATAGCTCACAATGCTGACTATTCTCCTTCTCAAAATTCCATACAGCCCACTCCCTACTACCCATGGTACAAAGCACAGGAGACCTGACCAGAAGTGCTGCCAAAAGGAGGTAAGAGTTGCTGTTTCTCAGAGCATGAGCAGAAGATGATTAACAGCACCACTAAGAAGTCAGTTACCATTAGGCACCTCTTTAGGTGGCTGCTTCTGGAAGGCACCTTCATGCTGGAGCAGCTCAGTGATGACAGCTCTGTCATCCATAAGAGACATGGCAAAACCAGAAGGCTGAGTGTGACCACCTCCTTTTAGTAGCATCTTACACAACATCACTTTAAAATCTAAATGTAAATGTAATCTAAAATCTAAATTTAAATGTAACCACACTTCTGCCAAGTATTATGCTACATTTCCACCACTGTTTAAGCTAGACTTAATTTTAAAACAGTTCATTGAGGTTAAGCAGAATTTTATGCAGTAGATACATAAAGCAGAAGAGAACACAGGCTAGGGGACTGAAAGGACAAGACCGTATCTGCAGACACTACAGAACCAGTGCAATTTAAAAATGTAATTATATCAAATACAGTAAGAAGTCTGTTTCTCACCTATCCAGAAGGCCACCTTGTGAAGCCTACAAATTTTAAAGTTTTTAAGATATGTCTTTAAATCCCTCCAAGAGCAAAAAGGTAAATGGTATGGCCTGCCAGGAACATCCAGAACACCCCTCAGTGCCCAGAATTCCCAGCTGTAGGCTGTGGGGAAGGGAAGAAGAGAAAGACAAATTACATTGCAACTATATTAACAGCAGCTCTTAAGAAAACTGTACAAATATCTACAGCAAAAGGCTCATAGTGTAACTATTTATGTTCTATAAAGAAGGCTAAGTAAGTTTCTTTTTAAAGGCTGGTAAGAGACACCCAAAGGTCCCTTTGGGAAAAGCAAATTTAAGGTCATTGCATGCTTCTGTTTAACAACACAACCTCACAAGAATCTTGCAAGATTAAAAATTGTGATTAGAATAACTAAACTCTTTTCTCTGCCTAATCTGCAATACAGCTCTCAAAGAAAACAAGAACATCACAAAACTCCACCTTTCTTCCCTATCCTAAAAAAATCCTCTTCATAGAGAGGCCACACTGTTACCCAAGTCTCACTTCACATGCAGGGGAAGTGAATGGGTGATGAGGTTAACCATGCTTCCTGTCTTACACAAGCTTTGTGTATCCTCATAAACAGCATTTCTGGTACTGGAAATTCTTAAAGAAGCCTGAGGAAAGCCTCAGGGCCCCATTAAATACTTTCACTAATTCTGTTACCGGTAACAAAATTCTTCAATCCTAAATGACTCCACTACTCTTGAGGATGAAAGCACTGGAAAGAACCAAGACTACAGAAACCACTATCTTGTTTATGTTTCCCACAGGAAACACTCACATTGGGGATAATTCTGTGATTTAAAGACTAAACAGAAAATGGTGATTTATGCTCTTTTGCTGAATTCTATCCTGCATCACAGAATTACAAGACTGCTAACACAGAAATCTCAGAACTGAGAAAGCAACTCCAATGTGAGATGAGGAAACAGTTCCCAAGATAAACAGCTGTTCAGTGTTGTTTTCCCAGGCAACACTTCAGAAAAAGCAGGTTCAATTTCCCTCCCAACTCTCATTCTCCAGATTTACACCTATGATAAAAAGAAAGCTTTATACATATATATATCTATATACATACTTATATCTACACACTGAAAAGTTTGTCTCTCAAGCACCTGAAGGACCTGACCAGCCTCCCAAAGCTTCACCCAACAGATCCCAGTGATGCTGCCTGTGAAATTCCAGACATTTTTCAACATCTTACACTATGACACATCTTCCTTTTATTTTGCAACATCTTACACTAGTTGCAAAGGGCAGCAAAAATATTGACCTACAGCATAGAAGACAGAAAGTCTGCTAAAAACACTGAAATTCCTCAAGCATAAGTACCTCACAGGTAAATCATAACACTGCACGTTTCAGAAAATATTTCCTGTTTTCTTTTCAGCTATCCACCACAGCAAATCAACATATACACACATATATACATCCTAAATAACAGACCAAATAATAACCATTGTACCCCATAAATCTGAAGTAGTGATATATTCAGGATTTTCTTACAAATAGACTCCCTTAGGCATACATGATATTGCCTGAAACAATGTGAATAAAATGCAATAGTGTTATTCAGTTTCAGTAACTGGATTATGAGGTAATGTTTATATATCTGGAAGCAGAACTGAGATATTTTCATTGTACAGCTCAACTGAAATGATATAGTATTTCCTAGAGCCATTTAAAAAATATTTAAGCATTTCCAGGATCTCGGCTTGACTATTCTTCCTGCCCAAGATAAATCTCTATGATGGTTTGTTTTAAAAACAATGCATGGAAAACTTTCCCTCCTAAAAGCAAAAAATAAATTACGGGTGCTACAGGAAACCTGAATAAACATCAACACGTTGGCTCAGCAGAATTAGAACAATTGCAAGGAGGTAACTGCTGGAGGAATAGTGAGCTGAGGAGCACCCAACTCTTGAAGTGCGTTACATGGATATAATGAGTCATCCAACAAGAACTGCACCAAGAGAAAAACTTACTAAAAGGTCTCACATACATGAGATATCCTCAAGGAAGTATCTTTGTGCAAATATTTCTTACCTAGGTTTTCCTCTGTCCTAGCCATCAATAATGCCCTTTTCCCACACAGTCCCTCTGTGCTTACTGCATTTTTATTACATGATCTCACCGTGTCTTAATAGCCATGGGAATAAAAAATATGAAGTGCACAATTACTAAATAGGGTAATAAAACAGAACATAGGAAAAGTCCAAATGAGATGCTTACAAATCTGATAGTTTGCAATATTCAAAAGACCGACCAAGGGAATGACCACTGCCAGTCAGACCAAGGGTTTGTGAAAGCCAACATCCTACCTCCAGCAGCTGCCAAGAGCAAGGATCAGGGAAAAACCATAACAACATGACAAGTACATATAATGCCTTCCCTAGCTAAGCTTTCTAGACTCCAGCTGTTTACACCTCAGTAGCTATGTATCAATGATTTCTTCTGTTGCAACTGTTGTAAATACCTGAAAGTCAAGTTTATGTCACAACCAACTGTGTGACTGAAAAGCCGTTCACTATTTGTTGAATTGTTTTATTTTTAAGTACTAAAAATAATTAGAAGAGAAAAAGAGCTGTAACTTGGAGCTGGTAACAATTAAACAACAACTGCAGTATAAACACATTTATTTTCTTTAAATCGTGGGTTTAATGTATAAACCTTCATCTGTATGGATGTAAATTTAGGCATCTAAGCCAAGAACATAAATGAACTTAAAACATACTGTGAACTCCTTTACTTCCCTTAGATATTGACATCATAAGGAAACAGGAGGTAAGCATCAAGTTATACAACTGGCTACAGGTTCTGAAAAGTAACCTGCAGTTAGAGGGAGTCTCTGCCTACTGGGATGGCCTTCGGAGCATGTCCAAGACATTTATGTAGTTTTCTCAACAGAACGATGGTAGCAGGACCAATGTGAATTCAATAAACACAAAAGCACTCAAATTCCCGTGAGAATATTTTCCCTAATACAAGTGATTCATTTTTGGCTTCAGAAATCCAACTCTCAGTGGTGACCAAAAAGAAACTGAAAACTAAAATTCATAATTCCCCTGGAAACTATTAAGAAATCATTCAACGTAAGTATGGCTTTTACAATTCATCTCCACACAGATTGTTGAGATTAAGGTCACCATAAGTTGAAGACATAATGATTAATAAAATTAATGTAAGTATTTTGGTCAACTTGCTGAAAAGAAGCATTTTTTCAAATAAAGCATACTTACTTCTTTTCCCTAAGACAGCATTAGACAGCTACCTGACACAGTTTTGTGACACATGGAACATACTCAGTAACTTGCTGTGATGAATGCTGAGACTCAGAGAGCTTGAACCTGAAAGAGACCCTTTCCCCATTCTTTCAAAGAGCTGTTCAAACTCTTCCCTTATGATTTCTCATATCCTTTAACTGCTTGTCCAAAGATATCTAATATCACATAATAGCACATGCAAAATATATCCAGTAGCACACAACAGCACATGTAAACCAATTCCACATTCAAGGTGCACATTCGGCCTTCCAGACTACCAATTTATATCCAGGGCAATTCTTTCCACGTGATACATAACGCTCACTTTTGTAGTTTATTTATAAATTCAGTTGAAATTTTAATGGCTACTCATCTAAGGGGTGAAGTACCCCTGAACTCAAGCCTATACAATGGGCAAGGGAAAAACAAGGAGACTCTGCTTGTCTCTTTTCTCTCTCTCTGTGAGAGGGAAGATGCACAGATAGAGGGAAATAGGAAGCTGTATCTGGGTTCATGGGCACATAATCACAATAAAGAGCACCAAATGTCACAGTAGAGTCAACATACATAGATGTACCACTGTACATCCACTACACTGTGCCATCTGTTTTCAGACTTGCTGAATACCAGCACAGATATTGGTCCATTCATGAGCCAGTGACACAGAAGGCAACAGCAAAGTCTAGAAACATGGTTGGGAGAAAAGGGCAAGAAAACTTAACTACACAAAATAGTCTTTAAGTAGGAGAAACATTAAATAAGGACCTATTGCGCAAGAGAAATTTATGCTCATGTGTTACTCTTATACTTTCACTTCTTGCCTTTTTAACTCCTACAAGCCATAACATTTTATCTACACACAGAATCTAAATCACTCTTCGAAAAGTTCTATTTAATTTGAAAAAAATAGCTTTTTTCATTTCCTGCCAATCAAGGCCAAAAATAAGCCATTTACCACAAAAAACAGTGAATAAAATTACATTTGGTAAGAAGCAAAAATGGATGGGGAAGCTTTTATTTCAGCTTCACTTGCCACATGGAGGCAGAAAGACCTGGGAAAACTGAGGCACTAGGACCATAACTATCTGTAGTGGAAAAATATGATGGCTGAGTGGGTCTCTTCTACAGAGCAATTTCAAATATTTTAAAGCATAAATGTGTAAACAATGCTAAATTTGGGGTACAGAGATGCAGACAATTTCATGTTCATCTTCATCTTGCAATACAGGAGCTAGTTTGTTCAGCACGTATTTTGGGATTCTCAAGTTAACCCTTCCAAGAATTGCAAGCATAACCACTCACTGAGCACCACCTCTTTCAAAAGCTGCCCAGGAGGCACCAAGATTACACTACCCTGAAGGTCAAAAGCCATCTTCTGATGAGAAGTCAGACACTTTGGGATGCTGGCAGGGCAGCGAGGGAACTGTTTGTCCTGCTGCTCATGTTCACATGTTCCCTGGCTCTGCCAACAGAGAACCTGGGTTTCTATTAGCAGGAGCTTAAGAGCAAAAGCATCTTCTTCCATTTTTCAGTTAGTGCTTTTAACCTTGTTAATACAATAAGCTTTTCCCTCACATTAAGGAGATTTTCTATTAAAATTTGTGTATTTTCATTTATAGTGGACTATGTTAAATATTTTATTCCATATTATATTCAATATAGCATTGAATATAAACATTTCCCCCTTTATAATCAGGATATAAGCAAAAGGGATCCTTCTTCTCAGCCCTGAGTGGAGTCCTTTTCCCCACCCTTCTGACAAGAAGCACAGATTTTCCTCCTGCTGGCAAAAAGTCTAATAATCCATTTCCTGCTACTTCCGTGGTAAACAGAAAAGTCTTCTCCCATGAGCATCTGATCCCATGCAAAACCAACAAGATTAAAGGTGAGGTAAAGAGTCTTTGCTTCATGAGAATGTTTACTACACATAAATTTAGATTTTGTAAATACTACTCTTATCTTAGACTCACAAAACGTAACAGTAATAAGACATAAAGGAAAAAATCCAGTAATGGAAGTACAGAGGCAAATGTGGTTGGGAACCAGCTAAGGTTGCTCTGAGCTCCATAAACATGAGCCCAAGCTGGCACGTAAAGCAGCCTGTTTGAAGCAGCACAGAATTGCATAAAAGCCAGCATTTACCAAACCTCGGTGCCTAAATTTAAGGACAGAACAAGTTTCCACAAATTCTAAGGCACTAAACAACCCAAACTGACAGCAACACCAAAGCATGCACCTGATTAAATTATCTGCATCCCAATGTAAGGCATAGAATCTGGTAACTTCTATGTCAAGTCAAAATCTTACTTCAAGTCAAAATCTTACTTTTGACATCAAGTCAAAATTTTAAACTGTTTTTTCTAAAAAACAGGGACATTGTTGGAACTGTCTTTGTACTAAAGGAAATATAATCTGCCTGTTATTTTCAGGTATTCATATGATATTTATCTGGGTCATTGTGCAAAGCATTTAAACCACTCATCTGTAGGACCCTGTGGCACCTGTTTACTATAAGAAGTGTGCTACACTTAGGATGCTAAATGTAAATTTAGTTCTGCTCCTGTCCCTGACTGGACACACAGACAATGTGCAGGAAAGAAAGCTGGGCATGACATCTACTGATAGACTTTAGCTTCTATTAACACATGACCTGAGGGTCTACAAGGACATTCTTGTAAAAGTCATCTACGAGTTTGCTTAGAGTAGGGACTTAAGGGCCTGCAACTTATATAAAAAAAAAAGATGCAAACTGGGAGGGGAAGAGACAGGTAACCTCCCCAGAGTTACACAGCAGCTAATACTACAAATTGATTTTGCATCTTTTTGAACCTTGCTCAATGTCCCATGCCCATGCAAGAGATGCTGTCCTTGTGAATTTTTAAAAGAGAACGCTCACAAGATGACAGAGGAAAGCGGATTAAATACAAATGTCAAGGACATTCCTGAAAGCCTCTTGAAGCTTTCCACTTGTTTAGCAGACAGCACTTAGAACTAACACAAAACATTCTCAATATAAAGCATCTTATTCAGCAAAGCCTGAGTCTTCTTTAACACAAAATTACTTGTTTCTTAGCACAATCACTTTAGCTACTTCTGCTTTATCCTTCATAATGCATCCTCTGTTTTAGGTGCCATTATCCATTTCCCCTTCTCAGAATCCTAAACTGCAACATTCTGCCAACATCAACATAAATGCATTTCTCCAAATGGAACGCAAGTCACCAGACATTAACACATGACCAAAACTTCCTCCAGTCTTTAGCCACCATTACAGAGAACCTGAATAGCAATAAAGAAGCAGCAACTTTTCCCCACACTGCTTATAAATGTTGTGACAGGCATGCCTCTAGATGTCTGCAATGCACTAAGGCTACAGTTATCTAGTACTGAGTGGAGACAAGATACAATTCTCCTCTTCAACAGAACAGGAAACATCCTCGAGGCAAAGATGTTTTACAAACCTATTTCCTATCCCCTCCCAAGAGTAAGTGAGCTTTGGTTCCTCTTGTACATCAGAGCTCAGAGATGATTAGAGACTTGCTAAATTAACAAAGACAAGTTTTTAGGAAAGCAATGTCACTTACTTCTTAAAAATCACCAATCGTGAATTCCAAATGATAAAAATTATGGACTGAAAAAACATTGGTTTATTTACCAAGATGATATGGTTTAGCCAGCTTACCCTTTCTTAGCTAGCCTTACCCTATGAGATAATACTATTTAAGCTGTGCTTTATTTGAAATCAAAAAAACCTCAGGTCTAGACACACATATGTTTCAAATATGCTTGTTTTCATCAACACTGTCCCTGAACTTGATGCTGGAAGCTCAAATGCTGTGCAATTTGCAACCGAGTACCCAAGAACAGTTTACTACTACAAATCAGAATTATAATTCAAGTTTCCACTACTACTCAAAAGAAAAAAAAATCACCACTTAAACATCAGGGATACAGCAAGGAAAAACATTCTGGATACATACTTCAGCATGTGTTTCATTTTTTATACATACTTGAAAAATCATAAAGCCTTGTGAAAAAGGCAGAATAAAGAGTTCTGTATTTTAATCAATATTGAAATAAGCCCTGTAAGCTCACCGAGCAAAATAGCCTTGTCGCCGTTCCTTCTTCTCTTCCTTGGTCTCCATTATTTACAGTCAAATGGGCAAGGTGAGCAGCCAAGCGTGATGCCCTTCTTCCCGTCAGAATCTCATATCCAGGCAGGTCCTCCTGCATATAACAGTTAAAAACAGGAAGTTCATAAATCAACATGTCAACAACACCTACAAAACCCAACAGGTTGTGGAAATACAACTGACCCAGTGACAAAGCGAAGTAAAACTTTAACCAACGTTTGCAGTGCAGTACCCTTTTAATATACAATGAGACAAACCAATAAATGCACTCAGGCCAGTTTCTCAGCAGTGGAAGAAAAGCAGGTAACCCAAAGAGCAGCATCAAGTTTTAAAGCTCTGGAAATATTAAATCACTTTCAAGTTTATACCAAAACATCTTCCAGGTCTCATGTGTTTCTCAGGCAGATCAAGAGAAGCTTTGGAAATACATAGCACAAACAGAATAACCAGTGAGACATACAATGCTCACTTTGAATTTAAATTTTAAATTACTAAAAATACTGTAAGATTGTGAGACATTTGAAAGTTTTAAAACAATGTAAAGGAAGAAAGAGTGGTCTACATTCTGTACAAGGTTTGACTGTTGTGACCAATATACCAGTTCAAGCAACCATGACAACAGGGAGAAACAAGATGGACCCTCTGGCTCTCCGGATGAAATGTAATCACCTTGAAATAGCTAGGACTAGGGAAGGTTACCTAGGTTATCTGAGAAGTTAAAAAAAAAAAAAAAAAAAAAAAAAAAAAGGAAGACCACTAATACTGGTTTTTGACACAAAAATCATCACCTCTTGGCAGAATGCAATACCAAGGCACTTGGACAGAATTTCCAATCTGCCTTATAATTACCATAATTAACAACCTGCCACATCACTGTCCAAGACCATTGCCAAGATGTTTTATCATTTCCGCCTCTTCAACATACACTTAACTTACTGTGATGGCTTGTGCACATGCACAAAGTAAGTTAACTTAAGTTTTTAATCAGCATTTCATAATAAACTCAAACCAGAAGTTACTACTAAACAATTTAGTCTAATGGGCTGTATAACAAAGAAATGGAAGCCACATAAATTATGATTCACAGCAAAAGAAGAAAAAAATCCTCTGGGACCTAATCAGTTCCCATTATTTTTCCCTGCATTAAAAGATCACAAGCTACAAACTGCCAGATGTCAACAAAAGAGATGATGCAGCAAAGACAGACTAATCTACTTGAAATGCCGAATAACAAATCATGCTAGAGTCTATCAGAAATACTTGCCACAATTTTACCTCCTTATTTATGGATGATTAGTCCACAGCATATGAAGCCCACTGCTCCAAAATGCACTTTTTCTAGCCCATTAGTTTTGAATACATCCAGTGCGTCAGAAAGAATCAAGCTGGTTTCATTTTTACACAGCAGGTAGTTTTACAGTAATGGGTACTCTTTAAATGGCAAGTATCTGACATCTTCAGCTTTATGAAGAGAATAGTATTTTACCTCTGCAAGGTAACACATGATGCAGTCTTCAGCTGGACACAGAAACCTACATGACAGAAGTGTAACAGCAGCATCAGAACAACTGGCCTGCTCAGGTGTTCAGTCTGTATGAAGGTACCACATACTTCCTGAGAATTCTGATGCATCTCTACCTACCCTGTTGGGGCAGGTTCTTAGAGCTTCAGAGGATGAGAACTGATGGCTTCATTTGCACTGCCTTTAGAGTTACAGTGTTTCCAAGTATACAACTACAACCTCTACAGTGAATTACAGAAAGAGTTGAAAGAAAGAGGAACCACTTTTCCCCCTTGACCTGCCTTACCTTCACTACATTGTGATGTGGCATGAGGGCACTGACAGGCCAGAGCCGAGTCTCACACTGTCACCAAGAACTACTGATTACCCCAAAGCATCAACACAGTATTAAACCCATGACCACAACCACAGCAGGACCCATGGGAATGAGAAGAGGGAAGAGTTCCTCATCTCACTGAAACAAGATCAGCCGGAATAAACAAAGGCAAGAGAGGTCTGTTCTCACTGCCTAATCCCATGCAAGAGTCAGCAGTATGCTCTATCCATTCATTCTCTTCCTCTCCCATGATCTAACATCCCCAGCCAGGGAAGTAACTGTCCAGCGCCACGCTGGCAGATGAAGAGAGCACTACTACTCAGGGAGCCAGCAGGAGAAACCCCTGCCTGCCCACAGCCCTGTCAGGCCCAGTACCAGAGCAGCTACTTCAGCAAAAAAGGGGCACAAAAAAGGAGAAAGAAGGTTAAGCCTGGACCTAACCACAGACGCTGCAGGAAGTGCCAGCACCAAACCAGAGAGACACTGTGTGAGGGTTGCTGTTTGCTCTCATCAGTGCTAAACAAAACCAGCAATGCCAACATGGGTATGGAGCCTGTTCTTCTCACATCAAATGAATGCAACTCCAAGTCCTTTCACACGGTGAGGAATAAATAAATAAAGAATTTTAAAAAATTAAATAATTATATTCATAACAGATGGGCACTCAGAAAATTGGAATATCCACCAACCAGACACAGCAAAGGCATTCAGGTTTGTTTTTTTTTCCTTTTGCTAATACAAATATACAGCAATATAATATGCAGTCACCAATTAAAGTAAATTTTCATAATGGCATAATTTAATGTCAGATCCCACTCTGTTGACCTAAAACTTACTTAGCTTACCTTCTTAGAAGAAATAACAGTGTTGCTCTAGAAAGGCATAATAAAGTCTGAAAATTATAATTTGAAAACAGTACTAGAAATAGTAAACTGATTGCTGACTTCTTAAGTTCTGAGTTTACTTGTGCTGTTGGGAATTTTTACTAACTACTAATTGCCTTAAAGGTGAAAAAAAAAGAGAAAACCTGACAGCTAGGAGGAACATAGCTCTGCAGTAATTGCTTTCTCAGACGTCCTTTTCAATTCCAGTTTTTTAAGCAGTAACAGCACAGAAAACACATTTACTTTATAGGATGTCACTAACAATTTAAAATTACATCAAAAAAGGCAAACCTACTCCACACTTCTCCCCTATCTGTCCTTTGATATTTTACAAGAAAAAAAAAATTCAAGGTATTCTTTATCACCTGCTTAAAATGTTAAGGCTATATTATTAAAATGAATCTTGATTTCCTGGCAGCTCCTTTCTGGTACAGATGAATACTGAATCAGCAGACAATTAAAAATGTACGTATTTGGGGGATATTTATATGCCGAGAAACAGACAACTTACTCATATATCATGAGTTCAGTCCAAACTCAAATGATGACAAAGCTGATTTTATATAAATTTCAGGCCCAGTTTAACCTTTTCTACACACTGGAACAGAAGTACACTGTGAAAAGCTTATATCACATATCTACAGCAATGCTAATTCTTTTATCAGGCATTTTCAAGGCAAACCAAACAATGCTTTTCAGTAAGAAGCCTGTTAAAAAACTGCCATTCTCCAAATGTAGGCTGTGTCAGTACCTGATAATTATATAAAGAAAAAAATACATAAACATATACTCTTCTTTCTTATTTTAGTCCTACTGCTCTGGATATTTTAATTTATATTTACTCATTTCTGGATACTTGCTTTGTCTAGCTAGTCTTGCTGCCAGGGAGTTCTGGGGATGTTAATGAAAATATGTAATTAGGATGGGAATGCTCCAACAAGGCTACAAAAAAAAAAAAAAATTAAAATGTTATAATCACAGGAACAGACTGAACTCCTGACCATGGATGCCCACATACCCACACCACCTCAACTGTCACCACATTCTCAAGACCTTCAGAACCTGCTTCCAGGTCCTGCTGTTCTCTATGGAACCTGGCACTGCAGGACAACAGCCTCCTGCACTGGTACACTCAAAGTAGCAACAGAAGATGCTCTAAGTGCAAGCATAAACAAAGGGAATAGAAGATTAAAAATAAGTTAGTATGTGAAGAGAGCACCCTTTAAAGACTTTGATAAATTTACAATTTTTCAAAATTCTTTTTCTCCCTTTTCCTTCCCTTCTCATGCATAAAGAATAAAGTACCCTGCGACTTGCAGGTTAAGTAGTCCACATTTCCATGAAACAAGAAAAAGACCTGTTTGCTGTGCTCAGGGCTAAGCACCCAGAAATCCTGTCTGCTGGCTCTAAAGCATCAACAAGCAATCCTTCAGTTGTGGGCATTACTTTCCAAAACTGTGCACATGAACATCAGTACATCCAACAGCACAGCAATGAAGAAGCCAATGAAGCATCTGATTATTTTTAGAACACTCAGGGGACTTGATAGCTTTTCTCTGGCCATCTGTGCCCACTGCAAGTCCTGGAAAAACATACAGAGAAAAAGAACCATTCAAGATCATGCAATTCTCTAGACATATTTTTCATGATCCTGTAGAATCAGTATCTCTCAAGCTCTCATGAGGCAGGAAAATTATGTAATTCCCTGCTTTGCAAATGGCGAGCTGAACTGTAAGGATTACCTCCACATGCTCAAATGAGAGTGGAAGAGCAATATGTGCAAGTATCCTCCCAGTAGCTTTAATCCAGCCTCAATTAATCAACAGCAGCAATGAGAATGAGGAAGGAGATTACTTTGACAAGGAGATAGTTATTATTTTCTGTGAAACTTAAACTGACTAACTTTGGAAACCAATAGCAAAGCCTTGATTTTATCTGGCTCTGCAGGCATATACATAAGAATCATAGCTCAGATCCACAAAAGAAAATAAAAAGCCTAACTCCTCTGAGGATCCAGGCTCACTCAGTTCCTTCAGCAAGGAGCAAGTATGTAAAAAAAAAGAAGTTTACTGACTTTAGGAAAACCAAGTCAAGGGTAGTGTATTCCATACCTTAGCAGGAGCCTCATAAAGCAAGAGACAGTGGAGACAATCATGCTGTGAAAAACAAGCAGGGAAGGTGAGAGGTCTACACACAAATTTTCCAGTTAGGAAGGCAGAGCAGATGAAGACACAAGACTCCCAGTGAGACAGCCAAGCAAACATGGCCGCAGCAAGGATGCAACAGGAGACCCCACTGTGCTGAGGGAACAGGATGCTGCCCAGACACACCACATAGCTCTCATCTGCTCCCTGGTACAGCATCCCACACAGCAGTAATTTTTTATTTTGCTTCTCTATTATATGTCCGCTCCTGAGACTACAAGCACCACACACATTTGTTCACAGCACTGCACACTTCCTATCACCTGCTGTAGTACCAACATTCAAAACTGGTCATATTCAGACATGAAGCATTACTTATGATCTGGCTTAGGTCTGCAACTCTGCAACAGTGTCTTCTTATGAATAACAAGTCTTCTGGGTACATGTGCCAATTCTGATCCCTACACGAAACAGATACAGTGTGAGAGATGACAAGGGTTACATCAATAAGGCCAGTACTAAGACCAAAAAAAACCCAAAAGGTATGTTTGTAGTACCTCAAGAGCAACATTAAAAATATATCTCAAGTTGGAAGAGTAAGAAATTGTAGAACAAATCACAGATAGAAAGGGAAGGAATTTCAGTGTATTAGATCTAAGATTGAACCCTTGGGGGTTGCTAGCTGTGCCTCTGAAAAGCCCAAAGCAGTTCCCAGAGCACTGTGCAAATAAATAAAAACACACATCATCCTTAAACATAAGGCAACAGAAACAGTTTAACATGGAAGAGGAGATTCAATTTGCTACCGGTCATATAAATGCCTATTATTAAGCTTCACAAGCCAAAACACTAATAATAACCCTTCCATTCTTTTCTACAGACCTCCCATTTTTAAAACCAGGAAAGTATATGCACACTTCCACTTTATGAGAAATGCTAAACTTTGCAGCATTTCATTAATGCCTCACTGACTGGACTAACCAGGCTGAGTTCTACTGCTTTTAGGTTCTGCTACGATATTTTACTAGGTGTAATAGAAAAGATGAAAATTTCTATATAAACACTATAACATTACAAGATGAAACGTAACAGAAATGCACAGCCAGCAAAGAGGAGAGTAAGCTACACCTTTTTTTATTCTTTTCTTTAGGCAGAATGACCTAGGAAAAAGTCAGATTGGAAGCTTTCAGAAAAGCACCTAGTACAAGGAAGTAAAATACAGCACAGACTTAATACATTCAGTAGAATGGACAAAAAAAGGTTTATTCTAAAGCTATCAGAAATATGGAATTATTTTAATTCAATTATATAGTTACATTATAGTTATAATGTATAGTGTACCATTAATTCTAAAACATTAATAAGCTCTATAAAGAAGTTCCAGTCCATGACACATAACTGGAGGATGCTAAACAAACCCAGGAGAGCTACTCCACCTGAGGCTCATTCAACTCTTGCTCAGGTGAATAACCTTTCTTAATGCTTTCCATCTTTGAAGTATTACTCCTGCCATGTTTCTTGTGACAAGAGTGCACTCTTAAAATTCACAAAAAACAAAAATACAAAAATTAGGAGATGGAAAAATAAGTGTGTAAGCAGAAGCAATTCCTTCTGACTTCTTGTTCATATTAAACATGGAACAGTCACAATTTCTGTGTCTCCAAAAAGAGAGAAACAAGGAGATTCAATGTGGCTGTTTGCATGCAGGGCTGACAAGGATAGTGAAGATAAGATCTGGAGATAAGAGAGGCAAAGAAAACAAACACCCTCGCTCTTGAGGAACAGGGAACAATATTTAGGCAGTTATTATCCCCCCTACAGTGGTGCAGTAAACCAAAAGTTCAAGCATTTTCATTCCCTAATAATGAAGTAAGAACAGGCTAAGCTTAGATCACCTTCAGTGCCCCCTCTGGATTTCAAACAATCTGTCCACATGAACAAAGTTAAAATAAAATAAATGACAATTAATGTAGCAGAAACATTCCTGATTCAGAAACAGAACAATAACAAAACTTGATTCAGCTCCAAAGAACTCTCCAGACAAATTATTCCTCTCTTACTTGGGAAGAGGCTTTAACCCACTAACTAAGGCTGTCATGTTTCACACAGAGTAAGAGGCAGCAAATGCACTTCCATAAATTCCACATCACCAGTCAGGTTATCATGAGACAAAAACATTGAGATTTAATCTTCCCTCATTGGCAGCTGAACATCACCAGATGCATTTTCCATACAGAACAATGCATTTTACTGTTTAACTCAGCTTCAGTTGCTAGACAGAAACTGGTTACAAAACACAGCATAAACTATTAACAGGTATAGTACTATGCTATTCCAAAAGTAAAAGTGCAGTGCTGTTGTAAATCAGGCCACCTGGAAAGATTTTCATTTTTAGGTCAACAAGAATATTGCTGTGGATGTTTTAAAATAATTAATACCTTCATCTTACTGTATCTCCTGTTTCAACCTACCCCAATTGAATTAAGCATCAAATCCAAGCCCTCTGACCCCACAGCTTTTCACACTCACATTGTACAGGCATACACAGTATTGCCCTCTACAACCACCAGAAAGAAAGAGGTGTGGAGGTGGCAGCCTCTTCCTCCAGGCAACGTGTAATAGGACACAAGGAAAGGACTTAAACTGTGCCAGGGGAGGTTCAGGGTAGATATTAGGAAATATTTCTTCGCTAGAATAGTGGTTAAGGATTGGATTGTAGTCCCCAAGGAAGTGGTGGAGTCACCATTCCTGGAAGTGTTCAAAAATGAGCAGACATAGCACTTTACAATACAGATTTGGTGGGAGATTGGATATGATGATCTTAGAGGTCTTTTCCAACCTTAATGACTCTGTGATTATATGAACCACAGAAAGAGGAAGTTTACCACACCCTGAGAGGGTAAGATGGATATCACCATTCCCTTACCTCTCTGCCTGGAACATGTACGCACACACACAAAAGACTTTTCATATATGTGCTCCCCAGCATTCAACTAAAACACCAAGTACTTGCAGTTTTCTAAACTACAAAAGACTAATGAACATTCAACATATCAACTATCATTTAGACAATCCCCTTAGCACTACCTTTCCATTCTGTCAGTCAACACTATCCTGTTCCTTGCTCATAACAACCAGTTTCACGATCTGTTTAATATTTCAAAGAAAGCCTTGCATATCTGTTTTGATAAGGTAAAGAAAGATACAAGTAACCACATCACACCCAGACCCAATGAATTACAGGTTCTCTACCAGGTTTATAAGGGCCATGATCAAGTCCTCCTTAGATTCCCCTCTTCCCATACTCAGAATGCTGCTAAAGGCCACTGGATCCACAGTGTCACATACTCCAGGTCTGGCCACACTCCAGAGTTCCTTCTGTGAATAAGCTTACACAGGCCACAAAGTGGGATTTGCACTGGCATAACAGCAGCATCACAGCAGACAGATGAACAGCAAGTATCCTTTGGTGATCAAGGGGACCCTGACCAGTCAAAGTGCCAAGACAAAGAATTTGGGGGCTTTCCCCTTCCATGAAGAAATCAAATGTCAGTTTCAGTTTTTTCTCCCTTTTGCCCACTTCAGCTGCTTGGTAACACTCCTCCACCCAAAATTACCACACCGATGACTCGCAGCAGACTCAGCAGAAGTGGCTCTGTATCTGCATTTCAGTTTAGATCCCACCACGCCAGCTCACACCCCCTTCCAGCAGGCTTTGCTGCACACAGCTGAATTACAAGCACATCCTCCCATCAGACAGACCTGCGGCAGAAAGCCTGGGCAGAAAACTGTAAGTGTGACTCCCTGAGCTGCAACTTTGTTCTGTGGGCATTAGCAAGCACACATGAGGAAAGATGAGTGCCAGCATCCATGGGATGACAAATAGACTACAAAAGACAAACACATGACCTCAGCTTCACAGCAAACTTGCTCTCTTCTCAGCTCTTTTCTCACCAACACAAGAAAGACATTTATATGAAATGTAAATAAAGCTGAGGTAAAGCTAAAAAAGACTGGTGTTTGAAGACTAAAAAAATCACAAAGATGTGGCTTGATGCTTGGCATATCTATATTGTCAATCATAGGTACCATAAATTGCCTTCTGTTTACAAGTATTAATTAGTTTAGGTCCCAAAGGTTTGTATTAAATATTCCCATTGTATTCAATGGGACTTGATTAACATATTCTTAATGCTTTACAGGACAAGACCAGGCAACAAGAAGCCCATGATGAACAAATCCGTCAGTCTAACAGAAAGCACTAGAAATGGTCAGCTTTTTACATCATGCACACTTCCAGCAATATACATAATCATGCTGTGAAAATTACTGGAAACTCCTCTTTTAAAAAGTACCCCATTATTTTCAGGTGTTTAGAAAAAGAACTTCAACTCAACAAGAACCTCAAATCAACCCAGAGACACTGCATTGTGAAAGGTAAGTATTAAAACACTTCATTCCTTCAAAAGAGCTGCTTGAAGATAAAATTATTGTTTTTAAATTTCAGCTCAACATCTTTTTCTACAATTGACCCTGATTCATGCAAATTCCAGGTCACTGCTTCATTTCTGTCATCTGCTTCACAACTGAGAAGCAAAGAAGCTGGGGGGGGGGGGGTGGTAGAAAGAAGTCTAGCAGTAATGCAATGCAAATGTTTTCCTATCTGAAACACTGTTAACAGAACCAAAATGCCAGGTTTCCACAGCAACCTGAACTGCGTCACATGCTTACAGAGTATATTAAGTAATGTTACACATTTTAACTAACACAAAATCCTGTACATTTCTAATATACAAAATTAACACTGGACATCTTCACTATTTACTTTTCAATTGCTTAACCTGCAAAATTTATTGCAGTCTGTCGAGTGTGACCTTGATTTACACCTATGCAACTTCATAACTGCTCTAAAGCTGGCAGTGTAAGGTGCATGAAAATTACAATGATCAACAATAAATCAAACTCTCTTCACACTGCATAGACTGAATCCTGTTTTTAAAAGCTGCGATGTTTCTAATTATTTCCTTCTTCCTTGCAAAATCCCTTTAGGCATTGTGTAACAGAAGATTATTTAGTTGTCTTGCCCTTCTGAAACATCCTGAAAACTTCTATTATCTTACCTTTTTTCTTTCCTCCACCTCCAGATTCCTATAAACACTACAAACAGTTGCTGACCTTGTACCAAGTCACCTTGCACTATATGCAGTGCAAAACTCCCCTCTCAAATGGAATTCCCCTTGCTATACACCAGAGCACAGTCACATTTACTTACTAATTAGAGAGACTCTTTGAAGAGCTGCTTGCTCCTTCAGAAGCAGAAACAGAAAAGTTGTTTATATTTTTCTGTGTTCTAACCATTCGTGCACAGCTAACTCCTCAAAATTATTCAAGTAAGTAAAGTTACCTATGTCTATATATGCAAAAAAGATAGAACAATGTTATGATTCATTCCTTCATTCCTTCAGCATATATAATTGAGCTTTTACTTGCTCAACTCTGCATGTGTTCAATCAGTGAGATGGTTCAGGGCTTAACTGAACAACAGAAAAGTTAAAAATACACCTAAATTAAGCTTGAGTATTGTTGCATAAAAACCAGATGAGTAGAAGTTTTCTGGTGAAGCAGTAGCAGTATATATTTCACTTTCAGATTACTCAAGTGTTTTAAACATTATTATAGAAGTGAGGTTTTCTTGCTGAACAAAACAAACTAATTTTCAAACTAAAATTCAAACATCTTACACTGATAGTATCAACAAAGTAACTCAGCATTCCGAAGCTAGGTATTTCCTTTTGATGGAGGGGAAAAAAACAAACACCACAAAGTCAGAAAAATGACAAATAGCTCCAATGTTGCATTTTCATGAAATTTTCACGAAAACTACTTCAGCCAGATGCCACAACAGACACTCCGAGCTCTCTACTCCTGTACTAAGTGTATTCAGAGGGACTACTCAAACAGATTATGTCTGTGACACCTAAGCACACGTGCACAGCTGGGGCCAAAGATGAAAGATGCTAAATTTCCGTGCACCGCAGGTTATACCTGACACAGCTGCTAACCTTTCAAACAAAACTTTGTATTCTCTTGTTTACAGCTACATCAATATAACTGCTTGCCTTTCTCAAGTTGAAGCCAGCCAAAGCAGTTAATGCATTAACAAGTTTTAGATTTAGCATTGCTTTTTTCCATGTTAAAACACCTATTTTTGAGGGGCCATAATCCTTTCATTTTGGTATTAAAACTTAAAATTTGTCTTTGAAAATCTGTTAAAACTGTGTAAACACCTACACTTTAAAAAAAAAAATACAAAAAGCAGTTTACACCTACCTCAGCAGGGTGGATTAGTGATTTAGTAGTTAAAAAAGTAGTAGTTAAAAAAGACTGACACATTACTAGTGGAAAGGATATTACCTCAGAGCTAGATTCATAGAATCAAGGATCATTTAGGTTGAAAAGGACCTTTAAGATCATCAAGTTTAACCATAAACCTCTTCATGTTCTTGCCAATAATTATGAAAGGGCCTAGCATTAAAACTCATACATCCAAACACACGGCCAGGTTGATGTCATGAACAGGTCTAGCTTCCACAAGTCAAAGAGCAGAGATATCTGCATGCTGGACTCAGGGAAGTAAAAAAAAGGGGCAAAAGATAAGTGAGAAGAAGCAGGAAGGGAGATATATTTCAAGGCCAGATGAAGTAAACTCCTATTTATAACATGGGATTCTGTCATCCTAGAGCCTTTCAGTGAGAAAATTATTCACAGGTCTTTCATCACAGAATTCACAAGAAACAGTATATGGCATGAAGAAGGAATCAAAATTTATACAACAGATGTAAAACATAGTACTGTAGAACTTTTTATTTTAATTGCAATATAATGCTGACAGCAAAGCAGTTAAGATTTGAAAACTGTACTCAATACTGAATGTGAAGTCCTGGTTCTAGTGACATCCATGGAAGTCTGATTCATTACAATGCTTCTAGATTCAAAACAAAACCCCAACCAAACCAAAGAAAACAAACAAACAAACAAAAAAACCCTCCACAATCAGAGGTGAGGCTTTTGAGAGACTGCTAACATTTACTAAAGGCTAACAGTTTTCCCCAAGAAATGCACTTTTTAACTTGAAGCCTTTACATCCCAAACTCCACACTGGTCCACAACAAAATGAACACATGATAGTTACCAAGTAAAAAGAAATATATGTCTCCTCAGAAGCACCTTAAAAATCAGGTTTGGTGCTACAAGTAGCTCTTTCAGCTGCACCACCTTTCCTTTTGCAAACCTCCTTGGCTTTCCACTTGCATTTGCACGTGCTACTCACAGTGTTGCCCGATCCAAAGAAAACACAAACAACCAAAGTCGTTTATGCAGTGCTTTATTGAGGGCCCGG